>NC_092039.1:73947865-74635833 GCF_003086295.3 Arachis hypogaea | reverse complement strand
CATCAGAGGGTCTCCGACCGGCCTCCTCGCAACCAGAGGTCCACTTGCCCTCAGCTCACACCTAAAGGTCGGACCTCGGACAAAAAGCGAGGAAAGGCCCATCAAAAGGAACGCAGCCCAAACCTAAAAGGCCGAAAAGGCCTAGAAAAGGCGGTTCCACAAAGATAGAATAAAACTCCCAAAGATAAGATAAGATAAGAATATCTTATCCAGGGAAGATCACTGCCAACTACTATAAATACACTGGAGCACCCAGGTATGGCATTCATTCCACATCTACACATATCTGCTTGGACCCATGCTAACTTAAGCATCGGAGTGTCATTGCAGGTACAACCACCAACCGTTCTGCATATCAAGCTCGGGTCACTGAACCCCCCACCTCGGGCCTTTCCAGACGACCGAGCTACACGTTTCAGGCAAACCCTCGGAACATTGGCGCCGTTGCCGGGAACCTGGAAGTCATCCCTCTACCATGGCGGACAACCCTCTCAACGATGAGCACGCTGCATCTGAACAAGAGGACGAAATTGACACCGGAGAACGACGGACAGCCCTCTATCACCCCGAACTCCAGGAGGAAACAAACAGAATCGCCCAAAAACATCACCCCCAAACAAGGACCCACAAAATTCCGAAAGAGAGAAGAGCTCGGAAATTCTAGAAGCAGTCCGAGCACAACAAGACCGACTGAAACAACTCGAAGAGGACATAAAGAAGCAGAAAGAAACTGAACAAGATCTGAGAAGGGAGACTCGAAGCGCAGAGAATTAGAAGAAAAACTGCAGAAATAGAGGCCAACCTAAAAGACCGGACAGAACGCGGCACCACCACCGAAGGCAACCATGATCCCTTCACGCAAGAGATCATGAAGGAGAAGGTACCGCGAAACTTCAAACCACCCGATATGGACCTCTACGACGGCACCACCGATCCAAGTCATCACCTCAGCAACTTCAGAAGCAGAATGTACCTAGTCGACGCCTCCGACGCGACTCGGTGCAAAGCCTTCCCCACCACTCTCACCAAGTCAGCCATGAAGTGGTTCGACAACCTGCCACCAAGATCAATCACCAGCTTCGAAGACCTAACCAAGAAATTCCTAACAAGATTCTCTATTCAAAAGGACAAGACAAAACATGCCCCCAGTCTACTCGGGATCAAACAAGGTGACCAAGAAACTCTCCGAAAATACATGGAGCGATTCAACAAAGCCTGCCTGGACATACAACACTTGCCCACTGAAGCAGCCATCATGGGACTGGCAAACGGCCTAAAAGAGGGACCGTTTAGCCAATCCCTATCTAAACGATACCCGACCTCCCTATACGAGGTGCAGGAGCGAGCAGAAAAATATATCAACATGGAGGAAACCTCCCAGCTAAGAGACTCTTCTAGGAAAGAATCAGCCTACCCACTCCGAGATCGAGATCGGGAACAGAAAAAGAAAGAAGAACCCAACTCGGACAAACCACGGAAATACCACAGCTACACCCCCCTCCGAGTCTCCCTGGTAGACGTCTACAGAGAAGTATGCCACACCGAAAGGATCCCACCGCCCCGACCGCTAAAACACAAGAAAGCAGGGAGAGATCGGTCCGAATACTGTGAATATCACAAGCTCTACGGTCATTCTACTAACGACTGCTATGACCTAAAAAATGTCATAGAAAAGCTAGCCAGAGAAGGAAAACTCGACAGATACATAGCAGAGAAAGGAGAAGAGACCAGGAAGAGAAGGCGGGGGGACAACGAAGATCGGGCCGAACAAACCCCACGAACCCCTGAAAGACATGTTCACATGATAAATGGTGGTTTTGCAGGCGGAGGAACATCCAAATCTTCACGAAAAAGACACCTCAAAGAAGTCTATCACGTCCGAGAAGACAGTCCCCTGCCCGAATTACCTACTATTTCATTCACCCGAGAAGATGCTCAAGAGATAACTCCCGGACACGACGATCCAATGGTAATCACCATTATCCTAGCAAACGCCAACTTGCATCGAACCCTGATTGACCAGGGAAGCTCAGCAGATATCCTGTTCAAAACGGCCTTCGACAAACTCGGACTTGAGGAAAAAGAACTAAAGGCCTACCCCACCGACCTATTTGGACTAGGGGATACTCCGATCCATCCCTTAGGATACATCTCGCTACACACTACCTTTGGAAGAGGCGAGCAATCTAAAACATTAAGCGTAGACTACATTATAGTCGACGTCACTTCAGCATACAATGCCCTCATTGGGCGACCAACCCTAAACAGATTGGCAGCTATAGTCTCGACCCCACACCTCTGTATGAAGTTCCCTACCACAAAGGGAATCGCTACTCTAAAAGGCGACCAAAAACTAGCACGACGATGCTACAACGAAAGCCTGAGCCTAAAAGGGAAAGAGGTCAACACAATAGAACTCGGTCGAGTTCAATCCCAAGAAGACCTCCGGCCACAGCCAGAAGGAGAAACCGAAAAAGTCCAGATTGGAAACACACCTGAAAAAACAACAAGCATAGGAGCAAACCTCGAAACGGGCCTAAAAAAGGAACTCATAACCCTCTTAAGGGAGAATTCCGACCTCTTCGCCTGGAAAGCCTCCGACATGCCGGGCATAAGCCCCGACCTGATGTGCCATAAGCTATCGGTTTACCCGGGATCCCGGCCTGTCCAACAAAGACGCCGGAAGCTCGGACCCGAGCGCATGCAAGCAATAGAAGAACAAGTACAAGCACTGCTAGATGCAGGGTTCATTAGGGAAGTAAAATACCCCCTATGGCTCGCGAACGTAGTCCTGGTAAAAAAGCCCAACGGAAAATGGAGGATGTGCGTCGATTACACAGATCTCAACAAAGCCTGCCCCAAAGACCCATATCCACTACCAAACATCGACACATTAGTAGACGCAGCCTCAGGCTATAGATATCTCTCCTTCATGGACGCATACTCGGGATACAATCAAATCCCAATGTACGGACCCGACCAAGAAAAGACCTCGTTCATAACCCCAAGGGCAAACTACTGCTACGTAGTAATGCCCTTCGGGCAAAAGAACGCAGGAGCAACCTACCAGAGGCTAATGAACAAAGTGTTCTCAGAGCACATCGGACTACAGCTGGAGGTGTACGTCGACGACATGCTGGTAAAGACACAAGAAGACAGAAACTTGCTGACCGACCTCGCCAGCATTTTCGGCACCCTCAGAAAACACAACATGAGACTTAACCCGACAAAGTGCACCTTCGCCGCAGAAGCCGGAAAATTCTTAGGCTTCATGCTGACTCAAAGAGGCATCGAAGCAAACCCGGACAAATGCCAAGCGATGCTCAATATGAGGAGCCCGACGTGTGTCAAGGAAGTACAACAACTGAATGGAAGGCTAGCCGCCCTATCAAGATTCTTGGCAGGATCAGCGATAAAGTCACTACCTCTCTACTCACTCCTAAAGAAAGGGAAACCCTTCTCATGGACCCCGGAGTGCGAAAAGGCCTTTCAAGACTTCAAGGAATTCCTCGGGCAGCCACCAATCCTAACCCGACCTCTAAAGGGAGAAGAACTCGTACTATACCTCTCGGTTGGAAATCGAGCAGTCGCTTCAGCGTTAATACGAGAAAATGACCAAGGGCAACACCCATATACTTTGTAAGCAAGGCACTACAAGGGGCCGAATTAAACTATCAGAAGATAGAAAAATTCGCCTACGCTCTAGTGTTCACAGCCCGGAGGCTCCGTCCCTACTTTCAAGCCCACACCATCAAAGTCCGGACAAACCAACCAATGAGACACATCCTCCAAAAAACAGACCTGGCAGGACGAATACTGCAATGGGTGGTGGAACTGTCCGAGTTCGACCTCCACTATGAAACCCGGACTGCCATAAAATCCCAGTATCTAGCCGACTTCATCGCAGAATACACTGAGACCCCTGGAACCCCACTCTCGTGGAACCTGTATGTCGACGGGTCCTCAAACAAAACAGGAAGCGGAGCCGGGGTTATACTCGAAAGCGACCAAGGAACGCGGATAGAACTATCCCTAAAATTCGAGTTCCAGGCTTCGAACAACCAAGCCGAATACGAAGCCCTACTAGCTGGTCTAAAGCTAGCCGAAGAGGTCGGAGCCCAAAAAATCACGATCTTCAGCGACTCTCAGGTCGTCACATCACAAGTAAATGGAAGCTACCAGGCCAAAGACCCCACTATGAAAAAATACCTGGACCAAACACAGGCACAACTACGCCACTTTTCAGAGATACAGATTCAGCACATACCTCGGGAACAAAACGCCCGGGCAGACGCCCTCTCAAAGCTTGCCAGCACCAAGCCCAGAGGCAACAACAGAAGTCTCCTCCAGGAAACCTTACAATCCCCCTCCGTGCTAAGAGAGGAGGAAGCGCTAAACATATCCAACCAACAGCAAGAATGGATGACCCCCATACTCAACTACCTGAAGTTGAGAACTCTCCCCGTCGAAGAAAAGGAAGCTAGAAGACTCACAAAAGATGCCCAGAATTATACACTAATTCATGACATATTATACAGAAGAGGATTCTCAAACCCCCTCCTTAGGTGTGTCCCGACCTCAGAAACAAAGAGCGTCCTCGAAGAAGTCCACGGAGGCATGTGTGGGAACCACCTCGGAGCTCGAGCATTATCCAAGAAAGTAGTCCGAGCCGGATTCTACTGGCCGACCTTGCAAAGAGACGCAACGGAATTTGTGAAAATATGCCCCCCTGCCAAAAACACGCCAATTTTCACAAAGCACCACCCGAAGACCTTATCAGCGTCACCGCACCATGGCCCTTCGCAAAATGGGGACTTGACCTACTCGGCCCGTTCCCCCAAGGACCGGGGCAAGTCAAATACCTCATAGTAGGGGACGACTACTTCACAAAGTGGATCGAAGCTGAACCCTTAGCCACCATCACGGCTCGGAAAAGCCGCAAATTCCTATACAAAAACATCGTCACAAGGTTCGGGGTCCCCTACTCCATCACCACAGACAATGGAACACAGTTCACAGACACAAGTTTTCAGAACTTGGTGGCCGAGCTAAAAATCAAATAGCAATTCACCTCAGTCGAGCACCCACAAGCCAATGGACAAGCAGAGGCCGCAAATAAAGCCATCTTGGCCGGGTTAAAACGAAGACTCCAAGAGGCCAAAGGGGCATGGGCCGAGGAGCTCCCCCAGGTGCTATGGGCATATCGGACAACCCCATACTCTACAACGGGAGAATCGCCATTCCGACTAGCTTACAGGATGGAGGCAATGATTCCTATCGAAATAGATGAAGGATCACCCCGAGTCATCTTCTACAACGAAGAAGGTAACCCGCAGGCACAAAGGGAAGAACTCGACCTCCTCCCCGAGGTCCGAGAAAAAGCCCGGATCCGAGAAGAAGCCTTAAAACGGCGAACAGCCCTCAGATACAATCAGAAAGTAATAAAACGAAGCTTCTCAATTCACGACCTAATTCTGATCCGAAATGACATCGGAACACAAAAGTCGGGAGAAGGGAAGCTAGCTGCAAATTGGAAAGGACCCTACAAGGTAACAGAAGTCTTAGGAACAGGCTATTACAAAATATCTGACCTAGAAGGCAATGAGTTGCCCAGGGCCTGGCACGCCTGTAATCTAAGACGATACTACAGCTAGAAAAACTTGACCCGAGGTGTACTCTTTTTCCCTACAAGGGTTTTTTAATGAGACATCCGGACAAGAAAAGCACCCGACCTAGCCAAGGGTAAGCACTCTGTAAATATTCTTTCCTTTTAATACTAATCGAATTTTTCTCTTTTCCTTCTCCTTTTTCTTCCTCATCATGAAACAAATCCTGAAAAGTACCCCGCCAAGGCGCATTAATTTATGCTCGGCAAAACGCAAAAAATCATTGCCAAGAGACCACACAAGGTCGGCAAAGATAAAAGCGACGAGGTTCAGATTAATGTGAGAAGTTATAAAGCAACTCTGAAAAGGCTCAAAAAGCCAAATAAAAGAGATTACAAAAATAACTTAAAAGGCCGACCAACAACAGGGTCGGACCCAACAAAGGGAAGTACTCGACCGCCCCCCCGAGGTCCGAGAAAAAGCCCGGATCCAAGAAAGAAGCCTTAAAACGGCGAAAACAAAGATTTCGAGAACGCTTACTAAAAGGTTGCTATACAAAAACAACTAAAAAGTACAAGCGAAGAAACGAAATCAAAGGGAAGGGTAAAACAAAGTTCAAAAAGCGCTAGCTAAAAAGTTGTTATCCAAAAACAACTAAAAAGCATAAAGCGGAACTAAAAGTCAAAACGCGAACAAACACCACACAATAAGCTAAAAAGTTACTACAAGTAGCTAATAGCAAAAAAGGTGTTCAAAGCATTAAACAGGTAGTAAAAACCGTCCAAAAAAGAGCCCACAGGCCGGGCAAAAAACCAAAGACAAAGGATTACAGGGAATCAAGATCCTTTCCGGTAGAAGGCTGCGAAGGAAGAACCATAGAAATCGGGACAGCCTTGACAGCACCGTCATCTCGGTTTGAAACCTCCACACCAGATTCCTCCCCGACCAAAGGTGAAGTCGGGTCCGCAACCGGAACTTTAGGGTCAGACACCGGAACCTCATCCTCGTTGGGAGCCGGAACAATCTTTCCCTCCACAACAACATTATCCGTACTGAATAAACTCAGATCCAGGTCAGGAGCAAGAACCCGGACCTGAGCCTTCAAATTTTCAAACATAGCATCCATACCCTTAGCCACATGTCCTTCTAGCTCGTAAAAATCATCCTGAGCGGATTGCAACCTCTCCTTTGTCTCCACAAGCTCAGCATATGTCCGAGTATAACTCTCCCTCGCCGCCTTCGCCATCTCCTCGGATGAACTCGCCGCCGCCACAGCCGCAGTAGCTTTAGCTTTCTCCTTCTCCAAAGACGCCTCCAGCTCAGCAATCCTAGCAGTCTTCAGCTCACTAATCCTCTCGAACTCGGACTGAGCCTTCTCAAGTCGGGAACTGGTCGCACCAATGGGGGACTTCTTGAACTCTCGGGCAATAGCGGCATGAAGACTAGCCATCCGGACACAGCTCCGCGCCATATACTGAAAATGGTGCTCCATAGACACATCATCAGTAGAAATAAAAGTCTGAGGGAGAATATGCTGTTCAACCCAACCAAGAGCATCAAAATCCTTATCATTGAAACCCGCAAGCTCTTGAGAGGTCTTCTGCTTCTTGGGAGGAGGACCCGAGGACGAAGGAGGAGAAGAGTTACCGGGTCCAGAGGTCGGAGGATCCTGATTTATAGGTCGAAACTGGGGAGTCGGAATAGTCTTCGACCGAGTAGTGACACCCACAGTAGTCTTCTTCGGAGAAGGTCGGGCAGAAGCCTCACCAGCCTCGATATTTCGAGCAGCCACGGACTTCTTCGTCCGACGAAGGTACTTCATGGAATCCGCCTGAGAAGACATCTCTGCAAAAATAAAAAGAAAAAGGATCACCAAAACAGAAATTCCACCAAAACAAAAAACAAGCAAAGCCAAAATACCAAAAGGATAATCTCGGAGGGTCGGGAACTACCTAACTCGGAACGGAGAAGGCTTGGGTCCCCAACATTTTCTTCGTGTCCAAGTGAGGCGCCCGACCCCATAAACTGCTTACCACACCCACAAAAGCCTGCTCCACCTCATCTAGACTCTCAAGGGTATACCTAGTAGACACTACTTTCTCCTGCCAACAAAGAGGAAAAGAAGGCTCCCCACTCTCATCTAAAAAGAAAGGTCGGACATCTCCAGTAGCCCGGACCTTGAAATAAAAGTTCTTAAAATCATGAAAGGACTCATCATACAGGGTACAAAACTTCCTTCCCTGGTTAGCCCTAAAGGAAACCCAAGATACCTTCCCTCCACCCGACCCTGGCTTCGTCAACACGAACAGGTAGGAAAAAAGAGAAATAGAGGGAGCAACACCCAAGAACTGACACAAAAGTTGAAACAGCTTTAAAAACGCCCAAGAATTTGGATGGAGCTGCGTAGGAGCAAGATTACAAGACCACAACACCTCAGACTCCAGATCGGTAAAAGGAAGTCGGACGCCCAGCTTAGAGAAAAAACAATCATAAGCATAAAAGAAAAGCTTCTCGGAACTATCTAGGGGCGGGAAGCATACTCTCTCCTCAGAATCCGGGGCAACTAGTTCATAATCCCTCTCAGACTCTCTATTTTCACATATGCTACAATGCCTACGGAACCTAACTAAGTACTCGGAATCTACCACGGTAGGAACTCTTAGAGGAAGAGGGTCTACCCAATCAAGACCACATGGAATTTTAGTCGACATCGCTTGAAGAACCTTTCGAGACATAAAAATTCTTACCTACAAAGAAGAATACAACAGCAGACAAAAATCACATAAAGAAGACAACGAAAACCCATTCAGCAAAGCAAGAAGAAAAGTGGGGCAACACAGAACAAAAACACCAGGGAACAAAAAAGAGCCCCCCCCATATAAAAACAACAGCAATGGCGGCACCTCTTTTGGGGCAACCCAAGCATAAAGAAAAAAAAATAAACAAGAGCCACACAAAGAACAGAAGCATATGATCACAAAGAGAAACATGGGAACAAACCTGGAAGAAGAAACGAAGACGAAGAGCTCCGAAGCAAGGAGAACGAAACGACGGCACAGAGGAAACCCCGGAAAGACACACAGAAAGATTCGGGAAAGCAGAACAAAGAGAAAGAAGAAGCGGCACTCGTAAAAGCATAAGAAAAACAAACGCGGAAAGGAGGAAAGGAGCAATAAATAAAGCCTTCACAAGAGCCCGAACGGAAATCGAGGAAAAATGGTAAAATGCAATAAATGCAGGAACGGCCATTTTTGAATTTTGAAAAACAGACTACTATGCCCGAGCACGACCTCCCAAAAAGGACGAACTCGGGCAGGGGCACTGTTCATACCCTGACCGGGGTCCTCCAACTCGGCAAATTCGCAAGAGGTCCGACCTTGCCCTCAAGCTCACACCTAAAGGTCGGACCTCGGACAAAAAGCGAGGAAGGCCCATCAAAAGGAACGCAGCCCAAACCTAAAAGGCCGAAAAGGCCTAGAAAAGGCGGTTCCACAAAGATAGAGATAAAACTCCCAAAGATAAGATAAGATAAGAATATCTTATCCAGGGAAGATCACTGCCAACTACTATAAATACACTGGAGCACCCAGGTATGGCATTCATTCCACATCTACACATATCTGCTTGGACCCATGCTAACTTAAGCATCGGAGTGTCATTGCAGGTACAACCACCAACCATTCTGCATATCAAGCTCGGGTCACTGAACCCCCCACCTCGGGCCTTTCCAGACGACCGAGCTACACATTTCAGGCAAACCCTCGGAACAAGAGGTGTCCAGAGTTCTTAAGCACACTCTTTTGCTTTGGATCACGACTTTAACCACTCAGTCTCAAGCTTTTCACTTGGACCTGCATGCCACAAGCACATGGTTAGGGATAGCTTGATTTAGCCACTTAGGCCTGGATTTATTTCCTTGGGCCCTCCTATCCATTGATGCTCAAAGCCTTGGATCTTTTTTACCCTTGCCTTTTGGTTTAAAGGGCTATTGGCTTTTTCTGCTTTTTTCTCTCTTTTTTTTTCACTGCTTTTTCTTGCTTCAAGAATCAATGTCATGATTTTTCAGATCATCAATAACATTTTTCTTGTTCATCATTCCTTCAAGAGCCAACAGATTTAACATTCATAAACTCTACTATCAAAATTATGTACTGTTCAGGCATTCATTCAGAAGATAAAAAGTATTGCCACCACATATAAATAATTAGAATTTTTCTTATTAAAAACTCGAAAAAGTATTGCCTCCTTATTCTAAAAATCTGCTATTTTATTCATGTTTGATGATGATGAGAAAATAAATTATAGCTTAATTGGAGATAAAATCAAAATAAAGATACTAATTACTACTAATCATATATAACTTCTAAGGTAATTCCTAATGAGAACAATTATCACAGAGTTAAGGCTAAGATTAGGACTCAACAACCTTTATTTTGGGACGTGGATGCTCCTTTAATCTGTGGGGTGCTTGGCCCTTCAACAGATAGCTTCTGACGCTTCAGTTGCTTCAGTTCACGCCCTTGCTCTTCTTGTTCCCCAAGCAGTTTGCAAAGCATGCTATTTTGATTTTGCTGTTCTTTCTTTAGTTGGTCCATAGCCTCTTGCAACTTGGTAATAGATGCTTCAAGACGTTCCCTGTGCTTTCCTCTTGATGGGGTCATCCTGCACTTGTTGTCCTTCCATTGACTTTTTGGTAATTGGTTGCTCAACTGAGATATACTCATTTACTCCCATCTTTACCTTAGCATCTTTACATAGCATAGAGATTAAGCTTGGATATGCCAATTTGGTATATTTGGAGTTCTTGTTTGCAACTGTGTAAAGTTCACAAGAGATCAGCTGATGAACTTCCACTTCTTTTCCCAACATAATGCAATGGATCATTACTGCTCTTTTGATGGTGACTTCAGAGCGGTTGCTAGTGGGCAGTATAGAACGCCCAATGAAGTCCAGCCAGCCTCTGGCGACTAGTTTGAGATCTCCTCTCTTGAGTTGGTTTGGGACACCCTTTATGTTGGTTGTCCACTTGGTTCCAAGGAGGTATATGTCCTCTAGAATTTTGTCCAAGCTCTTATTTGTTCTCATCATTCTCCTATTAAAGGAGTCTGGGTCATCTTGCAGTTGAGGCAGCTTGACTTATTTTGTCAGGGTGGAGGTGAAAAATCTTCCCTCAAACCAGAGTTCGATAGTCATAGAAGGCGGTTCCAGCTATTCTCTGCCTGTCTGTTTGCCACAGATTAGAGTAGAATTCCTGAACCATGTTTCTTCCCACCTTTGTTTCAGGATTAGCTAGGATTTCCCAGCTTCTGTTTCAAATTTGCTCTTGGATCTCCAGATATTTGTCTTCTTTCAGATCGAATTTAACTTCCGAGATCACTGACCTTAGACCCATTATTTTGTAGTAATGGTCTGAATGTTCTTTGGTTAAGAACTTCCCTTGATTCCAAATATCCTCTTTCTTGCCTCTTGGAGTGGTTTGTTTTCCCTTAGGAGCCATGATCTTAGTGGGTATTGGCTTAGTGATCACGGATAAACACATCAAACTTAGAGGTTTGCTTGTCCTCAAGCAAAAGAAATGAAAGGAGAGGGATAGAGGGAAAGCCAAGTTTGAATTGTGGAGGAGAGGAGGGGGGCCAAACACGGATTTAAAGGGAAGGGGGTGGGTTTTCAAAAATTTTTGAAAAAGACAAGATAGAAGATATGATTTGTAAAAGACAAGTATGATGGGAAAAAGATGTAATTTAAAATTGAAAAGATATGAAAGATATTTGAAAAAGATAAATCTGAATTTAGAAAAGAAGATATGATGAGTGTAAAAAGATTTGAGAAGAATTTAAAAAGATTTGAAAAGAGTTCAAAAAGATAAATGAGTGTTGAAAAAGTTTTGAAAAGATTTTGAGGAAAAATTAAGAAATATGTTTAGGATTGGAAAGTTTTCGAAATTGAAGTTGAAAGATGAGAGTTTGTAACATGTTTATGCAAGAAATCATGAATTAAAACATGAAAAATGGAAAAAAAATTGAAGTGAAAATGAAGTTACCTTCTCCCCACAATCCTGGCGTTAAACGCCCAACTGCTGCATGTTTTGGGCGTTTAACGCCCATCTGTTGCTTCTCCTGGGCGTTTAACGCCTAGCTGTAGCTTCTGGCTGGCGTTAAATGCCAGAAAATCCTTTATCACTGGGCGTTTTTTTGAACGCCCAGGATGCTGCAAATCTGGCGTTAAACACCCAGAATGGTATCCATGCTGGCGTTTAACGCCCAAATGGCTATCCCTACTGGCATTAACGCCCAAAATAGCTTTTACTGGCGTTTTTGCACCAGTGAGCTTCTTTTTGTTGTTTTATCCTCTAAATCCTTCTGTAACTCTGTGAACTCATACAATTTCTATTTTACCTTGAAGATAATTAATATGAACCTGTAAAATTATCATTTAATTAACAAATAAGCTTTGTTAATGGCTGGGTTGCCTCCCAGCAAGCGCTTCTTTATTGTCTTTAGCTGGACTATTACTGAGCTTTAATCAAGTCTCAGTTTTGAGCATTCTTGCTCAAAATTGCTTTCAAGATAATGTTTGACTCTCTGTCCATTAACAATGAATTTTTTGTAAGAGTCATTATCCTGAAGCTCTACATATCCATATGGTAACACACCTGTAATCACATATGGTCCTCTCCACCGGGATTTTTACTTTCTGGGGAATAATCTGAGCCTAGAGTTAAACAGCAGAACTTTCTGCCCAGGCTCAAAGACTCTTGATGACAGCTTCTTATCATGCCATCTTTTTTCTTTTTCTTTGTAGATTGTTGCATTTTTGAAAGCATTGAGTCTGAATTCCTCTAGCTCATTTAACTGGAGCAATCGTCTTCCTCCAACTAACTTGGCATCAAGGTTTAGGAATTTGGTTGCCCAGTAGGCCTTGTGTTCCAGTTCCACTGGCAAGTGATAGGCTTTTCCATACACAAGCTGGTATGGAGAGATCCCTATAGGAGTCTTGAATGCTGTTCTGTATACCCACAGAGCATCATCCAAGCTTCTTGCCCAATCCCTTCTACAGTTAATCACAGTCCATTCCAGGATTCTTTTAAGTTCTCTATTAGAGACTTCAGCTTGCCCATTTGTCTGTGGATGATATGGAGTTGCCACCCTGTGGCTAACTCCATATCGAACCATAGTAGAGTAAAGTTGTTTATTGCAGAAATGAGCACCCCCATCACTGATTAGTACTCTAGGGACACCAAATCTATTGAAGATGTGTTTCTGGAGGAATTTCAGCACTGTCTTAGTATCATTAGTAGGTGTTACAATAGCCTCCACCCATTTGGATACATAATCCACTGCCACCAGAATATAAGTGTTTGAGTATGATGGTGGGAAAGGCCCCATGAAGTCAATACCCCATACATCAAACAACTCAATCTCCAAGATCCCTTGTTGAGACATGGCATAACCGTGAGGCAGATTGCCAGATCTTTGGCAACTATCACAATTACGTACAAACTCTCGGGAGTCTTTATAGAGAGTAGGCCAGTAGAAGCCACATTGGAGGACTCTTGTGGATGTTCGCTCACTTCCAAAATGTCCTCTATACTGTGATCCATGGCAATGCCAGAGGATCTTCTGTGCTTCTTCTTTAGGCACACATCTACAGATTACTCCGTCTGCACATCTCTTGAAAAGATATGGTTCATCCCAAAGATAGTACTTTGCATCTGAGATCAATTTCTTTTAGTGCTGCCTACTATACTCTGTGGGTATGAATCTCACAGCCTTGTAGTTTACAATGTCTGCAAACCATGGTACTTCCTGGATGGCAAAGAGTTGCTCATCCAAAAAGTTTTCAGAGATCTCAGTAAGAGGGAGGGACGCCCCTTCTACTGGTTCTATTCGGGACAAGTGATCTGCTACTTGGTTCTCTGTCCCTTTTCTGTCTCTTATTTCTATATCAAACTCTTGCAGAAGCAACACCCATCTTATGAGTCTGGGTTTTGAATCCTGCTTTGTGAGTAGATATTTAAGAGCAGCATGGTCAGTGTACACAATCACTTTTGATCCTACTAAATAAGATCTGAACTTGTCAATAGCGTAAACCACTGCAAGTAACTCTTTTTCTATGGTTGTGTAATTCTTCTGTGCGTCATTTAAAACATGACTCGCATAATAAATGACGTGCAGAAGCTTGTCATGCCTTTGTCCCAACACTGCACTAATGGCATGGTCACTGTCATCACACATTAGTTCAAATGGTAATGTCCAGTCTGGTACAGAGATGACTAGTGTTGTGACCAGCTTAGCTTTCAGAGTCTCAAACACCTGCAGACACTCCTTATTAAAGATACATGGCGTGTCAGCAGCTAGCAGATTACTCAGAGGTTTTGCAATTTTTGAAAAATCTTTTATAAACCTCCTATAGAATCCTGCATGCCCCAGAAAGCTTCTGATTGCCTTAACATTGGCAGGTGGTGGTAATTTTTCAATTACCTCTACCTTAGCTTGATCCACCTATATTCCCTTGTTCGAAATTTTGTGCCCAAGGACAATTCCTTCAGTCACCATCAAGTGACATTTCTCCCAGTTTAAAACTAGGATAGTCTCTTGGAACCTCTTTAGAATAAGTGCTAGATGGTCATGACAGGAGTTGAATGAGTCACCAAATACTGAAAAGTCATCTATAAAGACTTCCAAAAATTTTTCCACCATATCAGAGAAAATAGAGAGCATGCACCTTTGAAAGGTTGCAGGTGCATTGCACAGACCAAATGGCATCCTTCTGTATGCAAATACTCCAGATGGACATGTGAATGCTGTTTTCTCTAGATCCTGGGGATCTACTGCAATTTTATTATAACCTGAATATCCATCCAAAAAGCAGTAGTAATCATGACCTGCTAGTCTTTCTAGCATCTGGTCTATGAATGGTAAAGGAAAATGATCTTTTCTGGTAGCTATATTGAGCCTTCTATAATCAATACACATACGTCACCCTGTAACTGTTCTTGTAGGAACTAGTTCATTTTTTTCATTATGAACCACTGTCATACCACCCTTCTTAGGGACAACTTGGATAGGGCTCACCCAGGGGCTATCATAAGTAGGATAAATAATCATAACCTCTAGTAATTTAGTTACCTCCTTTTGCACCACCTCCTTCATGGCTGGATTCAGCCACCTCTGTGGTTGAACCACTGGCTTAGCGTCATCCTCCAATAGGATCTTGTGCATGCATCTCGCTGAGCTAATGCCCTTAAGATCACTGATGGACCACCCAAGAGCTGTCTTGTGTGTCCTCAGCACTTCAATTAGTGCTTCTTCTTCCTGTGGCTCTAAGGTAGAGCTTATGATTACAGGAAAAGTATCACCTTCTCCCAGAAATGCATATTTTAGGGATGGTGGTAATGGTTTGAGCTCGGGTTTAGGAGGTTTCTCCTCTTCCTGCGGGATTTTCAGAGGTTCAATTATTCTCTCTGGTTTCTCCAGATCAGGCTGAACATCTTTAAAGATATCCTCTAGCTGTGATTTGAGACTCTCAGTCATATTGACCTCTTCCACCAGAGAGTCAATAATATCAATGCTCATGCAGTCGTTTGGGGTGTCTGGATGCTGCATAGCTTTGACAACATTCAACTTAAACTCGTCCTCATTGTCTCTCAGTGTTAATTCCCCTTTTTGGACGTCAATGAGGGTTCGTCCAGTTGCTAGGAAAGGTCTTCCTAGAATGAGAGTTGCACTCTTGTGCTCCTCCATTTCCAGCACCACAAAGTCAGTAGGAAAGGCAAATGGCCCAACCTTGATAATCATGTCTTCAATCATGCCTGATGGGTATTTAATGGAGCCATCAGCAAGTTGGAGACATATCTGGGTTGGTTTGACTTCTTCAGTCAAACCAAGCTTTTTGATAGTGGATGCAGGTATTAGGTTGATACTTGCTCCAAGATCACATAGAGCTTTCTTGGTACAAGTACCCTCTAATGTGCATCGTATCATGAAGCTTCCGGGATCTTTAAGCTTCTCTGGTAAGCTTTTCAGAATGACTGCATTGCATTCTTCGGTGAGGTAAACTTTTTCAGTTTCTCTCCAATCCTTCTTATGAATTAAGATCTCTTTCATGAACTTAGCATAAGAGGATATTTGCTCAAGTGCCTCTACGAACGGAATCTTTATTTCAAGAGTCCTGAGATAGTCTGCAAAGCGGGAAAATTGTTTATCTTGTTCCGCTTGGCGGAGTTTCTGAGGATAAGGCATTTTGGCTTTGTATTCCTCAACCTTATTTGCTGCAAGTTTATTTCCTACAGATGTGGTTGGAGAAGCCTTTTTAGAGGGGTTGCTATCAGCACTTATATGTGTCTGATCCCTCACTGGCATTTGAACGCCAGGGTTGGAAGCTGGATTGGCGTTGGACGCCAACTCCTTACCTGTTTCTGAAGTTTGAATGCCAGAACTGAGCTTTCCTTGGGCGTTTAACGCCAACTCCTTGCCTGTTTGTGGTGTTTGAATGCAAGAACTGAGCACGGGTTGGGCATTTAACACCAGCTCTCCACCCTTTTCTGGCGTTTGAGCGCCAAAATTATTCCTCTCTGGGCTCTTACTGTCCTCAGAGGGATTTTGGATAGCAGTTTGTTCATCTCTTGGCTTCCTGCTGCCTTGAAGTGAGGTATTTAATGTTTTCCCACTTCTTAATTGAACTGCTTGGCACTCTTCTATTATTTGTTTTGATAACTGCTGTTCTGTTTGATTCAACTGTACTTCCATATTCATATTAGCCATTCTTGTGTCTTGTAGTATCTCCTTGAATTTAGCTAGCTGTTTTGGTAGAAAATCTAATTGCTGATTGAATTCAGTAACTTGTTCTGCAGAACTGAGTTTAGCAATTACTGTTATAGCCTCTTCTTTCATGGAAGGTTCGCTACTTAAGTACAGATGCTGATTTCTGGCAACTGTATCAATGAGCTCTTGAGCTTCTTCAATTGTCTTTCTCATGTGTATATATCCACCAGCTAAGTGGTCCAAAGACATCTGAGCTTTCTCTGTAAGCCCATAATAAAAGATGTCTAACTGCACCCACTCTGAAAACATTTCAGAGGGGCATTTTCTTAGCATCTCTCTGTATCTCTCCCAGGCATCATAAAGAGATTCATTATCTCCTTATTTAAATCCTTGGATGTTCAGCCTTAGCTGTGTCATCCGTTTTGGAGGGAAATATTGATTCAGAAATTTTTCTGACAGCTGTTTCCATGTCCTTATGCTATCCTTAGGTTGGTTATTTAACCACCTCTTAGCTTGATCTTTTACAGCAAATGGAAACAGTAACAATCTGTAGACATCCTGATCTACTTCCTTATCATGTACTGTGTCAGCAATTTGTAAAAATTGTACCAGAAATTCTGTAGGTTCTTCCTGTGGACGACCAGAATACTAGCAACTTTGCTGCACTATGATAATGAGCTGAGGATTCAACTCAAAACTACTGACTCTGATGGAGGGTATACAGATACTACTCCCATATGAAGTAGTAGTGGGGTTAGTATATGACCCCATAGTCCTTCTGGACTGTTCATTTCCACTTAGATCCATGATGGAGAAAGGGAGATGATGTGGATTTATTTTATTTATTTTATTATATTAAAAAAATTTCGAAATAATAAAATAAAATAAAATAAAAACTACAATAAAAATAAAAAAAAGAATTGAAAATATTTTATGAGGATTTTCGAAAAAGTGAGGAGAGAGAAAGTGGTTAGGATATTTTTGAAAAAGATATGATTTTAAAAATCTTAAAAGGAAATGATTTGAAAAATTTTAACCAAGTCAATCCAAGTAATTCGAAAATTATGAGAAATTAAAGGAAAAGATATTTTTTATTTTTGAATTTTATTATGAAAGAGAAGAACGCACAAAAGACACAAGACTTAAAATTTTTAGATCCAATGCTCCTTGTTTTCGAAAATTTTGGAGGGAAAACACCAAGGCACACTAAACTTAAAAATTTTAAGATCAAAACACAAAGAAGACTCAAGAACAACAAGAACAAAAGAAAGAACACCAAACTTAAAATATTTAGAAAACCAAAATAAAATTTTTGAAAACTAAAGAAAAATTAACAAGAAAACACCAAACTTAAAATTTGGCACAGGATTTAATCAAAGAAAAATTATTTTTGAAAAAGTTTTAAAAAGAAGATACCCAATTACCAAGAACACAAGCACAATGCTCTAGCCAACTGAGCTATAAATTTAACGTGTTTTAAAAAGGTATTTTTAAAGGAAAATAAAAAAAACATGCAATTGACACCAAACTTAAGATATGAAACTAAACTCAAACAAAAGACTCCAAGAAAAGATTAAAAACTAATAAAGAAAAATAATATTTTGGAAAGATTTTATTTAAAAAAAGGAATAATAAAAGATGCAATTCTAGTGACTCTAAACCAAAAAGACAAATTTTTCCTAATCTAAGTAACAAGATAAACCGTCAGTTGTTCAAACTCGAACAATCCCCAGCAACGGCACCAAAAACTTGGTGCACGAAATTGTAAATCACACTTTTCACAATTCGTACCACTAACCAGCAAGTGCACTGGGTCGTCCAAGTAATACCTTATGTGAGTAAGGGTCGAATCCCACGGAGATTGTTGGCTTGAAGCAAGCTATGCTTATCTTGTAATTCTTAGTCAGGATAATAATAATTCTCAGTTTTGATTGGTAGTAAATAAAAAGCATGGATTAAATAATACTTGTTATGCAGTAATGGAGAATATGTTGGAGTTTTGGAGATGCTTTGTCTTCTGAATCTCTACTTTCCCCCCTGTCTTCTTCTTCACGCACGCAAGGTTCCTCCTATGGCAAGCTATATGTTGGTGGATCACCGTTGTCAATGGCTACCATCCGTTCTTGATAAACCACTATTTTATGGTTTATATTGTATTTAATTGAGTAGTTTTATCAAGCTTTTCACCCACTTATTCATAAAATTTGCATGATTTTACAATTCCTTCCTAGTTTAGTTCTATGATTGAAAACATGCTTCTTTAGTCTTAATTTAGCTAATCTTAATCCTCTCTTATTACCATTCAATGCCTTGATCTGTGTGTTAAGTGTTTCAGGCTTTCATAATTCACTTTTCATAGTTTTAGATGTAGTTTTTAGAGAGAGAGGTTCTCTCCTCTCTCTTAGGATTAGGATTAGGATTTTTAGAACTTAGGAATATTTTTATCTCGTCTTTTTATCAGGTTCAATATCTTTTTATTTCGACTTCTCTTAATTGTTGATTATTGATGTTGCTTATTTGGCTTATGACTCTTCATATTTGGATTGATTTTATTTTATTAATGCAATTGAGGTATTTCAAACTTATATGTTACTAATGCTTGGGCTCTATCCAAATTATTTTCATTCAAGTAGATTTTATTCCCTTTTGGCTTTGGTTAATTAATTGGTAATTCTTGAGTTATCAAACTCATTGTTGACTGAAAATTGGAATTCTTCAAGAATTAATTCAAGATCCAATAACTCTAACTTTTCCCAAGGAAAGACTGGGACTTGAGGATTCGAATTAATTCATTCACTTAACTTACCTTCATAGTTAGAGGTTAACAAAGTGGGAGAAAAATCCAATTCTCATCACAATTGATAAAGATAATTAGGATAGGACTTCCGAATTTTCATATCTTGCCAAGAGTTTATTTTATAGTTAATTATTTATTTTATCTGCCATTTAAATTACTTATTCCTCATCTTCAAAACCCCGATTTACAAATCTTCATAACCAATAATAAGAACATACCTCCCTGCAATTCCTTGAGAAGACGACCAGAGGTTTAAATACTTCGGTTATCAATTTATTTAGGGGTTTGTTACTTCTGACAACCAAAACGTTTGTAAGAAAGGTTGATTGCTTGGTTTAGTAACTATACTTACAACGAGAGTTTACTATAACTTCTAAACCATCAATCTTCAGTTCTTCAAAATGGCGCCGTTGCCGGGGAATTGCAAACGTGTGCCTTATTATTGGTTATTGTAAATATTTAAAAAATATATATATATTTCAAATTTTTATTTTAAAATTTTTATCTTATCTTATCTTATTTTTCAAAATTCAATTTTTTTTTTAAATCATCTCTTTTTCAAAATATTTTCTTTTTGTTAGTTTTTGTTTTTATTTTCTCTCACCACTATGAACTCTCACCCCTTTGGCTATGAGTCTGGGTATAATTATGTTGTAGGAAAAGGAGATTATAATGACAACATGCACCATGGTTGGAACAATCAAAGATGGGAGGAGCCACAAGGATTTAATCAACCCTCATGGCAACAACCACCTCCAATGGACTATCAACAACCATTCTGTGATGGATATCAAGGCAATGGCTATGGTGAGCAATCTTTCGATTATCAACAACCACCACTATATGCCTATGAACCCCCTTCTCAACATAGCTTTGAACCACCACACTTACAAGTCCCTTTCCACCATTCACCTCCATATGACCCTAACCCTCAACCACCATACCAACCACCTTATGAGCCATATGAATCATATATAGAACCACCCCAATTCCAACCCAATTACTCCCAAGAACCACCACTTCAATATTTACCATCTCCATATCCATCAATCCAAGAGCACTATGATCCTATTTATGAAAGCCGAGCGCATCAAGAGACAAAGGATCGTTTCGAGGAAACAGTGGATCGATTTCAGGCAACCATTCGTCAATTGGAGCAAGCAATAATTCAATTAGCTTCCCGACGTTCGGACACTCAAGGAACCCCCATGACTTCATGTGGACAATCTAATGAAGAACGTAGCATGAAGGAGATACTAGAAACTCCAGTGAACGGTACGGAGCATGACTTTGTACTGGAACAAGTGGAAGAAGCCGAAATTATTGAAGAAGAAGAAGTGGTTGAAGATTTAGGAGATGCAGAACCTCCATAGGAAAGTCCAGTCATAGAACCCCCTTCCAAGACGTTTGAAATTGATACTGAGGAGGGTGTACAACCTCCAAGGCATATCACAGTTGAAGACTTGGAAGAGGTTGATCAAGAGATGGAGATTCAAGAAGAAGAAGCACAACATCCCATGCCCTTGGAAAGCAATGAAGAGGAGATTGAATTGGAAGAAAGCTACCAAGAGGAAGAGGTTGAAATTGAAGAAACTTGCAAAGAGGTGGTAATTATCAGAGAAGAGCACAAGGAAGTGGAGCTTGCAATTTCATTAAAAATACCTCCCCCTAAGTTGCCATCATCCTTCACAACATTCAAGTGGGTAAAATTCATATCCCTTAGCTTTCTAATTCCACTTGAATATGGGCTACTGGAGACGGATGGTCAACTTAGAGCTCTTTGTGACATTAAGAGTAAGCGAAAGATGGCCAGTGGTAAAAATTGTCCTGCAAGGTTCATTATGGTTGGAAGCTTTAAGTTTAAATGCAAAGGTTGGTGTAAAGCTCAACTGAATGGGTCTAGGAAGCTGTTTGGTCGCTACAGTGAGAATTCAGATAACCTTTCACCCAGCTGGAAAAATGCAGATCGAGACAAAAATGGGTGTAAAAGTAAGGTTTGGGATCCTGGAATCTGTCCTGACATTTGTCACCCCGGGAGCCTAAGAATCTGTTCGAAGCTTCTTAAGGGCTTTACATGCTTAGTTTGGGACCCCGGAGGCTACTGGAAGTACAAACATTGGTGGGGATTCCTGGATCAGTACAAGCATAAACCACCATAATAGGGAGCTCACCAAAGGTCCAACTTAAGGACGTTAACTAAAAGTGCTAGGTGGGAGACAACCCACCATGGTATGATCGTTCTTTTTTAATTTTATTTCGTGTTGTTTATTTTTTTATTTTATTTTATTTTTATTGAACCTGGAAGTTTTCATAACATCTACATTAACACTGCATATTGCATACTGCATAATTGCATAATAAAAAAAAGAAAGGGAAAACACGCACGCAACGCGGCAGCGTCGCTGACGCGTCCGCGTCACTAGTGCGTTGGGAAGAAAAGAATTGAACAGAGAGTCACGCGAGAGCGTGGCTGGAGGTGCACCATTAGCATAATTTGACCCCACGCGACCGCATCGCTCACGCGACCGCGTCATGTGGAACTTTGGCCTCCCACGCGACCGCGTCACCCACGCGGCCGCGTGCCATGAAAATCGATGTCAAAAAGGTGCATGGCCGAAAGTTGTGCTGGAATTGGGCTAGACTCGTGCTAGAAGCCCAAGCCCTCCCACGCGAACGCGTCACCCATGCGATCGCGTCGTCTTTCAAAAATGGCCATCCACGTGATCGTGTCACCCACGCGACCGCGTCACCCAGATTTTTGGCAAAATGCAATTCAAACAGAGAGTTGTGCGAATGTGAGGCTGCACTCGCGCCACTAGCACAAATCAAGTGACGCGATCGCGTGACCCACGCGTCCGCGTCACCTGACCTTATTGCGCACCACGCGGCCGCGTCACCCACGCGACCGTAACGCCAGCGTCGCACACCTTAACCTAATATGCCAAAATATTTTATCTTTTGATCCCCAATCCTAATTTTTCCTCCCTCCTTTCTTACTTACTTCTTCTTCCCTTCTTTCCCTTCTCATTCTTCTTATCTTTCATTTTCTTTACTTAATTGCATACTTTCATTCATTGAATTATTTTCATGGTGTTGGAATTTTATTTGGGTCATTGTTTTTTCTATATTTTTGTGTATTATTTGACAATTATATATTACTCTTTAAAGGGTTTCTTGCATGTTCAATTTAATACTTTCAAATAGCTTATTTACCATGCATGCTATGTATTTGTGAAAACGCTCGTATGGCACTGTGCACTATTTTTAAGATTTCTTTTAATCTACTACTATAAATGCTTGCTTTTCACAAAACCCTTTTTATATTTTATTAATTAAATATAATTGTTATTACAAACATGTTGTTAGTTTGAAAGACTTGGTAATCTAACTTGGACATTGAATGCTTGATCTATGCTACTCATGCCTTTGCCAGCATGCCAATAAACACCTTGCATTCACTTGTTATCATATGCACTAGCTATTTTCCATTGATGACTTTTCACATGTACTCATGAGCGTGTGTTAATGTCATTCTTCTTTATTGTGCATTGATAACCACCTTTCCCACTCTCTTCCTTGCTCTAACCCTTAGCTCTAAAAGTTACTTTCTTTTTCCCTTTTCAGGATGGCCACCAAGAAGGGTAAAGAGAAAGCTACTCCCAAATCACCGGCAAGGAAAGGAACAAAAAGAGCCCCAGTTGAAGCAACCCGTCCACTTGTATATCTCAGCATGCACCGAGGACGGTGCAATCTTTAAGTGTGGGGAGGTCGATACCGATCTCTATGGGTTAGCTATTTTCTTCTTTTCAACACCATTGTTTTATTTTCCTTGTTTATTCATTATTGCATTTGCATATTTGATTGCATGTTTGTTTGATTTTATGCATTTAGTTACTACTTGGTTGAAGTAATATTTTCTTTTCAAGAAATTTTTATAGTATTTCACTAATTTAAATTGAAAAAAAAAATTATGTGTTAAATTTGTTTGAAGTTGTATTTGGAACATGGTTTTTGAGCCAAAGAACACACAACCTGTGAGATTTTGAGTTTAATTGTACGGTTACATTATTTAACTATAATATTTTATTCTTGTGTGTTTTCTTCTCTATGATTGTAATCTTTGCTTTGTTCCATTCTATATGTCCATTGTTTAGTATATTTACATTTGATTTTAGCTCACTTATCCCAAATAAAGCCTACCTTCTACATCACCCTTGTTAACCCCCTTGAGCTTTTAAATTCCCCCTTGTTTTATAACCACATTACTAGCCTTAAGCAGAAAAACAAAATAAAAATCCCAAGTTGAATCCTTGGTTAGCTTAAGATAGAAATTATGTAATTGTTTAAGTGTGGAGAAACCTTATGGGAACATGGATGATAGAAACAAGGTAGAAAGTTGAAAAGAATAAAGATATTTCAAAATAAAAATTTTTGGGAAGCATGCTCATGTGAAATCAAAGTAATTAAATTACCATGTGCATATAAAAAAATTTTAGTATTTAAATAAAAGGGATACAAAAGAATTCCCCAAATGCAAAATAAAGCAATGCACATGGGACAGAATTCAAAATAAGTTTGATACATGAGCATGTAATACAAAAGTGGAAAAATTTTGGGTAGCTAGGTAAAGAATTTTAAATTTTATAAAATATGTATATGTTAGGTGAGATCTTAGACTAATCAAGGATTCACTTTGTTAGCTCACTTAACCTTATACATACCTCATTACCTTTACTTCAGCCCCATTACAACCTTGAAAAGACCTCATGATGTGTGCATGGGTATACTAAATATTTGTTGATTGGTTAGATGAAGGACAAAGTTTAGAAAGCATGAGTAGGGAAGAATAGAGTGACTGACCCTAGACACTTGAGAGATTAGAGTGATATACACTACCAGTGAGGGTTCAGTGTTTGATTCTATGTTCCCTACTTTTATGAGCTATCTTCTTACAAGTTTACTTGTCTTTCATTTTGTAATTTGAATTAGTGAAATCCGGTTCATATTTGTTCTTGAAAGATTTATTTACTTTTTCACCAAATAGGTAGAATCATTTTAGCATGTAGTTGCATTCACATTCATAGGGTGCATTGCATGAGTCTTGTCTTTCCCTACTCATTTATTTGGTCTCCTTGAGTTTAGCATGAGGACATGCTAATGATTAAGTGTGGGGAGGTTGATAAACCACTATTTTATGGTTTATATTGTATTTAATTGAGTAGTTTTATCAAGCTTTTCACCCACTTATTCATAAGATTTGCATGATTTTACAATTCCTTCCTAGTTTAGTTCTATGATTGAAAACATGCTTCTTTGGTCTTAATTTAGCTAATCTTAACCCTCTCTTATTACCATTCGATGCCTTGATCTATGTGTTAAGTGTTTCAGGCTTTCATAATTCACTTTTCATAGTTTTAGATGTAGTTTTTAGAGAGAGGGGTTCTCTCCTCTCTCTTAGGATTAGGATTAGGATTTTTAGAACTTAGGAATATTTTTATCTCATCTTTTTATCAGGTTCAATATCTTTTTATTTCGACTTCTCTTAATTGTTGATTATTGATGTTGCTTATTTGGCTTACGACTCTTCATATTTGGATTGATTTTATTTTATTAATGCAATTGAGGTATTTCAGACTTATATGTTACTGATGCTTGGGCTCTATCCAAATTATTTTCATTCAAGTAGATTTTATTTCCTTTTGGCTTTAGTTGATTAATTGGTAACTCTTGAGTTATCAAACTCATTGTTGACTGAAAATTGGAATTCTTCAAGAATTAATTCGAGATCCAATAACTCTAACTTTTCCCAAGGAAAGACTGGGACTTGAGGATTCGAATTAATTCATTAACTTAACTTACCTTCATAGTTAGAGGTTAACAAAGTGGGAGAAAAATCCAATTCTCATCACAATCGATAAGGATAACTAGGATAGGACTTCCGAATTTTCATATCTTGCCAAGAGTTTATTTTATAGGTAATTATTTATTTTATTTGCCATTTAAATTACTTATTCCTCATCTTCAAAACCCCAATTTACAAATCTTCATAACCAATAATAAGAACATACCTCCCTGCAATTCCTTGAGAAGACAACCCGAGGTTTAAATACTTTGATTATCAATTTATTTAGGGGTTTGTTACTTGTGACAACCAAAACGTTTGTAAGAAAGGTTGATTGCTTGGTTTAGTAACTATACTTACAACGAGAGTTTACTATAACTTCTAAACCATCAATCTTCAGTTCTTCATTCCTTTCAGTGAAAATGGTCTAGGTGCGCTATCACCGCACGGCTAATCATCTGTCGGTTCTCACTCATGCTGGAATAAGATCTGTTGATCCTTTTGCGTCTGTCACTACGCCCAACCCTTGTGAGTTTGAAGCTCGTCACAGTCATTCAATCCCTGAATCCTACTCGGAATACCACAAACAAGGTTTAGACTTTCTAGATTCTCCAGAATGCTGCCAATGGATTCTAGCTTATACCACGAAGACTCTGATTAAGGAATCCAATAGATACTCATTCAATCTAAGGTAGAATGGAGGTGGTTGTCAGGCACGAGTTCATAGATTGAGAATGGTGATGAGTGTCACGGATCATCATATTCATCATATTGAAGTGCGAATGAATATCTTAGATAGAAACAAGCGTGTTTGAATAGAAAATAGAAATAATTGCATTAATCCATCGAGACACAATAGAGCTCCTCACCCCCCAACAATGGAGTTTAGATACTCATGCCGCCAAAGAGTACAAAGTTCAGATCTAAAATTGTCAAGAGGTACAAAATAAATCTCTAAAAGTTGTTTAAATACTAAACTAGTAACTTAGGTTTATAGAAAATGAGTAAACTGGATAGATAGTGCAAAAATCCACTTCTGAGGCCCACTTGGTGTGTGCTGAGGCTGAGACTTGAGCTTTTCACGTGCCTGGGCTGTTTCTGGAGTTAAATGGCAGGTTGTAACCTGTTTTGGGCGTTTAACTCCAACTTGTAACCTGTTTCTGGCGTTTAACGCCAGAATGGAACATGGAACTGGCGTAAAACGCCAGTTTACATCGTTTATCTTCGAGCAAAGTATGAACTATTATATATTGCTGGAAAGCCCTAGATGTCTACTTTCCAACCCAATTGAGAGCGCGCCAATTGGACTCTTGTAGCTCCAAAAAATCCATTCCGAGTACAGGGAGGTCAGAATCCAACAGCATCAGCAGTCCTTTTTCAGCCTGAATCAGATTTTTGCTCAGCTCCCTCAATTTCAGCCAGAGAATACCTGAAATCACAGAAAAACACACAAACTCATTGTAAAGTTCAGAAATATGAATTTTTCCTAAAAACTAATAAAAATATACTAAAAACTAACTAAAACATATTAAAAACTACATGAAATTACCCCCAAAAAGCATATAAAATATCCGCTCATCAATCACCACGAGCGATCGTGAGTAATCAAGGCTCTCATTTTTATAACAAAAGAATGACAGGTTTGATGAAGAAACATGGTATTATTCACAAGGTGGCGACGGCTTATCATCTCTAAACAAATGGCCAGACTAAAATGTCTAATAGAGAGATTAAGCGCATACTTGAAAAGATAGTTAAACCCCATTGGAGGGATTGGAGCTCTAGGCTCGGCGATGCGCTTTGGGCTTATTGAACGGCTTACAAGACACCAATTGGCATGAGTCCATTCCGTCTAGTCTACGGAAAGGCTTGTCACCTTCCAGTAGAGGTGGAACACAAGGCTTATTGGGCTATGAAGGAATGTAACTCAAGATTGGGATGAGCCGAAATTGAAAGAAAATTGCAACTGGAAGAATTAGAGTGCATTCGGCTAGAGGCTTATGAGAACTCAAGGCTCTACAAAGAAAAGGTGAAGGTGGTACATGATCAGAACATCAAGAGAAGAGAGTTTAGAGCTGGGGATCAAGTCCTTCTCTATAACTCAAGGTTGAGACTAATTCCGGGAAAACTCAGGTCAAGGTGGGATGGACCATATGTGGTGAAGAAGGTTGAACCATATGGAGTTGTACACTTGAGTCACCCCTCAAGTCCTGCCTTCTTCAAGGTAAATGGCCACCGTTTAAAGCTCTACCATGGTGCAAGAGTGAAGAACAACAAGGAGTTAGAGATCTTTCTCTTGAAGGACGTTAAAGAGGACTGAGCTTATAAACCGTCCAACTTAAAGGACGTTAAAGAAAAGTGCTAGGTGGGAGACAACCTACCATGGTATTTTCTTCCTTTTCTATAGTTTTTTTATTTTATTTATTTGCTTATCTTTCTTTCATTACATGTATGTGATACTTTTCAATTATGTGTATTTGCCTCTGTTCTAATTTCTATATAAAAAAGAAAAGTCCGTCTTACGTATGTGCATGGCCGATGTGCACGTGTCATATTTGATGCTACTGCTCTCTAGTACAAAAACTAGAGAGTTATGCCAAGACCATGCGAGAGGGGTGCCAAGGCGCACAATCTACCCCATGCGTACACCTCGCTGACGCGTACACATCACCCAGCAATTTTACCTTTCCACGGGTGTGCGTGACTGACGCGCACGCGTCATATGCTCATGTTGCAATCCCTGGTACAAAAACCAGAGACTTGCACTAGAACTGTGCAGGTGGGGTGCTGGGCGCATGGTGGGCGAAATCGTGATTCATTCTTTTCACTTCAACAATCCAAGGTAATGGCTCCAAAGACTTGGTGCACAGAACCATGGTTCAAAATTAACTTCACAGTCTCGCTCAACTAACCAGCAAGTGCACTGGGTCGTCCAAGTAATACCTTACGTGAGTAAGGGTCGATCCCACGGAGATTGTTGGTATGAAGCAAGCTATGGTCATCTTGTAAATCCCAGTCAGGAGGATAAAATTATGGAATTTAGAAAATCAAATATGATTAATAAAAATAAACAGAAAATAAAATGGATAGAGATACTTATGTAAATCAATAGTGGAAATTTCAGATAGGCGTATGGAGATGTTGTGCTCCTCTTGAATCTCTACTTTCTTATTACATTCATCCAATCCTTTTTACTCCTTTCCATGGCAAGCTGTATGTAGGGCATCACCGTTGTCAATGGCTACATCCCATCCTCTCAGTGAAAAGGTTCCTATGCTCTGTCACAGCACGGCTAATCATCTGTCGGTTCTCAATCAGGTTGGAATAGAATCCCTTGATTCTTTTGCGTTTGTCATCACGCCCAGCCTTCAGGAGTTTGAAGCTCGTCACAGTCATTCAATCCCAGAATCCTACTCGGAATACCACAGACAAGGTTTAGACTTTCCGGATTCTCATGAATGCCGCCATCAATTCTAGCTTATACCACGAAGATTCTGTTGGGGAATCTAAGAGATATGCGCTTGGCCAAGAGTAGAACGAAAGTGGTTGTCAGTCACGCGCGTTCATAGGTGAGAATGATGATGAGTGTCACGGATCATCACATTCATCAAAGTTAAGTGCAGCGTATATCTTGGAATAAGAATAAAAGAGAATTGAATAGAAAGTAATAGTAATTGTATTGAAACTTGAGGTACAGCAGAGCTCCACACCCTTAATCTATGGTGTGCAGAAACTCCACCGTTGAAAATACATAAGTGAAAGAGGTTCAGGCATGGCCGAATGGCCAGCCCCCAAAACGTGGTCACTGGATCAAAATACAATCCAAGATCAAAAACCAAGATGATAATATGATAGTAAAGAGTTCTATTTATAATAAACTAGCTACTAGGGTTTACAGAAGTAAGTAATTGATGCATAAATCCACTTCCGGGGCTCACTTGGTGTATGTTTGGGCTGAGCTTGGTCTATCCACGAGCTGAGGCTTTTCTTGGAGTTGAACTCCAAGTTATAACGTGTTTTGGGCGTTCAACTCCGGATCATGACGTGTTTCTGGCGTTTAACTCCAGAAAGCAGCATGTACTTGGCGTTCAACGCCAAGTTACGTCATCAATTTCCGAAAAAAGTATGGACTATTATATATTGCTGGAAAGCTCTGGATGTCTACTTTCCAAAGCTGTTGAGAGCGCACCTTTTGGAGTTCTGTAGCTCTAGAAAATCCATTTTGAGTGCAGGGAGGTCAAATTCCAACAGCATCAGCAGTCCTTTTGTCAGCCCTTTTCAGAGTTTGGCTCAAGTCCCTCAATTTCAGCCAGAAATTACCTGAAATCACAGAAAAACACACAAACTCATAGTAAAGTCCAGAAATGTGAATTTAACATAAAAACTAATGAAAACATCCCTAAAAGTAGCTTGAACTTACTAAAAACTACCTAAAAACAATGCCAAAAAGCGTATAAATTATCCGCTCATCAGCGCACAACCCAGCCCACGCGTGCGACTCATTAACGCATATGCGTCACTTTGTTTTCTGGCTGCCAACGCGTGAGCGTGGCCGACGTGCATGCGTCATCTCTTAATGTTGCCTCTGGTACAAAAACCAGAGAGTTGTGATGGAACTGAGCTAGTTTCGTGCGTCTAGCACGAAAAGTAGTCACGTGCACGCGTGACCGACGCTTATGCGTCACTTTCACTTTTGGTCATCCCACGCGTGTGCATGGATGACGCGCACGCATCACAGCGCAGATTCAATTTAATCAGCGCGCCGCCCTGCTCCCTTTCATTCTTCTTCTTTCTCCTAATCCTTCTTCTTTCTTATTTCCTCTTTGTTCTAACTTCTTTCTTCCCTCTTCCCCTCTTCCATCACCAGTGGACCACCACCGGCGACCACCACGTCCAGCGACCCCAACTTCTTTATCTTTCTTTTTCTTTTTCTCTTCTCACCCCTCTTATCTTCTTCTTACTTGCATTTATTTGCCTCTCTTCCCTTTCTTTTCAAGGTTTCTTTCATTACTTTCTTTTACTCTATAATTCTTCATTTTTTTATTACATTCGAATATTTTAATTGTTTTTAATGCATATTCGTTTTATTATTTGTAATTTCCTTTTAGTTCTTTTCTCTCTTTGGATTTTTGTATTGGTGTTGGAATTTCAAGTTGAATATTCTGTGAATTGATGGATTATTTTGATATTTCTTAGCTTGTTTGTGTTATGTGGTATTGCTTTGATAATTGGCATTCTATTTTGGGTCTATTACACATTTGTGAAAAAGCACCAATGATATCTTGATTTCTTTTATATATTATTCTTCCAACTTAGTGCTTCTTTTTCACAACACTTACCCTTCGTGTGTATTGAGCTTATTTTCCATGGTTTGTCATTATCAAAATGCACATTATTTGTGGCTTGATATTTCGGATGTTTATCTCTCTAAGTTTAATAATCCTTCTTTTTCTTCCTTTTTCAGGATGGCCACCAAGAAAGGGAAAGAAATGGCTTCCAAAAAGACACCAACTAAAAGGCCAACTCAAAGAGCATCCGTTAAGGCACAAATCTCCACAAACATTAAGCCACCTTCTAACCGGTTAAAGAGGACCATCCGAGTTGATAAAGCCGAGAAGGAATTTCCCACAAAGGACTCCTTAAGATTCACTAACCGCTATTGTGAGCAGATGTTCCCCATATTGGTAGAGAAAAACTACCACAATGAGCACCAACTACTTCTTCCAGAACATTTCTTTCAATTTGTGGTACCCCGCATTGAGAGACGGCATTGGAGATTCTTAAATCGGAGGAAGCGGGAAGTTAATCTATCTTGGTAGTTGAGTTCTACTTTAATTATCACACGCCTACCCTTCAGTCAGTTTTTGTGCGCCAAAAGCAAGTTCCTATCTTGGAAGATGCTATTCAGCAGGTACTTGAACTTTTACCAAGTCTAGATGGGATGGATGCCTACCAAGAAGCACAACTTGAGCGCAAGAGATTCGATATTGTCTGGGATCCCGTCCTTAGGGTCATTGCTCAACCCGGAAGTGAGTGGATCCAAGGGAGGGGCAAGGCTCAACCCAAGGACATCTCCGCACAGGAACTCACTATGGAGGCTCGAGTGTGGACACAGATCATGTCTTACTATATATTGTTGAGGAATCATGAGTCCATTATTACTGCAGACATGGCCATTCTTGTTTGGTGCATCCTCACAGTGAAATCTCTCAACTTTTTACGACTCATCCGACAAGCTATGGGCCGAGTTCAAACAGTGGCCAACCTACCTTTTCTCGTGCTAGTTACGGACTTGGTGTCTGCAGCTGGAGTTTCCTATGAGGCTAGGGATGTGAAGACCATGATTCCAAGGGACAACAAAATTGTCCCGAATCGAAAATATATTAGGCCTCCAGTGCCACCCGTGAGCCGGAATGAGGACCCGTCTTTTGAAGCTCCATCATCCTCCACTCCACCATCATCGACACCACAAGCACCACCACAATCCGCCCACCAGTTGTTACTTGAGCTCCTTGAGAAGGTAGACCGGCAAGGCCAGAGAAGTGAGTAGATGGAGCAACGCAATAGGTGCCACTATGACTACTTGAAGAAGTTCATTGGGTGTTCTAACCCACCTATAGAGGAACCCGAAACCTTGGACTCTACTTCCATTGATGCCTATGCAAGCGATCAAGATATGGACATGGAGGTGCCCCTGTCCCCCTTCCCATCTTTTGGCCATTGGAAGTGGCAATTCCAGACCCACCTTATGGATCACTGATGGCACGGAGGATCGTGCCAAGTTTTAAGTGTGGGGAGGTCGGTAACTGACTCCTGAAGGTAACAACCCTCTCAACCCAACACCTTTGTCTTAAAATTCTTTTTATAGTTATTTGTTGCATTACATTATAGTTATAGTTTGCACATATTCTACCACTTCTTTCCTGCTAGGACTACTTGGTTGAAGTAATAATTTCTTTTTTAAGAAACTATTTCATGGCATTTCACTAATTTAAATTAAAATTTTTGAGCTTGCTTGAAGAAATTTATTTTTGGAACATATTTTTAGAGTTTGAACACACAAGCCTAGTGAGCTTTCTAAACTTAATTGATTGGTTGCATCTTATCAACCAATATTTTGTTTTGGTGTGTGTTATTCTTTCTAAAATTATGATTTTTGTCTTGCTTGATTCTATATTTCCATTGTTTGATGTATGCATGCACTTATGTGATTGAGGTCTTTGTTTCACTACAGCTCACATACCCACATGGCCTTACCGTTTCATCATCCTTTGCAACCCAATATTGAGAATATTTTATTCCATTTATTCTCTATTTTAGCACATCACTAACTCTAAGCGAAAAACAATAAATGTCCATAATTTGAATCCTTGATTAGCTTAGACTAGTGAAAGTGTACATGAATTAAGTGTGGAAAAATTGGGTTTGGGAAATGCTTGGTTTGGGAATTGGGTATTTTATATTCTTATGAGAAAATGTGATAATTTGGACACTTGCTCATGCATCCAACACTTTAATCAAATGCATTAACTCCTTCTGTATATATATTTTCTACCATATTTTCATAAAAAAAAAGAAGAAAAAAGAGAAAGCAATAAAAAGGGGACAAAATGCCCCAATACAATTAATGATATCAATGCATATGATTTGTACTCAAAAATATCAAGGTGCATGAATTTGTGTAAAGATAGTCAATGGGTAGTTAGGTTTTGCATTGTAATGACATGGAGTGATGATGACAAGTCATCTTATGCTAGCTTTTCAAGCATTTTTCACTTGTTTCATTAGGTTTTATGCACTTTCTTGCATTATAAGTAAGTGATTTGGAGTGGATTTGCATGGTCATGTTAAATCAATCAACCATCCTTTATTTGACACAAAATCATAAGTTTTAAGCTAGAATTAGTTGGTTTTTTGAACGATTTATAAACCTTGTGAATTTAGTGATGCTTTGATTGGTTGTTTTGATTACCTATAGGTGAAGAAAAGAAAGAAACAAGGAAAGCGTGCCTAACCAAGCATGGCCCAAGGAAACAAAAGCGTGCACTCACTCAAGGAAGCAAGTATAGCACTTGAATAATGAGCGTAGCGCTCAAAAAGTGAGCGCTAGAGAACAAGCACTCAGCACCAAAGGCACAAGGCAAGGGTGCTGCGTTGAGAGAACAAATGGAGCGCTTAAAGGGATACCAAATTAACAAAGCCAAGCATAGAGCTCCATTAAAACATTCACCTTTTTCGTGCTCCATTCAAAACAAAAACAAGGCGCGCTACACTAAAGGGAGCCACCAAGAATTGAACCTTGCACATGGGAACCAAGAGAAGCGCTACTTCACAAGGAAATTGCTAGCACATGAAGACAGCAAGGTTCAAACTGGGAACCTTGCACAAGCTTAGAGAGGGCGTTCCGTTTTGTTACTTAACTGAGCGCTGCTTGCAAGGAGATTGGCCAAATTGAAATGGCTTCACCAAGGCTCAAAATGGGGAACAAGAGGAATGAAAGAAAGGGCGTTACGTGAACTTAGTTCACTGAGCGCTATGCTTCACAAGTTGTTAGCTCCAAAATGAACTCACCATGGTTCGAAGAGGGAATCCCACTCAATCATGTAGCGCTACGTTGCATGAGTTAACTGGGCGCTATGAAGCAAGGCTTGGTTTGAAGCCTGGGAAGAGCAAAGGGAGCGCTACGTTTGGTTACTTCACTGAGCGCTCCCCTGGATTTTGTCCCATGGCCATTTTGCAACCAAAAGCCAAAGTGGATCCAATTCTTCAAAAATTTGACAAGCCCACTCCAAATTCTGAAAATCAAAAATAGAAAGTGTATAAATAGGAGTTAGTTTGATTTGTGGAGAACTTTTCTTTCATTTTTAGTTTGGAGTTTTACCTTTAGCTAATTTTAGTTTTCATTTGGTTTTTTTATTTGAATTTGGGGAATTGGGATTGTGATCTGAGTTCTCTTCCTCTTTGTTCTTACTTCTGCACATTTTACTTTCTATTTCTAAATTTTGGATTGAGGTTGAAGGAATTCTGTTTCAATTCTTGATTTGAGATTCATCTTTGTTTTTCTTCTGCACAATTCTGAGAACTAAGAAATTGGATTTGAAATTCATTTGCTGCTTCATTTACATTTCTTTTGCAATTCGTTTTCTATTTGATCAAAGGAAGAATTGAGATCCAGATCTGCTTCCTGAGCTCATTGCTTTTCGTGGATCTTCAAATTCTCTTTTAGATTTTACAATTGAGCTAAGTTTCTTTCTGTTTTGTTTCTTCAAGCAAATTTTCCATTTATGTTGAGATCTGCTGCAACTTACTTCATCTTCTGCTTCTCTGATCTATTGCTCTTTACATTCTCTTATTTAATTTTTGAATCCCAGCTCCCAGCTCCCTTTACTCTTTTAGCAATTTAAGTTTCTCAGTTATTTAGATTCAGTAATTTATATTTCTTGCACTTTAAGCTTCAGCCATTTACATTTCTTGCAATCTAAGTTTCAGTATTTACATTACTTGCACTTTAAGATTCAGCTCTTTTAATTCTTCTGCACTTTACTTTACTGTCAATTTCTCCTCTCCCTTTTAGTTTCATACAATTTAGCTTCTATTAATCATAATTCACTCAAATCATCACTTGTTTTCTTGACTAAATTAACCACCTAACTAAAATTGCTCAATCCTTCAATCCATGTGGGATCGACCTCACTCATGTGAGTAATTACTACTTGATGCGACCCGGTACACTTGTCGGTGAGTTTTATGTTGGAATCTAATTTCCACACATCAATTGACTTAGGTTAGGTGGGAATTTTAGGTTAATAAAGGATTTGGATTTCAGTTCACTTAACCAAATACATTCCTACCTTGACCCTAACCCTATTACAACCCTTGAAAAGACCTCTTGATATGTGTATTTGTGCATTAAATTTTTGTTGATTGGTAGAAGAAGAGCAAGCCTTAGAAAGCAATATTAGTAGAGAACCGAGAGAATCGACCATCAAACACTAGAGTGATTAGAGTGTATACACTTCTGGTGAGCGTTCGATGCTCGATTCTTTATTCCCGGCTTTCATGAGCTTTCTTCTTGCAAGTCCATTTGTAGTTCATTTTATGATTTGAATTAGTGGAATCCTGTTCACATTTGTTCTTAGAAGATTTATTTACTTTTAACCAAGTAGGTAGAAGCATTTAGCGTGTAGTTGCATTTATATAGATAGGTTGCATTGCATAAGTCCTACCCTTTTCCCTTCACTTTTTTTGTTCCTTTGAGCTTAGCATGAGGACATGCTAATGTTTAAGTATGGGGAGATTTGATGAACCACTATTTTATGACTTATTTTGGATTAAATCGAGTGGATTCTATCAACTTTACTCACACTTATCCATATAATTTGCATGTTTTAAAGTTTCCTTCCGAATTTTGTGCTATGATTGAAAATATGCTTCCTAGGCCTTAAAATTGCAAATTTTTAATCTTTTGTTATTATCATTTGATGCCGTGATATGTGGCGTTAAGTGATTACAGGATTTATAGATCAAAAATGGCATAGAGGATGAAGAGGAAGCATGCTAAAGTGGAAGGAACACAAGAATTTAAAGATTTGAGAAGTTGGAAGCGACGCACGCGCATGGCTGAAGCGCACGCGTGACTAGGCCATCTTCCAAGCGACGCGTACGCATGACTGAAGCGTACATGTGACTAATGCGTACATGTGGCGAGTGCAGAGTTCACCGACACGTACGCGTGACAAGCATCATATGCTGCAATTAAGGGAATTCGCTAGGTGCGATTTTTGGGCTGATTTTGGCCCTGTTTCAAGTCTGAAAATGAAGACAATACGCTGAGAATGGAGCTGAGACATGGACACTTTCACTTTAGCTTAGTTTTTGAATTAGTTTTGAATTCTAGTGAGATAAACTCCTACTTTCTTCTAGGGTTTTGATATTCTTAGTTACTTTTCAGTTGGATCTTAAGAGAACCTGTGGTTACCTTCATTTCTAGTCATTTTCCTTATAGTTTCTTCTCTAATTCCTTTAGTACTCATTTCTATTTGGTTACTTGAATTCATGTTTGGATCTTGTTACTATTGAATTTCGTTAATGCATTGAGTTATTTCAATATTTATTGTTATTGCTTATTCTGTTCTTGTTAATTATTTTTAGTTGTAATTTGAATTGAGTTATTTTTCTAGTTTTTATCATGTTTTTTATCTTTGCTCACCAAGTGTTTGAGAAAATATCATCCATAATAATGGAGTAGATTTCTTTGCTTCATCTAGGGTTGAGTAATTGGAGCCACTTGAATTGTTATATTCAAGTGTTTATTGGTAAATGAAGATTGCCAATTAACTTGAAACTCACCAACTCTAGTTCTTCTCTACGAAGTGACTAGGACTTGTGAGCTAAAATTAATTGTTTCACTTGACTTTCCTTCAATCGTTAGAGGATAACTATGTGAGAGCAATGAGCTTTTACGATCACACTTGGGGAAAGACAACAAGGATAGAAATTCTAATTCTCATCCCTAACCAAGACCTTTTATATTGATTATTTTACAACTCTATCCAGTTACCTATTGCTATAATTTCTAGTTATTTATTTCTCTATTTTTCAACTTAAAAAATCTCCAGGAAATCCTAACCAATAAATTGCATCTTGTGTCAACTCCTAGGGAAATGACTCCGGATTCTACTCCCGATATTTATTGGTAACACACATTTTAAAGACTATACTTGCGACGTTGATTTGGAAAAACCCTTTTGGTAATTCTTGATCGACATTTATCTGCTTGTCAGGGACGGCGAGGGTGGTTTGGCCAAAGCTAGGAAGAACAAGAGGAAGGAGAAGATGAAGGAAATAGGGCGATGTCACAGCAGCTTGACAAACCCTGTTTTGACGGTTTATCTTGTATTGATTTTAAGAGATTGTATGACCTTTTACCCACATTTATTCAATGAAATAGCATGGTTTTGTGATTGTCTCCTTATTTGTGCTTAGATGTGAAAACATGCTTTTCAACCCTTAATTTGATGGTTTTAATTTCCCTTTGATTCCACTAGATGCCTTGATATGTTTGTTAGTGATTTCAGATTGAAAAGGCTAGGAATGGATCAAAAGGAGTGAAGAGGGAAAGCATGCAAAGTGGAGAAATCATGAAAAGTCAAAGAAGTTGGACTCGCCCATGGACGCGCGCGCGCACCTGGCGCTTGCGCGCACCTGCGAATTACCCCATGGACGCGTACGCGTGCTGTGCGCGTACGCGTCGATGCTGGTTTATGATTTTTTAATGAATTCGCAACCAACGAATTCTGAAGGGTTGTGGGGCCCAATTGCAACCAACTTTGGCGCCAAAAATGCTATTTAAAGTCAAGGATTGAAGACCAAAGGGGGGATTCCAACTCATTACTTCATTACACACTCATTAGGATTAGTTTAGAAGTAGTTTCTAGAGAGAGAAGCTCTCTCTTCTCTCTAGAATTAGGATTAGGATTAGGATTAGTTCTTAGATCTAGGTTTTAATCTTTGCTTTCTTCTACTTCTACCTTTCAATTCTTTGTTGCTACATTCATCTTCTTCTATTCTTTTGTTGTAATTTCCTTTATGTTGTTCTTACATTTTGTTGTAGATCTAGTATTGTTCTTTCTACATTCTTCCAATTCAATAAGAGGTAATTCATAATAAATGTGTCTTCTTTGCTCTTCCATTGTTGATCTCTTGTTTTTGTAGTTATAGATTCCTTTAATTCTTGCATTTAATAATGTTTACTTCTATTGCACTCCATGTGTTTGTTGAAATGTCTCTTTTAGTTTTAGTGTAGATTTTGTTCCTCTTGGCCTAGGTAGAGTAATTAGTAACTCTTGAGTTATCTAATTCCTTTGTTGATTGATAATTGGAGAGATTGCTAATTGATTTGAAGTGCACTAAAGCTAGTCTTTCCTTGGGAGTTGGCTAGGACTTGTGGCTCAAGTCAATTCATCCACTTGACTTTCCTTTATTAGCAAGGGTTAACTAAGTGGTAGCAATGAACAATTCTCATCACAATTGAGAAGGATAACTAGGATAGAACTTCTAGTTCTCATACCTTACCAAGAGCCTTTTATAGTAGTTTACTTTCATTGCCATTTACTTTCATGTTTCTTATCAAAACCCCAAAATAATTCACAACCATTAACAAGACACTTTATTGTAATTCCTAGGGAGAACGACCCGAGGTTTGAATACTTCGGTTTATAAAATTAGGGGTTTGTTACTTGTGACAAACAATCTTTTGTATGAAAGGATTATTGTTTGGTTTAGAAACTATACTTTACAACGAGATTTCATTTGTAAAATTCTAAACCGTCAAAAATCCAATCGTCAAAATGGCGCCGTTGCCGGGGAGTTGCAATGGTGTTGTGTTATTGGTTATTGTATATATGTGAATATTGTGAATATGTTTGCTTTTTGCTTCTTTATTAGTTTTTAGTTTGTTCTCTTTATTTGTTACTATTTTTGTTTTTGCCCTCTCTTGCTATCATGAATTCTCACTTTGGCTATGAGTGTAGTTACAATTATGTTGTAGGTGATGAGGACTATAATGAAGTTGTGTATCAAGAATGGGATAATCAAAGGTGGGAAGAGCCATATGCTTATGATCAATCCTCATGGCAACAACCCCCACCAATGCACTATGAAGAAGAGCCATTTTTAGATGCATATCAATCCAATGGCTATGGTGAATCTCCTTGTGATTTTCAAGAACCACCACCATATGCCTATGAGTCATATCCTCAACATAACTCTCAACCATACTCACAAGCCCCTTTTTACCAACCACCCTCATATGACCCCAATCCATATCCACCATTCCAACAACCATATGAGCCATATGAACCACACATAGAGCCACCACCATCCCAACATCACCACTTTCAAGAGCCACCCCTTCCATATTATTACCAAGATGAACCACCTCCAACATATGAAAATTTCCAACCACAAGATGAATACTACTTTCCACCACAACCTCCCATGGAAGAATACTTATGTCCTTTAATCCAAGAGCCCTATGATCCTACTCATGACATCCAAGAGGAACAAGAGTCAAGGGATCATCTCAAGGAAGCATTGGATCAATTTCAAGCAACCATGGAGTGTGTTGTGCAACAAGTGGAAAGAGTGGAAAACATAGAACCACCACAACTCTACCAAGAAGAACCACCTTCCTACTATGAACCCTTCCCCCAAAATGAGGAACCCTTCCACCCATCCCAACCTCTAATGGATGAAACCCTTGGTGTTCTTGTTCAAGGGCAAGAAGAGATGAAAAGGGATGTGCAAAATTTCATGGCCGCCTTGGATGCGGTAACAAATCAATTAGCCTCCCAATGCTTGAACACTCAAGGAACTCCCATGGCTCAAGAAGAGCATAGCATGAAGGAGAGATTGGAAATTCCGGTGGAAAATGAGGGAAGTTGCTTTGTATTGGAACAATTGGAGGAAGCTTTAATTGTTGAAGACAAGGAAGAAGTGGTAGAAGACTTAGGAGATGCGGAGCCTCCATGGGAACATAGAGTTGAAGAAAACCCCTCTAAGATGATTGAAATTGATGCTAGGGAGGAAAGTGCACACCTTCCAAGGCATATTCCATATGAATACTTGGAAGGGATAGAGAAAGAATTGAGTTCCCTTGGTGATAAAGATCAAGCATCAAGTCTTAGTGGTGAAGAATCCTTTGAGCATGAAGAACCTTCTCCGGTTGGATTTGAAAACGTTGAGGAGGTAAATTTTTCTCACCCTCCCTATTATTATTTGAGTAAAGGAAAAGGTTTAGATAAAATTGTTGAACAAAGGATTGAGATCAAGAGATCTTGTGAAGAGGTGGAAATCCCTAGAGATAGACGAACGAGGGTTGGTTACGCTTTGTCAAGATCTTTGGAAGCATCTTTGCCTAGGTTGCCATCTACACCTTCATTTGAGTGGGTGAAATTCATTTCTATTATCTTTATTATTCCACTTGAATATAGTTTGCTTGAAACGGATGGCCAACTTAGGGAAGTTTGTGGGATGAAGCGTAAGCGGAAAAAGTTTTGTGGTGGGCGTTGCAAATCAAGACTCATTATGGTTGATGCATCAAACATGAGATATAAAGGATGGAGTAGTGCTCAAATAGATGGGTCTAGAAGGATTGTTGGCCACTTCATAGAGAATTCATCTTGTTCACCACCCGGATGGACTAATAATGATGATCAACTTCAAGACGGGTGTGAAAATAAAGTGTGGGATCCCGGATCACAAGAAGAGGATCAACTTTGGGAGCCCCAAGCTTGTGAAGAACTCCATCAAGACTTGGCTCAATCCATGAAGAATCTTGGGGCACAATGGAGAACCAAGCATTGGTGGGAGTTCCAAGATGAATTCAAGCACAAGCCACCTTGAGAGGAGCTCCCCATAAGTCCAACTTAAGGACAATAAACAAAAGTGCTAGGTGGGAGACACCCCACCATGGTAAATTCTTTTCATTTTCTCTTTTTGTACATATTGATAGAATTAGTTTAAATTCTTGTTTTGATTGATTTGATGAGTTTAAATTGGTAGTTTAGTATGTTAAATAAGGTTTTAGGGTGTTTTGGTAGTAGTTTGGAGGTTTAAAATGCTTGGATTGGTGCAAAAATATAGAAAAATTTTGAAAAACAGAGCACCATCCACGCGTACGCGCACTGCACGCGTACGCGTGCATTGAGCATTTTCGGCCTTCCACGCGAGCGCGCCATGCACGCGTACGCGTGGATTGAGAAGTTCCACCTTCCATACCTTGACCCGAGAGTTAGGCCTACACTGTGCGGAACTTGGGCCTGAGGCACAAACCCTCTTGCGCGCCTGCGCACATGACGCGTACGCGCCACTCTCGAATAAGCCATCGACGCGCGCGCGCCATGTGCGCGTACGCGCGGATCCTCTTTTCTCAACACTTCTCTTTTCTTCTCCTCTTTCTATTTCTTTCCTTCTCCTTTCTTCTTCCCTTCTTCTACCCCTCATCCAACACTTCCAAACACCATGGATAACCATTTATCTTAGTTAGTTAATTAGTTAGTTGTTTAGTTGATTAGTTAGTTTTAGTTTAGTTTTCATTTTATTTTCTCTCTTTATATCACAAGTGTTGGATTATTGACTTTGTTTACTACACATTGTTGCCCCCTTATTGCCTAAATGCTAATTTAGCATTAATGTTTTTAGATAATCTTTGTTGGACTCTATTGTTGAGGTATTTACTACTTGGTTTTGAGTTTTTCATGCTTATCTTTTGAAAAATACCAAGTGATGAGAATTGTCTTTGAGCTTGTAACTCTTTTGAATTGCATGTTGTAGCTAGCCATCATGTGATTTGAATCCTTTTCCTCAATTAGGCAACCTCTTGATGGATGATGTTGTGCATTTACCCTAATGCATTGTATTTCATGATTATATCCATCCATATGTTCGACTTGAATGCTTCCATGCTTCTTTAATGCTTGTTTTACCTTACAAGTTTACTTAAAAGCATCTCAAGCACACTAGGATGAGTAAAGTGCATGCTTCTTTTGTGACATAACTTTTATACTAATGTGTGTTCTAAACCGCGCAATTTAGAATTCACACACTTATTTGTCATCAATGTCACACCAATTCACTCACTCATTTCTAGTGATTTACCTCACTCCAACAATTATGCTTCCTTGCTTTTGTATCTTCTCATCTTATGGTGTTATATTTTTGTTTTTCATGAACAATGCACCACAAGCAATAACGGAAGCAAGACTAAGAACACGCAGCAATCTGGAGAGTCGCCGTACCCCCTTGCTCATCTTTGAGTGCACCGAGGACGGTGCAAACTTTTAAGTGTGGGGAGGTCGTCCGACCGGTCGGCGATTTTGGGTGACAAGTTTCTAATTCCAACACTTTTGCATTTCATTCTAGGATTTTAGGATTTTTACTTGCATTCTCTTAATTTTTGCATATGTATACACAATAAGCCTAGTCAAAATAATGGAATTTTTCAAGATTTCTATATATAGGGCACCTCAATTGATTTGAGTAAAAAACTTTTCATAGAACTTGCTTGAATTATATATATTGTGGATCATATTTTTTTTGAGCTAAGAACACAAGCAAGTGACATTTGAGCCTAATGGTGTGGTTACATCTTATAACCACTTATTTTCCTTCTTGAGTGCATTATTCTCTTTCTATGATTGTAATCTTTGATTTGTTTGATTCTTTATGTCCATTATTTTGTGTATTCATGCATTTATATGATTGAGGCCATCATTTCATTAGCTCACTTATCCAAATAGCCAACCCTTTTATATCCCTTTGTTAGCCAATTTGAGCCTACGCTTAACCCACTTGTTCTTATTCCAGCACATTACAAGCCTTAAAGCGGAAAACAATAAAAGTCCTTATTTGGATCTATGATTGGCTTAGGCTAGAGTGTGTGAGTATCATTCAAGTGTGGGAGCCTTGGGACATTGGGTGAATAAAAGGGTAGTTTTGTATTTTTGTTGTAAATATTGGGAATTGGGCACATGCTCGTGTATTGATCAAATGTAAAACCTTATGCATTGATGTTCTTGTATATAGAAAGAAAAATATGAGAAAAACAAAAGAAAAAGAAAAGAAAAAAAAATAATATGGAAAAGAAAAAAAATAAAAAATAGAAAAAGAAAGAAAAAAAAGAGAAGAAAAATAATAAAAAAAAGGGGACAAAATGCCCCAAAGTGAAGCTCAATAAAATCAATGCATAAGTGTTGTGAAATGAAAAGGGATACATGAGTATGTGAAAAAGTGAAAAAAATAGGTAGTTAGGTTAGAATTTAATTGTATAGGATGTCATACGTTAGGTGGGAAGTCTAAGCTTATCAAAGATTCAAATTTCAAGCTCACTTAACCAAATATGCATCCTACCTTGACCCTAACCCCATTACAACCTAAAGAAAAGACCTCATGATACTTGTATGCATGCATGAAATATATGTTGATTGTTAGAAGAAGAACAAATCTTGGAAAGCATGAAATAGGAGAGACTTGAGAGAATCAACCCTAAACACTTGAGCGAATAGAGTGAAAACACTACCGGTGAGGGTTCGATTGCTCAATTACATGTTTCCACCCATGATCATCTCTTTTCATGCAAGTTTGTAAAAAATATTTAATAACTCAATTCAATTGTGGATTAGACTTGCTAGTTCTTAGCCCTTGTGCATATATGCTTCTTGGGAATTGATTTATTTTGACCAAGCAATTGCATTCATTTAGATAGTTGCATAAAGGTAGATTGCATTTAATTAGTTCCATTGAATAAATGCCATACCTTTACTTCATTCTTGGTTTAAGCATGAGGACATGCTTGGTTTAAGTGTGGGGAGGTTGACAAACCCCGTTTTGACGGTTTATCTTGTATTGATTTTAAGAGATTGTATGACCTTTTACCCACATTTATTCAATGAAATAGCATGGTTTTGTGATTGTCTCCTTATTTGTGCTTAGATGTGAAAACATGCTTTTCAACCCTTAATTTGATGGTTTTAATTTCCCTTTGATTCCACTAGATGCCTTGATATGTTTGTTAGTGATTTCAGATTGAAAAGGCTAGGAATGGATCAAAAGGAGTGAAGAGGGAAAGCATGCAAAGTGGAGAAATCATGAAAAGTCAAAGAAGTTGGACTCGCCCATGGACGCGCGCGCGCACCTGGCGCTTGCGCGCACCTGCGAATTACCCCATGGACGCGTACGCGTGCTGTGCGCGTACGCGTCGATGCTGGTTTATGATTTTTTAATGAATTCGCAACCAACGAATTCTGAAGGGTTGTGGGGCCCAATTGCAACCAACTTTGGCGCCAAAAATGCTATTTAAAGTCAAGGATTGAAGACCAAAGGGGGGATTCCAACTCATTACTTCATTACACACTCATTAGGATTAGTTTAGAAGTAGTTTCTAGAGAGAGAAGCTCTCTCTTCTCTCTAGAATTAGGATTAGGATTAGGATTAGTTCTTAGATCTAGGTTTTAATCTTTGCTTTCTTCTACTTCTACCTTTCAATTCTTTGTTGCTACATTCATCTTCTTCTATTCTTTTGTTGTAATTTCCTTTATGTTGTTCTTACATTTTGTTGTAGATCTAGTATTGTTCTTTCTACATTCTTCCAATTCAATAAGAGGTAATTCATAATAAATGTGTCTTCTTTGCTCTTCCATTGTTGATCTCTTGTTTTTGTAGTTATAGATTCCTTTAATTCTTGCATTTAATAATGTTTACTTCTATTGCACTCCATGTGTTTGTTGAAATGTCTCTTTTAGTTTTAGTGTAGATTTTGTTCCTCTTGGCCTAGGTAGAGTAATTAGTAACTCTTGAGTTATCTAATTCCTTTGTTGATTGATAATTGGAGAGATTGCTAATTGATTTGAAGTGCACTAAAGCTAGTCTTTCCTTGGGAGTTGGCTAGGACTTGTGGCTCAAGTCAATTCATCCACTTGACTTTCCTTTATTAGCAAGGGTTAACTAAGTGGTAGCAATGAACAATTCTCATCACAATTGAGAAGGATAACTAGGATAGAACTTCTAGTTCTCATACCTTACCAAGAGCCTTTTATAGTAGTTTACTTTCATTGTCATTTACTTTCATGTTTCTTATCAAAACCCCAAAATAATTCACAACCAATAACAAGACACTTTATTGTAATTCCTAGGGAGAACGACCCGAGGTTTGAATACTTCGGTTTATAAAATTAGGGGTTTGTTACTTGTGACAAACAATCTTTTGTATGAAAGGATTATTGTTTGGTTTAGAAACTATACTTTACAACGAGATTTCATTTGTAAAATTCTAAACCGTCAAAAATCCAATCGTCACAGCTCTATAAGATCCAAGACTTATAAAAAGTCCTACTTTAAACTAATCTCAAATCATATATTATTTACAATTTTAATTTCAAATTTTCTTTTATTGGAAATAATTTAAGGCAATTTTGATTAATTGGATTTGAAATAAATTAAGGTTTTGTCCAAACTCTATACTAAAGGATCATTTTTCTATTTGTGATTTAAAGTTTTAGAAATTCGAGAATAATAAGATTTGGCTATTTAAATCAGAATTTTATCCAATTTTACAAGTATTGGATTATTTTCTATATTTAAATTATGAAGTTGGCAGTTATGAAATAATAGGGATTTTACATGATTTAGAACAAAAAATTTATATTTTAAGATATTAATACCGTTGTTTTGGAAAATAAAAAATTAAGTATATTATTTCTAATTTTTGGATTTGAACATTTGATTGAAAATAATTTGTGAAATTGATGAACAAATAGTATATTTATATATTATTATTGTTGGATTAGAATTTATTTCTAATTACTATATTATCCCTACTTTTATTTTAAATTACAAAACTACCCTTAAAACCTAATTTTACCCAAACCCTAATTTCCCCAATTCACTAACCCTAACCCCCTCTTCACTGTCAAACACCCACATCCATGGAAAAGGAGAGAGAGCACGGGAAGCAGAGGAATAAAGAGAGGGAAGAGCTGCTGCTGTGACCGCCGGACTGCCGCACGCGAGGATCCCATGCCACCATCGTCAGCGTCGCCTAGCCTTGCCCGCCCTTCACCTCCTCCTTTCACCCGTTCGTAGAGCCTGTGAAGTCACTGCTGAGCTGCAGCGCCGCCGTCCCGCTGCATCACCATGGTCACCGTCGCTGTCGCAAGGAAGGGGGAGAGGGCCGAAGCTGCGCGTCCGAGGGAGAAGGGTGGATGTGGTTCGCCTTGCCAAACCTTCATCATTACCTTACTATCGCCGCCGCTTCTGAGGGTGGTGGAGGAGAGCGTCTTCATCGTCGAGGGTGGAGTCCACTGCCCAAGCTGGCATCAGAGGAAGCTGCTGCTACTGGATGTATGGAGAAGAGGAGCATCGCGAGAATCAAGGGAAGAAGACGCGTCTAGGAGAGAGAACCGGGAGAAACGACGCGCGAAGGATGCTATGACGGGAAGGGAAGCCACCTGCGTCACCGCTGGATGAGGAGGACTCGCCAGATGCTGCCCAGAACCACCACTATGGCTACCATGGGAACAGAAAGGTATTGTATTTGGTTGTATTTACATATATATTTATGTTTTCATCAAAAAAGTATTTTTGAACGGTTATGCGGTTTTAAGTTTTAAACAGGCTCCTATTTTAGTATTAAATATGTGTAGAGTTGTCGTAATACCCAAGCTATTAGAGTGGCGCAGTCGAAAGCGTGACATTCGGGTAGTAAGGGTGTTACAGGCTCTGTGTTTGCCAGCGGTGACAGAGAAGAAGGAATAAAGGTGATGGTGGATGGCTGTTGGGAAGGGCTAGGGTGCAACCAAAGGAAAAGAGAAGAATGTGAGAAGTAGAAGAATGAAGAGGGAAAGGTCTCGGTAGTGGGTTGACGGCGATGAAGAGGGGGTTGTGATGGTGGTGGTTTCGGCGGTGGAAGATGGTGGTGATGGGGAGAGTGGAAGAAACAAACGAGAGAGAGAGAGAGAGAGAGAGAGAGAGAGAGAGAGAGAGAGAGAGAGAGAGAGAGAGAGAGATGCCGTTACTACTGGTAAATTCAACGATAAATCTACTGCTATTCTGCAATGTTAAATCCGACGGTATTCATATTTTTGTTTTAGTGTGTGATCCTATTTGTGTAATCGTGAGAAGGTTTGAAAAAATATATAATATCTAAAAAATTTTTATTGTCTTACAGTTTATTCTGAATCAAAATTATAGCTTAAAAAAGCTCAATGCAAATAAAATTCTTTGTACACTTTTTCTTAATATTCGTACTCTCAATAATTTTTAAGAACTAGATGTAAGCATGCATTTTAGCTGAAACAATATACATGGTTGTGTAAATATTTTGAACTCTTAACTCCTTGATTATATTTCACGTATTATATTTATTTTAGTTAAAATGTTCTTAATTATGTTTATAACACCATCTGACAATAGCTCAGAGTCATTTTCGCAGTCGTAAAAGACGAAATCATTATGGCTCATTTCCATAAGTTAGAATCACGATCGAAGATAGGATTGAATTTTATACCATTTTTTCTAGCATCAAAAGTGAAAATTGCTCAAATCATTTTGTTGCTATTGTCTGCAAATGAAATTTTAACTAGATACTCAAATTTGTAATTTTTCTTATAGAAATATTTAATAACAAAAAAGAATTAGCTAAAAATAACTAAAATTTATCTTATTTAGTATTATTAATTATTACAATGATTAATGAATGATAAATAAAATATATTCTAGCTAATTTTTTGTGTTTTCCTAATGTGATGATGGTTTTTTTTATTACTGGTTATATTGGAAAATATTTTTTATTTAAAAAAAATATCTGAATTATTGTTCCCTCTTTATAAATAAGCTATTTTAAAAGGGTGATGAAACCATGTGGCTACGCGAAGGAATTGACGCGTGTTGTGATGCTGTCAATCATCCTGCAAAGTGCTACTCCATACGCAGAATTTGCAGAAATTGTCGACGGAATTAATAGAGGATTAGTTGATAATCATATGAGTAATTTTGTGGGCTTTTTTGTTCGGTGTTTTGAAGAAATTTTTGGTCTATGGTATGGGCTTTTATTTTGTTGGTATAGTTTAAATGCTGTGTGATCAAAGGAATATGATGCCAATAATATTGTGCAGGAAGAATAAAATAAGATAAAAAAAAATTTTTAAGATGTTCCATTTATTTTATTGGAACTTCAATGTTCCATGTATGATTAAGTTGTAAGTTAGTTTTTTGTCTTATAGTTATTCATAAAAAGACAAAAATAGTCCTTCAATCATAAAAAAAAAAAACAAAAACAAAAAATAGCACACGTAGCTTGAAGAAACCTACACTGCTGCACAATAAAGCAATGTGCAGAAATTTTATTTCTTTATTTATTATAAATTATATTGTTTGTGAAGTCTCATAAAAAAAATTGTTTAGAAAATGCTTAAGAATAAAATTATTTACAATAATATGAGGTAAACCTATAAAAATAAAAAATTTATTAAAGAAAATAACACTTTTTTATATTTCAAAAATTATATATATCATGTTATTTTATATTGATTAAATAATTGTGTATCTATTTTATATATTATTTCTTAATTTAAGAAGTTATGATTTATAGAATTGGCCCATTGATTTTAATTGAAAAAAAAATTAAAATCATAAACTTTAATCTTATCTTATACATAATACATGACAAATTATTAAATTTAATATTTGCAAATATGATAATATTATGCTACTACAATTAATTTTTTCATTGCTCAAATAAAATTATTCAATTTGAGTAATTTATTTTTTATTTTTAAAGGTATAAATTGTAATTATAAATGGTGATAAAGGATATGTCTAGTAAAAAAATAATTAAAACTTATTTTACTTCTACTTTTTTAAAATCAAAATATTATTGATTTTTTAAAAAATCAAATAATTTAATTTTTTAGTAAAAAATTTTCTTTTAAATGCATCTAAATATGTTTAAAATTTAACAAAAATACTTTATTATTTTAAAAAGTGTTTTTTCACCAAAAAAAAATCTAATCCAAATAAATATTTTTTTGAGTAATACTATACATCTAAATATTTTTTATGAACTAAGTCTAACCAAATTAAATTATAAGACTTGGAATATATTAACTATAACTGATTTTTGTTATGTTAAACTAATTTAATTATACTTGATTAATAAAAATATTTGGATATATAGTATTATTTTTTTTCTTTAGGTTATTCAATATATTTAATGTTAATATTATTTCTCTTTAAAAAATATAGATGAACTAAAAAGACAATCTTATTTGCCTTATATATAACGACTTTTTTAGTTCTTTCTTATATAATAGTATTTAAATATAGCATAAACATTTCGCTTTAAAATTATTTTTATAATATATGATTGAGATTTGTCTTTTACTATATTATTTTAGCACAATTATGATTCTAAAATTTTTTATTTAATCAATTATAAGTAGCATAGTAGATATCCTTAACTTACAAGTGTAAGTAGCAATTAATTAATATAATTTAACAAAAATAGATTTAATATTAATTTTAATTTTTTTTATTAAATGGTTTCTTATATACACAAAAAATAATTTATTATAGCTTAACAAAATTCACGAGTCTATAATTTTAGCTTTTTTTTTAATTTGAATATAGATGTATTTCACCTAAAGATGTTTATTAATGACTTAATATTTTAATTTTTTTAATAAATATTTTTCACCAATAATATTAATGATGCACAAAATTTATTATTTATTTTTTCTATCAACTTCTTATTACTTATCTATTATCAAATTTTAAGTTATTTCTTGACAAATCTTACCCATAAAACTATCCATATCACTATTCTATATCATAATTTAATTAACAAGAACGATGAGATTAGTTTTTTTCCTAAGGCTTATTATTAATTAATTAATTAAAAAATATTTAAATAAATTTATTTTTTTAATTAATGAATATCAGATAAAATTAATTCATTGTGAAATTCTATATTATCCTTAAAAATTTAGCACAATAAATTTAATACTTATACTTTAAAATGAGTTTAGTTGATAAAATTAAAATATAAGTAATATTGTTCTTGCTCAAATTTTTATTAATATTATTATAATAATACTTACTTGAGCAATTAAATTTAACTTATACTAATTTCAAAAGGAAACAACACAACACAAGTGTAAGTGTAAGATAGTAATTTCCTCATTCTTTCTGTGAGCTAATGGAACAATTTGTCTCTGTTTCATAGTGCTCTCTAAAAAAAGCAAAACCACTCAATATATTTCTATTTAATTTTATCTTTTTAATTATTTTATTATATATTTTAATGCTAAAAAAGAATGAAATATCAGTGTACCAAAAAAGTATTGTGGTACATGTGAAAATCTTCTAATAAGATATGATCCTAAGGAATAATAATAACAATAACAGAAAAATAAAACAAATAAAATTACCAAAAAATACGAGAAGCAAGTGCGTGGTAGGGTATGAATTATGATGCCATTGAATTGAGTTAGGTGGGATGGATATTAATTGTTTTTGTTTTTATTTTTTAATTAATGTAACTTTTTTAAATAATTTATATTTATAGAAAATTGAATTTAAAATTTAAATAGATGTAATTTAAGTCAAGAAGTTTATTTAATTAGGATAAACTAATCTTTTAAATTAAGAAGTTAAGCATATTTTTATTATTTTGAAATTAATGATGTTCGAAAAAAAAAAATGATGTCAAAAAAAAAGAAGAAAGCACCTCCTTTCAAAATAATAATAATAATAATAATAATAATAATAATAATAATAAAAGAAAAAAGTACAGTTTGAACTATACAGTTATTATAATGGAAGAAGCTTCTTTTCAGATTTTTAATTCTTTTTAATTTTAGATAAAAATTTTGACAACTAAAATAATGACAGCCTAAATGTCTAATAAAAAATGCTTCATTAATTCATCTAAAAATTAAAAATAAATATAGTATTATATATAGAGTGAAAAATATACCCAATGAACAAATAAATAATCGTTCTTTTGGTCATTTTTTTGGTCATTATTTTTTGTTTTATTTTTCTATTATTGTTATTATTATTCCTTAGGACTATATCCTATTTTATTCTTTCTGCACAACATTATTGGCATCATAACCCTTTTATCACACGATATTTAAATCATACCAACAAAACAAAAGTCTAACACCATAGACCAAAACATTTCTTCAAAACACCGGACAAAAAAACCCATAAGATTACTCATATGATTATCAACTAATTCTCCATTAATTTCATGTTCAATTTCTGCAAATTCTGCGTATAAAGCAGCACTTTACAGGATGATTGACAACATTACAACACGCGTCAATCCCTTCACATAGCCACATGATTTCAGCAGTTGAGAAAAAAAATTTCCTTCAGCACAGTAGCATTACCCATTTTAAAATTCTAGTTTAATTAGGTAAGTCATGCTACATACGACCACTAGCAAGACTTCCAGATGAGTTTACAAAAATAACTGCGACAGTACAGATGGCATTGTTGAAAAGATCAAGGAAAAAGAAGAACATGCACCAAATGAATGCAACATCATTATTCTGATGCCAAATTGTAATGTGATCAACAAAGATAATCTTATGGCACTTGCTCCAACTCCTACGGCTGGCTGTAGGACAATCTATTCATCGAATTTGCGCCATTTAATTCACACCTCCTGCAAAGATAGACGATATAATTTAATAATATCTAAAAAATTTACAAGTTGAACAAAATATAGTAAAACAATCTATAAGTAATTAACTCGCTGTTGTTATTTTCATGCTATTTTTGTACCAATCAAAACACAATCACGAAAATAAAGAAAAGCATTTTCCTGTTATATTCTCCAAAAAAATTATTTACAAAATCATAATGTTCTTCACCAGCTTCCAGTTGTCCTACAAATATATATTGAAACTTCAAGTGTAAGTTGTTATATCGATTAAATTTGAACTAAATAAATATAATATAAGAAAAAGTCTAGGGGCCAGCAGTTTTATTGAATTTTGGCCAGCATGTAACCAGAAGAAGAAGGTAAGCCATTGGATGAAATCTCACACCAATCTCACACCATCAAATCATCATTAATGACTAATTAATGGCTAACAATCACAAAAATTACTAGCCCCTAACATTGCTCATAATATAAATTTGAAAAGACCAATAGCCGCGCCTTAATAATTAATCACATTAAAATTTTGCTCAAGATGTAGCACCGTACGTCTTATCCGTTTTGTAATTTACTATTTAGTTAGTTTAACAATAATTTCCTCAATTTTGTTTGAAGAAAATAATATATAAGGGTAAAAGAATAAAGTTTTTGATGTCTCACAATCAAATGTTGCCCAACTTGAGAAACCTTGTTTATCTTCTTGGACAGAAAGCAAGGCGAAAAGGTCAGAACTGCCATTGCTCTTTCCTATAAACTTATCAAAATCAACTGATGAAGATGCCCTCTTAATTAACGGTGGAGCTGAACTCTTCTTTTGCACAACTAAGGAACCCTGAAATGAAGGGACAAAATCTAAGCTTATGAAAAGTATCATATAATTTTTTTTTGGTATTGCGTATCAGAGTTAATGAAATAAAGTAATACAACTGAAATTTATAAAATAGAAAATAGAAACTACTATTATAATTTATATTTAAATAATAACAAAAATAATATGATTAAGTGATAAAATTATATATAAACTCAAATTTTAAGAGAAAACTATAACACACTAAAATATATTATAAAAATTAGAAGAGATCTTACCACTCACAGCTCAACTTGTGTTTTGCTCACCCTATCAAGAAAGAACACGACGTGCACAATTTTAATCGTATAAAGTTTTCTTTTTAAGAATATTCTATTGTATAACAACTCAGCTTTGTATAATTTTGTGAGTGCATTCCAATTTTTCTTTTTTTTTTTTTTCGTTAAGATAAACGACAATACCAAATCTATTATTGTCAAGTGTAAGTTGGCAATAACATAATTGTTGTCTATCTCATTCACTTGCATGATTAATTCCTACGCATTTTCCTTCAATTGCATCTGATCAACTTTTTGTATTTAAAATGCCTTGATCTTTAGTGGAAGATTAATATCATAAGTCTTTGATATCACCTTTTAAATATCAAAATGATGCAACTAAAATTTATAGATAAGAAAAAAAAGTAAAAAAGAAACTATAATCTATATTTAAATAATCATGAAAATAATATAACTAAATAGTAAAATTACAAAATTTTTTTTCAAAAGAAAATACCGAAAAGAGATTTTACTAATTTGTTTTTCTCTAATTACACTCACACATACACACTTTAATATTAAATATTGGTTTTACTATACATTTAAATATTTTTATCAATCAAATTTAATTAAGTTGATCTAAATATATTGAATGTAAAATAAATGAATTATATATATATATATATATATATATGAGTACGAGAGTACATAATAAATTATATTAAGTATAATATTTCTTCTCAAGTTGGCAGATAAATGTTTATCATGCCAAACTTGGAAATGAGATTATTGAACTGAGCTAGAGTTACAGGCTTAGTAAACATATCGCTAGTTGGTGTTGTGTCCAAATGTGAATGAGATTCAGAAATCCTGCCATTACTCGCTCTCGAATAAAGTGACAATCGATCTTGATATGCTTTGCTCTTTCATGAAATGTGCGATTCGTTGCAATGTGGATGACTGATTGTGAATCACAAAAGAGCATAAAAGATGGAATGTCAACTTCAAAGTCAGAAGAAAAAAGGTCTCTTAACCAGGTTAATTCAGCTGCCACTCCTGCCATGGCCCGGGTATTCGGATTCAGCGGAAGTCCTTGAGACAGTGTGTTGCTTCTTTGATCTCCAAGAGATAAGGGAATCACCAATAAAAACACAGTAACCGGTAACACTTCTTCTAGTATCCAGGCAACCTGCCCAATCAATGTCAACGTATGCCATAAGTCGCAGTTCTGACTTGGCAGAGAAGAGAATGCCTTATCCCACAGTCCCTTTTAATTACTTAAGTAAGAAGTGGAGAGCAATAAGATGAGTGGTGACTGGTTTGGATAGAAATTGACTCAATGTGGAGATAGCATATGTGATGTCAGGGCGTGATATTGTAAATTATATTAGCCTTCCAATCATACGCCTATAAGTTGAAGGATCATGCAATGGTCCCCATCAAAGGCACTCATCCTCAGATTTGTCTCCATAGGTAAGGAACTTGACTTAGCATCAACAAAGTTAGTGTCTTCCAATATGCTCAAGGTGTACTTTCTTTGGCTAAGGACAATGCCTTCAGATGATCTTACAAGTTTCAGCCCCAGAAAGTATTTTAAATCACCTAAAACTTTGAGTTTGAACATAGATTTTAATAAGTGTTGTACCTTGTACATCATTTTCTTGGAGGAGCTTGCCAAGATGATGTCATCCACATATACAAGTAAGTAGACTATGCTGTCACCTGTACCAAAGGTGAAAAAGGAGTAGTCTCTCTTGGATTGTTTGAATTTGTGGCTCAATAATGCTGAAAAAAAAATTAAAGAACCAATGTCTGGATGCTTGTTTCAGGCCATAGATGGACTTATTCAATTTGCACACAAGATTCGACTCCTTGGTCTTGCATCCAAGAGGCAAATCCATATAGACTTCCTCAAAGAGGTCACCATTAAGGAATGCATTATTCACGTCCATTTGTAACAAAAACAAGTTATTGATGGCTGCTAGTGATAGAAGAACCCGAATAGTAATTAATTTGGCTACTAGAGAAAAGGTATCTTTGTAATCTATGCCAGCTTGTTGTGTATATCCCTTTGTGACCAACCTCGCCTTGTATCTCTCTATTGATCCATCAGTCTTACATTTTACCTTGTATACCCATCTACAACCTATAGTATATTTTTCTTGTGGGATAGGCGCCAAGGTCCATGTGTTAGTTTCTTCCATTGCTCAAAGCTCTTCATTCATGGCTTGTCACCATTCTGCGTATTTCACAGCTTGGTGGTAGAAAGCAGGTTCAGGTATGATGTTTACATTGGCTACAAAGTTCATGTATGGTTTGGTCAAATGTTTGGAATTGGTTATGGTGACAACATTATGGCATTGGTAATCATGAAGATATTGTGGAGGTTTAGTTAGTATAGTAGATCTTCTAAAGATAGGTTGAGATGGTTGAGGTTCAAGGATAATATCATAATTGTGATCAGGTGTTAAAGGTATTGTGGGCGATGAGGGTTGAAAGTATTGGTAAAGGAATGCTGAATTGGTGCTGAGCTATGAAGAGAAGCGTGTTGGAGCACTGTAGGCATCACCACATCTAGAAAATTATCCACAAAAGGGGACTAATCAGCTGGTAGCTCACTGAAGGGAAATACACTTTCATTGAATGTGACATCTCTAGATATGAAGAACTTCTTTGCCTCTAAATCATATAACTTGTATCCTTTATACCCTGAAGGATATCCAACAAAAACTGCTTTTATAGCCCGTGGAGAGAATTTGTTCCTCTAAGATATTAACGTGGATGCATGAACTAGACACCTGAAAACCCACAGTACATAATAATTAATCTGGTTGCTTGAGAAATAATTTCTCATATGGTGAAGTGTGCTGCAGGGCTAGACTAGGCATCCTATTCACCAAGAAGGTAGTAGTCAGAATACATTCTTCCTATAATTTGATGGGCGCCTTAAACTGAAAAAAGAGGGCTCTTGCAGCATTAAGTAAGTGTTGATGCTTTTTTTTCTACAATCGAATTCTGCTCGGGTCTCTCTACACATGAAAATTGGTGAATTATGCCCTTCAACTGCAGAAAATCAGTGAGTAATAACTCCTTGGCATTGTCCGATCGAATTTGTTTCACGTTAACACTGAATTGAGTTTCCACTATGTTAACAAAATTCATAAGAATATTAGTAGCATCGGATTTTTGTCTCAAAAGATAAGTCCAACTAAATCTTGAATGATCATCCACAATTGCGAGGAAATATCTTATACTATTGTATGTGGAAGTATGATAAGGGCCCCAAATGTCACAGTGAATCAATTCAAAGGCATTATTACAGAAATTATTTTGTGACTGGAAAGAAAGACACTTAAGTTTTGCTAAAGGACATACAGGATAATTTGAATGATTGTATTTGATGGGTTTTAATGACAAAACAGGACTCAATTTATTCAAAATCTTTTCAGATGTGTGACCTAAACGAATATGCCAAACATCACTACTAACAAAGGACGCTTGATGACAAGAACCAGTAATGTGTGTGGAAGGTGTTATGGAAGGTGATTGCAGTACAAACAAATCATCTAACTCATCACCTTTGCCAATCACCTTCTTGGAGATCTTGTCCTGTATAATGAAAGAGAGGTCAGCGAAGGTTACGATGCAACAAGACAATTTTAGTAAAGAACTTACAGAAATTAAATTCACCGAAAAGAATGAATAAAAATGGCATTGTAGATGGTTAGATGGGGGCTAAAAATGACACTGCCCGTGGCTAAGGCCTTAATTCTAGTTTGATCTGGTAGAGCTACAAAATGATTAAGTAATGATTGTGGGTTGATAAGAGCAGTGAAGGAGTTAGTTATGTGTGTGGTTGCCCCTGAATCAATGATTCAGGAGCTAGACATTGCCTTTTGATTCATGTAACATGAAGAAAATCTTTCACCTCCACAGATTTCAGGTTCTATGGCTTGCATTGCTTGCTGAGTCTGAAGCAACGCCATTAACTGATTGTATTGTGATGCTGTAAGTGAGAATCCATTGCTTGGCTGGAAATCTTGATTTTCTTGGCTTGGCTCGAGCTTGTCGACATGATTCACTTGAGCGACTTGGCGAGTATTTCTGCTTTGTGAGTAGCCGGGTGGATAGGCATGCAGTTTGTAGCACTTTTCTTCTGTGTGGCCGAGATAGCCATAGTGTGCACATTGAGGACGGTCTTTCTTGCCTTTCATCTTAGATCCAAAAGTTGCCATGAGTCTTGGAGCTTGCTTCACGGCAAAAGCCATGTGTTGAGGTGGTTGAGATGAAGTGAGTGCTCGCTGTTTCTCCTCTTGCAGCACTAGCGAGAAAACTTTTTCAATTGGAGGCAGAAGATTTGAGAGCAGAATTTGGTTCCTCATATTTGCCAAATTATCATTCAATCCCATGAGGAATAGCATGACATACTCTTGACTAAGATACACTTGGATGACCTTCACTACACCGCAAGAACAAGCAACAAGAGGCTTAAAGGTGTTGAGTTCTTCCCAAAGAATCTTCAGCTTTGTGAAGCATTGTGAGATAGTGAGAGATCCTTGAATCAGTGTCATCAGTGATTTCTTGAACTCAAAAATTTGAGGTGCGTTGCTTTAGGAGAACCTAGCTTTTAGATCTTGCCATAAAAGTGTAGCTGAGCCAGAGTAAATCACACTTGCTGCGATATCTTTTGAAATCGAATTTAGCAACCAACTAGTGACGATATCATTGGTGCATTACCATATTTCTGCAAGCACTAGATCAAGAGTGGGGTCTGATTTTGGGAAGGAGCCATCAATGAACCCGATTTTGCGCTTTCCACTGAGTGCGAGACTTATCGATCGGCACCAAGAAGCATAATTATTTTCTTGAAGTGGTTGAGACACCAGTATGAGCCCTAGGTGATCACTTGAATGAAGTGTATAAGCATCAGGAATTGATGAACGTAGCATCGAAGCCGGAGGAACCGCTTGTGACGGAACTTTATTTGAAAGGGTCAACATCATTGCTCAAAAATTAGTCAAGAAGAAATCGAAGAATAGAAAAAATCAATTGAGGAAAAGGAGAAATCAATTGAGAAAAAGTAGAAATCTAAGTGGTTATGATGTTCGTGATGAGAACAAGAGAGGATCGTGGCGAGAAAATTGGAGAATTTTCTTGGAAAGAATTACCAAAAAGGAAAAAAGGACAGAAGCATAAAAATTCTCATCTAATACCATATTGGGATGCAAAATAAATGAATTGTGTATTCGTATTGGTATTTATTTATGTGTGTGTGTGAGTACATGATAAATTATATTAGGCATAATAAAATACAACAAAAATCAATTATATAACATGCGTATGAATCACACACTTCTTTTGCTTCGTGTTTGTTCTTCTTCGCATATTTTTTCCTCATCGTTATTCTTTTTATTATTGTTGTTGCTGTATTTTTTTTATTTCTTCTTACTTTCCTCTTCCTTTTCCTCCTCCAAATTTGTTTCAGCTTTTTTATTTCATTTTTTCTTTGTTTAATTTTTGTCTTCTCTTTTTTCTTGATTTTTTTCTTATTAAGAGATAAAATAAGAAGAATTATGAGAAGGTAAAACAAGAAAGGAAAGATGAATAAGAAGATGACAGTGATAGTGATGAAGAAAAAGAATAAGAGAAGGAGAAAAATTTTAAATTGTATAGAATTTATCATAAAAATAATATCGAAATATTTTTAACCGTGACACAAAAAATTTCTTAACCGTGATACAAATTCTTGTTAAGAGGGTGAAAAAAAGAAGAATTATAGAAATGTGAAAAAGATGATGAAGATAATGATGACGAGGAAGAGGAGGAGTTGTTTTGAATTGTATACTATTTATTAAAAAATAGTACCAAAATTTTTTAATCATGACCAAGGTTGCGAAAATCGGACTGGTCATTGAACCGGTCGAATAACTGGTTTAATGGTTCAATGGTTAACCGGAGTCGAACCGTGGTTGAACTAGTTTAATTAAAAGGCCAGAAATTTGGTTTCAGAAGAGTGATTTTAGCAATAGACAGTCTCAGCGCATACAAGTTATCTCTCAAATATTGATACAGAACATCATCAGAACAAGTCTTAAGACACAAAATACAGAAAAAAATGTTCTTCTTCTTTCCAAGCTTACGTAGGGATGCCCTTGAGCTCTAACATTTCCTCCAAAAGCAACCAAATCCAAGATTCAACACTGCAGACTTCAAGAACCACCACAAACACTCAGATACAATGATGCTCTGAAATTACAAAAAAATGCATGCTTCTAATGCTTCTTCCAAATCAAGATTCCACAAAAACTCATGCTAGCTCAGCTCTAAATCCTAGGGATTCCAATTTTCACAACAGCAAGAAAGAAAAGATTTCTCATACTGTCAACAGTAGGTGTTCAAAAATTGAACTCTGCATTAAAAAAAATAAACAAGTAGATGAGCAGAAATCAGTACCTGGCAGACATATCGATGGAGTAGTGGGTGAACGGGAAGGAGAGTTAGATCTCAGATCTGGCCGCCGTGATAACGCTAGATCTCAGATCGGGGGGCTGTAAACTTGCTGGCTACTGCTACTAATTAGAAACTCGAATCAGGGAAGAACGACTAGGTTAGAGTCGAGGAGTTTACCGCTGACGACATTGAAGAAGCATGCAGTGACACTTGCCGCAGAGAACGGAGAGGCGAGCAGAGAGTTGATTTGGGCGGCGAGCTGGCGATAAAAACGAAGTAAACGAACCGAAGACAGAGGGATGTGAGTGGGGTGATCGACGCAGGTTGCGTCAACGAGGAGAGGAGGAGCTGAGGAGTGCTTACCGTGAAAAGCAGCTGTTGGTAGGGGTTGCTCTTGTCTGAGTTCTCTGATAAGGTTTAGGTTGTGTGAATTGTGAAAGTGAAGGGAGAGTGAGCCTTTTGTACTGCCAGTATGGGTTTTCTTTTTTTTTCTGCGTCAAAAACGACGCCGTTTCAAGCAACAATAAAAAATCAAAACCGTTAAAAATCTCCGCCGGTTTGGCCAGTTCACCGGTTAACTACCGGTTCGACTGATTTTTTACCAGTTTTTTGCAGAACGGTTCTGGATGTCAATCGGACCGACCATGTGACCGGTTTTCGGTTAATCCGGTTGAACCAGTCGGTCCGGTCCGATTTTCAAAACCATGATCATGACACATGTAGTTTGTTAATTTTGACACCGTAATTTCTTAAACATAACACAAAAATTTTTTAACCAATTAAAAGTTATTAGAATATTTCTTAACTTGTGGTCTGATCTTTTGAAAACTTATCGTGTCTTTCACAAAAAATTTCTATATCATTTTAATTTAAAAAATATTTTTTTATTATTAAACTGATTAAGTGATATTAAACTCATATATAAGGAGTTTAACTATTTTCTGTATCATTTGTAACAAATTAATATATTTTTTAGTTCTGAAACACATTTATTTATTGAGTTAAGGTTTTAGACTTGTAGTTCTTAATTTTTTGTGTTATTTATCAAAAATTTCAATGTCATTCTAATAGACTTTTTATGTGATTAACCAAAATGTATGTGTCACTTTTGTAGAAAATGATGATGATGGTGATAATGAAGGAGAAGAAGAGAAAAAAGAGAAGAGATCAATCAGAAAAAAAAGTATAAGGGACCAATTAGTGGTACAGCCAATTGTAATCTACTAGGGTAAAATAGGTTCCAATAAAAAAATTTCTAAAAAAGAGTCAACCTAGTTTTATCCTGATTCCCTTGACAGTACATAATAGAAAAACTAACTACACAAACCTGAATCTCTCTCTCCTCATCCACGTGAAAAATACTAATCCCTCCCCACATTCCGGCCAACCACCACCGCAGGGTGCAGCGCCGCCAACTACCGCTGCTCCCTCTGTTGCGAATCCCAGCACCTGTAGCCATCACGGCTCCCACCTCGCATCACAAAGCCCTGCTAAACATCGCAGCTCCCTCCGTCGTGATGTGCAGCGCCTTCGACCACTGTGGCTCCCTCCCTTGCGTTGCATAGCTCAAGCAACCACTGTGGCTCCCTCCTCGCATCGTGCAGGGCCACCGAACGCCACATCTCCCTCCGTTGCGACGTGCAAAGCCATCCTTTCTCCACATCTCCCTTTGTTTCTTTTTTTCTGTGTTGGTTTTGGATTTTTTTTTTGTTTTCATTTTGAATAATTATTTTAATAATTTTAGATTTTTTTTAGTTTTTTAATGTTGTTTTTTAATATTTTTTAGATATCTCGTTAGATTTAAAAATTTTTAAAATAACTTTTAGATATATCTTTTTTATTAAGTTTTGTATGCTTCTTTTTGTTTTAGATTTTTTATTAAGAAAGTTTAAAATAATTTTTTAATTTTTTTAATTTTTAAAATGTTTTTTAATGTTTAAAATTGGTGGTCATGGATGGGCATCCATTGGAGCACCATAGTAGCAGTGAATGAAGGTGCACAAGATGGTTGATGAAAATCTTCCTCAACATTGGTCCAACTTTGATAGCTCCGGTAATGCAGTTTCCTTTGGTTTCATTGTCACTTCCATTCTCATCTCCATGTTCTTCTTCATGGCCATCTTTGAGAGGTTCTACATACCCTCTTTCTTTTCCTCTTTCTCCTCTTTTTCTTTCTCCGCCACCACCCCCTCCAGTAACCGCCCTCACCTTCACTCTCACCTCAGATTCAACTCCAAACTTACTCATCCATCACTGAAAGTAATAAGTCTTTAACTTTCTTATTAGCTTTCGATCCCCTTGTTAATGCATTCCAACAATATTTGCTTTCTTTCCTTCCTCTTTCACTGTTTCAGGCTTTCTCTCTTCACTTCAAACAACTATAGCGGTGGCTAGTGGTGATGATAGAGGGATAGATGGCAGTGATGACAGTGATAATGATGGGGTTTGATTTGACAATTAGGATTGAAATTTGGAAGGTAGGATTAGCTTAAAGATAAAATTGAGAAAAAAATTTGATTAATTTTTAATTGTTAAAAATTTAATAGCATGATTAATATTAAAACTCATTTTAAAAATTAAGAATATAATTGATTCAAATTAAACGTTAAAGATAATTTTAAAAATGTTGAGATAAAAAAACATATTTTATTCTTATATCATTTAAAAAAATTTATTATAAATATGAATATAAATTATTTTATATTTTTATATAAATAATTAAATAGTGATTATTGTTATTATCTTTAACATAATTGTATTTGTATTGTTTATGACTTACCCCACCATGAGCTCGTGTCAATGGAGGCAGAACTTGTGCCACGTGTTTGGAAAGAATGCTTTCTTCTAAAGAAAGTTTCCTACTAATGTTCTTCGGGAAATAATTTGTAGCTCCACTAATTAATCCTTCTTTTGAAGCCCACTTTTTCTCCACATACCTGCAATTCCATGAAAATTAAATATAATCGTCTAATTTCAACTTTCAGGTGATGTCTTTAAAAGTAAAATAAAATCTCGGTATTAAAAGTTTCAAAGTTTAATTATTTACTTGGAATAAATAAATTTCTCAATTCCCATTGTGCCTCTGTCGAAATTGGGGGGCAGCTTTGCCTCCCAATCCTTATTTGATTTTTCATTACCCATAACTACATATGAGACATGTAAATCAAGAGACTAGTTTAGTAGGCATTAATATAAGATATTCAAAAGTGAAATGAAAAGAAAAAATTAAAAAAAAAGCATGTGTAGATCAGAGCATTAAAATGGATTAAATCTATAAAATTATTTTATTTATTTGTTTAAATAAAAAAATTTAAAATTTTTATCTTTATAATTAGATTCATTTAAATTTTGGATTAAAAAAATAACAAATTAAATAGACAAATCTACAAACTCAACAAGAACGATATTTAATTTTTTTGTATTTTTTAAAAAAAATTGACACCTATGATCAATAATTTTTTTTTCTGAATTGAAAACTCAACCCATCAATTAAAAAGTCATTGTTCATTTATGATTTTAACTATGATTTTTGAGTTAAAAGTAATATTTTTTGTTAAAATATTTTTTAAAAAATAAAATAGAAAGATAATTGAGTCTCGCCCATTTAACTTATTAGGCTGGCCATACACGGCTAAGATTAAAAAATTATGGTAATAAAAAAATAAATTTAAACGAATTAGTCTATTTAATCTGTAAATTTAAGCGGGTCAAACTTAAATGGACAAAATTAAGTTATTTGATAATCTTATGTGTATATCTATGTATATTCTGTATGGAATTAAAAAAAAGGCAAATACTTCTATCTCTAATCATTTTCTGTATCTTAAATTACAGAGTATTAGTTAAGAAAAGGCTTTATATATATTTAAAATTAATAAGTACAATTCATTTTGAGAATCAAATATTAAAATGAAATCCTCGTCAATGGAGTTTAAAATTTTACGAACCTCTTCCATAAGAATCCTAAACACACTAAGAAAATAACAAAGGGATTGCATAAGTAGTTATTTGTGTAAATGGTCATATTAGTCTTTGAAAAATTATACGTTTTTTAAATTAACTTTTGAATTTTTTTTAATTAAATTTATTTTTTAAAGATTTTAAATTAATTATATTAATTTTTTTTGTCATTTTCAATACTCATAGTATCAAAATTTACTGATATAGTACATTAAGTGATATTATATTAATTACAGCATATATTTGATCATCTTAATTAGCTGTTAACATGATAAATTTATACAATTAGTTTAAATTAATCTTAAATTGAAGGAGATCTTGAAATATTAAAATTTTTCAATTTTTGAATTGATTTTGACTAATTTTATAAATTTATTATATTAGCATTCAATTAGGACTGTGAGATGTAGTATCACTTAATATGTTGCATTAGTAAATATGTTAACATCATGAACAAGACAAAATGATGAAAAGACTAATTAATTAATTTAAAATTTTTAAAAGACAAATTTAATTAAAAAAATTAAAAAATCAATTTAAAAATAAATAATGTTTTAAAGACAAATTTGATGCTTACATTGCATGAAAGAAACTTGATCGGGCAACCATGTATCCAAGGTTGTAGATCGCACCTAATCGCACGTAAAATCAGAAGGCATATCATCAATTATCGATACATACACTAAACATATATATGTGTGTATAAATTAAACGTATATCTAAGGACTACAGTAAGACAATTTTTAATCATACAAATAGTGGCTTATTGGCGGCTTTGCATGACCAAGTAGAACCACTGAACCTAGCAACTATAAGCAAATGGTAATTAATTAGATAGTTCTGTAGTTATTATTAGGCGAGGATAATTCTATGTTTGTCTGCTTCCAATTCACCATAATATCCTGTTGTATATTTGTCTAAGTCTGAAGCATATATAAAAATAATCTCAATAGATCAGAAGAGAACAAGTTATTAGGCTAAAAGTTGTCGATGAAAACCTTGGATATATGCACTCCAAGACCTCGGTGTATCCCGGAACATTGCATGCAAATAAATATCCCTAGGTTCACACTCGCCCATCGTGGTGCCCTAAAAATTTGTAAATCAAGTGTTGCAATCATTATAAACTAACCATAATTTAGAATAACATCTCTTCCCATTAAGTAATTTGTGAACGTGCATGTGAAAATAATCCTTTACCATACGATTCATGGAAAAATATAATGCTCTTTGAACATTAAAATCACTATTTGATATTTGGCATATATAGTCTTCATTCCAAAAATTATAATATTGATTTTTTACTATTATAATAGAGTAAGGGTAGCTTAGTCTTTTTTCTTGTTCTTTAGTAATATAATCTATCTCTCTTCTAATGCGAGAAACTTTCTTTTTTAATTCTATTTTCATCTTAGCTACAGTTACTTCTAATGCGAGAAGCTTTCATAGTATCTAGAGTCAGGTTCTAGATAATTTTTCTCGGAATTTCTTTCATTCTCTTTCCAGTTTCATCTGTATTTTCTATATCAATCAAACTTTTTTTGTTTCAATTTTTTTCTGCATCATGAAAATTTCACTCACAGACTTTTTTTTGAAGAAGTCTATTCCGGTCCTTTGTTTACTAAACAATTAGATGATAATAATTTTTTAACATGGAGACACCTAAATCTATCTCACGATACAGTGCTTAGATATGGAAGATCATTTGGATTCTTCTAAAATTTCATAAGAATTCATGGTTGATGACACCAAGAAGACCAAGACTAAATCAGAAGAATTCAAGAAATGGAGATTAGATAATCTCACACTCTACAACACCTGGCTTGTTACTTCCATGACAAATACTTACAAGAATAAGGTTCTACATTTCACTCGATTTCATCAAGTTTGGGATCACATCAACAAGATGCTTATAGATTCTTCAGCTACAAAAACTGAGAGTTTAAAGTCTCAATTGAGATCTGTAAAGAAGACAACTTCAGTAAAAAAGTATCTTTCAAAAATTCAAAAGCTTGTGAATTTCTTATCCTCTCTTAGTTACTATGTTCAAGTAGATGATTATATCCAAGAAATTCTAGATGGTTTAAATGAAGAATACACTAGTTATATTACTTTTGTAATGTCAAGATTGGGAACTATTAGAGTTGTTGAAGCTGAAATTTTTTTGGTGGCTTATAAAGATATGATTGAGAGGTTTAAGAAATCTGAATCGGCATGCCTATGACCAATCTTGCTCGATCACAGTTTCAATTTGACTACAACAATATTAGAGGCTTTAATGGTAGAAATGGAAGAAGAGGTAGATTTTTGTTCTCAACTACAAGTATTCAGTGCCAGCTATGTGGAAGACAAGGCCACTATGCTATTCCGACTTGTTATTTATTATATATTTGATCAAAACTTTCAATCTTTGAATCCAAATCTACAACAATCACAATAATAACCTCCACCAACTCAGATTTCCTATACCAATTCTCATCCTCTACTACCATTTTCATCATTCCACCAACCAAGGTTCTTTTTTTCTACACCATCAGTCGTAAGTGATGGTTTTTGGTATGCAGATTCAGCTAGCCATCATATTCTTCTAATCTACTAATGATCAGGATCAATTGTTTGTTGGGAATGGTCAAAGTACACCTATTTTATCCTTATTGGTTCTTCAATTCTATCTGATAAACATTCAAAAATCAAATTTCTGCTTAAGAATTTATTACATATACCAGCTATTACGCACATTCTCTTAAGTGTTTCCAGATTTACAAAAAATAACTATTTTTATTTGAATTTTGGCCTAATAATTGCATTGTTCGTGATCAAAACTCACAAGATTTTTCTTCAAGACACTACTAGAAATGACATTTATGCTTTTAATGAATTAATTGTTCCTAAGACTGCTATTCTTGTTTCTTTTCCTTTGAATTGTAATAGAGATAGATCTCATAATTCAGATGTAACATCAAAAACGGCTTTGATAGTTAATTCTAGTAAAAAATTTTCAGTGAATTTGTGGCATAAAAGACTTCGCCATACTACAACACCTATAAGTTTTACAAGTTCTTAATACATGTGCTTTATCTGCAGCTTATGGCATTCATTCTTTACTTATATGTGAACCTTGTTCTAAAGCTAAGATGAATAAACTTTCATTTGTTCAATCTGATATAGTTTACTCTATTAGTTTTTTGCTGACATTTGGGGACTAACCCCTGTTCACTCTAGATCTAGATTTTATTATTTCATCATTTTTGTTGATTCTTGTACAAAATTTGTTTGTTTGTATTTGTTAACCAATAAATTTCACGCTCCACAACATTTAAGAACTACAAAGTCTTTATGAAAACTCAACCGGGTGTAAACTAAAGACTTTTCAAACAGATGAAGGTATGGAGTTTTTATCCAAAGCCTTTACTGATTTTCTTGCTAGCCAAGGAATCATACATCGAATGTCTTGTGCCTATGCACATCAACAACAAGGAAGTGTAGAACAAAGACATAGACATATTACTGAAGTAGAATTAGCTCTTTTGGCTACTGCCTTACTCCCAATATAATTTTGGGAAGATGCCTTTAGCAGCACTATCTTCATTGTAAATAGATTGCCTACCAAGATTTTACACAATAAAGGTCCCTTAGAGATTTTTTTTTTTTAAAATTTCAGACTATCATCTTTTAGAAGTCTTTGGATGTACTTGTTTTTATTCTTAAGGCCATACAATAAAGTGAAATTTGATTATAAATCAGAAAAAACTTTTCTTGGGTTATGATAATCAACATAGAGGATACAAGTGCATGAGTATGCATGGTAAGATTTATCTTTCTAGACATGTGATCTTTGATGAAAAAAAAATTCTGTATAATAATTTGTTTCAACAAAAATCTGTATTAGAATCTCAATCTTATTTAAACTCTAGTGCTGCTAATTCTTCTATTATTAGTTTTGATTTTAATTTTCAGCCACCAACTATTCTATCAACACCTAGTACAACATCTCCTCCTACATCAGGTCCTTCTACATCTATGACAAATTTTGTCCTTGGACATGATGATGCTAACTCTTCACCATCTTCTTCTACTATCTTTATTGATACTCCAACATCAAATACTATTGGTAATTCTAACACTCATTGTGATATACCAATGCCTATTTTTAACATTGAGATTTGCTTACTATTTGAAAATTTACCTCATAGTACAAATACTGGTACTGTTCAGAATTTACATTCTACTTCTAATACTCATCATATGCTTACAAGATCAAAAGCAAAAGTTTAGCTCCTAATGCCACTACAAAAAATTCAGCTCCTATTGATTTGGTTCATCAAATTCCTAAATCTGTAAAGAGAGTTATTATATGTGAACATTGGGAGCATGGTATGGATATTGAGATGAATGCACTTCAAAAGTGTCATACTTAGGGTTTGGTATATCCCCCTCCCAATGCAACTATCATTAGTTGCAAATGGGTGTATGCAATCAAAAAGAATCCTCAAGGTACAAAGTCTAGGTGGTAGCTTAGGGCTTTCACCAACAAGAAGGCATAGACTTTAGTGAAGTATATAGCTCTTACTATTGTATTGTCTCTTATTTGCAAATTGAAACAATTTGATTTCGATGACGCTTTCCTTAATGGAAAACTTGATGAACAAGTCTTTATGTTACAACTTCTTGGCTATGGTAGCCCTGATGATATGTGAGTTTGTAAACTCAAGTGCTTGGTTTTAAATACTTGTAGCAACTTTAAAAGACTTTGGATTCACTAATGCACGTTCTGACTTATCACTCTTTATAAGACAGATTTTCAATTCTGTTATTTTTCTTCTTGCATATGTTGACAATGTTGTTGTTACAAGTAGTGATTCAAAAGAAATTGAAACATTTATTCAAGACCTTAACAAAATCTTTCCACTAAAGGATCTTAGGAATTTACATTATTTTCTAGGTATTGAAATTACTGAATTGCCATCTTCTAATCATCATGTTTCACAGCAGAAAAAGGAGCATATACTGCTGTGAGAATGGATCAATAGAGAGGAATATTTGTCGTTGATCTTTTAAGCTATCATTAAAAAGTGCAGAAAAACTATAATGAAATGTGTGTACCCTAAGCCTGAACAAAATATTTGATCCCTTGTTGACATCATCTTGAAAGACTTTTAGTGAAGATTTCATATGGAGTCAGAAGAAGAAGAAGCAGGGATAGGTAGTTGTTACCTCAATTTCTTTTAAATTCCTTTTTTAGTGCATCTATTTGTCATTGAATGATATTTTAGTACATAGTATTAGGACTTCAAATAATTTAACATTTTAAGTTGTTTTCTTGCACTGCAACTATTACCTAATATTATGATACACTTGCATTGGCTTCTCAAAGTTTGAATGTGAAACAATATGTAACAATGTTTGTGCTCTGTTAATAATATTCATAGATTGTTAATTGTTTTGTTAAAATGAAGCAAATTTTACTGATCTTATTTTTATTAGATAGATATTGTGTTTGTTGATGAATAAAATCATTTTCATTTATCTATAAATTAAATTAAAAAAAAAAGTGATGATGAAATGCGTTACTTGTTCCGGCAGTCTGCACATTCCCTATTTTCTTGTAGCTTCATAAGTCCTTCTAAGATCTGCAAATAGTGACAAGTGGCATCATATAAGAAACAAAAATAACTAATAAAGGTTAAATAATCCATCTGTTCCTACACCTCTGATTTTGATTTAAATTATTATATTATCACAGAAAATTTAACTCAATCTAAGAACTAAAGCCAAAATTAGAGCATGACCAAAAAGTGAAAAAGTAAATTGGTTTTAACCCCAGAAGAATAGTGATATTTATTTGCACACCTAATACGTATTTTTTTTTTATCCAATATAATTTAAAGGGGTAAATCAAAAGTTAAAAAGAATGTGCGAATGACGAAATGAGTGTTACAAATATCAAAAACACAAAAATACTATCAGCAACTCTGTCTAATTATGAACTACAAAAATTAGAAATATGTATCTGCATATATACGGTAACAATTATATTATGTATACATTAAAAATTAATAATAAAATCAGATATTTATATAAAATATAAATTAAAAGTAAATTAAATAATATATATTTATATATAAATAAATATATAATAATTAATTTAATGATTGATTTTTTTTATCAGGTAGGATTTTTTATATACTAAAATATGTAATGTGTATCTAGTTATAGTTTTTTCTATTTTTTTTAAAAAAAAATTATTGATAGAAATGACTGATGTAGCATTATTTCATTAAAAAAATAATAAAACTTGTAAAAGTTACAAACATTTAACGTAGTTATAAATTATTTACACAAATTGTCAATTAAAAATTTTATAATAATAATAATACAGATCAGACAATTTTTTCCCATGTTAAAATATCATTTTCTGTATCATTAGTATATTTTAGCAGAACAGAACGGTTTGAGGTTTAGTATAAATCGTATCAAGTTTCCATCCAATAACACTTGTTCTTGACTTCTTAGCTTGTGGATCAACAAAGAAAATAAATAAAATAGGACTTTAATTAAGGACACAAACCATGTATTAAAAGAAGGAGCGACTTCAAAGCACCCAGCTCAAAAAACTACACAAAATCAAAACTAGAACTTACAAAACGATATATATATATACTTGAAAAGAGAGAGGGCAAAACAAGGAGTAGCAAGAAACCTTGGTATGCTTGGCATTAAGCTCCTTGGAGATTGAGGCTTTCCCGTTCATGATTCTTGAGGGTAACCAAGTGAACACGAGAAAGGAAGGAAAATTGCTCAAAATGGATGAGAAATGAATGAAGAACGAACTTGTTTAGTTATTTATTAGTTTGCCTTAGCTTTTGTAGAGAGGCGAGTTTTGTGACTAAGGGAAGTGTCCTCTTGCTGGCGGCATTTCCGAGCTTTAATTTGATTTACAACATGCTATCATCACTCCCTCTATCCTTGTCGCCTTTTACACGTCAATTTAGTTGGAACCACCAACTCAAATCAAATCACACACACCCCTCTCTATCCCCGCAAAAATAAGCATTTAATTATGAAAAAAGATAAGGAGACAATAAAAATATTAAACAATGTAAATATTATATATATTGGATGTTCAATTCAATAGGTATGTAGATAATTATATTAATTATTCTTAATTAGATAATTATTTTTTTATTCAATAGTTAATAATGGCTAGATGTTCAATTTCTTAGGTGTGCCGATAATTATGCTAATGTTAAAGTTTAGGAGGTAATTTAGAAGGTGGAATATTTTTTTATTTTATTAGATCAATTTTAGAGCATATTATTAATATTATTTAAAAAAGTTATTGTCTATTTAGCAAAACCGATTAATTATATATATTAAAATTTAGATGAATTTCAAGAGTTAGGTTTATGGAGATACATGCGGAATGCTTGTAAACAAAGTGAATATTCAATTTAATATGGTTATCTATTTCCTATAATCAAAGACATGAAAAGGACACAAAATTTACTGATACGGTCATTTTAAATTTTTGTCAATCACATGAACACTACAAATATGTAAAAGAAAAAGTCTTCGGCTCAGTAATTTTTTAAAATGTTGGTTAGTATTTAATCATTAAAAGAAAATTGAATGATCTTACACTATTAAATTTAATTTTATACTATTAAAAATATTATTGATGGTCAATTAATATTTACAAAATACAAAAATTATTAATCCCTAACACTTATACAAATTTTTAGATAAATTATAATATTATTTTAATATTTTATTAATATTAATTAAGAATCAATTTACTTTTTAAATGATTTTAATATTTTAATTATTTAAAATTAATCATAATATTTCATATTAATAATTGATAATACATATTATTTTTAAACTAGTCTGATTATGTGTACACATTTTATAATAAACACTGATTTGACAATCGGTATTTTTTAATATTAAACACGCATTTTTTTATTTTATTAATTAAAAAATAATTTAAATACACAATTAATTAGTAACAATCATATTTTTATATGAGTGTCAAGAATATTTTGGTATAAATAGTATTTTTCTTTCTAAACCAATTATATCAAGAATATAGGTTATCAATTAGATTAGACATGCAAATAAGTGATGTTATTTATATATGTATAAGTGTGTTTATATATATATATATATATATATATATATATATATATATATATATATATATACTAAGACAAAATAAATACGTGCAACCAAATATCAGATGATATATATATATATATATATATATATATATATATATATATATATATATATATATATATATATATATATATATACTAAGACAAAATAAATACGTGCAACCAAATATCAGATGTGTTGGGATTTTTTTTTCTTTGTGAGGTTGAAGCTTAACTTTTTTAGGGGTGTATTCTTGCATCCTAGTATCACAACCCTAATTCAGTTTTTTGAGGTTTTTTGAGAGAAAGAGAGTAGCCACCAAAAGAGAGAAAGAAGGGAGAAAACAGAATTTCTGTTTTTGCCCAAAGCAACAAATTTCAAATGGCAGTTTCTCAGTTTTTCACCGTTGGATCGGCTTGAAATTTAAACTACATGTTTATATCATCTTGTTCTTCATTCTGCTCGGTGGAGATGTTGATTGGATGTTTGCAGTAAGAGAAATTGGCTTCACAAGAGAGAAATTAAGTTTTCCATTTTTACACAGAGCAGCAATCTTGGAACGGCAGTTTCTCATTCTTTCACCATTAGATCGACGTGAAATTTGGACTGTAGATTCTTCACATCTTGTTCTTCATTTTGAACAGTGGCGATTTTAATTGGAGGTCTGCAAAGGGAGAAATTGGCTTCAACATCAGCTCTATTTTTTGGGTATATTTCATCTTCTTGCTTCTTATTTGTGAGCTTTGGTGCTTTGATGTTTTGGCTGGTTATATGCACATTTTTGTGCTTTGTTTGAGACTCTCTTGTACCTCATTTGATTATAGTGGAGCTATTTCATTGGTCTGGACGACCCGTGGTTTTTACCTCTCACATTGAGAGGGTTTTCCACGTTAAAATCTCGGTGTGTTCTTGTTATTGCTTTACTTGCTATATTTGCTTGTTATAGTTGCTGCCATATTGTGTTGTGAGTGCTTCCATATTGTTCTTGCGTTGGACATTTGTGTCGTTTCCGCTGCTAGGCTCTTTCATACTGGCATCAGTGCTTGTTGGTATTTTTCTGGGCTTGTGATTCTGTGAACAATGGAAGCTAATACTAATACTAGTAGGATGATCACTCTTAATGGTCCTAATTATGATTTGTGGAAGTCAAAGATGGAAGATTTGCTTTATGTCAATAATTTTTATTAACCAGTTTTTGGTACAGAGAAGCCTAATGATAAATCTGATGATGATTGGACTTTGTTGCATAGACAAGTCTGTGGATATATTAGGCAGTGGGTTGACGATAATGTGTTGAACCATATTATTGGAGAGACACATGCTTGGACCCTTTGGATTAAGCTTGAACAGTTGTATGCTCGGAAAACTGGGAATAACAAGATATTTTTGATCAAGCAGTTGTTGGCTTTGAAGTATACAGATGGGACATCAATGACAGATCACTTGAATAATTTCCAAGGAATTATGAATCAGTTATCTTCCATGGGTATCAAGTTTGATGAAGAGGTTCAAGGATTGTTACTTCTTGGCTCCTTACCAGACTTGTGGGAAATTCTCAGAATGTTATTGTCTAATTCTGCTCCTGATGGTGTAATCTCTATGGATCTTGCCAAGAGCAGTGTTTTGAATGAAGAGATGAGAAGAAAGTCACAAGGTACATCGACTACACATTCAGATGTTCTTGTTTCTGAGTCTAGAGGGAGAAACAAAAGTCGAGGTCCTAAAGGTAGAGATCAAAGCAGAAGCAAGTCTCGAGGAAAGTATAAGAATATTGAGTGTCATTATTGTGGTCAAAAGGAACATGTGAAGAGATTTTATTGGCAGCTAAAGAAGGAGAAAGCCAAGGCAAGTAAAGACAAGAGCACAAATAAAGATGATGGTAGCAAGGAAGACAAGGTTAATGTAACTCATGATGATTTTCTTGTTGTTGAGGAGTTTGAATCTGTTAACCTTGTTGATAATAGCACTAGTTGGGTGATTGATAGTGGTGCTTCTATTCATATTATATCTAGGAGGGATTTGTTTACGTCCTATACTCCTGGTGATTTTGGTGATGTGAAAATGGCTCATCAATGTGTTGCAAAATGTGCTGGTGTTGGACAAGTTTGCTTGGAAACCTCCAACGGTACCAAGTTGACGTTGAAGCGTGTAAAGCATGTTCCAGATATTCGGTTAAACTTACTTTCTGTTGGTAAGTTGTGTGATGAAGACTTGGATAGCTCATTCTCTCGTGATAGTTGGAAGCTCACCAAGGGTTCCATGGTTGTTGCTAGAGGTACAAGACACTATACTCTTTATTTAACTCAAGAAAAAATTGTGAAAGATGTTGTTAATGCTGCTGAGTTTGTTGATGAAACTGATTTATGGCATAAGAGATTATGAGTGAGAAAGGCATGAATATGTTATCCAAGAGGAATCTTTTATCTGGTTGCAAGGTTGCTTTGCAAAAGTGCAATCATTGTTTTGCTGGAAAACAAAACAGGGTTTCTTTCAAGAGCCATCCACCTTCAAGAAATCCGGAGATACTTGACTTGGTGCATTCTGATGTATGTGGGCCGATGAAGACAAGAACACTTGGAGGGTCTATCTATTTTGTAACCTTTATTGATGATCATTCTAGGAAATTATGGGTTTACACTTTGAAGACCAAAGATCAAATTTTGAATATGTTCAAGCAATTTCAAGCTTCTGTTGAAAGAGAAACTGGGAAGAAGTTGAAATGTATTCGTACTGACAATGGTGGTGAGTACTTAGCTCCATTTGATGCTTATTGTAAAGAGCATGGTATAAGACATCAAAAGACTCCTCCAAAGACTCCTCAGTTGAATGGCTTGGCTGAAAGGATGAACAGAACATTGGTTGAAAGAGTTAGGTGCTTATTGTCACAATCTGAATTGGCAAAATCCTTTTGGGGTGAAGCTTTCAGCACTGTTGTTCATGTCTTGAATTGGACACCATGTGTTCCCTTGCAATTTGAAGTGCCAGAGAAGGTATGGTCAGGTAATGATGTTTCTTATGATCATTTAAGAGTCTTTGGATGTAAAGCTTTTGTTCATATTCCCAAAGATGAGAGATCTAAGCTTGATGTAAAGACTAGGCAGTGTATTTTTATTGGCTATGGCATGGATGAGTTTGGTTACAGGTTTTATGATCCTGTTAACAAGAAGGTGATTCGAAGTAGAGATTTTGTCTTTGTTGAAGACCAAACATTGAAGGATGTTGATCATGCGGAGAAGCCAATGGTTCAGCTAGGTGATGATTTTTCTGACTTGGATATTAATCCCTCTATGCCTATGGTAGAAGATGGTAGAGTTGAAGCTCAAAATAATGAGCATGATACAAGTGCAGGTGAAGATGGAACAGTTGATTCGATACTTGATGAAGTTGGTGATGATGATCAAGATGAAGAACCAGCTTTGGAAATTCCTACAAATGCACTCAGAAGGTCTACAAGAGAGAGGAAGCCTTCGTCAAGGTATTCTCCACATGAGTTTGTTTTGTTGACTGATGGGGGAGAACCTGAATGCTTTGGAGAGGCTATTGAAGTTGAAAGCAAAGCTCAATGGCTTGAAGCTATGCAAGAAGAAATGAAGTCCTTGTTTGAGAATGATACCTATGAGTTGGTGAAGCTACCGAAGGGTATGCGAGTTTTGAAGAACAAATGGGTATTCAGAATCAAGAATGAAGAACACAATTCTAAGCCTCGGTATAAGGCTAGATTGGTTGTTAGAGGTTTTAGCCAGAAAAAGGTGTTGATTATGAGGAGATCTTTTCTCTTGTTGTGAGGATGTCATCCATTCGTGCTGTGCTTGGATTAGCAGCATCTCTTGATTTGGAGAGTGAGCAAATGGATGTGAAGACAGCTTTTCTTCATGGTGATTTAGATAAGGAGATCTACATGGAGCAACCGGAAGGCTTTGTTGTTAAAGGAAAGGAAGATTTTGTGTGCAAACTTAAGAAGAGTCTTTATGGGTTGAAGCAAGCTCTAAGACAGTGGTATAAGAAGTTTGAATATGTTATGTAGGAGCATGGTTACCGTAAGACAACTTCAGATCATTGTGTATTTGTGCAAAAATTTTCTGATGATGATTTTTTCATTCTTTTGCTTTATGTGGATGATATTTTGATTGTGGGCAAGAATGCTTTGAGGATTAATGAGTTGAAGAAACAGTTGAGCAAGTTCTTTGCTATGAAGGACTTGGGTCCTGCCAAACAAATTTTGGGCATGACTATTACTCGTTATAGAGATTCCAAGAAGCTTTATTTGTCACAGGAGAAGTACATAAAGAAGGTGCTTTAAAGGTTTGGCATGAATGATGCCAAATGTGTTGCTAGTTCTTTTGCTCTTCATTTTAAGTTGAGTACCAAGCAGTGTCCAACCACTGATGAGGAGAAACAAGCAATGGATGAAATTTCTTATGCCTCAGCTGTTGGAAGCTTGATGTATGCTATGGTGTGTACTAGACCAGACATTTCTCGTGCGGTTGGTACAGTGAGTCGTTTTCTCTCTAATCCAGGTAAAGAACATTGGAATGTTGTTAAATGGATTATGAGATATCTCAAAGGTACAACTAACTTGAGTTTGAGTTTTGGTGGTGAGAAACCTTTGCTAGTTAGCTTTACTGATGCAGACATGGTAGGAGATATTGATTCTCAAAAGTCTACTTCAGGTTATTTGGTCAAGTTTGCAGGGGGAGCTATTTCATGGCAGTCAAGGCTACAAAAGTGTGTTCCACTTTCTACCACAGAGGCAGAGTTTATTGCAGCAACTGAAGTTTGCAAAGAGTTGTTGTGGATGAAGAAGTTTCTTGCAGCACTTGGTTTCAAGCCAGACCGTTATGTGTTATTATGTGATAGCCAAAGTGCTATTCATCTTGCCAAGAATTCTACTTTTCATCTAAGATCTAAACACATTGATGTTAGGTATCACTGGATACAGGATGTGTTAGATTCTAAGTTGTTGGAACTTGAGAAAGTTCACACTGATGACAATGGTGCTGATCTGATGACAAAAGCAATGTCAAGAAAAAAGTTTGAAACATGTTGTTTGATCGCCGGAATGGCGAGGGCCTCCACCTAGTCGAGAAGGGGGAGATTTGTTGGATTTTTCTCTCCTTTGTGAGGCCCAAGCCCAACGTTTTTTAGGGGTGTATTCTTGCATCCTAGTGTCACAACCCTAATTCAGTTTTTTGAGATTTTTTGAGAGAAAGAGAGTAGCCACCAAAAGAGAGAAAGAAGGGAGAAAACAGAATTTTCGTTTTTGCCCAAAGCAATAAATTTCAAATGGCAGTTTCTTAGTTGTTCACCGTTGGATCGGCTTGAAATTTAAACTGTATCTTTCTATCATCTTGTTCTTCATTCTGGTCGGTGAAGATGTTGATTGGATGTTTGCAGTAGGAGAAATTGGCTTCACAAGAGAGAAATTAGGTTTCCTGTTTCTTGGAACGGCAGGTTCTAATTCTTTCACCATTGGATCGACGTGAAATTTGGACTATAGATTTTTCACATTTTGTTCTTCATTCTGAACGGTGAAGATTTTAATTGGAGGTCTGCAGAGGGAGAAATTGGCTTCGACATCAACTCTATTTTTTAGGTATATTTCATCTTCTTGCTTCTTATTTGTGAGCTTTGGTGCTTTGATGTTTTGGCTGGTTATATGCACATTTTTATGCTTTGTTTGAGACTCTCTTGTACCTCATTCGATTATAGTGGAGCTATTTCATTGGTCTAGACGATCCGTAGTTTTTACCTCTCACATTGAGAGGGTTTTCCACGTTAAAATCTCGATGTATTCTTGTTATTGCTTTACTTGCTATATTTGTTTATTATAGTTGCTGCCATATTGTGTTGTGAGTGCTTCCATATTGTTCTTGTGTTGGATATTTATGTCGTTTTCGCTGCTAGGCTCTTTCAAAATGCGTAATGTAATTATCATGAATATAGTAAAACTTCTATTAAGGTTTAGCCATAATTTTTTATCTGATTTTAAATTATTTTTTTTACGTTAAATATTAGTGCAAATTATTATCGAGTTAAATATTCGTACAAATTATTATCGAAATAAATGGTACTCGTATAATACTATTCTGGTACACATACAAACTATAGACATATATGCTGGTAAGTATTATACTGTATAAATATGCAATACTGTTGATCTATACATATATGCTTGTTTGTATTTTTCTATTTTATTTTAAAATTTAACAGATTTCACTGTTATTTATCGTCATATTCAGGACTAAATCCCCATTTTGATTTTTGAGATTCACGCAATTATTTAATTTGGTTTTCCAAATTTAAAATTACCTATATTAATCCTCCAGATTCAAGTTCGGATACCAATATGATTTTTCGACTCTTTCCGGCAATAATTAGACAAACAGAGTATTAAGATGGCACCCTCCCTACCACACTGAATGATAAGTAAACGACATCGTTTATTCTTGGCGGCCAAACAAGTAAAAAATGAAGAATAGTGGAGGTAGAGAAAAAAAAAGAATATTTTATTTTGGATCTCCATCGTTTCTTCTCCTTTCATATATAGGGACGGATCCAGGGATGATATTATGGGGGTCAAAAACACATATAATATTAATAATTATGTAAAAAAATTATATAATATAAGATGTATTACAAAAATATACAGACAGAGAATATATTTTAAAGTAAAAAAATATATGTATACTTTTTATTAATGAAGTGGTCGAATCTTCGTATTATAAAATTCACCGATAATAGAATTTGTGTCAAATTTTTCAGTAATTTTCTTTCAATATAATTAAGAGACAATTAGCAAGAAATTCATCTTTTATTTTGTTTCTAAGTTATTTTTCACAATATTCATAGTTGAAAAAGATCTTTTAATTGTATCAGTTGAAACAGAGAGAATTAATACCAAATGAATAAAAAAAGACGGTCACAAGAAGAAAAAGAATTCACTTTATGACATTTGAAAATTTTTATTTTATTAAAAAATATTAATAATAATATCTTTTTCAGATTTCTTTAATATTGTTATTTACTTTTTAGATATTAAAAATTATTAATATTTAAATTAGACTGAACTTTTATTTATACTAAACTAAATAATAAATAATTTTTTTTAAAAAAATTAAATTATACATAATAACTTATTACTATTTAAAAAAGTTGGGAGGCCGAAGCCACCACTCGCCCCCCTTATGTCCGTCCCTATTCATATACAAGGCGACGACATTTTTGACTTGTTTAGGTGGTAAGGGTAAACGAAGTCGTGTACTCATCATCTAGCGTAGTAAGAAGGATGTTATCTTAGCATTCTGTTTGTCTAGTTATTGTCAAAAAGAGTTAAAAGACTATATTAGTGCCCAAACTTAAATCTGGAAAACCAATATAGATAATTTTAAATTTTAAAAATTAAAATAAATAATCGTATGAATTTCAAACACTAAAATGAGAATTTAGTCTCACATTTAGATATCTACCTATTTACACCAAGAATAACTCTCAAAGCTAAGCCGACAAACGTAACAAAGTGTTTATGCATCATATAGTCCATTTCTATAATATGTAATAATTTGGTCTTTAAATAAAATGAAATGATAATCTAGTCTTCAACTATAAAAAGACACTTCTTGAATTAACATTATTCTAAAATAACTAATCCATCTCATATTTTTTTAATATTTCAAAAATTAAAAAATCGCCCGCCTCTCATGTTCGATAATCACAAAGTCCAATGTTGCGGGCAAGATCCGGCAATTCTTACATGAAAATTTGTTTTCTAATTTAAAGCTTTTAGGGGGCAAGAAATACTAGCATCTGCTGTTGTAGAATATTGAAAGAATCTAATTCATTGCTTTTTACACATCTTGTAATCAGCTAAATAAGAGTAATTCATACTCAACAATGTCACAAACATTATACCTCTCTGAACGTGAGAAATTCTTTATCCTGAAAGCATTCTAGCATTTCTCATTTTTTTTTATTTTCTTTTATATATATATATATATAGGTACTACATTGATCTCCTTATGTTTACTTTATGAGTTGCATTGGGAAAGACTATTGGCACACCCTTTGTGGCTATAATTCCATATATATGACAGCATCCTATCTAAATAACTTTACCTTAAAGTTATTAAAATACTCTATCTTAATTAATATATAGGATGAAAATTTTCTATTACTATACAACTATGAGATAAGCCTCAATGTAGTCTCTGAAGTTGCACTCGAGTCTCATAGTAGTCCCTGAACTTAAAAGTTCCTCAGAATCATCCCCGAACTTGCATTCCGGGACTCAAAGTGGTCCTTCCGGCAATTTCAGCACATGTGGCGCAACCGGAAAGCTTAGCTGACAGCGTTGGTGACACGTGGAACACACAACGGCTAGCTGATGTGGCAGAGTAAACTCTTCCGACTCAATTTGGTCCCTCAAGTGAAGTTAAAATCCTAATCCCCTGTTTTAAAGGCCACATTGTTCACTCTGCTGTCTCCTCGTCGGTGCTGTGTTCTTCTGTTCTCCCTCTCTGAAGCCCGAAGGTTATGGCTAGCACGAGCAATGCAGTTGGGAGCTCGAACAACCCACGATCGTTTGGAAGCATCATGAGGAGAATGAACAGAAACAGAGAAGCTCGTTTGCCAAAAATGAAAAAAAAATCATGAGAAGCCTGATTTCTCTGAAAGAGGTAAGCCAAAATGAAAAAAAATGTGGTTCCTCTATTTTTTGATATTGTTGTTAATCTAATATTCACAAAAGTTCATGCCATTTTTTCCGATTGTAATTGGTGGGTATGAACGCCTCTGTTCTGTTCTCTGTGATAGGGTTTGATCACTACTGGCTTTCGTAGTGGTTTGGCCAAGAAAATTATAGAGTAGGAGTGTTTCTTGTGTTTTGATGATATAAAAACGTGTTCTTTATGTGTTAGGGTTTACTGGTCTTGGTGGAGGAATTTCCGAACTGTTAATGTGTTTCAGGACAATGACTCTGATCAATGAATTTGTTAAACGGAGTTTGCATGATCACAGTAGAAGTAAAGATCTTTTGGGAGTTGAAATTTTTTGTAACTCGGATAATGGATTCTGAATTTGACTGATTTACCTGATTGCCTTTCTTTGTATTAGGTTGGTTTAGTTAAACTGAATTTAATATGTAATGCTGTTTAGTTAAACTGAGTGTGTGATCATAAAGGATTCTTGCATACATAAGTTAGAGTAATATAAAGTAAGTTTTGCAATTGCTAATGAAGTTAACTTAGCTATTGAAATAGTCAAATTGTTTGATGAATTTGGTCTGGACTAGTGGATTAGTTGTGGGAAAGGGTATGTGTTCATGCCCTGGGTCGAGCTACCCGACTCGGGATGTTTTGCAGATAAAGCGATCGACCTCTTCAGGTCAGATCAATCCGACCTCTTCTCAAAGAGCTCGGCCAAGTCACGAGAAAGCCCAAACAAAGGGCCCAAATAGAGGAACACGCCCCAGATCCTAAGGCAGCCCAAGCCTACAAGAGAAGGGCGGTTCCCTTGAAGATAAGATGACCTCACTCAAAAGATAAGATAAGATAAGATAACTAACTTATCTTATCCAAAAAGGTCACTCCACACCATTATAAATACATTGGAGCACCCAGGTATAACTCATACTCTGATTCTACTAAATACCTGCTTAATACCCTTGCTAACTTAAGCATTGGAGTCCCTTGCAGGTACCCCCCACCCTCCGGGGACAAAGGAATCAGCACCACCACCAAGTCCAACAAGTCGGACACAACAGCTCCGGCCGTCTCCCACCAGCCGGACACATTAGCTCCGACCAGTACAGAAGATCTCATCCGAGATCGACCTCCAGTTTCAGGTAACCCTCGGAACATTGGCGCCGTTGCCGGGGAACCTGGAAGTCATCCCATCACCATGGCGGACGACCATGACAACGACCACGATTTAGGTCTGGAGGATCGGACACCGCACAAAAACGCGGATGTCACGCTACAAAACACTCCGGAAACCAACAAAGACAAAGACTCACCAAATTCAGGGGCAATAGAAGCGCTCCTGGATCGCCTAAAACAACTGGAAAAAGAAACCCAACAACAACGGGAAATTGGAAAAGATCTCCAAAGAGAAGTGCGGCGACGTCGGGAGTTGGAAGAAAAACTACAGCAATTGGAAGCCGATCTCAAAACAAAATCCCCGCGGGCTAATCTCGAGGAAAATTCACGCAAAGAGCAAGAACAGTTCACCAGGGAAATCATGAAAACCAAAATTTCAAAAGACTTCAAACTCCCGGATATGACCCTGTATGATGGCACCACGTATCCCAACCACCATCTCAGCAACTTTAGAAGTAGAATGTACCTCACTGACGCCCCAGATGCTGTTCGCTGCAAGGCTTTTCCAACAACTCTCACAAAGACAGCGATCCGATGGTTCGACAGCCTACCCCCGAAGTCTATCTCAAGCTTTGATGAGTTGGCTACAAAATTCCTGGCCAGATTCTCCATTCAGAAAGATAAAGCCAAGCACGCCCCCAGTTTACTAGGGATCAAACAAGGAGATCGGGAGAGCCTCCGCAACTACATGGAGAGATTCAACAAAACATGCATGGACATACAAAGTTTACCAATGGAGGCCGCCATTATGGGACTCATTATGGCCTATGAGAGGGACCTTTCAGCCAATCTATATCAAAAAAGTACCCGACCTCCTTAGACAAAGTGCAGGAGCGGGCAGAAAAGTATATCAACATGGAGGAAAACGCTCGGTTAGGAGAAACCTCAAAATCGGGGGCCTCCTACCGAGACAAAGGCAAGGAATCCAAAAGAAAAGAAGATCGACAAGGGGAGAAAATCAAAAAATACCATAACTACACCTCCCTCAGAGCATCCTTGGTCGAGGTATACAAAGAAGTCTGCTATACAGAAAAAATCCCCTCAGCACGGCCACTCAAAGGCAAAAGGGGAGGAGGAAACCGGAAGGAATATTGTGAATACCATCGAGTCCGAGGACACTCCACAAACGAATGCTTCGACTTAAAAAATATCATAGAAAAATTGGTGAGAGAAGGAAAATTAGATCGATTCCTGGCCACCCGAGATGATGATCAAAGAAAGAGACGAAGGGATGAAGATGCCGAACGAATAGAACGATCACCTAGGACACCAGAAAGACATGTCCACATGATACACGGCGGATTCACAGCAGGTGGGATCTCCAAATCCTCTCGCAAAAGATATCTCAAAGAAGTATATCATGTCGAAGGAGAGGAGAAAAGCACTCAACATTCTGGCAATTACATTCACTAAAGAGGACGCATCCGGCATCATCATAGGACACGATGATCTCATGGTTATCACCATCATATTGGCAAACGCCAACCTACACCACACCTTGATAGACCAAGGGAGTTCTGCCGACATCTTATTCAAAACAGCCTTTAATAAACTCGGCTTGGAAGAAAAAGAACTTAAAGCATATCCAAACAGCCTGTTTGGGCTAGGAGATACCCCGGTTCAACCACTCGGATACATACCACTACATACAACCTTCGGAAAAGGGGACCAATCCAGGACCCTCAAAATAGACTACATCGTAGTCAACATAAGTTCAGCTTACAACACTCTCATAGGACGGACAACACTCAACCAACTCGGCGCAATAGTCTCGACCCCACACCTATGTATGAAGTTCCCAACCCCAAAAGGGATAGCCACGATAAAGGCAGACAAGAAAACGGCACGTCGCTGTTATAACGAAAGCCTAAACCTCAGAGGCAAAGAAGGCGAAGAGTTTCACACAATCGAGCTGGGCGGAGTTCATCGACGAGAAGAACTTCGTCCCCAGCCAGAAGGCGAAATAGAAAAGATTCAAATCAGGGACACCTCGGAAAAAACAACCAATATCGGCACAATCCTAAAAGGAGATTTAAAAGAGTTACTAATAAAATTCTTGCGAGATAACGTCGATCTCTTCGCATGGAAAGCCGCAGATATGCCAGGCATAGACCCTAAGCTAATGTGTCATAAGTTGGCAGTCTATCCAGGATCTTGACCGGTGCAGCAGAGACGAAGAAAACTCGGGCCAGAGCGATCCCAAGCTGTGGACGAGCAAGTACAGGCACTACTGGAAGCCGGATTCATAAGAAAAGTCGAATACCCGCTATGGCTAGCCAACGTTGTCTTGGTGAAAAAATCAAATGGGAAGTGGCGAATGTGCACCGATTACACCGATCTCAACAAGGCTTGTCCAAAAGATCCATACCCACTCCCAAGTATTGACGCTTTAGTAGATGCTTCCTCCGGATACAAATATCTCTCGTTTATGGACACATACTCGGGATACAATCAAATCCCCATGTATCCCCCAGATCAAGAAAAGACCTCGTTCCTAACACCGAAGCAAACTACTGCTACATCGTGATGCCTTTCGGTCTTAAGAACGCAGGAGCTACTTATCAAAGGCTAATGAATAAAGTCTTCTCAGATCACATCGGAAAAATCATGGAAGTTTATGTGGACGACATGTTGATAAAGACACAAAGTGAAGATACATTATTATCCGACCTGACTCAAGTGTTTTACACTATAAGGAAGCACAACATGCGGCTCAATCCTGCAAAATTCACCTTCGCAGTAGAAGCAGGCAAATTCTTAGGCTTCATGCTCACACAAAGGAGAATTGAAGCAAATCCAGACAAATGTCAAGCCATACTCAACATAAAGAGCCCAACTTGTGTCAAAGAAGTACAACAACTCAATGGGAGGTTGGCTGCCCTATCCCAATTCTTAACAGGAGCTGCGATAAGATCTCTCCCCTTCTATGCTACTTTAAGAAAGGGAAAACAGTTCGAATGGACGACAGAATGTGAACAAGCCTTCTAAGACTTTAAGGAGTTCTTAGGACGGCCACCTATCCTATCTCGGCCACAAGAAAGAGAACCGTTCATATTATATCTCCCAGTAGGGAGCCGGACAATAGCCTCAGCACTAGTCAGAGAAGACGAAAATGGGCAAAAACCCGTCTACTTCATTAGCAAAGCACTACAAGGATCCGAGATGAACTACCAGAAAATAGAAAAATTTGCTTATGCCCTCATCCTGACATCTCGACGACTCCGCCCGTACTTCTAGGCTCACACCATTAAGGTTCGAACTAACCAACCCATAAAAGGAATATTGCAGAAAACAGATCTGGCAGGCAGAATTCTACAATGGGCAGTCGAGTTGTCAGAGTTTGACCTCCAATATGAAGCTCGGACGGCCATCAAATCACAGTATTTGGCCGACTTTATCGCAGAATTCACAGATGCCCTAGAAACCCCCACAGAATAGAATCTTTACGTGGATGGTTCTTCAAATAAAACTGGAAGTGGCACAGGCGTGATAATAAAAAGCGACCAAGGAACCCAAGTTGAGCTCTCCCTCAAGTTCGGGTTCCCGGCCTTAAACAACCAGGCAGAATATGAAGCATTACTAGCCAGTTTGAAGCTGGCTAAAGAGGTCGGAGCTCAAAAACTCAACATTTACAGCGATTCACAAGTGGTCACATCACAAATAACAGGGAGCTACCAAGCCAAAGATCCCACCATGAAAAAAATTATTTAGATAAAACCAAGGAACAGCTCGGACAAATCGGGGAGTATAAAATCTGCCACATACCCCGTGAACAAAATGCCCGAGCTGATGCACTCTCAAAACTAGCCAGCACCAAACCAGGGGCAATAATACGAGCCTCATCTAGGAAATGTTACAAAACCCGTCAATCTCGGAAGAAGAAAAAGTCCTTACTATAACAAGTCAGGACCAAGGATGGATGACCCCCATAATCAACTACCTCAAAACAGGAACGCTCCCCACAGAAGAAAAGGAGGCAAATAGGTTAAAAAGGGAGGCACAGTACTACACCATCATAAACAACATTCTGTACAAAAGAGGAATCTCAACACCTTTACTAAAATGCGTGCCGACCTCCAACACAAAGGACGTGCTATAAGAAATACACGGCGGTATTTGTGGCAATCATCTCGGAGCACGAGCTCTCGCCAAAAAAGTACTCCGGGCGGGATTTTATTGGCCAACTCTACAGAAAGAAGCTACAGAATTTGTAAAGACATGTCCACCATGTCAGAAACATGCCAACTTTCACATCGCCCCGCCAGAAGAGCTCATTAGCGTGACCTCGCCTTGGCCCTTTGCAAAATGGAGACTCGATCTTCTCGGCCCCTTCCCATAGGGATCAGGACAAGTTAAATTCCTCATAGTAGGAGTAGATTACTTTACAAAGTGGATCGAGGCAGAGCCCCTAGCCAATGCCACCGCTCAGAGAAGCCGGAAATTCTTATATAGAAACATTGTCACAAGGTTCGGGGTTTCATATTCTATAACCACAGACAATGGCACCCAATTCACAGACGCAGGCTTCAGAAAATTAGTAGCCGACTTGAATATAAAGCACCAGTACACCTCTGTCGAACATCCACAAGCCAATGGACAGGCCGAAGCCGCCAACAAAGTCATATTGGCAGGGTTAAAACGAAGACTACAAGATGCAAAGGGAGCCTGGGCAGAGGAGCTTCCACAGGTTCTATGGGCATATCAAACGATGCCACATTCGACCACAAAGGAATCCCCTTTCCGATTAGCATATGAAATGGAGGCAATGATTCCGGTAGAAATTGAAGAAGGATCGCATAGAGTAGTCCATTATAATGAGGGAGCAAACTTCCAACTTCAGAGGGAAGAACTCAACCTACTACTTGAAATCCAGGAAAGAGCTCGGATTAGAGAAGAAGCTCTAAAATGTCGAATGGCTCCCAGATATAATCAAAGGGTAGTACCAAGAAGTTTCGTTGAGAACGATCTCATCTTAATCCGAAACGACATTGGAACAACTCGGCCCGAAGAAGGAAAGCTGGCAGCAAACTGGAAGGGACCCTACTGAGTCATAGAAGTGCTTGGAAAGGGCTACTATCGACTGTCCGAACTCGAGGGACGAGAGCTTCCCAGATCATGGCACGCCTGCAACCTAAGAAGGTACTACAGCTAGAAAAGGCAACAGATCTCATTAGTGGATGTGCTCTTTTTCCTGAAAAGGTTTTTTAATGAGGCACCATGTCGAGATCCAGGTCATGCCCGACTTAAAGGGATAAGAAAATTCCCACATATATATATTTGCATTTTTTCTTTGAATAAAGTTTATTTAGATATTCTACAAAGAATCCAAGACGCATTAATCTAAAGTATTCACCGTCCGGTTATAAAGTGACAGGTCGGCAGAAAGTGAAAAACAATTTCACTGCACGACCACGATAAAGATAAATCGTCCGATAAAGGTGAAAACGTGATTCACCCAAAGGACGATCTAAAGATGCCAACCACTTTCTACAAATCGGCAAAGGTGAACACAAAATAATGTAAGAAGTTATCGAAAGCAATCCAAAAAAGAACCTGATGAGGTCTTACGGATAGCTAAAATAATAACTTAAAGGCTGGCCGACGCTCACAAGTCGGACCAAGTCAACCCAAGTTATAAGTAAACCCTGGAAAAAGGTCTGGCCAACCCTATTAAAGAGGATTACTTTAACTTAGAAGGGCCTGACATAACAAAGTCAGCCCAAAATAAAAAGTTATACAAGTAGTCCCTGAAAGAGATCTGACAAAGATCCAAGAAAGAGGACTACAAAAAATAACTTAAAGGAGACCGACATAACCAAGTCGGACTCCTACCACTAAAAAGTTATACTAGTAGTCCCTGAAAGAGATCTGACAAAGATCCAAGAAAGAGGACTACAAAAAATAACTTAAAGGAGACCGACTTAACCAAGTCGGACTCCTACCACTAAAAAGTTATACAAGTAGTCCCTGAAAGAGATCTGACAAAGATCCAAGAAAGAGGACTACAAAAAATAACTTAAAGGAGACCGACATAACCAAGTCGGACTCCTACTACAAATAAAGTTATAAAAGTAATCCCTGAAAGAGACCTGACAAAGGTCCAAGATAGAGGATTACAGAAATAACTTAAAGGGGGACCAGCGCAAAAGAACCACCAAAAAACAAGTTGGACCCATAAGTCACAACCTCAAAGGATCTAAGCTACAAATGATAAAACAAAGTAATCCGAGGAGGTCGAGATACAAGATTTCAAACATCAGTAGAAAACTGAAAAGATTCCAAGACAAAAACTACCTCTACTACTCCACAAAAGTTATACGGCCACAGAACAACGGCCATCAACACTTGCTAAAATAGCGAGCTACTTGTTGTTTTTCAAAATAAAGTTGCTAAAACAAGCAACTAGAAACCGTCAGCAAAACAAAAAAGTTTTAAAAAAGCCCACAAGCTGGGCCAACTACATAAACATCTAGAAAGAGATTAGCAAGCATCAGGAGCCTTCTTGGCATCATCAGGACAAGGAGAAGGAGGACGAGTCTGAATAGGCACGGCATCTATAGTTCCATCCTCCCGGTTCAGAACCTGGCAATCCGAATCAGGTGCAACCGGAGGAATAGAAGAGGTCAACACTTTGGCAGAGGACACAGGAGGAGGGTCAGCATCATCATCACCATCGTCATCAGGGACAATCCTGCCATTCCTGACAACATTGTCCAGGCTAAAAGGGGTGAGATCGGCCTCGGGAGCAATGACCCGAACTTGTTCCTTCAAGTTCTCGTAAGCAGCAGTCACGCTGCCAACGAGATGACCCTGGAGCTCAGAATAATCTTCCCGGGCATTATTCAACTCCTCCCTTAGGCGCATCACCTCCCGATAAGTGGTAACGTAACTCTCCTTATGCATCAAGGCTGTGTCCTCGGCCAACCTCAAAGAAGCTGCCAGTGAAAAGGAACTCGCCTTCTCATTCTCTAGATCCTTCTCCAACTTGGTCACCTTTAATTCAAGCTCCTCCTTCAGCCCCTTCATCCGGTCAAACTCCTGCTTTTCCTCCTCCATAAATGCCTTGGTAGCATGGAAAGGAAGATTTTGATCAGTCCGGTATATAGCAGCCGCCATAAACGCCATCTGTACGTGATTTCGGGCCATAAATTCCAAATGATGAAGGATGGACACATCGTCCATTGAGATGGTACCATAGGGACCGATTTGCTGATCTACAAACTCAATGGCATTGAAATCAGGGGCATTGAGGTCAAAGGGCTCAGTTATCTTTTGCTTGTTACTTGGAGGGGCAGCAGATGGAGCGCTAGAAGTAGGATGAGGATCCACCAAACGGACCCGAGGTGTTGGGATCACCTTCTTCATCCCGGGGGAACTCGGCACTGATGGCTTCTCGCGCACTTGGGAGGACCCCTCCCCAGCCGCCTTGGCAGTAATATTTCTGGCAGCAGTCGCCTTCTGCGCCCTCTTAAAAGCTTTCATAGATTCGTTATTCTTCATTGCCTCTGCAAATAAAACAGAAAGTTAAGCTACAAGTCGGACAAGTCGGAAAGACAGCTACAAGCAACAACAGATAATAAAAGAAACACAAGATACCCAGTTTAGTTTGAAGAAGAGAAGGATTGGTTAGAAATTTCTTTGTATCAAGATGGAGAGGTTGACCCCAGCGTTCTTCCAAAACAGTAACAAAGGCTCGCTCAGCCTCATCCAACATTTCCCAAGAATACCTAGAGACCCTCACGTCTTTTTGCCATTCCAAGGGAAAGGCAGGCTCATCATTTTCATCCAAAAAAAAGGGCCGAATTCCTTCAACAGCTCGGACCTTGAAAAAGTAGTTTTTAAAATCACGGAATGACTCGTCAAACATGGAAAAGACCTTCTTTCCCTGGGTGGAACGAAAGGAGACCCAAGCTGCCTTCTTTTTCACCACTCCGGGCTTAGTCAAGACAAACAAGTAGAAAAAGAGAGATTGGGAAGCAGGAATACCAAAACCATTGCACAACAATTGGAAAATTTTTATGAATCCCCAGGAATTGGGGTGAAGTTGAGAGGGGGCAACATTACAAGACCATAACAGGTCGGTTTCAAATTGAGTAAAAGGAAGGGTAATACCCAGCTGACCAAAGAAAAAATCATAAGCATAAAAGAAAGGGCGACCATCAACAACCCGAGTTGAAAAGCAGATTCTCTCGTCAGAAGAGGGAGGGACAAGTTCATAATTCTTCTCATCACCAGACTTACTACAGACACTATGAAACTGCCTAAGCTGAGCACAAAACTCAGAATCAACCAGCGAGACACACATGAGAACCATGGAGTCCACCCAATCGGCCATACCCGCAGGAACCTGGGAAGGCATCTCTACAACGTTATTTCGGGAAGACATGAGGTCAACTAAATCCTACAAAAAGAAGAGAAGAATGGATTACTTAAAAATATCCCGGACGAGGAGCAAAACATCTCGACAAACAGAAAGGGAAAACCCCAAGACTCAAGATAAGAAAGTCTGGGGGCATCCCTTGGAGGCAGTAAACAGGCAAGCTTTTCAAGTTATTTCTACAGCCTACATCCCGGCACTCATCAGAAAGAAAATAAGTCTCAAAGGAAACAAAGGAAGTAAAAACACAAAGTCACCACCTTTCTACAGTCTATCAGCAAAAAGCATTGTCAAAAATCAAAAATACCAAGCAGAAAATCATTAAAGACGCAAACTTTTTCAGAATCAAGCAAAAACCATCATCGAAAGCGCAACCAGAAGCGGCGACAACATTCAAGCAACGAGAAAAGCAAAAAGACTCTCACCAAAAATGAAGAAATTCCAGAACACGCAACAATCAGGCACGGTAAAAACAGAAAGATCCAAACTTTCTCTGAGCAAAATTCAAACTTTCTACAAGACATATAAAGAAACAGAGGAAGAAAAATCGAACCTGGAGAAACAGAAGAAACCCTCGAAAGAAAGCCAAAGAGCAAAAGCAAACCCCTCGAAGAACTGCGGAGATAGAAGGAGAAAATCTGGAAATAACCCCTCTTCCACAAAGAGCAGTGACAGAACAGACGTTGCGGAAAGAAATTACGAAAGAAATAGAAAATGAGAGAGTAAAGGGAGAAGTTACGAAGAAGAGCGAAGAAGAGAAACCATTTTTTGAAGAAAATTCAAAATAAAAACCAGGAGAAAAACGGGGCAATTAATACCAATTAAATGAGGGTATTAAACCCTCTCACGTTCCCAAAAGCAAAGCGCTGATATAAAAGCGCGCGCTTTTAGAGAAAAACGTTCTACATTTAAAAGATTCTACAAAAGGAAGAAATCGACAAAATGCTTGAGTTCGGCTTCGTCATAGAAGGACCGAAGTCAAAAACTCGACCTCAACAAAAAAGACCGAGCTCAAGCAGGGGCACTGTTCATACCCTGGGTCGAGCTACCCGACCCGGGATGTTCTACAGACAAAGCGACCGACCTCTTCAGGTCAGATCAATCCGACCTCTTCTCAAAGAGCTCGGCCAAGTCACGAGAAAGCCCAAACAAAGGGCCCAAATAGAGGAACACGCCCCAGATCCTAAGGCAGCCCAAGCCTACAAGAGAAGGGCGGTTCCCTTGAAGATAAGATGACCTCACTCAAAAGATAAGATAAGATAAGATAACTAACTTATCTTATCCAAAAAGGTCACTCCACACCATTATAAATACACTGGAGCACCCAGGTATAACTCATACTCTGATTCTACTCAATACCTACTTAATACCCTTGCTAACTTAAGCATTGGAGTCCCTTGCAGGTACCCCCCACCCTCCGGGGACAAAGGAATCAGCACCACCACCAAGTCCAACAAGTCAGACACAACAGCTCCGGCCGTCTCCCACCAGCCGGACACGTTAGCACCGACCAGTACAGAAGATCTCATCCGAGATCGACCTCCAGTTTTAGGTAACCCTCGGAACAGTATGTAAATTTGAATGGTTTGATCCACCAAGATTGAAGTTAGTGTCTAGAGAACTGCTATCCTTAGTTACACCAAAATAATGTTCTTGATTTCACACTTTCTTATGTTTATATGACACAAATCATTAGCAACATGATCAAAATAAAGGTGAAATATCATATAATTTAACAATTAACAACTAACAAAGTTAGGCACTCTATTCAATACCCCGGTCCATAATAACCTTTTCTAATAAAAATTTTGAAAAAGAAAACCACAAAATAATAGAAGACTTAACGTATATTGTTAATTTGAATATAGTGATAATATAGCACTTATATTGTTAATTTGAATATAGTGATAATATAGCACAGTGAAATATTAGAGGGAGAAGGAGAAGTAGAAAAACAAGGGAGTGATGCTTTTGTTGCCAACTGTCAAGTAATGAAAAGGAGAGAGTGAGAGTGATGATGATGAAAATGGTAGAAGAAGATTAGGACTGAATCAATGCTATGATATGAAGAAGATAACAGATGCCATTTAATGTACTTTCATTAACTACTATTTACCGTTACTATTTCTAGATGGTTTTTCTTGTTTCATCTCCACCTTCAGTGTTGTATATTATTTTATTATTTTTTAACTTCTCTAGTTAGTGATTACTTTAGCTCCAAATTTGGTAGATTTTCTTTATTTCTGTGTGCCTTTTTTTGTTGGTAGTAAGTTGTAGTTGTATATATATATTTCCCTCAGTTGCAAAAAAAAAGGGTCTTGGTCTTGGGTTTTGTGGGAAACTACACGGAAAGTGAAGTTGGTGCCTGTGCTTGTAATTTATTTGCCAGTTTGATTTAAGGCACATATTGCTGATTATATATGCTGAATTAATCCTGGACTGATTATATGATGTTAATACACTGGGTTGCTGTCTATATATGCAGAATTAATTTTGGACTGATTATATGCTGCATAATATTCTGTCAATCTATTGTTACTCATTTATCCTGTTCTGCATAATGTTCTGTAACAGTGCTGTGTAGGGACTAGTTTGATGTCACTTACATAAGTCTAGGGACTAGTTTGATGTCACTTGAACAAGTCTAGGGACTATTTTGATGTCACTTATATAATTGTAGGGACAGTTTTGCTGCCCGAAAACAACTATCTGACCCCTTCTTTGGTATCTGAAACAGGGCCTTATAAATGCAGTTAAGGAGGTTTTTCCAGATGTCCATCACAGATTCTGTGTTTGGCATCTGTGGAAGAACTTCAATAAGCAATGGAAGGATCTCTAGCAATGGATTCCTTGATATCATCAAAAAGATTGAAAGGGTTAATAAGGAAGCCTGGGAGTATTTGAACAAGTGGTCCTATGCAAGGTGCAACACAGGGAACTGCTACAAGGCTTATAAATTTCATGAAGTTTGTGTCCAACCCTAGATTCAAGGCACCCAGATACAAAAAATGAAGATTAAGATGACTATGTTTAGGAAAAACAAGCTGTCTTTTTTGTATCTATTTTGTTGATGTTGTTTACAATGCCTAAATATTGTCCCAGTGTTGGGATTTTAGTATTTGAATTTTATCAGGTCAATATGTCAACAACTTTGATATACTTGGTGTTTTGGCTCTATAATGTCTTTTTTGAATCAAACTTTACCAATATGAATTATGAATTATGAATTATGACTTTATTGAATTGAGTTTTCTCAGCCTTTTATTTATATCTTATCTTCTGTTACAGACTTAAAAGTAGTTCAAATCCTGTCCATTTCTATTTCATTGAAAAGAAGTCTAGGAACAAAAGTATACATATAATCAAACACTTTAATTTCCATTTCTTTCAAACAAAAGGATAGGAACAAGTACATGAATAAGGAATGCATATAACATGCATGTCATTTATTTTTTGCTAGATACAGTTGACTCTGCTGTCTATCTAGCTTTAATACAAGAACGCCAATTACAATCAGCAGCATGAACACAAACATCAAAATTTTTTCCATTTTTAGAACCCTAATTTCAGCTTCTAATTTACCAAATTTCCAAGCCATCTTCATCTTCCATTCTTCATCATCAATTGAATGTCTTGTTTTATCATCACATGGCATGGCATCTTCTAAAACTTTATCAACCCACATAAACAATCCACACCATTTCTTACCCACAGTTTGCACATCAAAGAAAATTCAATCAGCAAAATTTATATCCATAAATACAGCAATCAACAACAATAATACTTACATTGTAGTTTGGGCAACCCATGAACGGTCTCCCTGGATTAGAATCCGTCCTTGACCACCGCAGAACCGGTCTCGACCCGCAGACACACCATTATGGAAAACGAGCTTCTTTGTTTCTGTTCATTCTCCTCATGATGCTTCCAAACGATCGTGGGTTGTTCGAGCTCCCAGCTGCATTGCTCATGCTAGCCATAACCTTCGGGCTTCAGAGAGGGAGAACAGAAGAACATAGCACCGACGAGGAGACAGTAGAGTGAACAATGTGGCCTTCAAAAAAGGGGATTAGGGTTTTAACTTCACCCGAGGGACCAAATTGAGTCGGAAGAGTTTACTCTGCCACATCAGCTAGCCGTTGTGAGTTCCACGTGTCACCAACGCTGCCAGCTAAGCTTTCCAGTTGCGCCACGTGTGCTGAAATTGCCAGAAGGACCACTTTGAGTCCCGGAGTGCAAGTTCGGGGATGACTCTGAGGAACTTTTAAATTCAGGGACTACTATGAGGCTCGAGTGCAACTTCAGGGGCTACATTGAGGCTTATCTCACACAACTATACTAATTAATATTAAATACTATTAAATAAAAATTGTATATTAAAACTCAAACTCATAAAATTTTGTATTAATTATTATACATATATATGGGATGAAAATTTTCTATTGCTACACACATTATATACTAATAAATATAAATACTATATTAAATAAAAAAAGTACATTAGAACCTGAAGAGAGAATAAATTTCCGTTGCAAGTATAGCTTCTAAACCAACAAAAGTCCTTTCTTACAAACATTTTGGTTGTCACAAGTAACAAACCCCTGATAAAATTGATAACCGAAGTATTTAAACCTCGGGTTGTCTTCTCAAGGACTTGCAGGGAGGTATGTTCTTATTATTGGTTATGAGTCTTGTAAATTGAGGGTTTTGAAAGTAAGGAACAAGTATGTTAAATGATAAGAAAAATAAAATAGTAATGATAAAATAAACTCTTGGCAAGGTATTAGAATCGAAATTCCTATCCTAGTTATCCTTATCAGGTGTGATGAGAATTGGGTTTTAATCCCACTTAGTTATCCTTTATTAAACAAAGGAAGGTCAAGTGGACTAATTAACTTGATCCTCAAGTCCTAGTCAATCTCTGTGGGAAGACTAGCTTTAGAGCGATCTAGATCAATTAGAATCTGCCAATTTCAACCACTGTTGAGTTTGACAACTCAAGTGTTACCAATTACCTAACCAAAGCCAAGAATATAGAAAGCTAAATTAAAATCATAAATATCTGGGATGCCTCAAATTGAATGAAGATGTCAATTCTAGCATGGAAAAGTTCATAAGCCAATTGGGCAACATAAATCAAATACAAATAAAAGCTTCAGAGTAAAAAAAATAGAAGAGAAACATAAATTATTGAACCTGGTATGAAGAAACAATCCTAATCCTAATAGAAATCCTAATTCTAAATCCTAAGAGAGAGGAGAGAACCTCTCTCTCTCTAAACACTACATCTAAAACCTAAAATTGTGAGTAATGATTGAATGATCTGATTCTGCTCCACTCCCAGCCTCTAATATGTGTTTTCTGGGCCGAGAATTGGGTCAAAAATAGTCTAGAAGTCACTCCCAGCGCTTTCTGGTCCGTACAGGTCGCGGCAAAGTGACGCAGAGGCGTCGTCCACGTGTTTGCGTGGATTAAAGTTCGCATCACCTAACTCCGAGGCAGCTATGGAAAATTTTATATCTTTGCGATGCCCCGGATGTTAGCTTTCCAACGCAACTGGAATTGCGGCATTTGGACCTTTTTAGCTCAAGTTATGACCGTTTGAGTGCGAAGAGGTCAGGCTGGATAGCTTAGCAGTTTCTTCAACTTCTTGTATTCCTTCCACTTTTGCATGCTTCCTTTCCATCCTATGAGCCATCCATGCCCTGTAATCCCTGAAATCACTTAACACACATATCAAGGCGTCGAATGATAACAAGAGAGGATTTAAATAAAAGAAAATAAAAGGCAAAGAAGCATGTTTTCAATCATAGCACAAAATCAGGAAGGATAATGTAAAATCATGCAAATCATATGAATAAGTGGGCAAAGCTTGATAAAAACCACTCAATTAAGTACAAGATAAACCATAAAATAGTGATTTATTAACCTCCCTACACTTAAACATTAGCATGTCCTCATGCTAAGCTCAAGAGAAGCTATAAAGGAGTGAAGACATAATGGTACGATGTATGAAATGCAACCTATCTATATGAATGCAGCTAAATGCAAAATATTTCTACTTACTTGGTCAAGGTAAATAAATCTTCCAAGAACAGACATGAACTGGATTTCACTAATTCAAATCATAAAAATGAAGTACAAATAACTTGCAAGAAGAAGATAGCTCATGAAAGCAGGGAACATAGAATTAAGCACTGAACCCTCAATGGTAGTGTATATCATTCTAATTCTCAAGTGTCTAGGGTCAATTCTCTCAATTCTCTACTAATCCTGCTTTCTATAGCTTACTTTTCATCTAACAATCAACAAAAATTTAATGCACCAATACACAAATCAAGAGATCTTTTAAGGGTTGTAATGGGGTTAGGGTCAAGGTAGGATTGTATTTGGCCAAGTGGACTAAAATATGAATCCTTAATTAACATAAACTTTCCACCTAACTTAGGACAATCTATGTAATATAAAATCAATAACTACCCATTAACTGCGTTTACTACATATTTATGCATTCCAAGTTTTGAGTACAGTACATATGCATTGCTATTGCCATTTACTTTGGGGCATTTTGTCCCTTTTTTATTTTTCTGCTTTTTTTCTATTTTTCTTTTCTTAATAATTTTTTTCAATGCATATGATTAGGGTTTTGAATGCATAAACATGTTCTTAACATTTTTCACATTTTCACACAAAAGTCTAACATACTCAATTCTCAAACCAAGCGTTTTCAAACCCACTTTCCCCACACTTAATTTATGAGCGCTTTCATTAGTCTAAGCTAATCAAGGATTCAAATTAAGGACATTATTATTTTTCACTTAGAGTTAATGATGTGCTAAAGTAAAGAACAAAGGGGTAAAATGGCTCAATATTTGTTTGCAAAGGATAATGAAAGGTAAGGCCATATGGGTATGTAAGCTCAGTGAAACAAGGCCTCAATCATATAAGTGCATGCATACATCAAATAATGAAAATATAGACTTAAGCAAGACAAAGATCATAATTTTAGAGAGAAAAATACACACCAAAAATAAAATATTGGTTGATAGAATGCAACCAATTCAAATAAGCTCAAAATCTCACTGGTTTTGTGTGTCCGAGCTTTAAACCATGTTCCAAAATAAGATTTCTTCAAAAAAATTCAATAAAAATTTTAATTCAAATTAGTGAAATACTATAAAAAGTTTCTTGAAAAAGAAAATATTACTTCAACCAAGTAATGGTAATATATGCGCAAAATCAAACAAACATGCAATCAAACATGCAAATGCAACAATGAAAAATAAAAATTGGTGTTGAGAAGAAAGTGACTAACCCACGGATATTGGTATCGACCTTCCCACACTTAAAGGTTGCACCGTCCTCGGTGCATGCTAAGATGTGCAGGTGGACAGGTTACTTCAACTTATGCTTTTCTCCAAAGATTGAGTAGATGACTTGTTTGTCTCCCCATTAGGAAGCTTTTCCTCTTCCTTCGTGGTGGCCATCCTGAAAGAAGAGAAAAAGAAGGAAAGTAACCCAAAAATAAATATAAGAACATAAATAAAATATGAGTGTTAATGCCAAATAATAAAGGTCTCAATTACATGGTAGCTACAACATGCAAGTGAGAAAATAATAGAAGCAATTGGCATATCAATAGTGCAAAAGTTGCAACAATGGGGAAGAGAGTGTGGGAAATGCAAGATAGTGTAAGTACATATCAATGCAAAAGGAATATCAGTAGTATAAAAATTAGCATTGACTTAAGAATAATACCCAATCAGAATAAAACAAGTCATAAAGCACTAGAATAAATCAAGAAAAGATGCAATAGTTGAAGAAGAGAATTATAACACCAATGGAAAAGAAAAAGAAAGTAAGAAATGAGGAAGAAAGAGATAAGAAGGAAAGAAAATATTTAGATATGGGGAAGAAAAAGATAAGATATTTGGCTGATTTGGATAAGCTGTGCACCGCTTGTGACGCGGACGCGTCAGTGACGCGGTCGCGTGGTGTGCGGTGTTTTCAAGTGACGCGAACGCGTGGGTCACGCGATCGCGTGACCTGATATGTGCTATTGGCGCGAGTGCAGCCTCGTGCATGCACTACTCATTGTCTTATATGTATATTGCCAAAATTTAGAGTGACGCGGTTGCGTGGGTGACGCGATCGCGTGGATGGCCTAAATTTGAAAACGGCGCGAACGCGTGGAGCACACGTACGCGTGGCAGGGCTTGTGCTTCTAGCATGAGTCCAGCCCAATTCTAGCCCAACTTTCGGCCATACACCCTTTTTATGTCGATTTTGAGGCACGCATTCGCGCGGGTGACGTGGACGCGTGGGAGGCATTTTTTTCCACATGACGCGGACGCGTCAGCGACACGGTTGCGTGGACCAATTTGTGCCAAAGGCACGCCTCCAGCCACACTCTCGCGTGACTCTCTATTCAATCTTATTTTCTTCCCAACGCACTTGTGACGCGGACGCGTCAGCGACGCTTACGCGTCGTGTGTGTGTGTTTTTTTTATGCAGTATGCAGAATGCAAAATGCAATCAATGTTATGCAGAAATTCCAGCTTCAAACAAAATTCAAAAACAAAGCAAAATGGAAAGGGAACGATCATACCATGGTGGGTTGTCTCCCATCTAGCACTTTTAGTTAAAGTCCTTAAGTTGGACATTTGATGAGCTTCCTACTATGGTGGCTTGTGCTTGAATTCGTCCAGAAATCTCCACCAGTGTTTGGAATTCCAACAGCCTCCGGGGTCCCAAATGAGGCATGTAAAGCCCTTAGGTGAGTTCAAACAGGCTTCAAGATTCCCGCGGTATTGAATGTCAGAACAGACTCCAGGATCCCAAACTTTTCTTCTACACCCATCTTTGTCTTGATCTACATTTTTCCAGCCGGGTGGTGAGAAGTCTGAATTCTCACTGCAGTGACCAAACAACTTCCGAGATCCTTTCAATTTAGCTTGACACCAATCTTTGCACCTCAAATTTAAGTGTGAAACCTCATTGAATCTTGCATACCAGCTCTGAGTGCGAGTCATTTCCCTTTTACTCTTTAAAGCCGCAAAGAGCTCTAAGCTGGCCATCTGTTTCAAGTAAACCATATTCAAGTGGAAAAGTGAAGATAGAGGTCAAGGATTTTACCCACTTGAAGTCTGCATTGGGTGGTAGTGGCCTTGGGATAAGTGTTTCCAGTGGTTCTGCAAGCTCTACTCCCTTGTGGTCTTCAGTGAATTCCTCCACTTCTTTGTAAATTTCTTCAATTCCAACCATGTCTTGGTCAAAGTCTTCCATATCTTCCTCATCACTTGAGTCATAATTAGGAGGTTGAGAAAAGTCTACCTTTGCATCATCTTCGTATTCACTTGGGAAAGATTCTTCCATCTCAAAGAATTCACTTGCGGATGCAAGTTCATTACTAAGGGAACTTGACTTGTGATTATCATCATCAAGGAAACTTGTGTTTTTGGTTATTCCGTCCAGTTCTTCATAAGATATCTGCATTGGAGGCTGTGCACTATCTTCCTTAGCATCAATTGTAACACCCTTGACGGAATTCTCCACAACTCTGGATTCCTGCGGAGGTTCGGCATCTCCTAAATCTTCAACCAACTCTTCTTCTTCTATAATGACAGCTTCCTCTACTTGTTCTAGTATGAAGTTATGCTCTATAATGTCCACTGGAGTTTCTAGTGTCTCCTTCATGCTGCGTTCTGCATTAAATTCTCCACATGAAGCCATGCGGATTTGTTGAATATCCGAACGTCTGAAAGATAATTGATTTATTACTTGCTTCAGTTGATGAAGGGTTGCATGAAATTGGTCTACTGATTCTTCGAAGCGAACCTGTGATTCTTGGCTTGATGGATATGCACATGGTGCATAGGGGAGTGGTGGTTCTTGGGAGAAATTGGATTGGTGTTGGGGCGGATAAGGATCATATGGGGGCGAATGGTGAAAAGAAGCTTGTGAGTATGGTGGGTTGAGGTTATGTTGAAAGGATGGTTTCTGAGCATAGGGTGGGGCTTGTTGGTAGCTATAAAGCAGTCCACCATATCTGTCAGCTTGGTATGCATTGCAGAATGGTCTCTGCCCATGATATCTAGGAGGGTGTTATTGCCTAAAAAGGTGATCAAATCCTCTTGACTCCATCCATCTTTGATTGCTTAGACCTTGATGCATAGTCCTGTTATAGCTTCCATTTCTTGCAACAAAAGTAGAACCAAACTCAAAGCGAGAGGGGTGAGAATTCATAGTAGATATCAGAAATAAGAAGGGAAAACAAATAAACAAGTAAAAGAAAAATATCTACAATAACCAATAATAAGGCACACGTTTGCAATTCCACGGCAACGGTGCCATTTTGAAGAGAGAACTTTTGCGTGGTCTAGAATTCAGAATAAATTCCCGTTGCAAGTATAGCTTCTAAACCAACAAAAGTCCTTTCTTACAAATGTTTTGGTTGTTACAAGTAACAAACCCTTAATAAAATTGATAACCGAAGTATTTAAACCTCGGGTTGTCTTCTCAAGGAATTGCAGGGAGATATGTCCTTATTATTGGTTATGAGTCTTGTAAATTGGGAGTTTTGAAAGTAAGGAACAAGTATGTTAAATGATAAGAAAAATAAAATAGTAATGATAAAATAAACTCTTAGCAAGGTATTAGAATCGGAATTCCTATCGTAGTTATCCTTATCAGGTGTGATGAGAATTGGGTTTTAATCCCACTTAGTTATCCTTTATTAAACAAGGGAAGGTCAAGTGGACTAATTAGCTTGATCCTCAAGTCCTAGTCAATCCTTGTGGGAAGACTAGCTTTAGAGCGATCTAGATCAATTAGAATCTGCCAATTTCAACCACTGCTGAGTTTGACAACTCAAGTGTTACCAATTACCTAACTAAAGCCAAGAATATAGAAAGCTAAATTAAAATCATAAATTTCTGGGATGCCTCAAATTGAATGAAGATGTCAATTATAGTATGGAAAAGTTTATAAGCCAATTGGGCAACATAAATCAAATACAAATAAAAGCTTCAAAGTAAACAAAAATAGAAGAGAAACATAAATTATTGAACCTGGTATGAAGAAACAATCCTAATCCTAATAGAAATCCTAATCCTAAATCCTAAGAGAGAGGAGAGAACCTATCTCTCTCTAAAAACTACATCTAAAACCTAAAATTGTGAGTAATGATTGAATGATCTGATTCTGTTCCACTCTCAGCCTCTAATATGTGTTTTTTGGGCCGAGAATTGGGTCAAAAACAGCCCAAAAGTCACTCCCAGAGCTTTCTGGTCTGTATAGGTCGTGGCAAAGTGACGCGGAGGCGTCGTCCACGCGTTTGCGTGGATTGAAGTTCGCAGATACGATGTGGGTGCGTCATCCATGCGTTCGCGTCGTCTAACGTCAGGGCAGCTATGGCAAATTATATATCGTTGCGAAGCCCCGGATGTTAGCTTTCCAACGCAACTAAAGTCGTGTCATTTGGATCTCTGTAGCTCAAGTTATGATCGTTTGAGTGCAAAGAGGTCAGGCTGGACAGCTTAACAGTTTTTTCAACTTCTTGTATTCCTTCCACTTTTGCATGCTTCCTTTCCATCCTCTGAACCATTCATGCCCTGTAATCCCTGAAATCACTTAACACACATGTCAAGGCATGGAATGATAACAAGAGAGGATTTAAATAAAAGAAAATAAAAGGCAAAGAAGCATGTTTTCGATCATAGCACAAAATCAGGAAGGAGAATGTAAAACCATGCAAATCATATGAATAAGTGGGCAAATGCTTGATAAAAACCACTCAATTGAGCACAAGATAAACCATAAAATGGTGGTTTATCAACCTAACTCATAAAAGTTTGTATTATATTCTTATAAAATTTAAATAATTATTGTCAAGTATAATCAAACAAAAATATAATATTTCCACCTACTTTATTAGCTATACATAGTTTCACTAAAATTTTAATTAGGTTCTTATAATTTAAAAATTTGTAACTGAATCTTTATATTAAATAAAAAATTTATAATTAGATCTTAATTAGTTCTTATTTAAAAAAATTATAATAATCTTAGAATATTTATTTTTAAATGGCTCTATAATTCATCTTACGTCAAACAAAAAATAAATATTTAAAAATATTTTCTAACAAAAAATAATTAAAATAAAAGAATTTAATTAAAAATTTAATAAAATTATAAAAACTAATCGAATAATTAAATCTATTAAAAAATGTCAGAACAATATTTGTTACTGCAATATAAAAAAGATATAGTACAATATAAGCAAAATGATAAAGAAAAATATTACTTATTTTGTTAGAGAACAAAATAGAGAGAATCACCTACAAATATTTCCTCAAGTATGACTATTTTTCAAGAGATTAATATAAAAGGATAGAAATTCATCATATATACTTCATCAATCAAGACTACAAACAAAACAAATAAAAGTTATAATAGCAATTGTTAAAAAGCATCAATTAAATTGAAATTCCGTAAAATATAATTAAAAAATATGAATCTTGTAACAACCTAACTCCTGGTATGTCATTAAGTGTTACTATTTAGTTTATCTTAAAACTCTTAGACTATATATTAGTTCTATTAATGAGTCTGTAACGTATATATGTTATAATCGTAAGTTAATCAAGTTTATCGATATTATTTATAACATTTAGGCACACAATACCTTTATGATAAAAGCGGAAAAACATGGATGAATATATCACATAGACGTTCGAAATCTAAATTTCATACAATATGAGTTGTTATAGAGTACATTAGACTGATATATAAAAAAGGTTGTCACCTAAAAATTGTAAAAATATGTTGGTGTAATTTGATTGTTCAATAAAATTTTTAATATTTTTTGGGGCAACAGCTTCATCTATATTTTTATTTTTGAATGGAGAGGCCATATCTGGGTTATGTCCTTCCGTATTTGAAATAACAAAAGATCCTTTTGGAGGAAACTCATATCTGATTAAATTTTCATCTTTAACTTTTCAAGTTGAAATAACATTTGCTGATGGCGAAATATTTTTGTGTTTAAAAGGATAATCAATATTATGTTTGATGGAATAAGCATGAAACCATTCAATATTATGTTTACAAAAGTCATTCTAGACTGGAGCCTATCTAATATGTACATAGAAGGTCCTAACCCTCACAAAAGTCTACAAAATGCGAGGAAAAATAAATTATACTACTATCCTAGCTCTACTTCTCGTGGTGTAGTATTCTCCGATAGGCTAGTGGCCAAATCGATGATCATATGGTCCTCCGAAGGTGGAATGATATCAGACGATGCTTCGTTGGAAGGGATCACCAGAAAGCCATTAGGCATGGCTAGCATCAAGGCCTTTTCTAATGGACTGAACTGCCCATCCATCAGGTCCAGTGGTTGATAATCCAGCACAGGCTCCACTGGTATCACTAGCTCTGGCACTGGGTCAAACTACTCAGGGTATATGGGCTGGATGTCAAAAGGAGGCCCTAACTCAGGCTCCATAGTGTATAGTGGCTGAAGAAGAAAAGAAAAGTTGGAACCTCCCGAATGCAGCTTAGATGGTAGAAAATCGTACGACGCATCAGGTTCAAACTTCGGACTCAGAAGAGGGTGAGAGAAAGGGCTTTCAAACAAAATATATATGTGGGTGTGGATGTCTCTCCATATGACTGTCCCACCCCATATGGTGTCCAAGTAGTAGCATGGTGTAGAGACCTCAAAGAAGATGACTCTCGATTCCATCTCCAGAGTGGAAGAAGAAAGGGGGGTGAGAACCAAAAGTTTCCACCAAGATGATATAGAGAACAAAGAGATTTTGTGCTAAGCCAAAGTTTCATGGGGAATTTGGCGAATTAAGTCCTAATTCTATGTTTCAGGGTTGACGTTCAGATAAATTACTCACACAAGCAGTAAATTTGTAAATATTAGAATACAAGTAGCATTTATAAGAACACAATTCAATTACAATAAAATTCACAATCAAATATGATTCGTGCCTGATTCTAGTATAGAGCATGAACTCACGTGTCGGTTGGTTGTTTGTAACCTGACAATATTTTGAGATAAAGCATTACACATCGTCATCCCTACCTAGTAAATAGTCCCCTCTATGAGCTTTACGTATTGCCGTCCTCACAGGAAGACTCCCCTTTTGGGTTTCCAATGGGCGTTACATATTCCCATCCCTACTGAGCCTTATCCATGTGAGTCTTCAATAAGTGTAACAACCCCTTTTTCGAGTACGCGAGATCTTTTCTAAAGGCACGATTTTTTCCGGAAGATCAGTAAAGGAAACACCTCTACTGTATCATCAAGTATCTCAATCCTCATCATCATTATGTCATCAATAAGCAAGAACCTCTTTTGAGATAAGTTTGACGACGCAATCATGAAGAACTTAATTTTTGAATCGTATCGGTTAAGAGTTTTGATTCTGGTTTTCGTAAATAGTCTCAGTTTGATGAACCAGACTCGATTCATGAGAGAAGAAAGATAATAGTATAATATTATCATTATATTAGTATTAAAAGATAATTGAATGATATTATAAGGTTACCTGGTCTGTTTTAGTTAAAAACAGGAAATCGATTTAACCAAGTTAACAGTTTACTGGTGCAAATTGGCACCAACACTCTCGGATGACTTTATCAATGCTAAGGCCTCATCATACATGTTTTATTCTCATATTAAATATGTTACTAGTATCATTTATGCTAGTTGTAACACCCTAATTAGCCTAAGCTTTACCTCGCGTCGTAAAGCAAAGGTTAATCAAGGATTACGATAGATTTAAGCTCATACATATAATATATATAGAAAGAATAGTACAATCTAGAAACCCGATGAAGGATGCAGCTCAAAAACAGGAGTTTAAAAGCGCAAAACGTGCTAACGAGGCTACTGACTTAAGGCACAAGAAACAGGTATGAAATAACAAAATATCATAGTATAATAGTATAATATCATAAGACTCTAGCCACGGCTCGCAGAGTTTAAGCCATCTAGCCATATACAAATCATACATGAAGTCAGACAGTAAAAACAGCTTATTCAAGTTTTGATCTCTCAAATTCAAGCCTCTAGGAAAAGCAAAATATAAAAGATGAGAGACATATACAAAAGAGATCAAAAGGCTTCAAAACAGATAGATATCCTTCGCTCCTGTCACCATCAAAGCAACTCACCGAGGTAGGTTACGACCTGCATCTAAAAAATACAACAAAAATATGGTATGAGAACTGGAGGTTCTCAGTATGGTAACAGTGCCCAGTGATGTAAGATATAAGGCCCTGGAATGCCAAAGGCAATCCTAGACTTCATATCCATCATAAGATTCAACCTTAAGGCATACTAAAACAAATAAGTATCACATATATATATATATATATATATATATATATATATATATATATATATATATTAACATAAATAGTGATCCGAGCACTATATTTCCTTTTCCTTTGCCATGCTGAAACTAGTCATGAGTGTTCTTTCTGAAGCCTCCTTGCCCTTAAGGCGCATATTCTCCTCTCTTGAAACTTTGACCTCTCGGATGGAAATACTTGCCACGTCCCTTGCTAGAGGTTCCTCCATGAGTCTCCTTGGATGCCACTACAGTCTTGGCATACTCCTCAACCACTCTTGCTTTGTTCACCAAATTAAAAAAGGTACGGATCTCCATAGGAACCACAGTAGTCATAATGTTGTCCTTCAACTCTCTCTAGTACTTAATACACTTCCAGCTCTCGTAGGTCTCCGGGACACCTTTACATACCCTAGAAAACCTACAAAGCTCCTCAAACTTGTTGGTGTAATCTGCCACAAACATGGAACCTTGCATCAGCTGCATCAGTTCCATCTCCTTCGCTTTCCTTGCAGACTCAGGGAAGCACCTCTTGTAGAAGGCTGTCTGAAACACATCCCAAGGAACATTTGCATTCTGGAGCTGTAACAAGTGGCACTCTACTTGCCACTAATGCTGGGCCTCTCCCGCAAGCTGATAAGTAGCAAATTCAACATATTGATTGTTTGGAACATGCTGTGCCTGTAAGGCACGCTCCATAGCCTGGAACTAGTTGTCCGCTTCGGTAGGATTAGTTGATCCTCGGAAGGTTGGTGGATGAACCTTGAGGAATGTCGCCAAGGTCATCAGAATGCCACCCACATCATTTCCATTCCCCTCAGCATTATCATGAGCATTCCCTTTGCCGTTCCCGTTTTCATTTTCGTTTCCAGATGGTTGGCCTAACCTCTGCACAGTTTGCAGAGTCGCAGCAGCATTAGCCTCGATAGTGTTTGCCAAATTAGCCACAACTGCCATAAATTCGGCATGATTGTCAGCTGGTTGCTCATTCCTACTTTCTTGTGAACGTGCTCAACCTCGTCCGCGAGGGACCTTGTAGGATCCTGCCTACACCAAACAATCGATATCAAGGTGATCAGTCTCAATATTAAAAGCCTAGTGCTTCAAATATTCCCAAACAGGAACTCACAAACAAGCATGCTATGCAATATCAAGAAGATAACCTAATATCATCAAAGAAAAAAACACATAGAGTATGCAATGAAGCACAATCGGTCCATCCCTCAGGCTCACAAGGACAAACCGCTCTGATACCACTAAATGTAACACCCTAATTAGCCTAAGCTTTACCTCGCGTCGTAAGTAAAGGTTAATTAAGGATTACGATAGATTTAAGCTCAAACATATAAAATATATAGAAAGAATAGTACAATCTAGAAGCCCGATAAAGGATATAGCTCAAAAATAGGATTTCAAAAGCGCAAAACGTGCTAACGAAGCTACTGACTTAAGGCACAAGAAACATGTATAAAATAACAAAATATCATAGTATAATAGTATAATATCATAAGACTCTAGCCATGGCTCGCGGAGTTTAAGCCGGCTAGCCATATACAAACCATACATGAAGCCAGACAGTAAAAACAGCTTATACAAGTTTTGTTCTCTCAAATTCAAGCCTCTAGGCAAAACAAAATACAAAAGATGAGAGACATATACAACAGAGATCAAAAGGCTTCTAAACAGATAGATATCCTCCGCTCTTGTCACCATCAAAGCAACTCACTGAGGTGGGTTACGACCTGCGTCTGAAAAATACAACAGAAATATGGTATTAAGACCGGAGGTTCTCAGTATAGTAACAGTGCCCAGTGATGTAAGATATAAGATCCCGGGATGCCAAAGACAATCCTAGACTTCATATCCATAATAAGAGTCAATCTTAAGGCATACTAAAACAAATAAGTATCATATATATTTTAACATAAATAGACAGGGTACTCTATCTTAAGGAATTTCTATTCTAACCAAACACCGCTGTCCCACAACCTTCTCCAACCTATCCTCCATGCGATCTCATTGCCACCGCCTTCCGAACCTCCACAATCCCAGCAGAATACACAATTAATAGCAATACAAGTAAAACACAAGTAGAAGCATATAAGGCAAGTAGTTCAAGTAAGCAAATAGGCATGTTATTCAATTAGGCATACAACTACAGGTCAGCAAAGTATACAAACAGATAGAAACTGCACATGATGAATGCCTACCCTATTGGCTGTGATATCACATTGTCGGTTCAACTGCCAACCTGACACATCTCCATGGAGATGTTGCCCTTCAGAATCATCATATGGGAACTCCTGAGATATAGTGCTCGGATCACTGTCCAGGATTTTGCGCCTGCACGCTCTATTGATCCGAAGGGATGTGAGTGGGATACTCTTGCCACCAACCTCGCATCTCAACGCAAACGGGACGAACCACCACCCTTACGCCGCCACCGCTACCTCGACAGGCGGGATCCAACAGCCGTCACTGCCGGGCGCATATCATCTAATAATCTCAATATACAAATGATACATCAATGATTTTTAGAAAATATTTTTCAGTATGCCATGAATCCATCATCTCATTCTGAGTCCTCGACTCATCTCAACCACTTTCAATCCAACATCTCCATTCCTCGTTCTCATTCCACCAAGCCCATCCTCTGTACACCCAAAACCTAAGCCTCTGTTTTCTAACTTTTTATCAAATTACCAAGTTAAAATCACCTAGGACCTTCTCTATGTTTTGATATCCAAAAACAAGCCAAAAGTCTTAAATAGGTGTCACAGAAGTTTACAAGCCTAATTCTCCGTCTCTAGACTCAAAACGAAAGTATCCTATAGATTCGAACCCAGTTGAAATAGTTTAGTTGAATAAAATAAAAAGGAAAACCATTTCTCTTGCAAAAACTGATTTTAAGTTTGAAATCTCTGCACCAAGACAGTAAGCTACCCTGTTCTTAGAAAATCCACCAAAATTAATATTTTTATTTGATGAATCTGAAATTTTCCAGAAATAAAATAGACTCATAGAGGTTTAAATCAGTCAAAGTATCATAGAAAAATCATTTTTTCTGGAGAGAGTTATACTGATTACAAGTTTACTTTCAAAAACTAGTTTTGCTGTCAAAATAGCTAAGAGCTCTATTTTTAAAACGAGCACAACTCCTCCTACAAAATTTATAATAGTCTAAAATTTTGACACAAACAAGAAAATACTCCAAGTCTCAATGTACTTTTGATCCCACTCAAAATTATGGTCAGAATTGGGAGATATAGGCTTGGGAAGTTGCTGGTTTGATTATGTAGCAGCAAAAAAATCAATTTTAAAGTAACAAACTTCAAAAATTATATCTCCTAATCCAACTGTTAAACTTCAACCAAAATTTCCAGGATTTTTCTACACATCACAAAGATTTGAGAAAAATTAATCCCATTCAATTGTGATGGTTAGATCGTTCCCAAAAAGCGTCCGAAGCTGCTGCTAGAAAATAGATTATGCAGAATTTTGCCAAACCTCAACTTTCAAAATATTTCAACCAAAATCTGACCAAAATCATACCAACTCCAATTTACCTCATAACTCACCCTTCAATATCCTTAACCTCAAATATCAAATATATAATACTGTAATCATTCCTCCACCAACCACATTCATCAATTTCCATTATCAAATAAATAATAATACATCCAATTAATGTTTTTATCAACACATTAATCAAATTCCTTTCCATCTTTTCCAATAGTCATCGTAATCAATTTCAATCCCAATCCTCAATACCATACTATCAACATCAACATTTCAATTCATTAACAACCCAAATCATCAAATTATCGTACATCATCATACAACAGTTCCAACAACCAATTTAATTCAATCCTATCCTATGGGTCACTAGTTTAAGTGTCCAGAAATATTATATATTACATAGAAAAAAACCAAAACCATACCTTGCCGATTCCCTATATAAACCAAAACTCAAAATTGAGTACCCAATGAGATTCCAACCACAAGCAAGCCACCAATGTAACTCCAACAAGCACCAACAAGCTCGAAACTCACAATAATCAAACTATATATGTATAAACCATCACAAATCAACCTAGGGTTCCATTTAAACATAATATCATAAGGGTTTAATGTCTCTTACCTTTTTCAATAGATTTGATAACCAAAATCCAATGCTAAGCAAGGATTAGAGCAAACTTAAACATCCAAAATCACAAAAACTCATTTAACCCAAAGCCCTAAAAAAACCCAAAATTTTGGTGAGAAGTACTGAGTGGATTTCAAGCTTTCCTTACCAGTTTCTTATATGTGTTTTGTAGAGATCTTCACAAGAAACGCGTAGCCGCTAACGGCACGCAAGTCGGAACACCGTAGCTCGAGATATCGTGAAAAGAAAAGATATGTGAATATTATTTTCTTCTTCCTCTTCTTTCTTTTCTTTGCTGCTGAGAGTGTCTGTGTGTTTAATGGTGTTGTGGCTGCATGGGTTCATTAAATAAACCCTTATATATGTTGGACTTGGGTCCAACTTGGGCCTGGTCCAACCCGTTAGCGTTTTTAGCCCGTTTGGTCCAACTTCGGGCCAAACCTTTAAAATTAACGCCCAATTTTTCATTTCTAATATTTTTCTAAGGTTTTTGACTGTTTTCACTTTTTCTCGCATAGCACCGGGCAGACTTGAACCGGTTCAACTGTCGGTTCACGATTTTTCACGATTTTTCGCAGAAGGCACATTTTTTGACTCAGAAAGACCCACTGAGTCCAAAAATCACCTTTAAATCCTCAAATTCTCACTCCAACTTTTCAGAATCTAATTTGGACAATATAATCACTTAATTAACCAGTTGATTAGTTACGGTTCTTACACTAGTAGCTCAGAAAAAAAATTTTTAGAGATATTTTTATGTGTGTTCCGATACATCTAGTTTTAGTAGTTATACACCTGAGATATTTTAATATTATTTTAATCCACCTCCAAGCCAACCAATCACAACTCACGTTACACCCCCAAGACCTCCAAGGCTACCTCATTTACTCCTTGTGGCTGAAAATAGTTACAGAGAAAAAGAGAGAAAAGTTCCTAGTTCTAAATCTTCAAAGCTTGATTTCTTCCGAACTAAAACTGAATTCAAAATTCCAATCTGACCAAAATAATCATCTCTTCTTTCTCTAGATAACCATATGAATTATCAAGTTTGTAATCAAGGTGAGTTGGCTGCACCTTCTCCCTTTTGTTTCGGTTTCAAGGAAACATGCTTAAACATGTATTTTCTTGATGTTCTTCCTTAGGAGTCATGCTTAACTTGACTTGAGGGCTAAGAAACCTAAATTTCCAGCAAGAGTAAGGTGAGGAATCTCATCCTAACACTCATATGAAGGTTTGGTCAATTGAGGGTTTTTGTGTTTAAAGTTGTTTTTTATATGATTTAGGAGAAGAAAGTGCTTTAAGAACACTTCAAGGAGTAACCGAATTTGGAGTAACAAATCAAGGTAGGATTTGATAAAATTAATCTTGATTAATTGTGTGTGAGTTGTGTGATTATGATATGGTTTGGTTGTGCTTGAAATTGATGGTTTATATGAGTGATTCTTGTTGAAATTTTGGTGAAAATTTGATGAAAAACCCTAACCCTTAAATTTGGGTTCAATTTCTGTTAAAATCAAGTGAAAAATATCGGGTTTTAGTAGATGGGAATTTATTATGAATTATGGTAAAAATTGGTTACTGAAAATATTGAAAAACGGGTGAAAATAGAGAAAGAATCTGAAGAATTTACGAAGAACACGAAGAACACTTTGAGTGTGGTGAAGTAAAAAGAAGAACAAGCTTTTGATCCATAAAAGGGCAAGGAAGTAATTATTTTGGTGTTTTGGGGGGTTATTTTGTGATTTTCAAAAGTTAGGATAGTTAAAGTAGAAATATTAAAAGTTACAGATGGTAAAAAGTGAATTTTAAAAGTTAAAAGGTAAAAAGGGGTAATTTTTGAAAAAAAAACTAATAATAAAATAATAAATAAAAATATTTAATTAAAAATAGTATTTAATCAAAAATAATATTTTATTGAAAATAATAAAATAATGCGAAAAAGGCAATATTTCGTAAAAGTTTCAGAAAGACAACTTTAAGCTCAGAATCTCATAATTATTTTCGTAAAACACTTAGGGAGTGGTAATAACATATTAGTGAGGCAAAGACAAAGGAAAGATAACAAGTTGAAGAAAATATAAAAATCGATGAAAAAGTAGGTAAAGTTTTAATGATAGAAACAAATGGTGATTACTGAACAAATTAGGAGCAACATAGTTTGTATTTGAGTTGTGCCTAGGGTTAGGTAGAATATAAAAAGTTAAACTATTTCAGTATAGACTTAATGAACCTATACTTGGGACAGGCTAACAATTCATACCAAAATTTACATAAGTTATAAATACATACGTTAAACAGAGAAACCAGAGCAGAGTAAAGAGACAAGAGAAAAAAGAAATATAATAAAGAGAATAGAGAACAAGCAGAGGACTTGTTGAAAGGTCATTTGTTGCATTAAGGCAACTCCAGAGATTTTTGTGTGTTCATCTGCTGCATTGAGGCAGTCAGATAAATGGTGGTACGACCACTGAGAATGATTTCCTAGGATACCTAGCTATAATGCTATACTGTAAGACAGAGATTGCTTATAGAGGTATCGAGATCAGTGTGCTCCTGTAAGATAAAGGGTGATTATAGTGAGTGTGTTGTACTCATGTAAGATAGAGGGTACTTACATTGAGTGTGTTGTACTCTTGTAAGACAAAGGTTGCTTACAGTGAGTATGTTGGGCTTATATAGGCTAACAAATGCCGCCCTGCAAGACAAAGGGTGCTGGCAATGGGTACCCCGCAAGACAAAGGGTGCTTGCAATGGGCATCGCAATAGGAAAGCCTTATCCAGACAGAGGTTGCTGGGTAATGTTTGGAGCGGGTTAGTAATCGACAGATGAGCTCATTACCTGCACTAAGGCTAGACATGTATCATACTTAGTTGTGCATTTCCTCTGTTATGATTTTTGTATGAATGTATGCTTTCTTTGTTTGTATTCTATTCTCTGTGTCTGTGTTTTAGTTTCATGTATTCTTCTATTTGTGTTGTGCTTTCTGTTTTCTTTATTTTCTCTATTTATCTGTATCTTCTATTTACTACTTTTCTGTATTCTGCTGTTTGTCTGCTAAACAACACCGAATTAATGAACGTAACTAATAACCCCGGCCCTATTAAGAACTCCCCAGTTCTTACCCCTTCTCTCTCTCTTCCCTCTTCAAATAGAAGCAAGAGTATCCTTCCGTAGTTCGTTGATGAATTTTTCGCAAAGAGGATTCCACTCTATGTAGTCTTCTGAGTCTAGAGTGAACTCTATGATCTCTTTATATATATATATACCGTGGGACCAGCCAACATCTATGCCATGTTTATCTATGAACTTTAACCTAAGTCCTTCGACAATGTTGCTATTATGCGGCCACTTAATAAAGTACCAGTGGTATACTCTAAGACAATGTATGATCGTGCAGAGGAGTAATAGAAGATGTTTTGCCTTTTGATGACATTCGACTTGACTCGAGTTTTGAAGACCTAGAACATACTTTCCCTCGCTTTAGTAGTTTAGAGGGACTAGGCGAGTATAGAGTCTAGGCTAGCGTGGGTGCCAGCTTAGGGACTTCTTGAACAGGTCAGGGCTTGGGAGGTTGTATGTATATATATGTTTATAGTTATTATCTAGCTATGTCTAGGAGTGTTCTAACTAAAGATCTATACTCTAATAAAGGCTGGACAACTGAATGTTGTCAACTGCTTGAAATGTATTTATATATGGTTGTTTATAACTGTTTTATCTGTTATTATTTGTGAATTGATTATGAATGATTCTGTCTATTAATCTAAACATTAAAAAAATACCTCACAAAATAACTACACTTTTAAGAATGAATCAGGCTCATATAATAAATAATAAATAATAATTAGGAAGACAAGTTGGTAGCACTCAATTTCTAGTATGATCATGACGTACTAGAAATTGGCTCATTACAATAGGCGCTACATATTGCCACCCGCACTGAACCTTATCCATGCAGATCTCAAGTGGGTGTCCCCACCTCATAAAATCAATGGCTAGGTAGTATGGAATTTCGCTCAACCTGGTAGTCTTCTTGCATCTTGGGTTTTACATTTCTCTAGTGATTTTCTGAAAAGGTCTTTGTACCCTGATTCTCTCAATACACTGCCATGGCATCCTTTCATATAGCTCAAGAGATCTTTTTCTCTTAGCCTTTTAACATCGATACCATGTTACCCTTACTTTTATTTTGTTTGTCTTTTATACTTTTATTTATCCCTAGAAGTGACACTTTACTAGTTTGTCCTTATATTTTACAAAATTATAACCCTAGGTGTCATAATTAACTCTCCTTAGTGTTAATTATTACCCAAGTTATTAACTTACACCCTTATTTACCATATTATCCCTAAATCTTTTGTTATATCGATTTTACCCTTTTTGACCTAAAGTATTAACCTTCCCTTTAGATTATTAATCATTATCTCATTTATTACAATAATTTTACTTCTTTACCTATAACTTTTACTAAGATTTTTAATTAAACTCAACTCTTTTATTGAATTACAACTTTGATCTAATTATCTCATATAATTTCATTTTACTCCCAAGACTCCTATATTCATGTTTGTAGTTTTAATCTTTATTAATTATATGCTTAACCCTCTTAGTTCTCTAATTTATCTAAAGGTTACTTGTGGTGCATCATACTTTTTTCCTAGAACTATATATTAAGTTTTTTTGCCTCTTTTGACTCTTTTTCACACATCTTTTACTCTCTTTCTTAATTATATTTCATAATCTTAGTGTTTTTTATGACATGAAACTCAATCCCAAGTGCATCTTACTTTTTCAGCCATCAATCATACATTAGGCATAGCTCTAGTTTTCACATATAGCATTTATTTTGCTAATAAGAAGACAATTAATCATATAATCAATATTCATGCAATACATGCATCATTATTTTTAAAGAAAAGACATACACAACAATTTCAAACATAAGAATCAAACAAGCATTATCAACCCTTACCTTTTTCTTGATTCACTCTCTTGAACACGTTAGTAACCTAAAATTCCCTAAATAAGGGCAACTTGATAATGCAACATCCTAATATTCAAATCCTTATGCTCGAGTTATAATTCATTGATAATAAGGTGGTATGACTCTCAAGGTGGATTATAATACTTATTTATAGATATAATTGAAAGGAAGTATTAAACAAAAAGTCTGAAAAGGAGTAAAATAAAATCGCAAATCGTAATGCTCACGTATCGGTAAAACAGAAGATAAAGCGTGACTGAAAGCGATATAAAGAGAAATCCGTAAAGAAGAACAAGATAAAGACAGAATATAGATATATAGCATGAGTAAATAGCCACTAGCCGCAACCTGTAAAGTTTAGGCCGGCTAGGGTACAGAATAAAAGCAATTTGACAACAATATCTCTTATCTCTCCCAAAAGATACATAAAGGCCTCTATAGGCAAGTTTTCAAAAGGATTAAATACATGACATAAGTTTTTCAAAACAAAAGTGGAGAGAATCTAAACAAAATAAAGTAGAAATTTAATGATCTTTACCATCTCTTAGATGAAGCATAGCTCACTACTGAGTACCTGGACCTGCATATGAAAAACAAGAGATATATACAGAATGAGAACTCCTAACCCATGGGTTTCCAGTATGGTAAAAGTGTCAAATTAATACTGCATAAGGCGACATGAACTCACTAAGCAATCTTAATTCTCCACACATCACTATGTCCATCTTAAGTTATTTCTAATCCATAATCTTGGCAACTAACATAAGAAGATTCTAAGTCTAAGTAAACACTTTTCATCTTTTCTGCATTCTTCATTCAACAGAATTATAATCATAACCAGCACCAACCCTCAGCATCAACCAACACCATCATGAGGGACATCTCAGTTGTACAAGCACAAACAAAACAGACAAGTAATACAGAGGTAGATACAAATAATGCAAGTAGCATATAGTTATGTAACATAACATTTACAATTAGGAAATCCAAAATAAGTAAGAAAACCCAAATAAGTTAAACATATACAAATGATGAATGCATGCCCTATGGCCGATGATATCATCTGTCGGTTACATAACCAACCCGACATGTCCTAGTAGTTAATTGGACAGTCCCTGCGAGCGCGCATCCTTAAGATCAAAATCATAAATCATTCAATATATATATATATATATATATATATATATATATATATATATATATATATATATATATATATATATATATCCATGGGAGAGAGCTCATATGAAAAGGTATAAGTGTCCGGCCACACGTACGACACAGGGTCAACAAAATCTTGGATCTCAACCTGGAGCAAGTGGAGCCAACCCACTATATCTACCCAAGAAAATTTGAAACTTAGATAGTTTCTCAAATCTCAAATCATTCTCAACCAAGTGCAAGTGAGGACAAACCACTGCATCTACCCCAGGAGATTCAAACCAAACCTGGAGCAAATGGATCAATACCACTGCATCTACCCAAGCAGGTGTATCAAAATCAGAATTAAGTTCAATAACAATCTCATAATTCTTATCATTCTCATCATCATCCTCATTATCAATCTCATCTCAATTCAAATTCAATCTTAATTAAGTTCATTTATCATTATCCATTCACTTCATCATCAATCATCTCATTCATATTCATCAGATGTCACTTAACATCTTGTTCATTTTTCTCAATTTTACTAACTCAATTCATTCGGCTTCATCCCTAACTCGTCCATCCTTAATTCCACTGGCTCTAGACTCGTATAGAGGTTTATAAAGGTTTAGAAGGCCAAAAAATGGTACGCGAATGTTGAAGACAGGAGCTTTCCCTCGCATCGCGTACTACATCCGCAGACGCGAGTGATGTGTGGAAAACAATGCAACACAAAACTCACCGGCAAGTGTACCGGGTCACATCAAGTAGTAATTACTCACATGAGTGAGATCGATCCCACATGAATTGAAGGATTGAGTAATTTTAGTTAGGTGGTTGATTTAGTCAAGCAAACAAGTGTTGATTTGAGTTATTTGTATTCAACAGAATCTAAATTACATGAAATTTAAAGGGAGAGGGGGAATTGACAGTAAATGATAGAATAAAAGAAGTAAAAGAGCTGAATCTTAAAGAACAAGTAATGTAAATGACTGAAACTTAGATTGCAAGAAATGTAAATGGCAGAATCTTAGAGTGCAAGAAATGTAAAATTGCTGAAAGAGTAAAAGGATCTGGGAGTTGGGAATTTAAAATTAAACAAGAGAATGTAAATAGCAATCAATCAGAGAAGTAAAAGATGAATTGAAATACAGCAGATCTCAAACAGAAAAGAAAAATTACTTGAAGAAGCAATACAGAAAGTGAATTCAACTCAATTGTAAAATCTAAAAGAGAAGTTGAAGATCTCAGGGGCTGAATGAGTGATAAATTACTATTTTATGGTTTATCTTGTGCTGAATTGAGTAGTTTTTATCAACTCTTTACTCACTTATTCATACAATTTGCATGTTTTACATTTTCCTTCCTGATTTTATGCTATGATTGAAAACATGCTTCTTTGATCTTATATTTACTTATTATTAATCCTCTCTTATTACCATTAGATGCCTTGATATGTGTGTTAAGTGTTTTCAGATATTATAAAGGCAGGAATGGCTCAGAGGATGGAAAGGAAGCATGCAAAAGTGAAAGGAATGCAAGAAGTTGGAGAAACTGCTAAGCTGTCCAGCCTGACTTCTTCGCACTCAAACGGCTATAACTTTAGCTACAGATGTTCAAACGACGCGGTTTCAGTTGCGTTGGAAAGCTAACGTCCGGGGCTTCGATTTGATATATAATTTACCATAGTTGCCCCGACGCCAGGTGACGCGAACGCGTGGGTCACGCGGACGCGTGACCTGGCCAACAGCCAATCCGCGCGGTCGCATGGACGACGCGGCCGCGTCACTTTTCCGCGACCTGTACGGACCAGAAAGTGCTGGAAGTGATTTCTGGGCTGTTTTTGATCCAGTTTTCGGCCCAGAGAACACAGATTAGAGGCTATAAAGTGGGGGAATGCATCCATTCATAAGGAAGCCTCTCATAATTCACTTTTCATGTTTTAGATGTAGTTTTGGAGAGAGAGGTTCTCTCCTCTCTCTCTCTCTTAGGATTTAGGACTTCTCTTTCTAGAGTAACTCTCGATCTAGGTTTAATATTCCTTTTTACTATTTAATTTCTCTTTTATATTTTGATTACTCTGAAGCCTTTATTATGTTTGATTAATGTTGCCCAATTGGCTGTTGATGACATTTTTATTTAATGATAATTGAGGTATTTTCAGTTTATAATTATTCTCTTTGAATTAAGTTGCCATTGCTTCCCACCTAAGGATATTTTTATTATTCCAGCAATTTTACTTTTTTTCCCTTTTGGTTCTGATTAAGAATTTAGTAACTCAACAGTTATTAAACTCAACGTAATTAATAATCGTTATCTTGCTAATTGAGCTGAACCTAAATAATCCCAACCTTTTCTTAGGAAATAATTAGGATTCAAAGGTCAATTTAATTAGTCCCTTGACTTTCCTTTGCCCTGGTAAAGGTTGACCAAGTGGAGTTTAGATTCAACTTTTATTATAGTTGAGAGAGATAACTAAGTTAGACCTCTAAATTCCCTTATCTTGCCAAAAGTTGTTTTACAGTTATTTATTTATTTTTAATTGCCATTTACTTTACTTGTCATTTAAATCACTTGCTTCTCACCTTCTAAACCCCGAATTCACAACCTTTATAGCCAATAATAAGAACATACTTCTTTGCAGTTCCTTGAGAAGACGACCCGAGGTTTGAATACTCGGTTAACAATTTTTAAAGGGGTTTGTTACTTGTGACACCCAAAACGTTTGTATGAAAGGATTTTTGAAGGTTTAGAAACTATACTTGCAACGAGGATTTATCCGCAAATTTCTAGACCACGCAAATGTCATTTCATCAATGAGACTAGAAAACAAGTCTAGATCTCAATTCCTTCCTTGATCCAACAGAGAATAATTGCAGAAGAAATAGAGATGAAAGCAGTAAAGAGAACTTAGATCCAAATCACAATTCCTTGACATTATGCAGAAAGTAAACAAAGAGAAATCTCAGATCAAAAGTGAAAACAGAATTCCTACAATTCTCAATCCAAGATTCAAAACAAAGAGTAAAGAGTATAGAAGTAAGAACAAAGAAGAAAAGAATTCAATTCTCCATCCCAATTCCCAAACCCAAAGCTAAAATCTAAAATGAGCTCAAAAATGAAAAAATGAAAAGTAAAAGTATCAAAACAAAAGGTCCTCTCTAAATCAAACTAACTTCTATTTATACACTTCCTATTTTTGAATTTAAGAATTTGGAGTGGGCCTTTCAATTTTGGTGAAGAATTGAATTTAAATAGAATTTTAATTGAATTTGGACCATGGGTGCTGCTCCCAGTAGAGTGCTCGGTTAACGAATTGAGCACAACACTCCCCCTTGGTCTTGGCCTTCCAATTTTGGTGCGTGCCAAGCTTGCTCGTGTCCTTCAATAGCACTCAGTTGCATTTGGTGTGCTAATTTGGTGCGTGACAAGCTCCTTGGTGCTGCCTCCTTCGAACCATGCTTGCAATAATTCAGCCAAGTTTGTTGAAGAATGCAAGGAGGAGTAGCGCTCAGTTAACAAAGTTAACTGAGCGCCCTTTGTGTGCTTGGGAGGGAGCCTCTCTTCGATCCTTGGTGGGAGCACTTCAGCCCCAATTTGAGAAACAACCAAAGGTAGCGCTCTTCAAGCTCCTTGGTTCGAATCCTTGCCAAACCATTTTGGCTAATTTCTTTTGCAAGTCTTGTAGCGTGAGGTCCCTTGTTCGAACCCTTGTGAGTGCAATTCGGCCAGTTTTGGCTTATTTTCTTTTGAGTAGCGCTTCTCCTCATGCCTCAAGTACTTGGTTCGAAACTTGGCTGCCCCCTTTCTTGTTGTTGCGACTTGAATTTCCTTGGAGAAAAGCCCTATAAAGTTAAGTAAGTTAATCGAGCGCTATGTTTGTTGCCTTGTTTCCTTGGTTCCTTGTAGCGCTCGATTAAGTGAGAGAGCGCATTATTCCTTGCCCTTTGCTTTCTTGGATTTGAGTAGCGCTCAAATAGAGAGCGCTGTGCTCACTAAGAGAGTGTTGTGCTCACTAAGAGAGCGCTGCTCCTTGGTCTCTTGATGCGCCACGCTTTCCTTGTTTCTTTCTTTTCTTCACCTACAAGTAATCAAAACAACCAATCAAATTATCACCAAATTCACAAGGTTTATAAATAATTCAAAAACCAATTAATTTTAGCTTAAACCTCATGATTTATTGTCAAATAAAGGATGGTTGATTGATTCAACAAAACCATGCAATTCCACTCCAAATCACTTACTTATAATGCAAGAAAGTGCATAAAACCTAATGAAACAAGTGAAAAATAATTGAAAAGCTAGCATAAGATGACTTGTCATTAACGAGTGTGCAATTTTGACACTACTTTGTACATATGCCTTGCTTCCATGTACACGGGATCACTGGACAGTGCCCAGTGTCCGCCTCACATGGCACCTCCGCGTACGCGAGTGTTGCAGAATTGCAAAAAGCTATTAAGTGTAAAAATCAGTTTTTGAACCCAATTTTCAAACCTTCATATCTTTTGGTACAAAATTCATTTTTAACCATTCTTGAACCGTTGGAAAGATCGATAAATGAATTTTCATAAAAATTTAATTTTGAAAGTTTTTCAACTCCGAGGATCGAGTTACAGCCCGCCAAAGTTGGTCAAAATCTGTTTTTATAAAAAAAATGCACGTTTACCAATCCTTCCAATTGTTCACAAGCCAAATTCATTTTACTCAACCATTTTACCACAAACCAACACATTTAATATTTTTACTCTCAACTAAATCCAAACCTACTCCAATTATACAATTCAACTTAAATTCCATCAATTTCACATCTCAATCCTCAATTTCCAATTTTTTAGCAATCATTCCTACTTTTTCACTCATTCATTATTAAATTTCCATTCAATCACATACATCATCACAAAATTCAACCATCATCTACCGTCCTTACTGATGCGTGAGCATCTCTTCTATCTTTTCCTAGTGAATTTATATTTGAATTGATAAGTTTAATCAAGAATTAATTATCTTTTAGCCATTATGAATGCTACTTTGAGTGTGTACAATTCTGTTTATTTCAGGTAGCATTTTGAATGAATTTGACAAAATTTGCGTGAGGATCTAAGTTTGGCGCCAAGAGAACTATATTTTTCCATTACCTTCGGCCTCAATGGCGCCAAACTTGGGATTCTCCAAGTTTGGCACCACACACTCAGACGCCAATGAATACAAGGCGTTGATGTTGAAGCCAAACTTGAGATACCTCAAGTTTGGTGCCAACTAAAGAGACTCCAAGGAATGCATCATGGGTGACTTGAAGCCAAACCTGAGATACCTCAAGTTTAGTGCCAACTACGAAGAATTGAAGAGTGTATTTGGGTATGTTGAAGCCAAACTTGATTAAGCCCAAGTTTGGCACCATACATAGCAAATCAAGTGGTCCCCATTCTCTACACTAGGCTTGCATGAGATGTAGTAAATTAATTCTGATTAAACTTTATTTTATTTTAAAAATAGGAAAAGATATTATTTAGTTTTAGAAAATATATTTTACATTAATTAGGATTAGATATAAAAGAGAAAAGAATCAGCCCTTCGGGCTCCTTTCTTCTCTTCTACCTCATTCTGCACTTTACAGTTTTTCTGAATCCTAGTTTTCTCTCTGAACCATGAGCAACTAAACCTCCATTGTCAAGATTAGGAGCTCTGTCTATTGTATGGATTGATACTATTATTTTTCTATTTTAATTCATGTATTGATTTCAATTTCAAGAGTTGTTTTCATTCTTTATCTTATGAATCTGGGTGGAACAGAAGTATGACCCTTGTTCTAATTAAGTTCTTGTAAAACTTGAAAAAGCTCTTTACTTGAACAACAGCAACAATTTCTCCTAAACTACTAATTATCTAGACTTAACGGGATATGTGACATATAATCCTCTTATATTTGGGTAATTAGGGTTTCTGTGGCATATAAACTAGAATTGAACTTCACCCTCTAATTGGAATTAAGTGACCAAGAAATTGGTGGTTGATGAAGGTTAGAGGAGACTAAAAAGATCTAAGGAATTAGGGTTTAGTCACATATAGTTTGACATGAATTGAATCTTGCATGATTAAAATAGTTAGTAAGAAAAGTCAATCCAGAAGATAGATATCTCTGAAGTCTTAACTATTTCTCCATATATATTTCACACCAATTTACTACTTGCTTTTTGATATTCTGAATTTATTGTTAATGAAATTGAAACCTAAACACTCTTTTCTGTTTGTCTGACTAAGCAAATCACTTGACCATTGTTGCTTGATCCATCAATCCTCCTGGGATCGATCCTCATTCACCTGCGGTACTACTTGGTACGACTCGATGCACTTGCCAGTTAGTTTATAGATTGTAAATTCCACACCACTTACCTTTTTCTTGATCTTCTGCCCAAATTCACAAATTCAATACATATTCCACAAACCAATAATCATTATCCAATTCGTCAAATTTCACAAGACACCAAATATGCAAATTCACACAATTCTCAATCAAATCATTAATTTCCACAGCATATCAACTATACATATAAATACCAACAAATTACACAATCCAAATCTAATCCTAGGCGCATCTAGTCTAGGATTTCATACTATATTATACGGTACTTAAATGAAACTAAAACCGTACCTTTAGCAAGTCAAAATCAAGCTTTCAACTTGTGGAGTTTCAAAAGTGTACGCAACAATCTAATTCACACAATTTTATAAATACTTCAACTTAGGGTTTACAAAATTCATGAATCACAAGAGTTTGAGGATTCCTTATCTTAACCCACAAAATTGATTGATGAAGTTCACTAATGGCTCATACTAGAATACCCCTAAACAACAAAAATCACAAAATTTCTCAAAACCCAAAGCCAAAACTCAAAATTGAGAGGAAACAAAAACTGGGCATGAGTTTTGAAATTTATTACCACAATACCTAGATAAACTTGAAGAGCTCGTCGAGGGAGATGGCAATATAGATCAAAAAGAGAATAACATGATCTCTCTCATGGAAGCTCCTCAAAACTAAAAGGGTAGGAAGGAAACTAAGGTGGTCTATGCACTTACGTTGCTGAAATTCGGAAAAAAATATGAAGAAAAGTGAAGGGATAAATTAAAATGCTTGACTCTTGAAGAAGTGGTTAAGTGTTTCTTGAACTAGTGAAGTGGAATTATATGGAACAAAGCTAATTCTCCCTTTTTTTTTCTTTTCTATGGCTTCGGCCTCTTTCTCTCTATATTTCTTTCTTCTCTCACTTGCTAAATTTGCTTACAGTATGTTTGTTTGAGGTGAAAATGGGAGGAAGGAAAATGGATGAAAAGAAATAGGAAGGAAAATAGTTATTTTCCCTTGTTTGGTTGAGGAGAGAAATGGGAGAGGAAGGAAAATGGATGGAAAAAATATTGGTGGGACCCACCAATTTTTTTTCCCTCCAACAATGGAGAGAAAATGGAGAGAAAATTAAATCTCTCTCTCTATTTCCAATATTACCCCTTTACTTTTTTTGATATCATTTATATTATAAGGATAAAATTATCTTTTTATAACATTTCTTTCCTTCATATTTTCCCTTCATCCAAACACATCTAAAGAAAATAACAATCCACTCAATTTTTTTCCTTTCCTTTCTTTCTTTTCTATTTCCTTCCTCTCTATTTCTTTCCTTCCAACCAAACATACACTTAATGTGGTATGAAGTAAAATTAAGGAAGTGACGAAAAGTGTGTACTTCATTTATGAGAAGTAAAAAAGGATGAGGTTATAATTAATGATCCTAGTCATACCCTAATCATGATTTAGTGAAAAATCTTATCCTTAATTACTTTGGATAATTACCCAAGATAAAAATTAATTAATGAAAGTGTTAGATAGAGAAAGTATGTACGGTCATGAGAGAGAGAAAGGATAAAAATGTGATGTTTAAATATGGTGTACTAGGTTAAAATGTATCTTAAGAAAATATATTACCTTATGGTAAAATATGAGTGGTCAAGATTTATTCTTGAAGGTAGTGCATAAGGATGAGTGGCTGAAAATTTCCTTCTTGGAGAAGAAGAAACCAAGTAGTAAATTCTCACTAACTAATTTTTATGGTTTTCTGTAAAACTTATTAATTAACCGGATTTGACTTTGATCGACATTAATTATATTTTCACTTCTAGAGTATCTTCATAATATTATAAAGAGAGTAATAGATAATATTATCTATGTAATTAAAATCCCTAATTTATTTATTTGTTTAGAATTTTTGGATTTTTTAATAAAGAAACGGGTTCTTAAAAATCTAATGAGATTAATCATTGTTATAAGAAACAAAACTTCTACAGTTAAAATTACAAAATATATATGTTGAAATGGCTAGATGTACATGAGAAGAGGTTGAGTCGGTTGTAAAATAGATACAAGATATACTAAATTTAAAATAAAAATGTATAAATAGAAAATTTTAGTATTAATATAATTAATTTAACAATAATTCATATATGTATTTATATATATATATATATATATATATATATATATAAACAGAGAAAGAAATATTGAAAAGTAAAGAAAGAGAGAGAATTGATTTTATTTTATTGCTTGTGTCTTGTACGTAAGGTTATGGAGTCTTATTTATAGCTGTAGAAATTTAATTTTTATTAAAGTTGGTCTACATAATAATCTCAACTCTCTTTCTCTTTAAAACTTCAGCCGCCCCGTATCATTAATGGGCATCCATCTGTCATTTAGGATTATTGCCTCGTTAAAAATCCAATGGGAAAAAACCTTAGTGAAGGAAAAAGAGTACAATATCCTTTAGTGATGGGGATTGCCTCATTAAAAACCTTGTCAAGAAAAATCCAATGGAAAAAAACCTGACCAAGGAAAAAAGAGTACAGTCTCCCCCTCTTGTCGACATCAGTTGATGTCTCGAAATCGGCGCATCCCAATCTTATGTACCAATCTTTCAAAGGAGGATTTTGTGAGTGACTTTGTAAATAAATCTGCCAAATTGTCACTTGAGCGGATCTGTTGGACATCAATTGTCCCTTGATTTTGAAGATCATGAGTGAAGAAGAATTTGGGAGAAATATGCTTTGTTCTATCACCTTTGATGTATCCACCTTTAAGCTGAGCAATACATGCTGTATTATCTTCAAACAGGATAGTTTGAGCTATCTTATGATCAATCAGTCCACATGATAACAGAATATATTGAATCAGACTCCTCAACCAAAAATACTCACGACTAGCTTCATGAATCGCTAGTATTTCAGCATGGTTAGAGGAGGTTGCTGCTATCGTCTGTTTCGTGGACCTCCATGATATAGCTGTACCACCATATGTGAACAAGTATCCTATTTGAGATCTCCCTTTGTGTGGATCAGACAAGTATCCAGTATCTGCATAGCCAACTAGTTGTGACTTGGATCCATAGGGATAAAATAATCCCATATCAACTGTTCCATGAAGATATCGAAAGATTTGTTTGATTCCACTCCAATGTCTTCTGGTTGAAGAGGAACTATATCTTGCTAGTAAATTCACAGCAAATGATATATTCATTCTCTTCTTTAGGACGGAATTGATCTTTTTTCACATCCAAAGATCTTACGATCATTGAGGTACTCAAAGGATGTGACTTATCCATATAAAATCTTTTCAGGATCTTCTCTGTGTATGTTGTTTGATGAATAAAAATCCCATTTTTTATATGCTCGATCTGCAGGCCGAGACAAAATTTAGTCTTTCCAAGATATTTCATCTTAAATACTTTTTTTAGAGTTTTTATAATTGTTGGAATCTCTTCAGGAGTTCCAATGATATTTAAATCATCAACGTACGCAGCAATTATAATGAACCTAGATGTAGATTTCCTTATGAAAACACATGGACAGATATCATCATTTTTGAATCCATTTTTGGCCAGATACCCAGTAAGACGATTATACCACATTCGTCCAGATTTCTTTAGACCATATAAAGATCTTTGCAATTTGACTGAGTATAACCCTTGCGAATATTCATTGGATGGTTTAGATATCTTTAGTCCTTCAGGGACTTTCATATAGATATCCCGATCTAATGAGCCGTATAAATAGGCTGTTACCACATCCATTAAATGCATATGCAGTTTATGATATGCAGATAAACTGACCAAATAACGCAATATTATTGCATCCACTACAGGAGAATATGTTTCTTCATAATCTATACCGGGCCTTTGTGAAAAACCTTGTGCCACAAGTCGGGCTTTGTAGCACACAACTTCATTTTTCTCATTTCGTTTTTTCACAAATACTCATCTGTATCTAACAGGTTTTACATCTTCTGGTGTACGGACTACAGGTCCGAAGACTTCACGTTTTGCAAGTGAGTCTAATTCAGCCTTCATGGCTTTTTTCCATTTTGGCCAATCATTCCTTTATCGACATTCTTCGACTGATCTTGGCTTCAGATCCTTACTTTCATGCATGATATTTAATGCCACATTATATCCAAATATTTCATTGACAATTGTCTTATTTTGGTCCCATTTCTTTCCTGTAAAGACATAAGTTATCGAGATCTCATCATTTTCAGAATTTTCAGGTACCTGAATGTCTTCTAGCATTAAAACTATATCAAAATTTTGGATAACTGCAGGTGTCTCTACTATGTCTTTTTCAACAGAAATAGTATTTACCTCTTTTCGCTTTCGAGGATTTTTGTCTTTGGAACCGACAGCCCTGCCACACTTCTGGCATGTATTTGCTTCTGTGGTAATTTGTCCAACTGGGACATCAATTCAAATTGGGGCATTTTCTGCTGGTATATAAGATTTGGTTATCCTCTTTTTTATCGGAATATGCATCAGGCAATTCATTTGCTATTCTTTGCAAATGTATAATCTTTTGAACTTCTAGTTCACATTGCCCTGATCGAGGATCTAAATGCATCAAGGATGATGCATTCCAATTAAGTTCTTTTTCAGAAAGCTTATTCTCTCCCCTTAATGTTGGAAATTTTGATTCATCAAAATGACAATCCACAAACATGGCTTTAAATACATTTCCAGTTTGTATCTCAAGATACCTCACTATAGAGGGAGAATCATATCCAACATATATCCCCAATTTTCTTTGGCGTCCCATTTTGGTGCGATTAGGTGGTGCAATGGAAACATATATCGCACACCCAAATATTCTTAAATGGTAAACATTTGGCTGCTGGCCAAAAGCTAATTGCATAGGAGAGAACTGATGGTAACTTGTTGGTCACAAACGAATAAGTGTTGCGGCATGTAAAATAGCATGCCCCGAAACCGAGGTTGGGAGATTTGTTCTTATAATTAAGGGTCTAGCAATTAATTGGAGACATTTAATATGTGATTCTGCTAACCCATTTTGTGTGTGAACATAAGCTACTGGATGTTCAACACTTATTCCATTAGCCATACAATAAGCATCAAAGGCTTGGGAAGTAAATTTACCAGCATTATCAAGATGAATTTCTTTGATTGGATTTTCTAAAATTTGTGCTTTTAATCGAATAATTTGAGCCAGTAATCTCGCAAACGCCAGATTGCGAGAAGACAATAAGCACACATGCGACCATCTCGAAGATGCGTCTATTAGGACCATAAAATATCTAAAAGATCCACATGGTGGATGAATAGGTCCACATATATCACCTTGAATTCTTTCTAGGAATTCAGGAGACTCAAATCCAATCTTTACTTGTGATGGCCTTAAAATTAACTTCCCTTGAGAACATGCAGCACAACAAAATTCACTAGTTTTAAGAATCTTCTAGTTCTTTAGTGAATGTCCATAGGAGTTTTCAATAATTCTCCTCATCGTGGTTGTTCACGGATGACCCAATCTATCATGCCAAGTTATGAATTCATTTGTGCTAGTAAACTTCTGGTTTACAATGGCATGTGATTCAATTGCACTAATCTTGGTATAATACAACCCAGATGAAAGTGAGGGTAATTTTTCTAATATAACCCTTTTATTTAAATCATGAGTTGTGATACATAAATACTCATGATTTTCCTCATTCATTGTTTTAATATGATATTGATGCACGGAATTGTGATTTACACTTTTCACAACTCCGATACAACTAACCAGCAAGTGCACTGGGTCGTCCAAGTAATAAAACCTTACGTGAGTAAGGGTCGATCCCACCGAGATTGCCGGCTTGAAGTAAGCTATGGTCATCCTGTAAATCTTAGTCAGGCAAATTCAATTGCTTATGAGTTTTGATAATTGAAAGATAAATAAAACTTAAATTAAAATAAAGATACTTATGTAATTCATTGGTGGGAATTTTAGATAAGCGTTTGGAGATGCTTTGTTGCTTCTGAACCTCTGCTTTCCTATTGTCTTCATCCAATCATGTGTGCTCTCTTCCTTGGCAACCTGTATATTGGTGGATCATTGTTGTCAATGGCTACCATCCATCCTCTCAGTGAAAATGGTCCAGGTATGGTTTCTGTACGGCAAATCAACTGTCGGATTTCTCGTCTCGGATGAAAAATACCAGGCACAGCCACCGTACGGCTAATCATCTGTCGGTTCTTACTTGTGTCGGAATAGGATCTCTCTATCCTTTTGCAAACTGTCACTGCACCCAACATTCGTGAGTTTGAAGCTCGTCACAGTCATCCCGTCCCAGATCCTACTCGAAATACCACAGACAAGGTTTAGACTTTTCGGATCTCAGGAATGCTGCCAATTGGTTCTAGCCTATACCATGAAGGTTCTAACCACATGGACTTGATCCCTGGATCAGAGACTCAAGTGACTATACTCCGGCTGTTGTCCAATGACTACGTTGAATATCATGTAGACCGCTTGTGGTTGTCAGGCACATGGATCTTGGCTAAGCGAGTAACGAAGATAGTGGATGATTGTCACGGATCACCCCCTTTATTCTGACTTAACTGAATTAAGTATGATAGTATATCTTGGAGAAGAAGTAGGCATGAATTGAAAGAGAAACAATAGTACTTGCATTAATTCATGAAGAATAGCAGAGTTTCGCACCTTAATCTAAGAGGTTTAGAAACTCCACAGTTGGAAAATACATAAGAGAAAATAGCCTAGGCATGGCCGTGAGGCCAGCCAAGCATAAAGTTGATCAAAAGATCGAAAGATGATCTAAAGATAAAACACAATAGTAAAAAGTGCTATTTATACTAAACTAGTTACTGAGGATTACAGAAAATAAGTAACTAAGTGCAGATAGTGCAGAAATCCATTTTCCGGGCCCACTTGGTGTGTGCTTGGACTGAGCATTGAGCTTTACCCGTGAATAGGCCTTTTCTAGAGTTAAACGCCAGCTTGGATGCCAGTTTGGGCGTTTAACTCTAGTTCTGGTGCCAGTTCTGGCATTTTACACCGGGAAAAGGGTCTCTAGTGGGCGTTTTAACGCCAGTTTGGGCCATCAAATCTCGAGCAAAGTATGGACTATTATACATTTATGGAAAGCCCAATATGTTAGCTTTCCAGACCAATTAAGAGCACGCCCATTGGACTTCTATAGCTCCAGAAAAATGTGTTTGAGTGCAGGGAGGTCAGAATCCAACAGCATCTGCAGTCCTTTCTCAGCCTCTGAATCAGATTTTTGCTCAAGTCCCTCAATTTCAGCCAGAAAATACCTGAAATTACAAAAAAACACACAAACTTATGGTAAAGTCCATATATGTGATTTTTGCATAAAAACTAATAAAAATATAATAAAAAGTTACTAAAACATACTAAAAACTACCTAAAAATAATGCCAAAAAGCGTATAAATTATCCACTCATCACAACACCAAACTTAAATTGTTGCTTGTCCCCAAGCAACTAAACACAAAATAGGATAAAAAAAGAGAATATACAATAAATTTCAAAATATCAATGAAGCTTAGTTCCAATTAGATGAGCGGGACTAGTAGCTTTTTGCTTCTGAACAGTTTTGGCATCTCACTTTATCCTTTGAAGTTCGGAGTGATTGGGATCCATAGGAACTCAGAATTCAGATAGTGTTATTGATTCTCCTAGTTTAGTATGTTGATTCTTGAACACAGCTACTTTATGAGTCTTGGTCATAACCCTTAGCATTTTGTTTTCCAATATTACCACCGGATACATAAATGCCACGGACACATAACTGGGTGAACCTTTTCAGATTGTGACTCAGCTTTGCTAGAGTCCTCAGTTAGAGGTGCCCAGAGTTCTTAAGCACGCTCTTTTGCTTTGGATCACGACTTTAACCACTCAGTCTCAAGCTTTTCACTTGGACCTTCATGACACAAGCACATGGTTAGGGACAGCTTGAATTAGCCGCTTAGGCCAGGATTTTATTCCTTTCGGCCCTCCTATCCATTAATGCTCAAAGCCTTAGATCCATTTTACCCTTGTCTTTTTGTTTAAAGGGTTATTGGCTTTTTCTGCTTGCTTTTTCTTTTTCTTTCTTTTTCTTTATTTTTTGCCTTTTTTTCGCAAGCTTTGTGTTTTTTACTGCTTTTTCTTATTTCAAGAATCAATTTTATGATTTTTCAGATTATCAATAACATTTCTCTTTTTTCATTATTCTTTCAAGAGCCAACAATTTTAACATTCATAAACTTCACTATAAAAAATATGCACTATTCAAGCATTCATTTAGAAAACAAAAAGTATTGCCACTACATCAAAATTGTTATACAAATTTCAAGATAAATTTTGAAATTTATGTACTTCTTGTTCTTTTGCAAATAGAAACATTTTTCATTTAAGAAAGGTGAAAGATTCATAGAACATTCTAGCTTTAAGACATAGACTCTAAACACTAATGATCATGTAATAAAGACAAAAACATAGACAAACATAAAACATGAGAAACGAAAAATAGAAGAACAAATAAAAAGAAAATTAAAGAACGGGTCCACCTTAGTGACGACGGCTAGTTCTTCCTCTTGAAGATCCTTATGGAGTGCTTAAGTGGTGCACGAAATTGTGATCATCAACAATGGAACCAAAAACTTGGTAGCGCTCTCAAACGTGAATCACACTTAGTCACAACTCCACACAACTAACCAGCAAGTGCACTGGGTCGTCCAAGTAATACCTTACGTGAGTAAGGGTCGATCCCACGGAGATTGTTGGTATGAAGCAAGCTATGGTCATCTTGTAAATCTCAGTTAGGCGGATAATAAATGTTATGGATTTTTTGAATATTAAATAAATAAACAGAAAATAAAGATAAAGTTACTCATGTAATTCAATGGTGGGAATTTCAGATAAGTGTATGGAGGTGCTTGTCCCTATTGGATCTCTGCTTTCCTACTGCCCTCCTTCAATCCTTCTTATTCCTTTCCATGGCAAGCTGTATGTAGGGCATCACCGTTGTCAATGGCTACATCCCATCCTCTTAGTGAAAAAGGTCCAAATACTCTGTCACGGCACGGCTAATCATCTGTCGGTTCTCGATCATGTTGGAATAGAATTCCTTGATTCTTTTGCGTTTGTCATCACGCCCAACAATCGCGAGTTTGAAGCTCGTCACAGTCATTCAATCCCGGAATCCTACTCGGAATACCACATACAAGGTTAGACTTTCCGGATTCCCATGAATGTCGCCATCAATTCTAGCTTATACCACGAAGATTCTGATTAAGGAATCTAAGAGATATGCGCCCGGTCTAAGGTAGAACAGAAGTGGTTGTCAGTCACGCGTTCATAGGTGAGAATGATGATGAGTGTCACGGATCATCACATTCATCATGTTGAAGTGCAACGAATATCTTAGAACAGGAATAAACTGAATTGAATAGAAAATAGTAGTAATTGCATTAAAACTCGAGGTACAGCAGAGCTCCACACCCTTAATCTATGGTGTGTAGAAAAACCACCGTTGAAAATATATAAGTGAAAGTGGTCCAGGCATGGCCGAATGGCCAGCCCCCATGAAAGCGTGCCATTTGGAGTTTTGTAGCTCCAGAAAATCTATTTCAAGTGCAGGGAGGTCAGAATCCAACAGCATCAGCGGTCCTTTGTCAGCCTTTTATCAGAGTTTTGCTCAAGTCCCTCAATTTCAGCCAGAAAATACCTGAAATTACAGAAAAACACACAAACTCATAGTAAAGTCTAGAAATGTGAATTTAGCATAAAAACTAATGAAAACATCCCTAAAAGTAGCTAGATTACACTAAAAACTATCTAAAAACAATGCCAAAAAGCGTATAAATTATTCGCTCATCATTAAGCTCCTCAATATCTCTTCCTTGCCTTTGTTGCTCCTCCCTCATGGCTCTTTGGTCCTCTCTGATTTCATGGAGGATAATGGAGTGCTCTTGGTGCTCCATCCTTAGTTGCTCCATGTTGGAACTCAAATCTCCTAATGAGGTGTTGAGTTACTCCCAATAGTTGTGTGGAGGTAAATGCATCCCTTGAGTCATCTCAGGGATTTCTTGATGAGGGGCTTCCTCATGCTCTTGTTGAGATCCATGAGTGGGCTCTCTTGTTTGCTCCATCCTCTTTAGTTATAGGTTTTTCTGCTTCAATGAGGATGTCTTCTGCTATGACAATTCCGGCTGAATTGCATAGGTGATAGATGAGATGAAGGAAGGCTAACCTTGCCAAAGTGTAGGGCTTGTCAGCCACCTTGTATAGTTTTAAAGGTATGATCTCATGAACTTCCACTTCCTCTCCAATCATGATACTATGAATCATGATAGCCCGATCTATAGTTACTTCGGACCAATTGCTAGTAGGAATGATAGAGTGTTGGATGAACTCTAACCATCTTCTAGCCATGGGTTTGAGGTCAGGCCTTCTCGTTGAACTGGCTTGCCTTTAGAGTCTCTCTTCCATTGGGCTCCTTCCACATAGATGTTCAAGAGGACTTGGTCCAACCTCTGATCAATGTTGACTCTTCTAGTGAAAGGGTGAGGATCTCCTTGCATCATTGGCAAGTTGAATGCCAATCTCACAGTTTCCGGACTGAAATCTAAGTATTTCCCCCGAACCATTGTGAGCCAATTCTTTGGGTTTGGGATCACACTTTGATCATGGTTCTTAGTGATCCATGCATTAGCATAAAACTCTTGAACCATTAAGATTCTGCCTTGTTGGATGGGGTTAATGAGAACTTCCCAACCTCTTCTTCGAATCTCACGTCGGATCTTCGGATATTCACTCTTTTTGAGCATGAAGGGGACCTCGGGGATCACCTTTTTCTTGGCCACAACTTTATAGAAGTGGTCTTGATGGACCTTTGAGATGAATCTCTCCATCTCCCATGACTCGGAGGTGGAAGCAACTGCCTTCCCTTTCCTATTTCTAGAGGTTTCTCTGGCCTTAGGTGCCATTAATGGTTATGAAAAAATAAAAAGCAGAGCTTTTTCCCACACTAACCTTAAAAGGTTTACTTGTCTTCGAGCAAAAGAAGAAAGAAAAGATGAGAAGAAGAAGAAATTGAGGAGATGGAGGTGTGTGAATGGTTCGACCAAGGGGGTTAGGAAGTGTTTGTGATGTGTGAAAATGAAGGTGGTAAGGAGGGGTATTTATAAGGTAAGAGAGAGAGGGAATCCATGTGGAAAGGGTGGGTTTCAGAGGGAAATGTTTTGAATTTGAATGGTGAGGTAGGTGGCGCTTTATGATAGGTTGTTGGGGAATAGTGGATAGATGTGAGTGGTGAAAAGATTATGGGAAAGAGGGTAGGATTTGATAGGTGAATGGTATTTGGGAAAGAGTGTTATGAAAAGGTGTGAAGAGGAGAGAGAGTGAGTTAGGGTAGGTGGGGATCCTGTGGGGTCTACAGATCCTGAGGTGTCAAGGATTTCTCATCCCTGTACCTTTTTGGCGTTTAAATGCCCTCTGTGTGCCATTTCTGGCGTCAAACGACAGGCTGATACCCCTTTTTGGCATTAAATGCCAGTCTGGCTGCCAATTTTGGCATTTAACGCTCAGAATATTGCCAAACTGGGTGTTAAATGCCCATTCTGCTATCCTTACTGGAGTTTAATGCCAGCCAGACACCAGACACCCTTTTCTGGTGTAAAACGCTAGTTTGGTTGCCAATTCTGGCGTTTAACGCCCAGAATGCTGCCAGACTGGGCGTTAAACACCTATTTTGCTATCGTTACTGGTGTTTAACACCAGCCAGACACCAGACACCCTTTTCTAGTGTAAAATGCCAGTCTGGTTGCCAGTTTTGGCGTTTAACGCCCAGAATGCTGCCAGACTGAGCGTTAAACACCCATTTTGCTATCCTTACTGGCGTTTAACGCCAACCAGACACCAGACACCCTTTTCTGGTGTAAAACACCAGTCTTGCTACCAATTCTGGTGTTTTACGTCTAGAATGCTGCCAGACTGGGCGTGAAACGCCCATTTTGCTATCCTTACTCGCGTTTAAACGTCAGTAAGCTCGTCCTCCAGGGTGTGCTATTTTTTATTCCTGCTCTAATTCTGTAGCTATTTTTGTGACTTCCACATGATCATCAACCTAAAGAAAATGGAATGAAAAAGTAATTAACATAGATAAATAAAATTGGGTTGCCTCCTAATAAGCGCTTTTTTAGTGTCAATAGCTTGACAGGAAGCTCTTACAGAGCTTTACAGATGCTCAGAGCTTTTCATGCTTTTTCTCCATGTTTACAGAAGAAGATCCTTGAGCCTTAAACACAAGGTAGTCCTTATTCAATTGAAGGACTAACTCTCCTCTGTCCACATCAATCACAGCTCTTGCTATGGCTAGGAAGGGTCTTCCAAGGATGATGAATTCATCCTCATCCTTCCCAATGTCTAGGATTATGAAGTCAGCAGGGATGTAGAGGCCTTTAACCTTCACTAAGACATCCTCTACCAGTCCATAAGCCTGTTTTATTGATTTGTTTGCCATCTCTAGTAAGATTCTTGCAGCTTGTACCTCAAAGATTCCTAGTTTCTCCATTACAGAGAGTGGCATGAGGTTTATACCTGACCCTAGGTCACACAGTGCCTTCTCAAAGGTCATGGTGCCTATGGTACAAGGTATTAAGAACCTTTCGAGATCCGATTTTTTCTGAGGTAATGTCTGCTAAACCCAAGCATTCAGTTCACTAATGAGCAATTGAGATTCATCCTCCCAAGTCTTATTACCAAACAACTTGGCATTCAGCTTCATGATTGCTGCTAGGAATTGAGCAACTTGCTCTTCAACAATATCTTCATCTTCTTCAGAGGAAGAATACTCATCAGAGCTTATGAATGGTAATAGGAAGTTTAGTGGAATCTCTATGGTCTCTATATGAGCCTCAGATTCCTTTGGTTCCTCATTAGGGACTTCCTTATTGGCTAGTGGGCGTCCATTGAGGTCTTCCTCACTGGAAATCACTGCCTATTCCTCCTCTATAGGTTCGGCCATTTTGGTTATATTGATGGCCTTGCACTCTCTCTTTGGATTCTCTTCTATATTGCTTGGGAAAGTACTAGGAGGGGTTTCAGCAACTCTTTTACTCAGCTGACCCACTTGTACCTCCAAATTTCTGATGGAGGACCTTGTTTCAGTCATAAAACTGAGAGTGGCCTTAGATAGATTAGAGACTATGTTTGCTAAGCCATAGGGGCTCTGCTCAGAATTCTCTGTCTGTTGCTGAGAAGATGATGGAAAAGGCTTGCTATTGCCAAACCTATTTCTCCGACCATTATTATTGTTGAAGCCTTGTTGAGGCTTCTATTGATCCTTCCATGAGAAATTTGGATGATTTCTCCATGTAGGATTATAGGTGTTTCCATAGGATTCTCCCATGTAATTCACCTCTTCCATTGCAGGATTCTCAGGGTCATAAGCTTCTCCTTCAGAAGAGGCTTCTTTAGTACTGCCGGATGCAACTTGCAATCCAGTCAGATTTTGAGAAATTATATTGACTTGCTGAGTCAATATTTTGTTCTGAGCCAAATATGGCATTCAGAGTATCAATCTCAAAAACTCCTTTCTTCTGAGTCATCCCATTACTTACAGGATTTCTTTCAGAAGTGTACATGAACTGATTATTTGCAACCACCTCAATAAGTTCCTGAGTTTCAGCAGGGGTTCTCTTCAGATGAAGAGATCCAACAGAAGAGTGGTCTAATGACATCTTGCATAATTCAGACAGACCATCATAGAATATATCCAAGATGCTCCATTCTGAAAGCATGTCAGAAGGACACCTTCTGATCAATTACTTGTATCTTTTCCAGGCTTCATAGAGGGATTCACCTTCTTTCTGTCTAAAGGTTTGGACGTCCACTCTAAGCTTGCTCAAATTTTGAGGTGGAAAGAACTTGGCCAAGAAAGTAGTGACCAACTTATCCCAAGAGTTCAGGCTTCCTCTAGGTTGTGAGTCCGACCATATCCTAGCTCTGTCTCTTACAGGAAAGGGGAAAAGCATAAGTCTGTAGACCTTGGGATCAACCCCATTGGTCTTAACAGTATCACAAATCTGCAAAAATTCATCTAAGAACTTATGAGGATCTTTCGATGGAAGTCCATGAAACTTGCAATTTTGCTGCATTAGAGAAACTAATTGAGGCTTAAGCTCAAAATTGTTTGCTCCAATGGCAGGAATTGAGATGCTTCTTGCATAGAAGTTGGAAGTTGGTGCAGTATAGTCACCAAACATCTTCCTTGCATCTCTAGCATTGTTGTTGGGTTCGGCTGCCATGTCTGCTTCTTTTTCAAGATTTTCTGTAAGGTCCTCTCCGGAGTGTTTGCTTTAGCTTCTCTTAGCTTCATCTTCAGAGTCCTTTCAGGTTCAGGATCAGCTTCAACAAGAATGTCTTTATCCTTATTCCTACTCATATGAAAAAGAAGAGAATAATAGAGTAGTGAAATCCTCTATGTCACAGTATAGAGATTCTTTTATGTGAGTATAAGAATAGAAGAATAGAAGAATGAGAAGAGAGAGGAGATGAGCAATTCAAACAGAGAGAAGAGAGAGGGGTTCGAATTATGAGTAGAAGAGAAGTGTTAGTAATTAAATAAAATAAATAGAAAGAGATAAGAGAGAGTATTCGAATTTTAAGAAGAGGGAAAAGAAAAATATTTTTATTTTTATTTTATTAATTAAGTTGGTTTCGAAAATATTAAAAGAAATAAAATAAAATTAGAATTTAAAATAATTAGTTAATTAAAAAGAATTTTGAAAAAATGGTGGGTGATTTTCGAAAATTAGAAGTGAAAGAAATAGTTAGGTGGTTTTGAAAAAGATAAGAAATAGTAAGCTCCTTTAAAATAAAAACAAACAAGTCAAGTGGTTAGTTGAAAAAGATTTGAAAATAATTTTGAAAAGATAAGAAGTTAGAAAAAGATTTTGAAATTAAAATTTTAAAAAGATATGATTGAAATTTATTAAAAAGATTTGATTTTTAAAATTAAAGTTGATGACTTGACTAATAAGAAACTAAAAGATATGATTCTAGAATTTAAAGATTGAACCTTTCTTAACCAGAAAGTAACAAACTTGAAATTTTTGAATCAAAACATTAATTGTTAGCAAGGATTTTCGAAAATATGAAATAAAATTAAGAAAAAGATTTTTGAAAAATTAGTTTTAATATTTTCGAAAATATTAAAAAAAATTGAAAGATGAACGTTTAAAATATGTTTGATGCAAAAAGTTATGAATTAAAACATGAAAAATTGAAAAAAAATTGAATTGGAAACCAAAACTACCTCCCTTGTGTCATCCTGGCGTTAAACGCCCAGAATGCTATCCATTCTGGCATTTAACGCCCACTTGACTGCCTCTTTGGGCGTTTAATGCCCAACCAGATACCTTGGCTAGTGTTAAACGCCAGGATTCCTTCTTTAGTGGCCATTTTTCTAAACGCCTAGAATGCTGCCATTTCTGGCGTTAAATGCCCAGAATGATACCTTTACTGGCGTTAAACGCCTAGATTGATAGCCATTCTGGTGTTTAATGCCCAAAATGCTCTTTTTCTCTGTGATTCCTCTGCTTTATGTTCTGATCCTTCATTTCTTTGTATTATTTACTGAAAAGACACACACACACACACACACACACACACACACACACACACACACACACACACACACACACACACACACACACACACACACATATATATATATATATGTATATATATATTTTAAATTGAAATTTTGACTTGACTAACAAGAAACAACTAAATTTTAAAAATTTTTGACCAAGTCAACTTAAAATTTCGAAAATTATGAGAAGAAAAAGGAAAAGATTTTTTTTACTTTTAAATTTATAATGAGGAGAGAGAAAAACAACAAAATGAAACAAAACATAAAATTTTAAGATCAAAACAAATAATGCATGCAAGAACATTTTGAATATCAAGATGAACACCAAGAACACTTTGAAGATCATGATGAACATCAAGAACATATTTTTGAAAAATTTTAAGAAAAGAAAGACATGCAAGACACCAAACTTAAGAAGTTTTGTACTAGGGACACTAACAATTCGAAAATGCACAAGAAAAACAAGAAAAGACACAAAGCAAGAAATTTTAAAGATCAAACAAGGAAAATCATCAAGAACAACTTGAAGATCAAAGAAGAACAGAATGCATGAATTTTCAAAAATTTTAAGAAAACTAAATTAAAAAAATATAGTTGACACCAAACTTAAAATTTGACACAAGACTCAAGCAAGAACACAAAAAAATTTTTTTGGTTTTATGATTTTATTAAAAAAAAATTTTTCGAAAACTTTTTGAAAAGAAAATAAAGGTTGAAACAAGAAAGAAGGTTACCTAATCTAAGCAATAAGATGAACCATCAGTTGTCCAAACTCAAACAATCCCCAACAACGGCGCCAAAAACTTGATGCACGGAATTGTGATTCACACTTTTCACAACTCCAATACAACTAACCAGCAAGTACACTGGATCGTCCAAGTAATAAAACCTTACATGAGTAAGGGTCGATCCCACGGAGATTTCCGGCTTGAAGCAAGCTATGGTCATCATGTAAATCTTAGTCAGGCAGATTCAATTGGTTATGAGTTTTGATAACTGAAAGATAAATAAAACGTAAATTAAAATAAAGATACTTATGTAATTCATTGGTGGGAATTTTAGATAAGCATTTGGAGATGCATGTAGAGGATGTTCTGGTAAAGATTGAAGACCATTACATCCCTGCTGATTTCATAGTCCTAGAGACTGGGAAGTGCATGGATGAATCCATCATCCTTGGCAGATCCTTCCTAGCCACAGCAAAGGCTGTGATTGATGTTGACAGAGGAGAATTGATCATTCAAGTGAATGAAGAATCCTTTGTATTTAAGGCTCAAGGATATCCCTCTGTAACCATGGAGAGGAAGCATGAAGAGCTTTTCTCAAAACAGAGTCAAACAGAGCCCCCACAGTCAAACTCTAAGTTTGGTGTTGGGAGGCCACAACCAAATTCTAAGTTTGGTGTTGAACCCCTACAGTCAAACTCTAAGTTTGGTGTTGGAAGGTTCCAACATTACTCTGAACATCTTTGAGGCTCCATGAGAGCCCACTGTCAAGCTACTGACAATAAAGAAGCGCTTGTTGGGAGGCAACCCAATGTTATATTTATATATTTTCCTTTGTTATTTTTTTTTGTAGGTTGATAGTCATGGGAAGTCACAAAATCAATTGAAAAAGCAAAAACATAATGAAAAACAGAAAGAAAAACAGCACACCCTGGAAGAAAACTTGCTGGCGTTTAAACGCCAGTAAGTGCAGCAAATGGGCGTTTAACGCCCAGTCTGGCACCATTCTGGGCGTTTAACGCCAGAAATGGGCACCAGCCCGGAGTTTAACGCCAGAATTGGCATAAAGAGCATTATTGCTCGCCACTTGGTGCAGGGATGAATTTTCCTTGACACCTCAGGATCTCTTCTTTCTTCTTTTGCTCGAGGACGAGCAAACCTTCTAAGTTTGGTGTGGTAAAAGCATTGCTTTTGTTTTTTCATAACCATTTATGGCATCCAAGGCTGGAGAAACCTCTAGAAAAAGGAAAGGGAAGGCAAAAGCTTCTACCTCCGAGTCATGAAAGATGGAGAGATTCATCTCAAGGGTGCATCAAGACCACTTCTATGAAGTTGTAGCCAAGAAAGAAGGTGATCCCCGAGGTCCCTTTTCAAACTAAAAAAAAAAAGGGTCAACTTTGATCAAAGGTTGGACCAAGTCCTCATAGACATTTGTGAAGAGGGCGCTCAATGGAAGAGAGATTCAAGAGGGAAGCCGGTTCAACTGAGAAGGCATGACCTCAAGCCCATGGCTAGGGGATGGTTGGAGTTCATCCAATGCTCAATCATTCCCACTAGCAACCGGTCCGAAGTTACTATAGACCGGGCTATCATGATTCATAGTATCATGATTGGAGAAGAAGTAGAAGTTCATGAGGTTATAGCCCAAGAACTTTATAAGGTAGCAGACAAGTCCTCTACCTTTGCAAGGTTAGCCTTCCCTCATCTCATTTGTCACCTCTGTAATTCAGTTGGAATTGACATAGAGGAAGACATCCTCGTTGATGAAGACAAGCCCATCACTAAGAAAAGGATGGAGCAAACAAGAGACCCCACTCATCATGAAATCCCTGAGATGCCTCAAGGGATGCACTTTCCTCCTCAAAACTATTGGGAGCAAATCAATACCTCCCTAGGGGAATTGAGTTCCAACATGGGACAACTAAGGGTGGAGCACCAAGAACATTCCATTCTCCTCCATGAAATTAGAGAGGATCAAAGAATCATGAGAGAGGAGCAACAAAGGCAAGGAAGAGACATTGAGGAGCTCAAGCACTCCATAAGATCTTCAAGAGGAAGAACAAGCCGCCATCACTAAGGTGGACCCGTTCTTTAACTTCCTTGTTCTTATTTTCCTGTTTTTCGAATTTTCATGCTTATATTTATCTATGTTTGTGTCTTATGATCATTAGTGTCTTAGTGTCTATGCCTTAAAGTTATGAATGTCCTATGAATCCATCACCTTTCTTGAATGAAAAATGTGCTTAATTGAAAAAGAGAGGAATTGCATAAATTTCAGATTTTATAATAGATTAATTATTTTGATGTGGTGGCAATACTTTTTGTTTCTGAATGTATGCTTGAACAGTGCATATATCTTTTGAATTTGTTGTTCATGAATGTTGGCTCTTGAAAGAATGATGAAAAAGGAGACATGTTACTGAGGATCTGAAAAATCATAAAAATGATTCTTGAAGCAAGAACAAGCAGTGAATACAAAAAAAAAACGAAAAGAAAGAGAGAAAAAGAAATAATAAAGTTGTGATCCAAGGCAAAAAGAGTGTGCTTAAGAACCCTGGACACCTCTAATTGGGGACTCTAGCAAAGCTGAGTCACAATCTGAAAAGGTTCACCCAGTTATGTGTCTGTGGCATGTATGTATCCGGTGGTAATACTGAAAGACAGAGTGCTTTGGGCCACGACCAAGACTCATAAAGTAGCTGTGTTCAAGAATCATCATACCTAACTAGGAGAATCAATAACACTATCTGGATTCTGAGTTCCTATAGAAGCCAATCATTCTGAATTTCAAAGGATAGAGTGAGATGCCAAAACTGTTCAGAGGCAAAAAGCTAAAAGCCCCGCTCATCTAATTAATACTGATCTTCATAGATGTTTTTGAAATTCATTGCATATTCTCTTCTTTTTATCTTATTTGATTTTCAGTTGCTTGGGGACAAGCAACAATTTAAGTTTGGTGTTGTGATGAGCGGATAATTTGTACGCTTTTTGGCATTGTTTTTAGTGTGTTTCTAGTATGTTTTAGTTATTTTTTATATATTTTTATTAGTTTTTAGTTAAAATTCACTTTTCTGGACTTTACTATGAGTTTGTGTGTTTTTCTGTGATTTTAGGTATTTTCTGGCTGAAATTGAGGGATCTGAGCAAAAATCTGATTCAGAGGCTGAAAAGGACTGCAGATGCTGTTGGATTCTGACCTCCCTGCACTCGAAGTGGATTTTCTGGAGATACAAAAGCCCAATTGACTCGCTCTCAATTGCATTGGAAGGTAGACATCCTGGACTTTCCAGCAATGTATAATAGTCCATACTTTACCCGAGATTTGATGGCCCAAACCGGCATTGCAAATCAGCTTCAGAATTCCCGGCGTTTAACGCCGGAACTGGCACAAGAATGGGAGTTAAACGCCCAAATTGGCACAAAAGCTGGCGTTTAACTCCAAGAAGAGTCTCTACACGAAAATGCTTCAATGCTCAGCCCAAGCACACACCAAGTGGGCCCGGAAGTGGATTTTTATGTCATTTACTCATCTTTGTAAACCCTAAGCTACTAGTTCTCTACAAATAGGACCTTTTGCTATTGTATTTTCATCTTTGGACGTCTAGTTCTTAGATCATCTTGGTTCTTCTGGTTCCCTCTCTGGGGCCGAAGCCAATGATCACCATTATCACATATATATTTTCAACGGTGGAGTTTCTACACACCATAGATTAAGGTGTGGAGCTCTGTTGTACCTCGAGTATTAATGCAATTACTATTGTTCTTCTATTCAATTCAGCTTATTCTTGTTCTAAGATATTCATTCGCACCCAAGAACATGATGAATGTGATGATTATGTGACGTTCATCATCATTCTCACTTATGAACGCGTGCCAGACAACCACTTCCGTTCTACAAGCAAACAAGGCTTGAATGTTTATCTCTTGGATTCCTTAATCATAATCTTTGTGGTATAAGCTAGAATTGATGGTGGCATTCAAGAGAATCCAGAAGGTCTAAACCTTTTCTGTGGTATTCTGAGTAGGATTCAAGGATTGAATGACTGTGACGAGCTTCAAACTCGCGATTGTGGGGCGTTAGTGATAGACGCAAAAGAATCACTGGATTCTATTCCGACATGATCGAGAACCGACAGCTGAATAGCCGTGCTGTGACAGAGCGCAAACATTTTCACTGAGAGGACGGGACTGTAGCCACTGACAATGGTGATGCCCAACATACAACTTGTCATGGAAAGGAGTAAGAAGGATTGGATGAAGACAGTAGGAAAGCAGAGAGACGGAAGGGACAAAGCATCTCCATACGCTTATCTGAAATTCTCACCAATGAATTACATAAGTATCTCTATCTTTATTTTATGCTTTATTCATAAATCATTCATAACCATTTGAATCTTACTGACTGAGATTTACAAGATGACCATAGCTTGCTTCATACCAACAATCTCCATGGGATCGACCCTTACTCGCGTAAGGTTTATTACTTGGACGACCCAGTGCACTTGCTGGTTAGTTGTGCGAAGTTGTGATAAAGAGTTGAGATTGTAATTGTGCGTACCATGTTGATGGCGCCATTGATGATCACAATTTCGTGCACCAATGGTCCAGCTACGGTTTCTGTACGGCTAATCAACGGTCGAATTTCTCGTCTCGGATGAAAAATACCAGGCACGGCCACTGCACGGATAATCATTTGTTAGTTCTCACTTGTGTCAGAATAGGATCTTGATAAACCCCTATTTTATGAGTCATCTTGTGCTTAAATTGAGTGTTTTTATCAAATCTTCACCCACTTACTCATGTAAATTGCATAGTTTTACTATTCCTTTTTCATTTTATGATATATGTGAAAACATGTTTCCTATGCTTTGAAAATATTAAATTTAATTATTCTTTATTACCATTCGATGCCATGATTTGTGTGTTAAGTATTTTCAAGGTTTCATACGGCAGGAATGACTTAGAGGATGGAAAGGAAATATACAAAAATGGAAGGAACGCACAAAATGGAGTTTTTGAAGAAAAAGCAGCGACGCAAACGCGTGGACGACGCGGACGCGTGCTTAGCGCAAAAAGTAGCGACGCAAACGCATGGACGACGCGGATGCATGCCTTGAGCAGAACACAATTGACGTGGATGCGCGGAAGAGCAAAACTCCAGATGACGCGAACGCGTGACAGACGCCACGTGCAGAAATTGCAGAAAATGCTCCTAGCGATTTCTGAACCCTCTTTTGGCCCAGATCCAAGTCCAGAAGCACAGATTAGAGGCTATAAAGTGGGGAATCCATCCATTCATCGGGAGAATAATTCAGACAACATTCATAATTCATATTTTTTAGTTCTTAGATGTAGTTTTTAGAGAGAGAGGTTTTCTCCTCTCTCTTAGGTTTTAGGATTATGATTTCCTTTAGTCATTAGGTTAGGATTTCTACTTCTTCATCACAGGTTCAATGTTCCTTCAATTTATTAATGCAAAGAGTATTTTTCCATTTAATTTTATTATTTGTTTAATTGCTTCCATTAATTTCAATTACCATGTTCTCTCTTTACTTCTTTTATGATTTATGAAAATTGCATTTATTTTAACCAAGTAGATCCTAACTTGACTTCGAAGTTGATTAATATTTGAGACCCTTGAGTTGGAATGCCCAAGAGTTAATTGGTAATTGGAAGTTGTTGGCCAGCTTTCTAGTTGCTAACACTAACACTTCCCAAGGGAAAGGATTATTTTCTTGTGAATAGAAGTTGGCTCTCAACTTGAATTTTCTTTATTCAATGAAGGATAACCAAGTGGAATAACAACCTATTACTAATTAATCTTGGGAAATCCAACAAGGATAGAACTTCAGATTAATCTTCTCTAGGTCAGGGCCTTCTATTTTAATTACATAAAGCCTCTTGTTAATTTTCATCGCTTTAATTTATAGTTAATTATTTTATCATTCCTCATTCTAAAAATTCTTGGAAAAACCCATAACTAATAATAAAACACACATCCCTGCAATTCCTTGAGAAGACGACCTGAGGTTTGAATACTTCTGTTATTTATTTTTATTGGGTTTGCTTAAGTGACAAACAAAACTTTTGTACGAAAGGATTCTCTGTTGGTTTAGGAACTATACTCACAACGCAATTATATTTGTGCAATTCTTTACCGATAGAAAATTTGATCGTCAGATCTCTCTATCCTTTTGCACACTGTCACTACGCCCAACATTCGTGAGTTTGAAGCTCGTCACATTCATCCCGTCCCATATCCTACTCGGAATACTACAGACAAGGTTTAGACTTTTCGAATCTTAGGAATGCTGCCAATTGGTTCTAGCCTATACCACGAAGGTTCTAACCTCATGGACTCGGTTCGTGGATCAGAGACCCAAGAGACTATACTCCGGCTGTCGTCTAATGACTACATTGAACATCATGTAGACCGCTTGTGGTTGTCAGGCACGCAGATCTTGGCTAAGCGAGTAACGAAGATAGTGGATGATTGTCACGGATCACCCCTTCATTCTGACTTAACTGAATTAAGTACAAGGGTATATCTTGGAGAAGAAGTAGGCATGAATTGAAAGAGAAACAATAGTACTTGCATTAATTCATGAAGAACAACAGAGCTCCGCACCTTAATCTATGAGGTGTAGAAACTCCACCATTGGAAAATACATAAGAGAAAATAGCCTAGGCATGGCCGTGAGGCCAGCCAAGCATAAAGTTGATTAAAAGATCAAAAGATGATCCAAAGATAAAATACAATAGTAAAAAGTGATATTTATACTAAACTAGTTACTGAGGATTACAGAAAATAAGTAACTAAGTACAGATAGTACAGAAATCTATTTCTGGGGCCCATTTGGTGTGTGCTTGGGCTGAGCATTGAGCTTTTCACGTGCATAGGCTTTTTCTGGAGTTAAAGACCAGCTTGGATGCCAGTTTGGGCGTTTAACTCTAGTTCTGGTGCCAGTTCCGGCATTTTACGCCAGAAAGGGTCTTTGGTGGGCATTTTAACGCCAGTTTGGGCCATCAAATCTCAGGAAAAATATGGACTATTATACATTTCTAGAAAGCCCAATATGTTAGCTTTATAGCCCAATTAAGAGCGTGCCAATTGAACTTCTGTAGCTCCAGAAAAACGCGTTTGAGTGCAGGAAGGTTAGAATCCAACATCATTTGCAGTCCTTTCTGAGCCTCTGAATCAGATTTTTGCTCAGGTCCCTCAATTTCAGCTAGAAAATACCTGAAATTACAGAAAAACACACAAACTCATAGTAAAGTCCAGAAATGTGATTTTTGCATAAAAACTAATAAAAATATAATAAAAAGTAACTAAAACATACTAAAAACTACCTTAAAACAATGCCAAAAAGCATATAAATTATCCGCTCATCAGATATCCATTTCGGCGAATATCTTTGAAACTCAGCAAGTTCCTCAGAGACTTGGTTGATAATAGTGCATTATTTATTATAAATTTTATTCCTGCAGGAAATAAAATTATAGCTCTTAAGGAGCCTTCTATCACATTGCCTGAGCCAATAATAGTATTAACACATTCTACTTTTGGCACCAGATGGGTAAAATATATATCACTTTTGAGAATAGTGTGCGAACTTGCACTATCCGTAAGGCATACATCTTCATTATATATCTTTGCCATTTTCTTCAAAGACAAATAATAATAAAATGAGTAGTATACACAGTTAAATTGAATACTTGATCGGAATTATTTTTCTAAAAAATACTGTACATAAAAATAATGTCATATACTGAAATTTTATTTTAAAACATGACACATTTAATGATTTCAAAATTCATATACATTAGTATTTCATTATTTATGTACATCACATTTGAAAGTTAAATACATAGAAAATAAAACTTAACAATAAGTTCTTTACATTATTTATTTACATGGATACTTAACAATCCCACATATTAAACTATTCCATCATTGATCAAATGACCAATATTTCCTTCAGGATCCTCAAAGAAATCAGATACATCACAATGAGTGGTGGAATTTTCAGCATCATTTGAAACAAAATTTGTTTCTTTTCTTTTATCATCATTTTTCAAATATGCCTGGTAAAGATCGACTAGGTGCCTTGAGGTACAATAGGTACGTGACCAATGGCGCTTTCCACCACAACGGAAATATTTATCCTCTGTTGATTTATTTTGCCCAATATTTCTCTCTTTATCCCACTTCTGGTGAGATCCTCTCTTTTGAACATAATTCTTTTTCCTTCCATAATTTTTCTTGTTATTAAAACCTTACCAGTTACCTCTTCTGGGGTAATAATTTGCCATGTTTACTTTAGGAAATGGGGCGGCGCCAGCTGGGTGCTCTTCATGATTCTTTAAAAGCAACTCATTGTTGCGTTCAGCAATAAGAAGGCAAGAAATTAACTCAGAATATTTTTTAAATCCTTTTTCTTGATACTACTGCCGCAAGAGCACATTCGAGGCATGGAAGGTTGAGAAAGTTTTCTCTAACATATCATTATCAGATATCTTTTCCCCACATAATTTCATTCGTGAGGTGATTCGAAACATTGTAGAATTATATTCATTTATGGATTTAAAATCTTGTAAATGCAAGTGCGTCCATTCATATCAGGCTTGAGGGAAGTATCACCATTTTTTTATGATTGTACCTTTCTTCAAGGTCTTTCCAAAGATTTGTAGGATCTTTCAATGTGAGATATTCATTTTTCAATCCTTCATCAAGATGACGACGAAGGAAAATCATGGCCTTGGCTTTATCCTTCTGGGATGCATTATTTTCAGCCTTAATGGTATCTCCAAGATCCATTGAATCAAGATGGATTTCAGCATCTAGTATCCATGATAAATAATTGTTTCCAGATATATCAAGAGCATTGAATTCAAGATGAGAGAGTTTTGACATAATGAAAATTTGTTACCTGAGTCTTCCTAAAAATTTGATCAGAGTCTCGTGCTGATAATGTGTTGTAAAATAGATAAAAGATATACAAAATATAAAATAAAGATGTATAAATAGAAGACTCTAGTCTTAATATAATTAGCTCAATAATAATTCATATATATATTTACTAATATTATATGTTGTAATATATATATATATATATATATATATATATATAGAGAGAGAGAGAAAGAAGTATTAGAAAGTAAAGAAAGAGAGAGAATTGATTTTGTTTTATTACTTGTGTCTTGTACGTAAGGCTATGGAGTCTTATTTATAGCGGTACAAATTTAACTTTTATTAAAGTTGGTCTACATAATAATCTCAACTCTCTCTCTTAAAAGCTTCAGCCGCCCGTATCATTAATGGGCATCCATCTATCATTCTTATCACAACAGAATCATACTTTGATATATTTTTTCTTGAAACTATATTTTAATAAAGTTTACCAAGTTGTTTAACTTGTCACCAACAGAAAATATAAGTTAATTTAGAAATAAATGTTAGAGTAGTATGATTTAGAAAAAAAATTCTAAGGAGTGTAGAAATTGTGAACAATACTTTTTCACAACTCTCATAATCCCCGGTCATGAACCCCAAAAACTTGGTAGCTCAATACCATGGCATTACACAACTTCGCACAACTAACCAGCAAGTGCACTGGGTCGTCCAAGTAATAAACCTTACGCGAGTAAGGGTCGATCCCACGGAGATTGTTAGTATTGAAGCAAGCTATGGTCATCTTGTAAATCTTAGTCAGGCAAACTCAAATAGTAATGGTGATGAACGAAAATAACACAAAGGTAAAGATAGAGATACTTATGTAATTCATTGGTAGGAACTTCAGATAAGCGCATGAAGATGCCTTCCCTTCCGTCTCTCTGCTTTCCTACTGTCTTCATCCAATCCTTCTTACTCCTTTCCATGGCAAGCTTGTGTAGGGTTTCACCGTTGTCAATGGCTACCTCCCATCCTCTCAGTGAAAGCGATTGCATATGCTCTGTCACAGCATAGCGGAATTCAGCTGTCGGTTCTCGGTCAGGCCGGAATAGAATCCATTGATTCTTTTGCGTCTGTCACTAACGCCCCGCCCGCTAGGAGTTTGAAGCACGTCACAGTCATTCAGTCATTGAATCCTACTCAGAATACCACAGACAAGGTTAGACCTTCCGGATTCTCTTGAATGCTGCCATCAGTTCTCGCCTATACCACGAAGACTCTGATCTCACGGAATGGTTGGCTCGTTTGTCAGACGAGCACTCGGTTGTCAGACGATCAACCATGCATCGTGCAATCAGGAATCCAAGAGATATTCACTAGAGCCTTGATCGCTTGTAGAACAAGAGTGGTCGTCAGTCACCTTGTTCATGGGTGAGAATGATGATGAGTGTCACGGATCATCACATTTATCAAGTTGAAGAACAAGTGATATCTTAGAACAAGAACAAGCGGAATTGAATGGAAGAACAATAGTAATTGCATTAATACTCGAGGTACAGCAGAGCTCCACACCTTAATCTATGGTGTGTAGAAACTCCACCGTTGAAAATACATAAGCATAAGGTCTAGGCATGGCCGAATGGCCAGCCTCCCAAAGAGGGTTCAATCATAAAAACATGATCAAAAGATCCAAAGATCGAAAGACCCCCTAATACAATAGTCAAAGGTCCTACTTATAGAAAACTAGTAGCCTAAGGTGTACAGAAATGAGTAAATGACATAAAAATCCACTTCCGGGCCCACTTGGTGTGTGCTTGGGCTGAGCAATGAAGCATTTTCATGCAGAGACTCTTCTTGGAGTTAAACGCCAGCTTTGGTGCCAGTTTGGGCGTTTAACTCCCATTTGGGTGCCAGTTCCAGCGTTTAACGCTGGGATTCCTGAGGGTGACTTTGAACGCCGGTTTGGGCCATCAAATCTTGGGCAAAGTATGGACTATTATATATTGCTGGAAAGCCCAGGATGTCTACTTTCCAACGCCGTTGAGATCGTGCTAATTGGGCTTCTGTAGCTCCAGAAAATCCACTTGGAATGCAGGGAGGTCAGAATCCAACAGCATCTGCAGTCCTTTTCAGTCTCTGAATCAGATTTTTGCTCAGGTCCCTCAATTTCAGCCAGAAAATACCTGAAATCACAGAAAAACACACAAACTCATAGTAAAGTCCAGAAAAGTGAATTTTAACTAAAAACTAATAAAAACATACTAAAAACTAACTATATCATACCAAAAACATACTAAAAACAATGCCAAAAAGCATACAAATTATCCGCTCATCACAACACCAAACTTAAATTGTTGCTTGTTCTCAAGCAACTGAAAATCAAATAAGATAAAAAGAAGAGAATATGCAATGAATTCCAAAAACATCTATGAAGATCAGTATTAATTAGATGAGCGGGGCTTTTAGCTTTTTGCCTCTGAATAGTTTTGGCATCTCACTCTATCCTTTGAAATTCAGAATGATTGGCTTCTTTAGGAACTCAGAATCCAGATAGTGTTATTGATTCTCCTAGTAGAGTATGATGATTCTTGAACATAGCTACTTATTGAGTCTTGGCTGTGGCCCAAAGCACTCTGTCTTCCAGTATTACCACCGGATACATACATGCCACAGACACATAATTGGGTGAACCCTTTCAGATTGTGACTCAGCTTTGCTAAAGTCCCCAATTAGAGGTGTCCAGGGTTCTTAAGCACACTCTTATTGCCTTGGATCACAACTTTATTTTTCTTTCTTCCTTTTTTTTCGTTTTCTTTTCTTTTTCTCTTTTTTTTTCGTTTTTTTTTTTCGATTTTTTTTTTCATAGCTTTTTCTTGCTTCAAGAATCATTGTAATGATTTTTCAGATCCTCAGTAACATGTCTCCTTTTTCATCATTCTTTCAAGAGCCAACATTCATGAACCACAAATTCAAAAGACATATGCACTGTTTAAGCATACATTCAGAAAACAAAAATATTGCCACCACATCAAAATAATTAAACTGTTATAAAATTCAGAATTCATGCAATCCTTTTCTTTTTCAATTAAGCACATTTTTATTCAAGAAAGGTGATGGATTCATAGGACATTCATAACTTTAAGGCATAGACACTAAGACACTAATGATCACAAGACACAAACATGGATAAACAGAAGCATAAAATTCGAAAAACAGAAGAATAAAGAACAAGGAAATCAAAGAACGGGTCCACCTTAGTGATGGCGGCTCTTTCTTGCTCTTGAAGATCCTATGGAGTGCTTGAGCTCCTCAATGTCTCTTCCTTGTCTTTGTTGCTCCTCCCTCATGATTCTTTGATCTTCTCTAATTTCATGGAGGATGATGGAGTGTTCTTGATGCTCCACCCTTAGTTGTCCCATGTTGGAACTCAACTCTCCTAGGGAGGTGTTTAATTGCTCCCAATAGTTTTGTGGAGGAAAGTGCATCCCTTGAGGAATCTCAGGGATCTCATGATGAGTGGGATCTCTTGTGTGCTCCATCCTCTTCTTAGTGATGGGCTTGTCCTCATCAATGGGGGTGTCTCCATCTATGTCAACTCCCACTGAATAACAGAGGTGACAAATGAGATGAGGAAAGGCTAACCTTGCCAAGGTAGAGGACTTGTCCGCCACCTTATAGAGTTCTTGGGCTATAACCTCATGAACCTCTATTTCTTCTCTAATCATGATGCTATGGATCATGATAGCCCGGTCTATGGTAACTTCGGACCGGTTGCTAGTGGGAATGATTGAGCGTTGTATGAACTCTAACCATCCTCTAGCCACGGGTTTGAGGTCATGCCTTCTTAATTGAACCGGCTTTCCTCTTGAATCTTTCTTCCATTGGGCGCCCTCTTCACATATGACTGTGAGGACTTGGTCCAACCTTTGATCAAAGTTGACCCTTCTAGTGTAAGGATGTTCATCTCCTTGCATCATAGGCAAATTGAACGCCACCCTCACACTCTCCGGACTAAAATCCAAGTATTTCCCCCGAACCATAGTAAGATAATTCTTTGGATTCGGGTTCACACTTTGGTCATGGTTCTTGGTGATCCATGCATTGGCATAGAACTCTTGAACCATCAAGATTCCGACTTGTTGAATGGGGTTGGTAAGAACTTCCCAACCTCTTCTTCGGATCTCATGTCGGATCTCCGGATATTCACCCTTTTTGAGTGAAAAAGGGACCTCGGGGATCACCTTCTTCAAGGCCACAACTTCATAGAAATAGTCTTGATGCACCCTTGAGATGAATCTTTCCATCTCCCATGACTCGGAGGTGGAAGCCTTTGCCTTCCCTTTCCTCTTTCTAGAGGTTTCTCCGGCCTTGGATGCCATAAATGGTTATGGAAAAACAAAAAGCAATGCTTTTACCACACCAAACTTAAAATGTTTGCTCGTCCTCGAGCAAAAGAAGAAAGAAGAGAGTAGAAGAAGAAGAAATGAAGGAGATGGAGAGGGCTTTGTGTTCGGCCAAAAGGGAGAAGAAGTAGTGTTGTAGGTGTGTGAAAATGAAGGAGTGAAGGAGGGTTTATATAGGAGAGGGGAAGAGAGATGTTCGGCCATTTGAGGGTGGGTTTGGGTGGGAAAGTGGTTTGAATTTGAATGGTGAGGTAGGTGGGGTTTTATGAAGGATGGATGTGAGTGGTGAAGAGAAAGATGGGATTTGATAGGTGAGGGGTTTTTTGGGGAAGAGGTGTTGAGGTGATTGGTGAAGAAGAGAGAGAGTGGTAGGGTAGGTGGGGATCCTGTGGGGTCCACAGATCCTGAGGTGTCAAGGAAAAGTCATCCCTGCACCAAATGGCATGCAAAATCACGTTTTTTGCCATTTCTGGCGTTAAACGCCGGGCTGATGCCCATTTCTGGCGTTTAACGCCAGCATCTTGCCCCTTTCTGGCGTTTAACGCCAGTCTGGTGCCCCTTTCTGGCGTTAAACGCCCAGAACGGTGCCAGACTGGGCGTTAAACGCCCACCAGCTAACCTCACTGGCGTTTAAACGCCAGTGGGTGCGTCCTCCAGGGTGTGCTGTTTTTCTTCCTGTTTTTTATTCTGTTTTTTCATTCTGTTTTTGCTTTTTTCATGGATTTTGTGACTTCTTATGATCATCAACCTACAAAAGACATAAAATGACAAAAGAAAATAGTTAATTATAAACATTGGGTTGCCTCCCAACAAGCGCTTCTTTATTGTCACTAGCTTGACAGAGGACTCTCATGGAGCCTCACAGATACTCAGAACCGTGTTGGAACCTCCCAACACCAAACTTAGAGTTTGAATGTGGGGGTTCAACACCAAACTTAGAGTTTGGTTGTGGCCTCCCAACACCAAACTTAGAGTTTGACTGTGGGGGCTCTGTTTGGCTCTGTTTTGAGAGAAGCTCTTCATGCTTCCTCTCCATGATGACAGAGGGATACCCTTGGGCCTTAAACACCAAGGATTCTTCATTCACTTGAATGATCAACTCTCCTCTATCAACATCAATCACAGCCTTTGCTGTGGCTAGGAAGGGTCTGCCAAGGATGATGGATTCATCCATGCACTTCCCAGTCTCTAGGACTATGAAATCAGTAGGGATGTAATAGTCTTCAACTTTAACCAGAACATCCTCTACAAGTCCATAGGCTTGTTTTCTTGAGTTGTCTGCCATCTCTAGTGAGATTTTTGCAGCTTGCACCTCAAAGATCCCTAACTTCTCCATTACAGAGAGGGGCATGAGGTTTACACTTGACCCTAAGTCACACAAGGCCTTCTTGAAGGTCATGGTGCCTATGGTACAAGGTATAGAAAACTTCCCAGGATCTTGCCTCTTTTGAGGCAATGTCTGCCTAGACAAGTCATCCAGTTCCTTGGTGAGCAAAGGGGGTTCATCCTCCCAAGTCTCATTTCCAAATAACTTGTCATTTAGCTTCATGATTGCTCCAAGGTATTTAGCAACTTGAACTTCAGTGACATACTCATCCTCTTCAGAGGAAGAATACTCATCAGAGCTCATGAATGGCAGAAGTAAGCCCAATGGAATCTCTATGGTCTCATTTTGAGCCTCAGATTCCCATGGCTCCTCATTGGAGGCCAGTGGACATCCAGTGAGGTCTTCTTCAGTGGCGTTCACTGCCTCTTCTTCCTCCCAGAATTCGGCCATGTTGATGGCCTTGCACTCTCCTTTTGGATTTTCTTCAGTATTGCTTGGGAGATTACTATGAGGGAGTTCAGTAATTTTCTTGCTCAGCTGACCCACTTGTCCTTCCAAATTTCTGATGGAGGACCTTGTTTCAGTCATGAAACTTTGAGTGGTTTTGATTAGATCAGAGACCATGGTAGCTAAGTCAGAGGTATTCTGCTTAGAGCTCTCTGTCTGTTGCTGAGAAGATGATGGAAAAGGTTTGCTATTGCTAAACCTGTTTCTTCCACCATTATTGTTATTGAAACCTTGTTGAGGTCTCTGTTGATCCTTCCATGAAAGATTTGGATGATTCCTCCATGAAGGATTGTAGGTGTTTCCATAGGGTTCTCCCATGTAATTCACCTCTTCCATTGAAGGGTTCTCAGGATCATAAGCTTCTTCCTCAGATGAAGCTTCCTTAGTACTGCTTGGTGCATTTTGCATTCCAGACAGACTTTGAGAAATCATATTGACTTGTTGAGTCAATATTTTGTTCTGAGCCAATATGGCATTCAGAGTGTCAATCTCAAGAACTCCTTTCTTCTGACTAGTCCCATTGTTCACAGGATTTCTTTCAGAAGTGTACATGAATTGGTTATTTGCAACCATTTCAATCAGTTCTTGAGCTTCTGCAGGCGTCTTCTTCAAATGAAGAGAGCCTCCAGCAGAGCTATCCAAAGACATCTTGGACAGTTCAGAGAGACCATCATAGAAAATACCTATGATGCTCCATTCAGAAAGCATGTCAGAAGGACACTTTCTGATTAATTGTTTATATCTTTCCCAAGCTTCATAGAGGGATTCTCCTTCCTTCTGTCTGAAGGTTTGGACTTCCACTCTAAGCTTACTCAATTTTTGAGGTGGAAAGAACTTTGCCAAGAAGGTATTGACTAGCTTTTCCCAAGAGTCCAGGCTTTCTTTAGGTTGTGAGTCCAACCATGTTCTAGCTCTGTCTCTTACAGCAAAAGGGAATAGCATAAGTCTGTAGACCTCAGGGTCAACCCCATTAGTCTTAACAGTGTCACAGATTTGCAAGAATTCAGCTAAAAACTGATGAGGATCTTCCAATGGAAGTCCATGGAACTTGCAATTCTGTTGCATTAGAGAAACTAATTGAGGCTTAAGCTCAAAGTTGTTTGCTCCAATGGCAGGGATAGAGATGCTTCTCCCATAGAAGTCGGGAGTAGGTGTAGTAAAGTCACCCAGCACCTTCCTTGCATTGTTGGCATTGTTGTTGTTTTCGGCTGCCATGAGTTCTTCTTCTTTGAAGAATTCGGTCAAGTGCTCTAAAGAGAGTTGTGCTTTGGCTTCTCTGAGCTTTCTTTTCAAGGTCCTTTCAGGTTCAGGATCAGCCTCAACAAGAATGCCTTTGTCTTTGCTCCTGCTCATAAGAAAGAGAAGAGAACAAGAAAATGTGGAATCCTCTATGTCACAGTATAGAGATTCCTTTAGGTGTCAGAGGGAAAAGAAGAGTAGAAGACAGAAGTAGAAAATTCGAACTTATCAAAGGAGATGGAGTTCGAATTTTGCATTAAGGAATAGTGTTAGTCCATAAATAGAAGGATGTGAGAAGGAGGGAAGTAATTTTCGAAAATTAAGTGAAAAATTTTGAAAACTTTTTTGAAAAACATTACTTAATTTTCGAAAATGAAAATGGAAAAGAAATCAAGTGATTTTTGAAAAAGATTTTGAAATCAGAAGTCAAAAAGATTTGATTGAAAACTATTTTGAGAAAGATGTGGTTAAGAAGATATGATTGATTTTAAAAAGATGTGATTGAGAAGATATGATTTGAAAAACATTTTAAAAAGATTTGATTTTGAAAATTAAAAACTTGACTAACAAGAAAAGATATGATTCAAACATTAAACCTTTCTCAACAGAAAAGGCAACATACTTGAAATGTTGAATCAAATCATTAATTGATAGCAAGTATCTTTGAAAATGGAAAGAAATTGGTTTTGAAAAAGATTTGATTGAAAAATTGATTTGAAAAAGATTTGATTTTGAAAAGATTTTGAAAACTTGAAAAAAAATTGATTTGAAAACAAAATCTTCCCCTATAGCCATCCTGGCGTTAAACGCCCAGAATGGTGCACATTCTGGCGTTTAACGCCCAAAATACTACCCTTTTGGGCGTTAAACGCCCAACCAGGTATCCTGGCTGGCGTTTAAACGCCAGTCTGTCCTTCTTCACTGGGCGTTTTGAACGCCCATCTTTTTCTGTGCAATTCCTCTGCTGTATGTTCTGAATCTTCAATTCTCTGTATTATTGACTTGAGAAGACACAAATTAAAAATATTTTTGGATTTTTAATAATAAGGAAAAATCAAAATGCAACAAGAATCAAATAACAATGCATGCAAGACACCAAACTTAGCAGTTTGTATACTACTGACATTAACAAAATGAAAATGCAAATGAGACACACAAAACACTCAAGTCAATAGAATTCAAGATCAGAGCAAGTAAATCATCAAGAACATCTTGAAGATCACTAAGACATATGAATGAATGAATGCAATTGACACCAAACTTAAGATGAGACACTAGACTCAAACAAGAAACATGCAATATTTTTGGTTTTTATGATTTTGTAATTTTTTTTTTCGAAAATTAAGTGAAAAAAGGTATCAAAATTCTTAATGAGAATTCCAGGAATCAGTGCAATGCTAGTCTAAGACTCCGGTCCAGGAATTAGACATGGCTTCACAGCCAGCCAAGCTTTCAAAGAAAGCTTCGGTCCAAAACACTAGACATGGCCAAAGGCCAGCCAAGCCTTAGCAGATCACTGCTCCAAAAGCAAGATTGATAGAAATCAACAAGCTCTTGTGATGATAAGTTGAAACCTCGGTCCAATGAGATTAGACATGGCTTCTCAGCCAGCCAGATTTCAACAAATCATCATGAAACTCTAGAATTCATCTTCAAGAATTTCGAAAAAAAATAAACACCTAATCTAAGCAACAAGATGAACCGTCAGTTGTCCAAACTTGAACAATCCCTGGCAATAATGCCAAAAACTTGGTGTTGTTGCCGGATCTTGGCACTGATGTTACCAAAAGCTTGCTCAAAACTTTGAACAATCCCCGGCAACGGCGCCAAAAACTTGGTGCGCGAAATTGTGAACAATACTTTTTCACAACTCTCATAATCCCCGGTCATGAACCCCAAAAACTTGGTAGCTCAATACCATGGCATTACACAACTTCGCACAACTAACCAGCAAGTGCACTGGGTCGTCCAAGTAATAAACCTTACGCGAGTAAGGGTCGATCCCACGGAGATTGTTAGTATTGAAGCAAGCTATGGTCATCTTGTAAATCTTAGTCAGGCAAACTCAAATAGTAATGGTGATGAACGAAAATAACACAAAGGTAAAGATAGAGATACTTATGTAATTCATTGGTAGGAACTTCAGATAAGCGCATGAAGATGCCTTCCCTTCCGTCTCTCTGCTTTCCTACTGTCTTCATCCAATCCTTCTTACTCCTTTCCATGGCAAGCTTGTGTAGGGTTTCACCGTTGTCAATGGCTACCTCCCATCCTCTCAGTGAAAGCGATTGCATATGCTCTGTCACAGCATAGCGGAATTCAGCTGTCGGTTCTCGGTCAGGCCGGAATAGAATCCATTGATTCTTTTGCGTCTGTCACTAACGCCCCGCCCGCTAGGAGTTTGAAGCACGTCACAGTCATTCAGTCATTGAATCCTACTCAGAATACCACAGACAAGGTTAGACCTTCCGGATTCTCTTGAATGCTGCCATCAGTTCTCGCCTATACCATGAAGACTCTGATCTCATGGAATGGTTGGCTCGTTTGTCAGACGAGCACTCGGTTGTCAGACGATCAACCATGCATCGTGCAATCAGGAATCCAAGAGATATTCACTAGAGCCTTGATCGCTTGTAGAACAAGAGTGGTCGTCAGTCACCTTGTTCATGGGTGAGAATGATGATGAGTGTCACGGATCATCACATTCATCAAGTTGAAGAACAAGTGATATCTTAGAACAAGAACAAGCGGAATTGAATGGAAGAACAATAGTAATTGCATTAATACTCGAGGTACAGCAGAGCTCCACACCTTAATCTATGGTGTGTAGAAACTCCACCGTTGAAAATACATAAGCATAAGGTCTAGGCATGGCCGAATGGCCAGCCTCCCAAAGAGGGTTCAATCATAAAAACATGATCAAAAGATCCAAAGATCGAAAGACCCCCTAATACAATAGTCAAAGGTCCTACTTATAGAAAACTAGTAGCATAAGGTGTACAGAAATGAGTAAATGACATAAAAATCCACTTCCGGGCCCACTTGGTGTGTGCTTGGGCTGAGCAATGAAGCATTTTCATGCAGAGACTCTTCTTGGAGTTAAACGCCAGCTTTGGTGCCAGTTTGGGCGTTTAACTCCCATTTGGGTGCCAGTTCCAGCGTTTAACGCTGGGATTCCTGAGGGTGACTTTGAACGCCGGTTTGGGCCATCAAATCTTGGGCAAAGTATGGACTATCATATATTGCTGGAAAGCCCAGGATGTCTACTTTCCAACGCCGTTGAGAGCGCGCCAATTGGGCTTCTGTAGCTCCAGAAAATCTACTTCGAATGCAGGGAGGTCAGAATCCAACAGCATCTGCAGTCCTTTTCAGTCTCTGAATCAGATTTTTGCTCAGGTCCCTCAATTTCAGCCAGAAAATACCTGAAATCACAGAAAAACACACAAACTCATAGTAAAGTCCAGAAAAGTGAATTTTAACTAAAAACTAATAAAAACATACTAAAAACTAACTATATCATACCAAAAACATACTAAAAACAATGCCAAAAAGCATACAAATTATCCGCTCATCATTACGCCAAGTCTTCTCATACTAAAGTTGATTACTATTGGATTCAATTATAATTGTGTAAATAATGCATATGTTTGAAAACACTCTACAATTTTTATCTTTTGAGGTTTTGATTCTAGAATATAGCAAGTATTGAAATTATCTTAGGTTTGTTTTTGAATATTGTGTAAGATAAACTCTATGTTATGTACCTAGATGCAACTTATAAAAACTAAAAACTACATAACTCTTTGTTTTGCAATGTGGTATGAGTAGAAATAAGATTTGTAATCTCTCTAGAAGTAGTTATGGTCACAATATGAGTTTTATGAGTAAATTCTATAATATCTCTCAAATTGTGATTAAAATAACTTAAAATATTAAAAAATAAAATTAATTTGATAGCATAAGGTTATGGATAATTGGTAGTCTAAAACACATCACAATCATCTCTATTTGTAGGAGGGATTCAATCTCTAAAAGATGTTAAAAATAAGTGGGAGGAGACTTTTAGTCAACAACATATGATCTTGTAGAAAGGGAAGAGAGTTAGACTAATTTTTTTTATTGGAGGTCAACATTTAGTGATTTAATAAAATATTTTATATTTCTATTTTGAACAACAAATTTTAAATAAGAACTAAAAATATAATTTCAATTAAAGATCCATTTTAACATATACATATATGTATTTAATATCTAATCAATTAAAAAATATAACACCCTAATATTTAAATCCTTATGCTCGAGCCATAAGTCAATGATAATAAGTTGGTACGATTCTCAAGGTGAATTATAATACATAAACATATATATATATATATATATATATATATATATATATATATATATATATATATATATATATATGTTGAAAGAAAGTATTAAACGAGAAGCCTGAAAAGGAGTAAAATAAAATCGCGAAACGGAACACTCACATTTAGATAGACAGATGATGAGGCACACCTGAAAAGCGATATAAAGATAAGGCAGTAAAGGAGAATAAGATGAAGACAAGATATAAGTATATAACATAAGTAAATAGTCACTAGTCGCGACCTACGAAATTTAGGCTGGCTAGAATACAGAATAAAAATTAGTTTGACAACAATATTTCCTATCTCTCTCAAAATATACATCAAAGCCTCTATTGGCAAGTTTTCCAAAATACATACATATAAGTTTTTCAAGATAAATACGGAGAGATTCTAAGTAAAAGTAAAACAAGAGTCTAAGGATCTTTGATGAACGGATTTTTGTGTGGTATAGAACTTCACAAATGAATTCTCGTTGCAAGTATAGTTTCTAAACCAACAATAATCCTTTCATACAAAAATTTGTTTGTCACAAGTACAAACCCCTAATAAATCTAATAACTAAAGCATTTAAACATCGGGTCGTTCTCCCTAGGAATTACAATAAAGTGTTCTTGTTATTGGCTATGAAGTATCTTTGGGGTTTTTGAGATAAAAAGCAAGAAAAGTAAATTGTAATGAAGATCAAATGATAAAAAGGTCTTGGCAAGGCTTGGTGGTCAAAGATCTCTATCCTTATCACTAACCATAACATGATAATTGCAAGGATCAATCCCATTAAGTCATCCTCTAACAAGTAAAGGAAAGTCAAATAAGCTATATTAATCCAAGTTCATAAGTCCGAGCTACTCACTAATTGAATTAATGAAGGCTAGAGCCAATGGCTACCAACTGTCAATCACTTGGACATTAGCAACTCAAGACTTCCTAAATTACCATCCCAAGCCAAGCACACAAAGTTCTACTCTAACATCATTCCAAGCATTTTATCAAACACTTGGAAGGCATAAAAGGAAAGTAAGGTAAAATTGTAAGAAAAGTAAATCTACAATTACTAATAGCAAGAAATTGACAAGCAAAAAATCAAATCAACAATAAAGGAACATGAATCATATATTGCATTAAAAGAGAAATAAGAGAAACAAGAGTGCATCAACATAAAAGTAAAGAATTACAAGGAGTAAAGTACAAAACTAGAGAGAGGAGAAGTAGAGGAACAAGAAATTGCAAAGGAAAAGTAAATCAAAGTATGAATTAAACCTAGATCTAGAGAAGAATTAAACCTAATTCTAATCCTAATTCTAGAGAGAAGAGAGAGCTTCTCTCTCTAGAAACTAACTAAAGCCTAATAAAACTCAACTAAAACTAACTATCTAACTAATTACCTCATCCCTCTTCAATCCTTGGGTTAAATAGCATCATAAATGAGTTCGATTGGGCCCAAAATGCTTCAGAAATCGCTGGCCACAAGTTGCCTTTAGTGAGTCACGTGCGAGCATCGACGCGTACATGTACATCACACGTACACGTCCCTAAACGCCAGGCAATTATAGCAAATCTTATATCATTTTGAAGCCTCGGATGTTAGCTTTCCAACTCAACTAAAACTGCCTCATTTGAACCTCTGTAGCTCAAGTTATGATCGATTAAGTGCGAAGAAGTCAGGATTGATAGCTTTGTGATTCCCTCATTTCTTCATGAGTTCTCCATTTCTACATGCTTTTTCTTCATTCCCTCAATCCAATCTTTGCCTCCTAAACCTGAAATCACTTTACAAACATATAAAGGCATCTAATGGAATCAAGGTTAATTAAATTTAGCGATTTTAAGACCCAAAAAGCATGTTTTCACTCTTAAGCACAATTAAAGGAGAATTTACAAAATCATGCTATTTTAGTGAATAAATGGGAGACAAGTTGACAAAACCCTCTAAATTTAACACAAGATAAACCCTAAAAATAGGGTTTATCAATCTTTTCCATCTTTCAGATGAATCCCAGCTCACTGTTGAGCTCCAAAACCTACATCTGAAAAACAAGAGATATATACTTAATGAGAACCCCTGACCCATGGGTTTCCATTATGGTAAAAGTGTCAAATATTCATCCTAGGTTCTCACTAATCCACAAATAGGCAACTGTAATAAGGGAATACTAAATCTAATTTGTAACACCCTAACTACCAAAGCTCATGCTTCCGGCTGCGCGACTCTGATAGCTCAGACATTATGACGACTCTTATACTATTTAATATTAAAATATGAGCCTGTTTAAAACTTTAAACTGCAATACCGCTCCAAAATACTTTTTCTATGCAACGTACATCCATACATACAATACAACTTACAAAAACTATCAAAGAGTACATACATATGTATATATATATATATATATATATATATATATATATATATATATATATATATATATATATATAATAGTTTTACAAGCATCAAACAATATGATTCCTATCCCTCTTACAGAATGCATAAGGATAAAGGCGAGGGAACAATAAACAATAACTAAAGCAATACAAAACATCATGACAACAACTAGATAAGCTCTTCGTGACTTCTGCATCCATATCCTGAAAGGGGAAAAATGTAGGGGAGGGGTGAGAACATCATTCTCGAAAGGGTTCTCAGTAGAGGATTGTTGCTTGTCCCCAAGCAACTGAAAACAAAATAGGATAAAAAGAAGAGAATATACAATGAATCCCACAGTATCAATGAAACTTAGTCCTAATTAGATGAGCGGTGCTTGTAGCTTTTTGCTTCTGAACAATTTTGGCATCTCACTTTCTCCTTTGAAATTCAGAATGAGTGGCATCTATAGGAACTCAGAATTTTAGATAGTGTTATTGATTCTCCTTGTTCAGTGCGTTGATTCTTGAACACAGCTACTTTATGAGTCTTGGCCGTGACCCTAAGCACTTTGTTTTCCAGTATTACCACCGGATACATAAATGCTACAGACACATAACTGGGTGAACCTTTTTCAGATTGTGACTCAGCTTTGCTAAAGTCCCCAGTTAGAGGTGTCCAGAGTTCTTAAGCACACTATTTTGCTTTGGATCAAGACTTTAACCACTCAGTCTCAAGTTTTTCACTTGGACCTGCATGCCACAAGCACATGGTTAGGGACAGCTTGATTTAGCTGCTTAGGCTTGGATTTTATTTCCTTGGGCTCTCCTATCCATTAATGCTCAAAGCCTTGGATCCTTTTTACCCTTGCCTTTTAGTTTAAAGGTCTATTGGCTTTTTCTGCTTGCTTTTTCTTTTTCTTTTCTCTCTTTTTTTTGCCATTTTTTCTTTTTCTCTTTTTTTCACTGCTTTTTCTTGCTTCAAGAATTAATTTAATGATTTTTTAGATTATCAACAACATTTCTCTTTGTTCATCATTCTTTCAAGAGCCAACAACTTTAACATTCATAAACAACAAGATCAAAAATATGCACTGTTCAAGCATTCATTCTGAGAACAAAAAGTATTGCCACCACATCAAAATAATTAAACTAGTTTCAAGATAAAATTTGAAATCCAAGTACTTCTTGTTCTTTTGTAATTAAGCACATTTTTCATGTAAGAGAGGTGAAGCATTCATGGAGTTATTCATAGCTTCAAGACATAGACACTAGACACTAGACACTAATGATCATGTAGTGAAGACACAAACATAGATAGAACCTACAGTATAAAAAATCGAAAACAGAAAAATAAATAGACAAGGAAATTAAGGAATGATTCCACCTTAGTGAGGGTGACGTCTTCCTCTTGAAGGTCCAATGGTGCTCTTGAGCTCCTCTCTGTCTCTTCCATGCCTTTGTTGCTCCATCCCTAGTGATTTTGGTGATCCTGTCCTTAGTTGCTCCCAATAGTTGTGTGGAGGAAAATGTATCCCTTAAGGCATCTCAGGAATTTCTTGATGAGAAATTTCCTCATGCTCTTGTTGAGGTCCATGAGTGGGCTCTCTTGATGTGCAGTCAAATGCTCTACTACTGAGCTATAGACCCTTGAGATGAATCTCTCCATCTCCCATGACTCGGAGGTGGAAGCAATTGCCTTCCCTTTCCTCTTTCTAGAGGTTTCTCTGGCCTTAGGTGTCATAAATGGTTATGGAAAAACAAAAAGCAATGTTTTTACCACACCAAACTTAAAATATTTGCTCGTCCTCGAGTAAAAGAAGAAAAAAATATGTAGAAGAAGAAGAAAATGGAGGAGAAAGAGGGTGTATAGGGTTCCGCCAAGAAGTGGGTTTGGAAGGGTAATGGTTTTGAATTTTGAAGGTGGGTGGGGTTTTCGGGGAAGAGTTAAGGAAGTGAGTGGTGAAGGGTATTTGGGGAAGAGATACGGAGGTGATTGGTGAAGGGTATTTAGGGAAGAGTGTTGTAGAAAGGTGTAAAGAGGAGAGAGAGTGAGTTGAGGTTAGTGGGGATCCTGTGGGGTCCACAGATCCTGAGGGGCCAAGGAATTCTCATCCCTGCTCTAATTGGGCGTTCACAACGCCTTAGAGTGCAATTCTGGCATTTAAACGCCAGTCTGCTGCCCTGTTCTGGCGTTTAAACGCCAGCTTTCCTTCCTGTTCTGGCGTCTAAATGCCAGTTTGTTGCCCTGTTCTGGTATTTAAATGCCAGTTTGGTGCCCTATTCTGGCGTTTAAACGCCTAGAAAGGTGTCAGATTGGGCGTTTAAATGCCCATTTTACTACCCTTACTGTCGTTTAAATGCCAGTAAGTCCTTCCTTCAGGGTGTGCTGTTTTCAATGCTATTTTTGATTTTTTTTTCTTTATTTTTGTAATTGTCTTTGTGACTTCACATGATCATCAACCTAAAAGAAAACAAAATAATATAGATAAAATTAAAATAAAATTGGGTTGCCTCCCAATAAGCGCTTCTTTAATGTCAATAGCTTGACAGTGAGCTCTCATGGAGCCTCACAGATGATTAGAGTATGGTTGAGATCTCTCAACACCAAACTTAGAGTTTGGATGTGGCCTCCCAACACCAAACTTATAGTTTGAATGTGGGGGCTCTGTTTGACTCTGTATTGGGAGAAGCTCTTCATGCTTACTCTCCATGGTTACAGAGGGAGATCTTTGAGTTTTAAACACAAGGTAGTCCTTATTTAGTTGAAGGACCAACTCTCCTCTGTCCACATAATCACAGCTTTTGCTGTGGCTAGGAAGGGTCTTCCAAGGATGATGGATTCATTCTCATCCTTTCCAGTGTCTAGGATTATGAAATCAGCAGGGATGTAAAGGCTTTTGACCTTTACTAGCATGTCCTCTACCTGTCTATAAGCCTTTTTCATGGATTTGTCTATCATCTCTAATGAGAATGTGGCAGCCTGTACCACAAAAATTCTAGTTTTTCCATTACAGAGAGTGGCATTAAGTTTATGCCTGACCCCAGGTCACACAGAGCCTTCTCAAAGGTCATGGTGCCTATGGTACAAGGAATTAGGAATTTACCAGGATCCTATTTCTTTTGAGGTAAAGTGTGTTGAACCCAGGTATTCAGTTCATTAATGAGCAATAGAGGCTCATCCTCCCAAGTTTCATTACCAAATAGCTTGGCATTCAGCTTCATGATTGCTCCTAAATACTGGGCAACTTGCCCTTCAATAATGTCTTCATCTTCTTCAGAAGGTGAATAGTCATCAGAGCTCATGAATGGTAAAAGGGAATTTAATAGAATCTCTATGGTCTCTAGGTGAGCCTCAGATTCCTTAGGTTCCTCAATTGGGAACTCCTTTTTGTCCAGAGGACGTCCTATAAGGTCTTTCTCACTGGGATTCACGTCTTTCTCCTCCTCTGTGCATTCAGCCACACCAAGTAAGGTTATGGCCTTGCACTCTCTTTTTGGGTTCTCTTCTGTATTGCTTGGGAGAGTACTAGGAGGAGTTTCAGTGACTCTTTTACTCAGTTGGCCCACTTGTGCCTCCAAATTTCTAATGGCAAACCTTGTTTCTTTCATGAAACTTAGAGTGGCCTTAGATAGATCAGAGACTATGTTTGCTAAGCTAGAGGGGCTCTGCTCAGAATTCTCTGTCTGTTGCTGAGAGGATGATGGAAAAGGCTTGCCATTGCTAAACCTGTTTCTTCCACCATTATTAAAGCCTTGTTGAGGCTTTTGTTGATCCTTCCATGAGAAATTTGGATGATTTCTCCATGAGGGATTATAGGTGTTTTCATAGGCTTCGCCCATGTAATTCACCTCTGCTATTGCAGGGTTCTCAGGATCATAGGCTTCTTCTTCAGAAGATGCCTCTTTAGTACTGTTGGATGTATTTTGTAATCCATTCAGACTCTGAGAAATCATGTTGACTTGCTGAGTCAACATTTTGTTCTGAGCCAATATGGCATTCAGAGCATCAATTTCAAGAACTCCCTTCCTCTAAGGCATCACATTACTCACATGATTCCTTTTAGAAGTGTACATGAACTGGTTATTTGCAACCATGTCAATGAGTTCCTGAGCTTCTGTAGGCATTTTCTTCAGGTGAATAGACCCACCTGCAGAGTGGTCTAATGACATCTTAGACAATTCAGACAGACCATCATAAAATATATCCAGGATGGTCCATTCTGAAAGCATGTCAGAAGGACACTTTTTGGTCAGTTGCTTGTATCTCTCCCAAGCTTCATAGAGGGATTCACCTTCTTTCTGTATGAAGGTTTGAACATCCACTCTAAGTTTGCTCAGCTTTTAAGGAGGAAAGAACTTAGCTAAGAAAGCCGTGACCAGCTTATCCCAAGAGTTCAGGCTATCTCTAGGTTGAGAGTCCAACCATGTTCTAGCTCTATCTCTTACAGCAAAAGGGAAAAGCATAAGCTTATATACCTCAGGATTAACTCCATTGGTCTTAACAGTATCACATATCTGCAAGAATTCAGTTAAGAACTGAAAATGATCTTCTGATGAAAGTCCATAAAACTTGCAATTATGTTGCATTAGAGAAACTAATTGAGGCTTTACCTCAAAATTATTTGCTCCAATGGCAGGTGTTCATACCCTGACCGGGCTCCTCCAACTCGGCAAAATCCATGAAAAGTCCGACCTCGTCCCAAGGCCCACGCCTGAGGTCGGACCTCGGACAATAAAGCTAAGAAGGCCCATCAAAAGGAACGCAGCCCAAAACCTAAAGGCCGAAAAGGCCTAGGAAAGGCGGTTCCACAAAGATAGAGATAAAACTCCCAAAAGATAAGATAAGATAAGAATATCTTATCCAGGGAAGATCACGGCCAACTACTATAAATACACTGGAGCACCCAGGTATGAGATACATTCCACATTCTACACATATCTGCTTGAACCCATGCTAACTTAAGCATCGGAGTGTCATTGCAGGTACAACCACCAACCACTCCACATATCAAGCTCGGGTCCCTGACCCCCACCTCGGGCCTCTCCAAGATGACCGAGCTACACGTTTCAGGTAACCCTCGGAACATTGGCGCCGTTGCCGGGGACCTGGAAGTCATCCCTTTACCATGGCAGACGACCCTCTCAACAATGACCACGCTGCATCAGAACAAGAGGACGAAGTTGACACCGGAGAACGACCGGACAGCCCTCTATCACCACGCACTCCAGGAGGAAACAAACAGAATCGCCCAAAGACATCACTCCCAAACAAAGATCCACAAAATTCCGAAAAGGAAAAGAGCTCGGAAATTTTAGAAGCAGTCCGGGCACAACAAAACCGACTGAAACAACTCGAAGAGGACATAAAGAAGCAGAAAGAAACTGAACAAGATCTAAGAAGGGAGGCTCGAAAGCACAGAGAATTAGAAGAAAAACCACGGAAAATAGAGGCCAATCTGAAAGACCGGACAGAACGCGGCACCACCCCCGAATGCAACCATGATCCCTTCACGCAAGAGATCATGAAGGAGAAGGTACCACGAAACTTCAAGCCACCCGATATGGATCTCTACGACGGCACCACCGATCCAAGTCACCACCTCAGCAACTTCAGAAGCAGAATGTACCTAGTCGACGCCTCCGACGCAATTCGGTGTAAAGCCTTCCCCACCACTCTCACCAAGTCGGCCATGAAGTGGTTCGACAACCTGCCACCAAGATCAATCACCAGCTTCGAAGACCTAACCAAAAAATTCCTAACAAGGTTCTCCATTCAAAAGGACAAAACAAAACATGCCCCCAGTCTACTCAGGATCAAACAAGGTAACCAAGAAACTCTCCGAGAATACATGGAGCGATTCAACAAAGCCTGCCTGGACATACAACACTTGCCCACTGAAGCAGCCATCATGGGACTAGCAAACGGCCTAAAAGAGGGACCGTTTAGCCAGTCCCTATCCAAACGATACCCGACCTCCCTATACGAGGTGCAGGAGCGGGCAGAAAAATATATCAACATGGAGGAAACCTCCCAGCTAAGAGACTCTTCTAGGAAGGAATCAAACTACCCACTCCGAGATCGAGATCGGGAACAGAAGAAGAAAGAAGAACCCATCTCGGACAGGCCGCGGAAGTACCACAACTACACCCCCCTCCGAGTCTCCCTGGTAGACGTCTACAGAGAAGTATGCCACACCGAGAAGATCCCCCCGCCCCGACCGCTAAAACACAAGAGAGCGGGGAGAGATCGGTCCGAATACTGTGAATATCACAAGCTCTACGGTCATTCTACTAACGACTGCTACGACCTAAAAAATGTTATAGAAAAGCTAGCCAGAGAAGGGAAACTCGACAGATACATAGCAGAGAAAGGAGAAGAGGCCAGGAAGAGAAGGCGGGGAGATAACGAAGGTCGGGCCGAACAAATCCCGCGAACCCCTGAAAGGCACGTTCACATGATAAATGGAGGTTTTGCAGGCGGAGGAACATCCAAATCCTCGCGAAAAAGACACCTCAAAGAAGTCTACCACGTCCGAGAAGACAGTCCCCTGCCCGAACTACCTACTATCTCGTTTACCCGAGAAGATGCTCAAGGGATAATACCCGGGCACGACGATCCAATGGTAATCACCATTATCCTAGCAAACGCCAACTTACATCGAACCCTGATTGACCAGGGAAGCTCAGCAGATATCCTGTTCAAAACGGCCTTCGACAAGCTCGGACTTGAAGAAAAAGAACTAAAGGCCTATCCCACTGACCTATTTGGGCTAGGAGATACCCCGATCCATCCCTTAGGATACATCTCGCTACACACTACCTTCGGAAAAGGCGAGCAATCTAAAACATTAAGCATCGACTACATTATAGTCGACGTCACTTCAGCATACAATGCCCTCATTGGGCGACCAACCCTAAACAGACTGGCAGCTATAGTCTCGACCCCACACCTCTGCATGAAGTTCCCTACCGCAAAAGGAATCGCTACCTTAAAAGGCGACCAAAAACTGGCGCGGCGATGCTACAACGAAAGCCTGAGCTTAAAAGGAAAAGAGATCAACACAGTAGAACTCGGGCGAGTTCAAGCCCGAGAAGATCTTCGGCCACAACCAGAGGGAGAAACCGAAAGAGTCCAGATCGGGAACACATCTGAAAAAGTAACAAACATAGGAGCAAACCTCGAAGCGGGCCTAAAAGAGGAACTCATAACCCTCTTAAAAGAAAATTCCGACCTCTTCGCCTGGAAAGCCTCCGACATGCCAGGCATAAGCCCCGACCTGATGTGCCATAAGCTATCAGTGTACCCGGGATCCCGACCTGTCCAACAAAGACGCAGGAAGCTCGGACCCGAACGCATGCAAGCAATAGAAGAACAAGTACAAGCACTACTAGATGCAGGGTTCATTCGGGAAGTAAAATACCCCCTATGGCTCGCAAACGTGGTCCTGGTAAAAAAGCCCAACGGAAAATGGAGGATGTGCGTCGATTACACGGATCTCAACAAAGCCTGCCCCAAAGACCCCTATCCACTACCAAACATCGACGCCTTAGTAGACGCAGCCTCAGGCTATAGATATCTCTCCTTCATGGACGCATACTCAGGATACAATCAAATCCCGATGTACGGACCCGACCAAGAAAAGACCTCGTTCATAACCCCAAGGGCAAACTACTGCTACGTAGTAATGCCCTTCGGGCTGAAGAACGCAGGGGCAACCTACCAGAGGCTAATGAACAAAGTATTCTCAGAGCACATCGGACTACAGCTGGAGGTGTACGTCGACGACATGCTGGTAAAGACACAAGAAGACATAAACTTGCTGACCGACCTCACCAGCGTCTTCAGCACCCTCAGAAAACACAACATGAGACTTAACCCGACAAAGTGCACCTTCGCCGCAGAAGCCGGAAAGTTCCTAGGCTTCATGCTGACTCAAAGGGGCATCGAAGCGAACCCGGACAAATGCCAGGCGATACTCAATATGAAGAGCCCGACGTGCGTCAAAGAATTACAACAACTGAATGGAAGGTTAGCTGCCCTATCAAGATTCTTGGCAGGATCAGCGATAAAATCACTACCTCTCTACTCACTCCTAAAGAAAGGGAAACCCTTCTCATGGACCCCGGAGTGCGAAAAAGCCTTTCAAGAATTCAAGGGATTCCTCGGGCAGCCACCAATCCTAACCCGACCTCTAAAAGGGGAAGAGCTCGTACTATACCTCTCGGTTGGACATCGAGCAGTCGCTTCGGCATTAATACGAGAAAATGACCAAGGACAACACCCCATATACTTTGTAAGCAAGGCACTACAAGGGGCCGAATTAAACTATCAGAAGATAGAAAAATTCGCCTACGCCCTAGTGTTCACAGCTCGGAGGCTCCGTCCCTACTTTCAAGCCCACACCATCAAGGTCCGGACAAACCAACCCATGAGACACATCCTCCAGAAAACAGACCTAGCAGGACGAATACTGCAATGGGCGGTGGAGCTGTCCGAGTTCGACCTCCACTACGAAACCCGGATTGCCATAAAATCTCAGTATCTAGCCGACTTCATCGCAGAATACACTGAGACCCCTGGAACCCCACTCTCATGGAACCTGTATGTCGACGGGTCCTCAAACAAAACAGGAAGCGGAGCCGGGGTTATACTCGAAAGCGACCAAGGAACACGGATAGAACTATCCCTAAAATTCGAGTTCCAGGCTTCAAATAACCAAGCCGAATACGAGGCCCTACTAGCAGGTCTAAAGCTAGCCGAAGAGGTCGGAGCCCAGAGAATCACGATCTTCAGCGACTCCCAAGTCGTCACATCACAAGTAAATGGAAGCTACCAGGCCAAAGACCCAACTATGAAAAAATACCTGGACCAAACACAGACACAATTACGCCACTTTTCAGAAATACAAATCCAGCACATACCTCGGGAACAAAACGTCCGGGCAGACGCCCTCTCAAAGCTCGCCAGCACCAAGCCCGGAGGCAACAACAGAAGTCTCCTCCAAGAAACCTTACAATCTCCCTCCGTGCTAAAGAGAGGGAGAAACGCTAAATATATCCAACCAACAGCAAGGATGGATGACCCCCATACTCAACTACCTGAAGTCGGGAACTCTTCCCGCCGAAAGAAAGGAAGCTAAAAGACTCACGAAAGACGCCCAGAATTATACACTAATCCACGACGTGTTATACAGAAGAGGATTCTCAAACCCCCTCCTTAGGTGCGTTCCGACCTCAGAAACAAAGAGCGTCCTCGAGGAAGTCCACGGAGGTATGTGTGGGAACCATCTCGGAGCTCGGGCATTATCCAAAAAAATAGTCCGAGCCGGGTTCTACTGGCCGACCTTGCAAAGAGATGCAACGGAATTTGTGAAAATATGCCCCCCTGCCAAAAACACGCCAATTTCCACAAGGCACCACCAGAAGACCTTATCAGCATCACCGCACCATGGCCCTTCGCAAAATGGGGACTTGACCTACTCGGCCCGTTCCCCCAAGGACCGGGGCAAGTCAAATACCTCATAGTAGGGGTCGACTACTTCACAAAGTGGATCGAAGCTGAACCCTTAGCCACCATTACGGCTCAGAAAAGCCGCAAATTCCTATACAAAAACATTGTCACAAGGTTCGGAGTCCCCTACTCCATCACAACGGACAATGGAACACAGTTCACGGACACAAGTTTTCAGAACTTAGTAGCCGAACTAAAAATCAAACAGCAATTCACCTCAGTCGAGCACCCACAAGCCAATGGACAAGCAGAGGCTGCAAATAAAGTCATCTTGGCAGGGTTAAAACGAAGACTCCAAGAGGCCAAAGGGGCATGGGCCGAGGAGCTCCCCCAGGTACTATGGGCATATCGGACAACCCCACACTCTGCAACGGGAGAATCACCGTTCCGACTAGCTTACGGGATGGAGGCAATGATTCCTATCGAAATAGATGAAGGGTCACCCAGAGTCATCTTCTACAACGAAGAAGGCAACCCGCAGGCACAAAAGGAAGAACTCGACCTCCTCCCCGAGGTCCGAGAAAAAGCCCGAATCCGAGAAGAAGCCTTAAAACGGCGAACGGCCCTCAGATACAATCAGAAAGTAATAAAGCGAAGCTTCTCCATTCACGACCTGATTCTAATCCGAAATGACATCGGAACACAAAAGTCGGGAGAAGGAAAGCTAGCCGCAAATTGGAAAGGGCCCTACAAGGTAACAGAAGTCTTAGGGACAAGCTATTACAAAGTATCCGACCTAGAAGGCAATGAGCTGCCCAGGGCCTGGCACGCCTGTAATCTAAGACGGTACTACAGCTAGAAAAACTTAACCCGAGGTGTACTCTTTTTCCCTACAAGGGTTTTTTAATGAGACACTCGGTTAAGTAAGACACCCGACCTAGTCAAGGGTAAACACTCTGTAAATATTCTTTCTTTTTTAATACTAATCAAATTTTTCTATTTTTTCCTCATGATGAAACAAATCCTAGAAAGTACCCCGCCAAGGCGCATTAATTTATGCTCGGCAAAACGCAAAAAATCATTTGCCAAGAGACCACACAAGGTCGGCAAAGATAAAGCGACGAGGTTCAAATTAATGTGAGAAGTTATAAAGTAACTCTGAAAAGGCTCAGAAAAGCCAAATAAAAAGAGATTACAAAAATAACTTAAAAAGGCCGACCAACAACAAGGTCGGACCCAACAAAAGGAGGTACTCGAAACGCCCGAGGTCCGAGAAAGAGCCCGGATCCAAAGAAAGAAGCCTTAAAACGGCGAAAACAAAGATTTCGAAAACGCTTACTAGAAAGTTGCTATACAACTAAAAAGTACAAGCGAAAAAACGAAAACAAAGATTTCGAAAACGCTTACTAGAAAGTTGCTATACAACTAAAAAGTACAAGCGAAAAAACGAAAACAAAGATTTCGAAAACGCTTACTAAAAAGTTGCTATACAACTAAAAAGTACAAGCGACAAAAAAAAAACGAAATCAAAAGAAAGGGTACAGCAAAAGTTCCAAGCGCTAGCTAAAAAGTTGTTATCCAAAAACAACTAAAAAGCATAAAAGCGGAACAAAAAGTCAAAACGCGAACAAAAACACCGCAAAAATAAGCTAAAAAGTTACTACAAGTAGCTAATAAGCAAAAAGGTGTCCAAAGCGTTCACAGAAACCATCCAAAAACAAAAGAGCCCACAGGTCGGGCAAAACACCAAAAATAAAAAGATTACAGAGGATCAAGATCCTTTCCGGACTCCACATCAACAGAAGGCTGCGGAGGAAACATAGATATCGGGACTGCATCGACGGCAACGTCATCCCGGTTTGAAACCTCCACACCAGATCCATCCCCGGCCAAAGGTGAAGTCGGGTTCTCCACCGGAACTTTGGGGTCGGACACCGGATCCTCATCCTCATTGGGAGCAGGAACAATCTTTCCCTCCACAACAACGTTATCCGTACTAAATAAGCTCAGATCCAGGTCAGGAGCAAGAACTCGGACCTGAGCCTTCAAATTCTCAAACATAGCATCCATACCCTTGGCCACATGACCTTCTAGCTCGTAAAAATCATCTTGAGCAGATTGCAACTTCTCCTTTGTCTCCACAAGCTCGGCATATATCCGAGTATAATTCTCCGTCGCCGCCTTCGCCATCTCCTCAGATGTCTTCGCTGCCGCCACAGCCGCGGTAGCTTTAGTTTTCTCTTTCTCCAAAGAGGCCTCCAGCTCAGTAATCCTGGCAGCCTTCAGTTGACTAATCTTATCAAGCTCGGACTGAGCCTTCTCAAGTCGGGAGCTGGTCGCACCAATGGGGGATTTCTTGAACTCCCGGACAATAGCGGCATGAAGACTAGCCATCCGGACACAGCTCCGCGCCATATACTGAAAATGATGCTCCATAGACACATCATCAGTAGAAATAAAGGTCTGAGGGAGAATATGCTGCTCAATCCAACCAAGAGCATCAAAGTCCTTATCATTGAAACCGGCGAGCTCTTGAGAGGTCTTCTGCTTCTTGGGAGGAGGACCCGAGTACGGAGGAGGAGAAGAAGTAGCAGGCCCAGAGGTCGGAGGATCCTGACTTATAGCTCGGAACTAGGGAGTCGGAATAGTCTTCGACCGAGTTTGAACACCCACAGTAGTCTTCTGCGGAGAAGATCGGGCAGAAGCCTCCCCAGCCTCGATATTTCGAGCAGCCACAGACTTCTTCGTCCGACGAAGAAACTTCATGGAATCCGCCTGAGAAGACATCTCTGCAGAAATAAAAAGAAAAGGATTACCACAACAGAAATTCCACCAAAACAAGCAAAACCAAAATACTAAGAAAAGATGGATCTCGAAGAGGTCGGGAACTACCTAACTCGGAACGGAGAAGGCTTGGATCTCCCAACATTTTCTTCGTGTCCAAGTGAGGTGCCCGACCCCATAAACTGCTCACCACACCCACAAAAGCCTGCTCCACCTCATCTAGACTCTCAAAAGTATACTTAGCAGACACTATATTCTCCTGCCAACAAAGAGGAAAAGAAGGCTCCCCACTCTCATCTAGAAAGAAAGGTCGGACGTCCCCAGTAGCCCGGACCTTGAAATAAAAGTTCTTAAAATCGTGAAAAGACTCATCATACAGGGTACAAAACTTCCTCCCCTGGTTAGCCCTAAAAGAGACCCAAGATACCTTCCCTCCACCCGAACCCGGCTTCGTCAACACAAACAAATAGGAAAAAAGAGAAATAAAGGGAGAGACGCCCAAAAACTGACACAAAAGTTGAAACAGCTTTAAAAACGCCCAAGAATTTGGATGAAGCTGCGTAGGGGCAAGGTTACAAGACCATAACACCTCGGACTCCAGGTCGGTAAAAGGAAGTCGGACACTCAGCTTAGAGAAAAAGCAATCATAAGCATAAAAGAAGAGCTTCTCGGAACTATCTAAGGGCGGGAAGCACACTCTCTCCTCGGAATCCGGGGCTACTAGTTCATAATCTCTCTCAGACTCTCTATTTTCACATATACTACAGTGCCTACGGAACCTAGCTAAATATTCAGAATCTACCACAGAAGGGACTCTTAAAGGAAGAGGGTCTACCCAACCAAGACCACTTGGAATCTTGGTCGACATCGCTTGAAGAACCTTTCGAGACATAAAACTCTTACCTACAAAGAAGAAATACAACAGCAAGCAAAAATCACATAAAGAAGACAGTAAAAAACCCATTCAGCAAAACCCGAAACAAAAACATCAGAGAAACAAAAAAGAGCCCCCCCCATATGCAAACAACAACGGCGGCGCCTCTTTTTGGGGCAACCCAGGCATAAAGAAAAAGAAACAGACAAAGAGCCACACAAAAGAACAGAAGCATACGTGCACAAAAGAAAAGAGATGAGAACAAACCTGGAAGAAAGAAAGAAAACGACGAGCTCCAAAAGCAAGGAGATCGAAACGGCGGCGCAGAGGAAACCCCGGAAAAACGCACGGAAAGATTCGGGGAAGAAGAACAAAGAGAAAGAAGAAGCGGTGCTCGAAAAAGAAATGGCGAAAACTTAGAAAAGCAGGAAGGAACGGAATAAACGAAGGAAGGGAGCAAATAAATAATGCCTTCACAGAGCCCGAATGGAAATCGAGGAGAAACGGTAAAATGCAATAAATGCAGGAACGGCCATTTTTGAATTTTGAAAAAAAACTACTATGCCCGAGCTCGACCTCCCAAAAAGGACGAACTCGGGCAGGGGCACTGTTCATACCCTGACCGGGCTCCTCCAACTCGGCAAAATCCATGAAAAGTCTGACCTCGTCCCAAGGCCCACGCCTGAGGTCGGACCTCGGACAATAAAGCTAAGAAGGCCCATCAAAAGGAACGCAGCCCAAAACCTAAAGGCCGAAAAGGCCTAGGAAAGGCGGTTCCACAAAGATAGAGATAAAACTCCCAAAAGATAAGATAAGATAAGAATATCTTATCCAGGGAAGATCACGGCCAACTACTATAAATACACTGGAGCACCCAGGTATGAGATACATTCCACATTCTACACATATCTGCTTGAACCCATGCTAACTTAAGCATCGGAGTGTCATTGCAGGTACAACCACCAACCACTCCACATATCAAGCTCGGGTCCCTGACCCCCACCTCGGGCCTCTCCAAGACGACCGAGCTACACGTTTCAGGTAACCCTCGGAACAGCAGGGATTGAGATGCTTCTTCCATGGAGGTTGGAATTTGGTGCAGTAAAGTCACCAAGCATCTTTCTTGCATTATTATTGGGTTCGGCCATGTCTCCTTCTTTTTCGAGATTCTCTGTAAGGTTTTCTCTGAATTATTGTGCTTTAGCTTCTCTTAGCTTCTTCTTCAGAGTCCTTTCAGGTTCAGGATCTGCTTCAACAAGAATGTCCTTGTCCTTGCTCCTGCTCATATGAAAAAGAACAGAACAGAAAAGAAGAGGAATCCTCTATGTCACAGTATAGAGATTCCTTTATGTGAGTAGAAGAGAAGAAGAATAGAAGAGGAAAAATTCAAACACAGAGAGAGAAGAGAAGAGGATTCGAATTAGCAGTAGAAGAGAAGTGTTAGTAATTAAATAAATAAATAGAAGAAGATGAAAGGGAGAGAATTTCGAAAATTATTTTTGAAAAAAGGTTAGTGATTTTTGAAAATTAAAAGAAGAAATAAAATTAAAATTAAAATTTGAAACACTTAGTTAATTAAAAAGAATTTTGAAAAAGAAGAAGGTGATTTTCGAAAATTAGAGAGAGAAAAGTAGTTAGGTGGTTTTGAAAAAGATAAGAAATAGTAAAACAAACAAAAAGTCAATTAGTTAGTTGAAAAAGATTTGAAAATCAATTTTGAAAAGATAGGAAGTAAGAAAAGATTTTTGAAATTGATTTTGAAAAAGATATGATTTGAAAAAAGATATGTTTGAAAAGATATAATTGAAATTTATTTTGAAAAAGATTTGAAAAGGGAATTAAAAAGATTTGATTTTAAAAATTAAAATTGATTACTTGACTAACAAGAAACTAAAAGATATGATTCTAGAATTTAAAGATTGAACCTTTCTTAACAAGAAAATAACAAACTTCAAATTTTTGACTCAATCACATTAATTGTTAGTAAAGTTTTCAAAAATTATGAAATAAAATTAAGAAAAAGATTTTGAAAATCAATTTAAAAAAATTTTCGAACAAATAAAAGAAAAAATGAAAAAGAATTGATTTTTGAAAAAGTTTTGAAAAGATAAGATTTTTTTTAAATTAAATCTTGACTTGACTAACAAGAAACAACCAATTTTAAAAATTTTTGACTAAGTCAACCCAAAGATTTCGAAATTTTATGAGTAAAATAAGGAAAAGATATTTTTTATTTTTGAATTTTTAATGAGGAGAGAGAAAAACACAAATATGACCCAAAACATGAAAATTTTGGATCAAAACCAATGATGCATGCAAGAACACTATGAATGTCAAGATGAACACCAAGAACACTTTGAAGATCATGATGAACATCAAGAACTTATTTTTGAAAAATTTTCAAGAAAAGAAAAACATGCAAGACACCAAACTTAGAAATTTCCAATGCTTAGACACTAACAAACTAAAAATGCATATGAAAAACAAGAAAAGACACAAAACAACAAAATTTAAAGATCAAACAAGGAGACTTATCAAGAACAACTTGAAATCATGAAGAACACATGCATGAATTTTTTGAAATTTTTTTTTGAGAAAAATAAAAATATGCAGTTGACACCAAACTTAAAACTTGACTCTAGACTCAAACAAGAAACACAAAATATTTTTGGTTTTTATGATTTTATTAATTTTTTTATTTTTCGAAAATTATTTTGGAAAAACGAAAAAGAAGAAAAAACTTTTTTGAAAGATTTTTGAAAACTTTTTGAAAATAAAATAAAGGTTGAAACAAGAAGAAAATTACCTAATCTAAGCAACAAGATGAACAATCAGTTGTCCAAACTCAAACAATCCCCAGCAACGGCGCCAAAAACTTGGTGCACGAAATTGTGATACACAATGGCACCAACAACTTGGTCGCACAATTGTAATCTCACTTCTTTGTCACAACTTCGCACAACTAACCAGCAAGTGCACTGGGTCGTCCATGTAATAAACCTTACGTGAGTAAGGGTCGGTCCCACAGAGATTGTCAGCTTGAAGCAAGCTATGGTTACCCTTGTAAATCTCAGTGAGGCGGATTCAAATGGGTTATGGAGTTTTCATAATTAAAAGATGAAAAAAACATAAAATAAAGATAGAGATACTTATGTAATTCATTGGTGAGAATTTAAGATAAGCGTATGGAGATGCTTCATCCCTCTTGAATCTCTACTTTCCTGCTGCCTTCATCCAATCCTTCATACTCCTTTCTATGGCAAGCTGTATGTTGGGCTTCACCGGCGTCAATGGCTACCCCCCGTCCTCTCAGTGAAAATGGTCCATGTGCGCTGTCACCGCACGGCTAATCATCTATCGGTTCTCGATCATGTTGGAATAGAATCCAGTGATCCTTTTGCGTTTGTCACTACGCCCAACACTCGTGAGTTTGAAGCTCGTCACAGTCATCCCTTCCCAGATCCTACTCGGAATACCACAGACAAGGTTTAGACTTTCCGGATCTCAAGAATGGCCGCCAATAATTCTAGCTTATACCACGAAGACTCTGATCTTTCAGAATGGAGGCTAAGAGATATACGCTCGATCTAAGGTAGAACGGAGGTAGTTGTCAGGCACGCGTTCACAGGTTGAGAATAGTGATGAGTGTCACAGATCATCACATTCATCATGTTGAAGTGCAGTTAATATCTTAGAACAAGAATAAGCTTGAATTGAATAGAAAATAGTAGTAATTGCATTAATACTCAAGGAACAGCAGAGCTCTATACCTTAATCTATGGTGTGTAGAAACTCCATCGTTGAAAATACATAAGAACAAGGTCTAGGCATGGCCATGAGGCCAGCCCCAAAATGTGATCAAGAGATCAAAAGATAATCAAAAGATGAAAATACAATAGTAAAAGGTCCAATTTATAATGAAACTAGCTATTAGGGTTTACAGAAATAGGTAAATAATGCAGAAATCCACTTCTGGGCCCACTTGGTGTGTGCTTGGGCTGAACATTGAGATTTACACGTGTAGAGACCTATCTTGGAGTTAAACACCAGCTTTGGTGCCAGTTTGGGCGTTTAACTCCAACTTTTATGCCAGTTCTGGCGTTTTGACTTCAGAATAAGGTAGAGAATGGGCATTTGAATGCCAGTTTGCATCGTCAAAACTCGAGGAAATTATGGACTATTATATATTTCCAGAAAGAACTGGATGTCTACTTTCTAACGCAATTGAGAGCGCGTCATTTGGAGTTCTATAACTCCAGAAAATCCACTTCGAGTGCAGGGAGGTCAGAATCCAATATCATCAGCAGTCCTTTGTCAGCCTCTGAATCAGATTTTTGCTCAGGTCCCTCAATTTCAGCCAGAAAATACCTGAAATCACAGAAAAACACACAAACTCATAGTAAAGTCTAGAAATATAAATTTTTCATAAAAACTAATAAAAACATCCCAAAAAGTTGCTAGATCCTACTAAAGACTACCAAAAAATAATGCCAAAAAGCATATAAATTATCTGCTCATCACTTGCAAAAATCATAAACAAACCAAATGAAGCCTGGACATTCTAATGCTAGAATGTGGTTAGAGCGTTAGGTGATGCAATGTGTTAAACAGTTAATATGCTTAGTAAAAAAATAAAAAGAAAATGCTTAATCTAGACCACCACCTTACTTAATCATTGTCAATCTAGTCAATCCCCGTCAACGGCGCCAAAAACTTGATGGGTGAAAAATTAGATTTCCAATGCAAAACTCACCGGCAAGTTTACCGGGTCGCATCAAGTAGTAATTACTCACATGAGTGAGGTTGATCCCACAGGGATTGAAGTATTGAGCAATTTTAGTTAGTTGGTTGATTTAGTCAAGCAAACAAGTGACGATTTGAGTGAATTGTAATTAACAGAAGCTAAATTGCATGAAAGTAAAAGGGAGAGGGAGAATTGACAGTAAATTAAGGAGTAGAAGAAGTAAAAGAGATGAATCTTAAAGTGCAAGTAATGTAAATGACTGAAACTTAGATTGCAAAAAATGTAAATGGCTGAAGCTTAAAGTGCAAGAAATGTAAACTACTGAATCTAAATTGTTGTAAAACTTAAACTACTGAAAGATTAAAGGGATTTGGGGAGCTGGGATTCAAAATTAAGCAAGAAAATGTAAAGAGCAACCATGTAGAGAAGTAGAAAATGAAGTGAAGTGCAGAAGATCTTAAATAGAAAAGGAAAATTGCTTGAAAGAACAAGACAGAAAGTAAACTTAGCTCAATTGTAAAATCTAAAGGAGAAATTGAAGATCTCAGAGGATCAATGAGACTAGAAAGTAGATCTAGATCTCAATTCCCAAATTCAAAGCTAAAATGTAAAGTGAGCTAAAAATAAAACTAAAAATGAAAGAAGGTTCAAAAGTGAAAGTCACCATTCGTCCCCTTTTACAAATCAAACTAACTCCTACTAATACACTTTCTAATTTTGATCTTCAGACTTTGCAGTGGGCTTTTCAAATTGGTGAAGAATTGGATCCAAATTGGTTTTTAATTGAAATTGAACCAAGGCCACCTCCCAGGGGAGCGCTCAGTGAATTAACCAAACGTAGCGCTCCCTTTGCTTTGTTGTTGGGTTCGTGCCAAGCTTCCCATAGCTCTTAGTTCATTATTTTAACGTAGCGCTACCAGCTTTAGGTGGGACTCCCCCTTCGAATCCTAGCTCTCCCATTTGTGCCAATTCCCTTGTACACTAGCGCTCCTTCCTTGCTAGCACAAGGTCCCCATTTCGAATCCTGGCTCCACCTTTCCTTGATATTGCGCCTTACTTTCTTTCATGAGGAGGCCACGAAAAATTTAACTAAGTTAACTGAGCGCCATGCTTTTGCCTTGTGAATTTTGGTTCCCTTGGGCGCTAAGTTACAAAAATCAATGCAATGCCCTTGCCTTTTGCTTTTGGTGTTGGGTGCTTGGTCTCTAGCACTCACTTTTTGAGCGCTACGCTCATTATTCAAGCGCTATGCTTGCTTCCTTGAGTGAGTGCCATGCTTGTATGTCTTAGGCCAAGCTTTGATAGGCACGCTTTCCTTGTTTCTTTCTTTTCTTTACCTACAAGTAATCAAAACAACCAATCAAAGCATCACTAAATTCACAAGGTTTATAAATCATTCAAAAACCAACTAATTCTAGCTTAAACCTTATGATTTTGTGTCAAATAAAGGATGGTTGATTGATTTAACATAACCATGCAAATCCACTCCAAATCACTTACTTATAATGCAAGAAAGTGCATAAACCAAATGAAACAAGTAAAAATGCTTGAAAAGCTAGCATAAGATGACTTGTCATCACAACTCCAAACTTAAACCTTGCTTGTCCCCAAGCAAGCACTAAACATAAGAGAAAATGAAATGAAACAGAGAAGTATGCATGTCCTTATTTAGCAGATAATTGAACTTGGTTCATGGGGTTTTATGCAGACAAATGTAGCTCATTTATTCTTTGCTGATAGATAAGAAATGTTTCCTTAAAGGTTCACTAGAGTTGCTGCTATAATGTCTTGCTTTTGCTTGATCCCTTGCTAGCTTTTCCTTTCTTTACTTTGCTTAGAATGCTTATTTCTTAATGAGGGCTTGGTGGCAAGTGTTGCAGCAGTCTTTTGGCTCAATTTTGCTCAACACTTCTTCACCACAGACACATGGTTCACAATTTCCTCCTAGGAACATTGATGCCCAGCATCTCTTTGGATTACTAAATGCTTTCCTGGCTCCACCTTTCCTTGATATTGCGCCTTGCTTTTTTTCATGAGGAGGCCACAAAAAATTTAACTAAGTTAACTGAGCGCCATGCTTTTGCCTTGTGAATTTTGGTTCCCTTGGGCACTCAGTTACAAAAATCAGCGCAATGCCCTTGCCTTTTGCTTTTGGTGCTGGGTGCTTGGTCTCTAGCGCTCACTTTTTGAGTGCTACGCTCATTATTTGAGCGCTATGCTTGCTTCCTTGAGTGAGTGCCACGCTTGTATATCTTAAGCCACGCTTTGATAGGCACGCTTTCCTTGTTTCTTTCTTTTCTTCACCTATAAGTAATCAAAACAACCAATCAAAGCAGCACTAATTCTAGCTTAAACTTTATGATTTTGTGTCAAATAAAGGATGGTTGATTGATTTAACATAACCATGCAAATCCACTCCAAATCACTTACTTATAATGCAAGAAAGTGCATAAAACCTAATGAAACAAGTGAAAAATGCTTGAAAAGCTAGCATAAGATGACTTGTCATCAGAGGAACCAGAGAAAATAGAAGAATCTCTAAAAACTCCTCAGGAAGAAGAGAAGCCTCCTAAACCCGAGCTCAAACCACTACCATCATCCTTGAAATATGCATTTTTGGGAGAAGATGACACTTTTTCGGTAATCATAAGCTCTGCTTTAGAGCCACAGGAAGAGAAAGCACTAATTCAAGTGCTAAAGATGCACAAGACAGCTCTTGGGTGGTCCATAAGTGATCTTAAGGGCATTAGCTCAGCTGGATGCATGCACAAAATCCTATTAGAGGATGATGCTAAGCCAGTGGTTCAACCACAAAGGCGGCTGAATCCAGCCATGAAGGATGTAGTGCAGAAAGAGGTCACTAAGTTACTAGAGGCTGGAATTATTTATCCTATTCTGATAGTCCCTGGGTGAGCCCTGTCCAAGATGTCCCCAAAAAGGGAGGCATGATAGTGGTTCATAATGAAAAGAATGAACTGGTTCCTACAAGAACAGTTACAGGGTGGCGTATGTGTATTGACTACAGAAGGCTCAATACAGCCACCAGAAAGGATCATTTTCCTTTACCATTCACAGACCAGATGCTGGAGAGACTAGCAGGTCATGAATACTACTGCTTTTTGGATGGCTATTCAGGTTACAACCAAATTGCAGTAGATCCTCAGGACCACGAGAAAATAGCATTCACGTGTCCCTCTGGAGTATTCGCTTACAGAAGGATGCCATTTGGTCTATGTAATGCACCTGCAACCTTTCAGAGATGCATGCTCTCTATTTTCTCTTATATGGTAGAGAAATTTCTGGAAGTCTTCATGGATGACTTCTCAGTATTTGGAGACTCATTCAACTACTGTCTTGACCATCTAGCACTTGTTCTGAAAAGGTGCCAAGAGACTAATCTGGTTTTAAACTGGGAGAAATGTCACTTTATGGTGACTGAAGGAATTGTCCTTGGGCACAGAATTTCAAACAAGGGAATAGAGGTGGATCAAGCTAAGGTAGAAGTAATTGAAAAATTACCACCACCTGCCAATGTTAAGGCAATCAAAAGCTTTTTGGGGCATGCAAGATTCTATAGAAGGTTTATAAAAGATTTTTTAAAAATTGCAAAACCTCTGAGCAATCTACTAGCCGCTAATACTCCATTTGTCTTTGACACAGAGTGTTTATAGGCCTTTGAGACTCTGAAAGCTAAGCTGGTCACAGCACCAGTCATTTCTGTACCAGACTGGACATTACCATTCGAACTAATGTGTGATGCTAGTGACCATGCCATTGGTGCAGTATTGGGACAGAGGCATGACAAGCTTCTGCATGTCATTTATTATGCTAGCCGTGTTTTAAATGACGCACAAAAGAATTACACAACCACAGAAAAGGAGTTGCTTGCAGTGGTTTATGCCATTGACAAGTTTAGATCTTATTTAGTAGGATCAAAAATGATTGTGTACTGACGAGCAGTATTCTCTATCAGTAAAGAATTCACAAATAAGTTTGCATTGTAAGTATAGTTTCTAAACCAACAGAGAATCCTTTCGTACAAAAGTTTTGTTTGTCACTTAAGCAAACCTAATAAAAATAAATAACCGAAGTATTCAAACCTCGAGTCATCTTCTCAAGGAATTGCAGGGAAGTATGTTTTATTATTAGTTGTGGAAAATAGTATTTTTGGGTTTTTGAAAGGTTTGAACAAGAGAAATAAATTGCAGGAATTAATAAATCAATAGCTAAGAAAACTCTTGGCAAGGTATGAAAATTAGAAGTCCTATCCTAGTTATCCTTATTGATTGTGATGAGAATTGCTCGTTGCTCCCACTTAGTCAACCTCTAACTATGAAGGTAAGTAGATAAATCAATATGAATCCTCAAGTCCTAGTCAATTCCCAAAGAAAGACTAGAGTTAGTGGAATTCAAGTCAATTAGTAACTTCCAATTATCAATCAACAAAAGAGTTTGATAACTCAAGAGTCTCTAATTACTCAACCAAAGCCAAAAGGAGAAAAATCCAAATTATTTATATCATAAATAAAAAAACAAATCATAGACCTAAAATACCTCAAAAATTCATTAAATAGAAAATCCAAATCTAACATGAAGAGTTCATAAGCCAATTTGGCAATATAAGTCATGAATAAATAAAAGTATTAAAGTATCTAAAAGTAGAAGAGAAGTCAAAATAAAGGAATATTGAACCTAGTATGAAGAAACAATCCTAACCTAATGACTAAAAGAATTCTAATCCTAAAACCTAAGAGAGAGGAGAGAACCTCTCTCTCTAAAAACTACATCTAAGAACTAAAAATTATGAATTATGAATGTTGTATCCGTTCTCCCTGATGAATGGATGGATTCCCCACTTTATAGCCTCTAATCCGTGCTTCTGGACTTGGATCTGGGCCAAAAGAATGTTCAGAAATCGCTAGGAGCATTTTCTGTAATTTCTGAACGTGGCGTCTGTCACGCGTTCGCGTCGTCTGGAGTTTTGCACTTCCGCACGTCCGCGTCAATCACGCGTCTGCGTTAATTGCGTTCTGCTCAAGTCATGCGTCCGCATCGTCCATGCGTTCGCGTCACTGCTTTTTGCGCTAAGCACGCATCCGCGTCGTCCACGCGTTCGCGTCGTCCACGCGTTCGCGTCGCTGCTTTTTCTTCAAAACTCCATTTTTGTGCTTTTCTTCAGGTTTTGTATGTCTCCCTTTTGTCCTCTAAGTCATTCCTGCCCTATGAAACCTGAAAATACTTAACACACAAATTACGGCATTGAATGGTAATAAAGGATAATTAAATTTAATATTTTTAAAGCATAGGAAACATGTTTTCACATATATCATAAAATAAGGAAGGAATAGTAAAACCATGCAATTTACATGAATAAGTGGGTGAAGATTTGATAAAACACTCAATTTAAGCTCAAGATGACTCATAAAATAGGGGTTTATCAACCTCCCCACACTTAAACAATAGCATGTCCTCATGCTAAATCCAAGAGAAAAGAGTAAAGGTAAAATGGTGGAATCTTATGCAATGCAATATATTCTAAATACAAGCTACCTACATGAATCATGCAATTCTAGTTATTATCCACCTATATATATATAGAGCTTACATGTGGTTAATTTGCTTCATATCTTCAAGGAATCATATATGTACAATTAAGGCCAAACCATATTAAAGCACAGTCATAATTGAGTTGGGTTAAGATAGGTCACTTAGTGTTTGGGGTTAATCACTCTCTTCTTTTCTAGTCATGCTTTCTAAAACCTTGTTCTTCATCTAACCAATCAACAAATATTGAATATAGACATACAAACATCATGAGGTCTTTTTCCAGGTCGTAATGGGGCTAAGGTAAGGGTATGGGTATATATATATCGCTAAGTGAGCTATAAATTGAATCCTTGATTAGTCTAAGATCTCACCTAACATATACACACATTATATAATTTCAAAGTTCTTTACCTAGCTACCCAAATTTTCCCACTTTTGTATTGCATACTCATGCATCAAATTTATTTTTGAATTTTGTCCCATGTGCATTGTTTCTTTTTATTTTGCATTGGGTAATTTTTGTATCCCGTTATTTAATTACTTATATCTATATATATATATATATATATATATATATATATATATATATATATATATATATTAATATGAATGCACATGGTAATTTAATTATTTTGATTTTACATGAGCATGCTTCCCAAATTTTGAAATAACTTATTCAATACAATTCTTCCTTTTTTTTCTATCATCCCATGTTTTCATAAGATTTCCCACACTTAAATTATACACAATATCTATCTTAAGCTAACCAAGGATTCAACTTGAGATTTTTATTTTGTTTTTCTGCTTAAGGCTAGTAGTGTGGTTATAAAATAGAAAAGGGGGTCAAAAAGTCTCAAAGGGCTAACAAAGATGATTGAAAGGGTAGGCTATTTGGGATAAGTGAGTAAAATTACAAATAATGGCCTCGATCATCTCTTGGTATGTATCTATATTCTATATTGGACATATAGATTAAAACAAAGTAAAGATTGCAAGCATAGAAAAGATGTGTGAAACACACAAGAATGAAATTTATGGTTGCATGTAACCATACAATTAAGCTCAAAACTCACAGGTTGTGTGTTCTCTAGCTCAGAAATCATATATCAGTTATGTATGTCATGCAAGCAGAAATCAAGAGTTTTCATTCAACTCAATGTAAATCTTAAGGTGGCCCTTAAAATCTTAGTGTTCCTCCTTGATGAAATGTTGTTAACTAACTCACTTTTGTTGCTATATATATACAAGGTGTGTGGATTGTTTTGATTCTGTTACACTAAAGTTTATAGTTTACTCTTTTATTTTCAATTAAACCAGCTTATCGTATGCTAAAAGGGTAAACTATACTAATTAATCCACATATTCTATAACTAATAATCTAAAAGTGCAAATTAAGCTAAATATCTAACATATATACAACCCAAAGTGCAAAATGCAAAAATAAAATAAAAATACAGCAAAAGCAAAGAAAAATGTGTAAGTACTAAAAGACAAAATAAGATAAGATAAAGTAAAAATAAAATAAAATAAAGTACAGAAAAATAAACAAAATAAGATAGAAGAGTCTGTAGTGGTTCACCAAAAAGATTCGCCAGAGATGGCGACCTCCCTACACTTAAATTATAGCATCGTCCTCGATGCTCACTCAAGCTGGGTGTGAAGAAGTGTCATCTCCGGAAGAATGGGCTGCCGTTGTCACTGTGGTAGGCTGAGGGTCTGCAGTCTCTTTGAGTGTAGGAGGAGCTGCCTGCTAAAGCGAAGGCTCTATCTGTAGAGGAATCTCCGGATCTGCAGCCTGTAACTGGTGGTGATCCTCATGGTATGGTGCAGCCTGCTCAGGTCCTCCCTACTCAGCCTGGGCATGTGCCTCCTCCTCATGATCACTCGCTTCCGCCTCAGATGTCTCAGAAGGTGTGTCAGGCTCGGAGGGGATGTCGCTGTCGGATCGGATCATCAACTTGAGGTGCTTGGTGCACGAAAATTACAATCACACTTTGTAATTCCGCACAACTAACCAGCAAGTGCACTGGGTCGTCCAAGTAATACCTTACGTGAGTAAGGGTCGATCCCACGGGGATTGCCGACTTGAAGCAAGCTATGGTTATCTTATTATTCTTAGTCAGGATATAAATAGGGTTCTTAGTTTTAATTACAAAAAGTAAAAGAACATTAAATAATTACTTGTTAAGCAGTAATGGAGAATGGGTTGGAGTTTTGGAGATGCTCTGTCTTCTGAATTTCTACTTTCCTACTGTCTTCTTTTTCACGCACGAAGGTCTCCTTCCATGGCAAGTTGTATGTTGGTGGATCACCGTTGTCAATGGCTACCAGCCGTCCTCTCAGTGAAAAGGGTCCATGTACATGGCTAATCATCTGTTGGTTCTCACTTGTGTTGGAATAGGATCCAGTGATCCTTTTGCGTCTGTCACTACGCCTAACATTCGTGAGTTTGAAGCTCGTCACAGACATCCCCTCCCAGATCCTACTTGGAATACCACATACAAGGTTTAGACTTTCTGGATCTCAGGAATGCTGCCAATTGGTTCTAGCTTATACCACGAAGACTCTAGACTCACGGATTGAACACTCTGTTGTCAGGAGAGGCAGTCAAACTCGTGAACCAGAAACCCAAGAGATATACATTCAATCTAAGGTAGAACAGAAGTGGTTGTCAGGCACCCGTTCATAGGTTGAGAATAGTGATGAGTGTCACGGATCATCATATTCATCATGTTGAAGTGCGAAAAAACATCTTAGAATAGAAACAAGCGATATTGAATAGAAAATAGAAATACTTGCATTAATTCATCGAGACGTTGCAGAGCTCCTCACCCCCAACCATGGAGTTTAGAGACTCATGCCGTCAAAGGTACAATTTCAGATGTAAAAATTTCATGAGGTAGAAAATAAATCTCTAAAAGTAGTTTTTATACTCAACTAGTAACCTAGGTTTACAGAAAATGAGTAAACTAAGATAGATAGTGTAGATATCTACTTCTGGGGCCCACTTGGTGTGTGCTGGGGCTGAGCATTGAAGCTTTCACGTGCATAGGCTATTCTTGGAGTGAAACACCAGTTTGTAACCTGTTTTTGGCGTTTAACACTGGTTTGTAACTTGTTTCTGGTGTTTAACGCTAGAATAGGGCAGAAAGCTGGTGTTGAACGCCAGTTTGCGTCATCTAAACTTGGGCAAAGTATGGACTATTATATATTGCTGGAAGTCCCTAGATGTCTACTTTCCAACGCAATTGAGATCGCACCATTTGGACTTCTGTAGCTCCAAAAATTCCATTTCGAGTGCAGGGAGGTCAGAATCCAACAGCATCAGCAGTCCTTCTTCAGCCTCTGAATCAGATTTTTGCTCAGGTCCCTTAATTTTAGCCAAAAAATACTTGAAATCATAGAAAAACATACAAACTCATAGTAAAGTCCAAAAATGTGAATTTTGCTTAAAAACTAATAAAAATATACTAAAAACTAACTAAATCATACTAAAAACTATCTAAAAACAATGCCAAAAAGCGTATAAATTATCCGCTCAACAGTGCTCATAGCGTCGCTTGTGGAGACGCTTAGACCTCTCATAACATTGCCTGTGGTGGCGTTCCATCTGATCCAGGTGGTCAAAGAGTCAGTGCACTAGATGATAAACGGGCTCAGGAGCAGGTGGAAGTAGGGGGATGGAGTTGGTGAAGGGGCAGCTGAAGATGTGGCTACCTCAGCAGAAGCAGTAAGGAAAGGCAGCCTGTAACCCAAGACTTGGAACTTCCTGCTATGAGGGATAATCTTCTTGCAGTCTGCAACAGTTGGCTTCTCATCAGCAAGCTCCTGGGGCACATCAGCTCGGCGGCCTAGCTGGGTGATCTGATAAGGGAAAGGGAGAGTGCCTCTGACATAGACCCTGGCCATGTAATACCTGATAAAACGGGAAAGATATAGGTCCTTACCCTCTATCACACACCAGATGAGGATGATCATAGCCGCGGGCACCTCTGTCTCATGAGTGCTCGGCATAATATAATTACTCAGAATCTGCTGCCAAAGCCGAGCCTCATCATTCAAATACATCAGCTTGATTCCCTTAGGTACCACTGTACTCTTTTCCATGACCCATGGGGCAGTAGAATCAAGGGCTATTCTCTATTTGACTGCGTCCCAGTCAAATCGCATATACCTCATATCCTCTTCAGCCTGTTGGTAACCGTCAGGCTGATCTGACTTAGGCTGAAGCTGGAGGATGTCCTTAATAGCTTCCTCAGTGATCAAGATCTGCTTCCCTTTGAGGTGCACTACATCCAGGGAAGTCTTGAAATAGTTGCAGTAAAATTCTCTGACCCAGGAAGCATTAATTTTAGTCAAGTTTCTTTCCAAGAAGAACTAGCCTCTCTGTTTTATCTGGTCGGAAGTGTACTGGGCGAGTTCTTCTGGAATTTTAAGAGTTCTTTCTAGGTAGAGGTTCCTGGAAGTGGCAAATACTAGATACTTTAGCTCACAATATCTGTTTGCAAATTTGACTTGATCTGTGGCAATGAGGAGCTGGTCAGCCTTTTCCTGCGGGGTAAAATGCTTTTCCCGCCAGGAATCATCGTGGAGGATGTCTAAAATAGTGCTGGAAGATTCTCCTCTCTTCCATTTTCCAGTAGTTTCCTTGCCTTTTCCTTTGCTTTTGGGATCAAACATCCTGTAAAGTAGAAGTAGCAGGATATAATTGAAGAACAAAAGCAGAAAAATAATAGGCAAGTAGGATTTTATTAATGTAAGCATAAAGGCAAAAGAGCACTAGAAGCATGAAATGAGTTAAATATATGTACATTTTGGATTGTATTCAAGTTGAAAGTTTGAGAGTAAAAATCACAATCCAGAATATGTTATATGTGGAATTCATGTTAATTAGGAAAAACAATAATCATGCCTTGAGTTAGAAAGTTAAAGTAGTTAGGTAAAAACCAAAAAGAGAAGTTAGAAAGTTAAAAGTGGTTAGGAGTTAAAAAGGAGGTTAAGGTAAGTGGCATGAGAATGATTTCCTAGTTAATAATGAATTCACAATCTTGAAGAACAATCAACTCATATTCAAGCAAGGATTGCAGTTTATTGATGATAATTCATATAGATAAAGGAAGTGTAAAATGAGAATGAAATCATCAATAAGCAATTTATTTCGCAGGGAACCAAAAGGAATAAGAATGCTAGCCCGTGCATTCATGAATTGGTTTGGTTTTAGCCAAGTAATGCAAAATACTAAGTTTCCAAACTCAATACATGAATGGGGTAGAATGAAATAATTTGCAGAAAATTGGGTAGCATTCTGGCTAAAATTGGATGTTCTCGGGTAATAAACAGCAAGAAAATCAGTTCATATGTCATTAAATAGTGCTGAAAAGATTAACAAATAGCAAGAACATTAGAGAACAGTTTAATAGCAGCATCAAACATGAAAGAACAACGTATGAACAGCATCATCATCACAGTAAATTCAAAGTTGCGAAATAGATAAAACAAGTAGCAAGAACGGCGCAATTATTAGGCCTAAATCCACTAACCACATCCTAGCTACCTAACCACCAAAAATCCACTACAATCATGTATCTCTAACTATCCTAATTTGAACAGAATTTGAAAAATATGCAACTAACTAACTAATGATAGAGGAATCGGTGTTCGGCAAAACCTGGTGTATGTATGAACAGTAATCGGACACAGAGAGATTGAGGGAATGTGGTGATGGTGTTGCTGACGCGGCGGCGGTCTGAGGTGGTAGCAGGGGTGGGTTTGTGGTGCTGGGTTAGGGTTAAAGGAAGGGTAAGGAAAGAAGAAGGGGGCAAGGGTTGTGGTGCTGTGGTGGTGGTCGGCGATGATAGGAGGCGGTGCGGTGGTGGCGGCTCGATGAGGCAGTGCGACAGTGGAGGGAGTGAAAGGGAAGAAGAGGTGGGGGAGGAGAAGAGAAGAAAGAAGAGAGATGGGGTCTCGCGGGGTGGTACGGCAGTACGGGTGGCTCGGCGCAGCGGCGGTCTGGATGGCTGGGGGTGATGGTGGTTGGGTGGTTGGGGAGGGGAGAAGAGAGAGTACAAAGGGGGGAAAGGAGGGAAAGTGGTGACGCAGGGGGGCTAGGGTTTCGCATGGTTGGGGTAAGTAATTTCAAATCCACGCGAACGCGTGGTTCACGCGGCAGCGTGGATAATGCGAAAACGCAACGAAGCGGAAACGTCATTGACGCGATCATGTGAATGGGGATAATGAAATTGACGCATTCGCGTGAGACACGCGTACACATTGTGCAGAATGGTGCTAAACGCACGATTCCAGTGTCGTTGTGGCACAACTCTCTGTTCAATTAAAAGGGGCAAAAGATGTTCACGTGATGCGTGCGCGTCACTCACGCTTTCGCGTGGGTTGTGTGAAGTGAAAAGGACGCGTTCGCGTCGTTGACGCGGACGCGTGGGCCAATTTGTGCTAAACGCACACCAGCCGCATGATTCCAGCCCAACTTTTTGGGCATTGGATCTTTACGCTGATTTCCAATCGACGCCCACGCGTGGCCTGCGCGCTCGCGTGGGGTGATTTTTTTATATGCAGGATGCAAAATGCAATGCTAATGCGGATGTTATGAATAATTCCAAGTTCAATGAAATAAAATAAAACTCAAAAACAAACAAAACGAAATAGAATTAAATTGAAAAAGAACGATCATACCATGGTGGGTTGTCTCCCACCTAGCATTTTTGGTTAAAGTCCTTAAGTTGGACATTTGATGAGCTTCCTGTTATGGTGGCTTGTGTATTCATCCAAAAATCTCCACCAGTATTTGGAATTCCAACAACCTCCGGGGTCCCAAACAAGGCATGTAAAGCCCTTGAGCAGTTTTAAATAAGGTCTCAGGCTTCTGGGGTGTTGAATCTCAGAACAGATTCTAGGATCCCAAACCTTGCTTTTGAACCCGTCTTTGTCTCAATTTATATTTTTCCAGCCAGGTGGTTTGGAAGTTGTATTTTCACTAGGATGATCAAACATCTTCTGAGACCCAATTAATCGAACTCTGTACCAATCCTTGCTCCTCAAATTGAAGTGTGAAACCTCATTGAATCTTGCATACCAGCTCTGAGTGCGAGTCATTTCCCTTTTGCTCTTAAAGCCGCAAAGAGCTCTAAGCTGGCCATCTATTTTAAGAAAACCATATTCAAGTGGAAAAGTAAAGATAAAAGCTAAGGATTTTACCCACTTGAAGTTTGTATTGGGCGGTAATAACCTTGGGATAGGTGTTTCTAGTGGTTTTGCAAGCTCTACTCCCTCGCAATCTTCTGTGAATTCTTCCACTTTTTTGCGAATTTCTTCAATTGCAACCACACGTCTTGATCAAAGTCTTCGATATCTTCCTTATCACTTGAGTCATAATTGGGAGGGTGAGAAAAGTCTACCTCTGCATCATCTTCGTATTCACTTGGGGAAGATTCTTCTATCTCAAAGAATTCACTTGCGGATGCAAGTTCATTACTAGGAGAACTTGACTTGTGATTATCATCATCAAGGAAACTTGCTTCTTGAGTTGTTCCGTCCAGTTCTTCATAAGATCCCTGCTTTAGGGGTTGTGCACTCTCCTCCTTAGCATCAATTTCAACATCCTTGACGGAATTCACCTCAATTCTGGATTCCTATGAAGGTTCAGTGTCTCCTAAGTCTTCAACCAACTCTTCTTCTTTTATCATGACAGCTTCCTCCACTTGTTCCAGTACAAAGTCATGCTCCGTACTGTCTACTAGAGTCTCTAGTATCTCCTTCATGCTACGTTCTTCATTAGATTGTCCACATAGAGTTATGGGAGTTCCTTGAGTGTTCGAACATCGGGGAGGTAATCGATTTATCACTTGATTCAATTATGAAGGGTTGCATGAAATTTTTCTAATGTTTCCTTGAGACATTCCTTAATAGATTCCTGGGTTGATAGATATGAATATGGTGCATAGGGAAGTGGTGGTTCTTAGGAGTAATTGGATTGGAATTGGTGTGGATATAGGTTAGGGTCATATGGAGGTAAATGGTGGTAGGGGGCTTGTGAGTGTGGTGGTTCAAAGTTGTGTTGAGAAGATGGTTCATATGCATATGATAGGACTTGTTGGTAGCCACAGGGGGGTCCACTATATCTGTCATCTTGGTATACACCTCGGAATGGCTCTTGACCATAGTAATTTGGTAGGTGTTGGTTGTCACGAAAGGGTCCACCATAACTATTGTCTTGACATGCATTCTGGAATGGTTGTGGTCCATGGTATCTTGGAAGGTGTTGTTGCCTAAAGGGTTGATCAGATCCTCGTGGCTCCGTCCATCTTTGATTGTTTTGACCTTGATGCATGTTCCTGTTATAGCTTCCATTCCTTTCAAAACTGTTAGAATCAAACTCAAAGTGATGGGGGTGAGAAAAAAATAAAAACAAAAACAAGTAAAAGCATATATTTACAATAACCAATAATAAGGCACACATTTGCAATTCCCCGGCAACGGTGCCATTCTGACGAGCGGTATTCTCTATCGGTAAAGAATTCACAAATAAGTTTGCGTTGTAAATATAGTTTCTAAACCAACAGAAAATCCTTTCTTACAAAAGTTTTGTTTATCACTTAAGCAAACCCAATAAAAATAAATAACCGAAGTATTCAAATCTCGGGTCATCTTCTCAAGGAATTACAGGGAAGTATGTTTTATAATTGGTTATGGAAAACAGTATTTTTGGGTTTTTGAAAGGTTTGAACAAGAGAAATAAACTGCAGGAATAAAATAAATCAATAGCTAAGAAAACTCTTGGCAAGGTATGAAAATTAGAAGTCCTATCCTAGTTATCCTTATCAATTGTGATAAGAATTGCTTGTTGCTTCCACTTAGTCAACCTCTAACTATGAAGGTAAGTGGATAAATCAATATGAATCCTCAAGTCCTAGTCAATTCCCAAAGAAAGACTAGAGTTAGTGGAATTCAAGTCAATTAGTAACTTCCAATTATCAATCAACAAAAGAGTTTGATAACTCAAGAGTCTCTAATTACTCAACCAAAGCCAAAAGGAGAAAAATCCAAATTATTTATATCATAAATAAAAGAAACAAATCATAGATCTGAAATACCTCAAAATTTAATTAAATAGAAAATCCAAATCTAACATGAAGAGTTCATAAGCCAATTTGGCAACATAAGTCATGAATAAATAAAAGCATTAAAGTATCTAAAAGTAGAAGAGAAGTCAAAATAAAGGAATATTGAACCTGGTATGAAGAAACAATCCTAACCTAATGACTAAAAGAAATCCTAATCCTAAAATCTAAGAGAGAGGAGAGAACCTCTCTATCTAAAAACTACATCTAAGAACTAAAAATTATGAATTATGAATGTTGTATCCGTTCTCCCTGATGAATGGATGGATTCCCCACTTTATAGCCTCTAATATGTGCTTCTGGACTTGGATCTGGGCCAAAAGAGGGTTCAGAAATTGCTAGGAGCATTTTCTGCAATTTTTGCACGTGGCGTCTGTCACGCGTACACGTGGGTCACGCGTTCGCGTCATCTGGGGAGTTTTGCTCTTCTGCGCGTCCGCGCCAATTGTGTTCTGCTCAAGTCATGCGTCCGCGTCATCCATGCATTCGCGTCACTACTTTTTGCGCTAAGCACGCGTCCGCGTTGTCCACGTGTTCGCGTCGCTGCTTTTTCTTTAAAACTCCATTTTTGTGCTTTCCTTCCAGTTTTGTATGTCTCCTTTTTGTCCTCTAAGTCATTCCTGCCCTATGAAACCTGAAAATACTTAACACACAACTCACGGCATCGAATGGTAATAAAGGATAATTAAATTTAATATTTTTAAAGCATAGGAAACATGTTTTCAGATATATCATAAAATGAGGAAGGAATAGTAAAACTATGCAATTTACATGAATAAGTGGGTGAAGATTTGATAAAAACACTCAATTTAAGCACAAGATGACTCATAAAATAGGGGTTTATCATGTACACTGACCATGCTGCTCTAAAATATCTCCTCACAAAGGAGGATTCAAAACCCAAACTCATAAGATGGGTGTTGCTTCTGCAAGAGTTTGATATAGAAATAAAAGACAGAAAAGGGACAGAGAACCAAGTAGCCGATCACCTGTCTCGGATAGAACCAGTAGCAGGAGTGTCCCTCCCTCCTACTGAGATCTCTGAAACCTTTCCGGATGAGCAACTCTTTGCCATTCAGGAAGTATCGTGGTTTGCAGATATTGCAAACTATAAGGCTGTGAGATTCATACCTAAAGAGTATAGTAGGCAGCAAACAAAAAAACTGGTTTCTGATGCAAATTACTACTTGTGGGATGAACCTTATCTCTTTAAGAGATGTGCAGACGGAATAATCTGTAGATGTGTACCTAGAGAAGAAGCACAAAAGATCCTATGGCATTGTCATGGATCACAATATGGAGGACATTTTGGAGGTGAGCAAACAGCCACAAAGGTTCTCCAATGTGGCTTCTACTGGCCTACTCTCTATAGAGATTCCAGAGAGTTTGTACGTAACTATGACAGTTGCCAGAGGACTGGTAATCTACCTCACGGTTATGCCATGCCTCAGCAAGGGATCTTGGAGATTGAGTTGTTTGATGTATGGGGTATTGACTTCATGGGGCTTTTCCCACCATCATATTCAAACACTTATATTCTGGTAGTAGTAGACTATGTATCTAAGTGGGTAGAGGCAATTGCAACACCCACTAATGATACTAAGATAGTGATGAAGTTCCTCCAGAAGCATATCTTCAGCCGGTTCGGTGTCCCTAGGGTACTGATCAGTGATGGAGGCACTCATTTCTACAATAAACAGCTTGACTCTGCTCTAATCCGATATGGAATTAACCACAAAGTGGCAACTCCATATCACCCACAGATAAATGGGTAGGTTGAAGTCTCAAATAGAGAACTAAAACGAATCCTAGAACGGACTGTAAGTACCCGTAGAAGGGATCGGGCAAGAAGTCTGAATGATGCTCTGTGGCATACAGAACTGCATTCAAAATTCCTATAGGGACCTCTCCATACCAATTTGTGTATGGAAAAGCTTGTCATCTGCCAGTGGAACTGGAACACAAAGCCTACTGGGCAACCAGGTTCCTAAACCTTAATGCTAAGGTAGTTGGAGAGAAAAGATTACTCCAGTTGAATGAGCTAGAGGAGTTCAGACTCAATGCTTTCGAAAATGCTAAAATTTACAACGAGAAAGCAAAAAGGTGGCATGACAGAAAGCTGTCATCTAGAGTCTTTGAGCCAGCACAGAAGGTTCTGCTGTTTAACTTTGGACTCAGATTGTTCCCTGGGAAATTGAAGTCCCGGTGGAAGGGACCATATGTAATTACAAGTATGTCACCATATGGATATGTAGAGCTTTAGGATATTGACTCTGACAAAAAGTTCTTTGTTAATGGATAGAGAGTCAAGTATTATCTTGAAGGAATTGTTGAGCGAGAATGCTTAAGACTGAGACTAGATTAAAGCTCAGTAAAATCCAGCTAAAGACAGTAAAGAAGCGCTTGCTGGGAGGCAACCCAGCCATTAGCAAAAAAATTAGGTATTTATAACAATTATATGAGTTTATTTAATTTTGTTATTCATGTTTGTTAATAGATTTCAGTAAATAATACACAGAAATGAGGGTTCAGAACATAAAGTAGAGGAATCACAGAGAAAAAGAGCTCACTGGCGTTATAACGCCAGTAAAGAGGCATTTTGGGCGTTAAACGCCAGAATGGCTATCATTCTGGGCGTTTAACGCCAGTAAAGGTATCATTCTGGGCGTTCAGAAAAATGCCCAGTAACAGGATTTCTGGCGTTCTGCCAGATGGGCGTTAAATGCCAGAATGGCTATCATTCTAGGCGTTTATCGCCAAAACAGCAAGGGGAGGTAATTTCGTTTCCAATTCAAATTTTTTCGAATTTTCATGTTTTAATTCATAATTTTCTGCATAAAATGTTACAAATATTCATCTTTCAATTTCCATTTCCAAAAATTAATAATTTTATAAATTCTTTTTAATTCTTTTTAATTCTTTTTCAAAACATTTTTAAAACTCATTTATCTTTCCAATTTCTTTCCAAATCTTTTTAATTCATCTGTATTATCTTTTAATTCTTAGATGCATTAACAAAAATTCAGATTTCACTTCCTCGTATCTTTTTCATCTCTTTTAAAATTTTAAAATCTTATCTTTTTTATATCATGTTTATCTTTTATCAATCATATCTTTCTATCTTTTCTTTTTCTAAAAATTCGAAACCCATTCCCCCTTCCCTTTTAAATACACATTCAGCCAACCTCCTTGACCCATTATTCGAATCTTTCTCTCCCTCTATTATTTTTCTTTCTTTTCTTTTGCTTGAGGACAACCAAACCTCTACGTTTGGTGTAATTTTCTGTGATCACTAAGCTAAAACAGACCGATATCATGGCCCCTAAAGGAAAACAAACCACTCCAAAAGGCAAGAAAGAAAACAATCCAAAACTACCTTGGATACATGAGAGGTTCTGCACCAAAGAACATGCAGACCGTTACTTCAAAATTGTGTGCAGAAGATTAGTAATTCCGGAAGTTAAGTTCAATCTGAAAGAAGACGAATACCCAGAGATCCAAGAGCATATTCGAAACAGGGACTGGGAAGTCCTAGCTAATCCTGAGATACATGTTGGAAGAAACATGATCCAGGAATTCTATGCAAATCTGTGGATGACGGATAAGCAAAGAATAGAGGGAACTGATTTCTACTCCGTTCGGACTATGGTCAGAGGGAAGGTTATTTACTTCTACCTTGACAAAGTAAGAGAAGTCCTCAAACTTCCTCAACTACAAGATGATCCAAAATCCTTTAATAGGAGAATGGCTAAAGATAAAAAGTTGGATCAAGTTCTAGAGGACATATGCCTCCCTGGAACCGAGTGGATAACCAATTCAAAAGGTGTTCCAAACCAACTGAAGAGAGGAGATCTCAAACCAGTTGCTAGGGGCTGGCTGGATTTTATTGGGCGTTCTATACTTCCCACCAGTAACCGTTCTGAAGTCACTGTCAAAAGGGCAGTGATGATTCAATGTATTATGCTGGGAAAAGAAGTGGAGGTTCATCAGCTGATTCCTTGTGAAATTTACATATTTGCAGACAAGGAATCCACTGAGGCCAAATTGGCTTACCCAAGCTTGATTAGTCTGTTATGTAAAGATGCGGGAGTAAAGATAGGTGTGGATGAGTATATCCCAATTGAACGCCCAATCACCAAAAAGCTAATGGATGGACCTCAAGTTCAAGACAACCCCATCAAGAGGAGGGCGCATGAGCTCCTCCCAGAAATTCCTCAATTTGACTATTGGGCCCGCTTAGAAGCATTTGTCAACAATCTGCAAGAAGCTATGGATCAACTCAAAGAAGTGTAGCAGAATCAAAACAGCATGTTCTTCAAACTGCTCAAAGAACAAGAGAAGCAAGGGCGTGAGATACAGGAGCTAAAGCGCCAGAAGCTGTCCCTTGAAGAGCCAGACATCCCACAGATTGAAGGAGCACTTATCTCTCAAAATAAAGGTTGTTGAGTCCTAACTTTGTGATAACTTTTGTTATTAGAAACCTATTTTAAGAGTTACATGAGCATTACTATTAGAGTCGTTTATTTTTATTATTATTATTATTCCATATGTTTTAGTAGCATTTAGATTTCCATTTTTCTGTTCCATGAGTAGTACTTTATTTTTTATTTTTCCAATTTGGCTATAATTTACTCTTCTTATCATCATTAAACATGAATAAAATAGTAGATTTTTTTTAGAAGAGTAAGGGTGCAAACATTTCGAGTATATAATAAGAAAAATTCAAATTAATTATATATGGTGGCATTACTTTAGCTCTCTGAATGAATGCATAAATAATGCATATTTTTTATACTGAAATTTAAGTAATATTTGGCTCTTGAAAGAATAAGGTAAACAGAAAAATATTATTGATAATCTGAAAAATATCATAAAATTGATTCTTGAAACAAGAAAAAGCAGTATTCAAAAAAAAAGCCACTAACCCTTTAAACAAAAAGGCAAGGGTGAAATGGATCCAAGGCTTTGAGTATCAATGGATAAGAGGGCCCAAAGGAATAAAATCCTGGCTTAAGCGGCTAAATCAAGCTGTCCCTAACCATGTACTTGTGGCATGAAGGTCCAAGTGAAAAGCTTGGACTGAGTGGTTAAAGTTGTGATCCAAAGCAAAAGAGTGTGCTTAAGAACTCTGGGCACCTCTAACTGGGGACTCTAGCAAAGCTGAGTCACAATCTAAAAAGGTTCACCCAGTTATGTGTCTGTGGCATTTATGTATCTGGTGGTAATACTAGAAAACAAAATGCTCACAGCCAAGACTCAAAGAAGCTGTGTTCAAGAATCAATCAAAGTTAAACTAGGAAAATCAATAATCTCATCTTCATGCTGAGTTCTGAAAGAAGCCAATCATTCTGAGTTTCAGAGGATAAAATGAGATGCCAAAACTATTCAGAAGCAAAAAGCTATACGCCCCGCTCGTCTAATTTGAATTTGAGCTTCATTAAAGACTCTGAGATTTTATTGCACCATAATATTCTTTTTATCCTATTTTATTTGTCTAGTTGCTTGGGGACAAGCAATAGTTTAAGTTTGGTGTTGTGATGAGCGGATATTTTATACGCTTTTTGGTAGTGTTTTCATATAGTTTTTAGCATGTTTTATTCACTTTTTGTTATATTTTTATTAATTTTTATTCAAAAATCACATTTCTAGACTTCACTATGAGTTTGTGTATTTTTTTGTAATTTCAGGTATTTTCAGACTGAAATTGAGGGGTCTGAGAAATTATCTTATTCAGAGGTTAAGAAAGGACTGCAGATGCTATTGGATTCTAACCTCCCTGCACTCAAACGCGTTTTCCTGGAGCTAAAAAAATCCAATTGGCGCGCTCTTAACTAGGCTAGAAAGCTAACATCCTAGGCTTTCCGGCAATGTATAATAGTCTATACTTTTTCCGAGATTTGATGGTCCAAAATGGCGTTTAAACGCTAGCCAGAGATCCTTTTCTGGCGTAAAACGCCGGAACTAGCACTAGAGCTGGAGTTAAACGCCCAAACTGGCACCCAAGCTGGCATTTAACTCCAAGAATGGCCTATGCATGTGAAAGCTTCAAAGCTCGGCCCAAACACTCACCAAGTGGGCCCCAAAAGTGGATTTCTGCACTATCTGCACTTAGTTACTCATTTTCTGTAAACCTAGGTTACTAGTTTAGTATAAAAACTACTTTTAGAGATTCATTTTGTAATTTATGACATTTTACATCTCATATTGTATCTTCTATGGCATAAGTCTCTAAACCCCATAGGTGGAGGTGAGGAGCTCTTCTGTGTTTTAATGGATTAATGCAATTACTATTGTTTTCTATTTAATCACGCTTGCTTCTATTCTAAGATACTCACTCGTACTTCAATATGAAGAATGTGATGATCCGTGATACTCATCATCATTTCCAAATTTATGAACGCGGCTTGACAACCACTTCCGTTCTATCTGAGCTCAATGTAGTCATTGGGCGACATCTTGAGTGTGTATCTCTTGGGTTTCTAATCAACGAGTTTGACTTGCATCTCCTGACAACAGAGCATTGAAACTCTTGAGATCGGAACCTTCGTGGTAGAGGCTAGAACCAATTGGCAGCATTTCTAAGATCTAGAAAGTCTAAACCTTGTCTGTGGTATTCCGAGTAGGATCTGGGACGGGATGACTGTGACGAGCTTCAAACTCAACGAATATTGGGCATCGGCACCATAAACTTGATGCACAGAAAACTGTCTCTTAACAAATCTCCCTTCGGCAAGTATACCGAATTTGTCGTCAAGTAAAAACTCACAATAGAGTGAGATCGAATCCACAGGAATTAACGGATTAAGCAATCAATGGTTAATTGATTATTCTAGTTAGACGAATCATTAAGGAGTGATGAGCAATGATGAGCGGATAATTTATACGCTTTTTGGCATTGTTTTTAGGTAGTTTTTAGTAAGTTCAAGCTACTTTTAGGGATGTTTTCATTAGTTTTTATGTTAAATTCACATTTCTGGACTTTACTATGAGTTTGTGTGTTTTTCTGTGATTTCAGGTAATTTCTGGCTGAAATTGAGGGACTTGAGCAAAACTCTGAAAAAGGCTGACAAAAGGACTGCTGATGCTGTTGGAATCTGACCTCCCTGCACTCGAAATGGATTTTCTGGAGCTACAGAACTCAAAATGGCGCGCTCTCAACGGCGTTGGAAAGTAGACATCCAGAGCTTTCCAGCAATATATAATAGTCCATACTTTATTCGGAGATTGACGACGTAACTTGGCGTTGAACGCCAAGTACAAGCTGCTGTCTGGAGTTAAACGCCAGAAAAACGTCATGATCCGGAGTTGAACGCCCAAAACACGTCATAACTCGGAGTTCAACTCCAAGAGAAGCCTCAGCTCGTGGATTAATCAAGCTCAGCCCAAGTATACACCAAGTGGGCCCCGGAAGTGGATTTATGCATCAAATACTTACTCATGTAAACCCTAGGAGCTAGTTTATTATAAATAGAACATTTATCTATTGTATTGGACATCTTTTGACAGTTTAATCTCTTGATCATTCGGTCACTTGATCATGGAGAGGGCTGGCCATTCGGCCATGCCTGAACCTCTTACTTATGTATTTTCAACGGTGGAGTTTCTGCACACCATAGATTAAGGGTGTGGAGCTCTGCTGTACCTCAAGTATTAATGCAATTCTATTGTCTTTTATTCAAATCCCTATTATTCTTATTCCAAGATATTCATTCGTACCCAAGAACATGATGAATGTGATGATAAGTAACCCTCATCATCATTCTCACTCATGAACGCACGTGATTGACAACCACTTCCGTTCTACATGCAACAAGAGCTTGAATGTGTATCTCTTAGATTCCCCAACAGAATCTTCGTGGTATAAGTTAGATAGATGGCGGCATTCATGAGGATCCGGAAGGTCTAAACCTTGTCTGTGGTATTCCGAGTAGGATTCTATGATTGAATGACTGTGACGAGCTTCAAACTCCTGAAGGCTGGGCGTGATGACAAGCGCAAAAGAATCAAGGGATTCTATTCCAACCTGATTGAGAACCGACAGATGATTAGCCGTGCTATGACAGAGCATAGGAACGTTTTCACTGAGAGGATGGGATGTAGCCATTGACAACGGTGATGCCCTACATACAGCTTGCCATGGAAAGGAGTAAGAAGGATTGAGTCGAAGCAGTGGGAGAGCAGGCGTCCTTGAGCCATATAGTATCTCCATTCGCTTATCTGAAATTCCCACCAATGAATCTGCATGAGTATTCTATCCCTTTTATTATTTATTTTCTTATTTCTATTTTCGAAAACCCATAAACCAATTTAATCTGCCTAACTGAGATTTACAAGGTGACCATAGCTTGCTTCATACCAACAATCTCTGTGGGATCGACCCTTACTCACGTAAGGTTTATTACTTGGACGACCCAGTACACTTGCTGGTTAGTTGAACGGAGTTGTGAACTTCTCTAACAGTGCCTGAAACTCTTTTATCACAATTTCGTCCACCAAGTTTTTGGCGCCGTTGCCGGGGATTGTTCGAGTATGGACAACTGACGGTTCGTCTTGTTGCTCAGATTAGGTAATTTTCTTTTCAAAAATCTTTTTCAAAATTTTTCTTTTATTTTTCGTTTTTCCAAAAACGCTTTTCGAAAAAAAATAAAATAAAAATACAAAAAAATTAGAAAATCATAAAAATCAAAAAAAATATTTTGTGTTTCTTGTTTGAGTCTTGTGTTAATTTTTAAAGTTTGGTGTCAATTGCATGCTTTTAAAATTTTTCTTGCATTTTTTCGAAATTCCATGCATTCATAGTGTTCTTCATGATCTTCAAGTTGTTCTTGACAAGTCTTCTTGTTTGATCTTGATGGTCTCTTGTTTTGTGTCTTTTCTTGTTTTTCATGTGCATCTTTGCATTCATATTTTTCATGCATTAAAGATTTCTAAGTTTGGTGTCTTGCATGTTTTCTTTGCATCAAAAATTTTTCAAAATTATGTTCTTGATGTTCATCATGATCTTCAAAGTGTTCTTGGTGTTCATCTTGACATTCATAGCATTCTTGCATGCATTCATTGTTTTGATCTAAAAATTTCATGCATTGAGTATTTTTGTTGTTTTTCTCTTTCATAATTAAAAATTCAAAAAATCAAAAAATATATTTTCCTTATTTTCCTCCAAATTTTCGAAATTTTGGGTTGACTTGGTCAAAAATTTTTAAAATTAGTTGTTTCTTACAAGTCAAGTCAAAATTTCAATTTTAAAAATCTTATCTTTTCAAAATCATCTTCAAAAATCATATCTTTTTCATTTTTTTTATAAATTTCGAAAATTTCAAAAATCTTTTTCAAAATATTTTCAAAATCTTTTTCTTATCTTTATATCAAATTTTTGAAAATTAGCTAACAATTAATGTGATTGGTTCAAAAATTTGAAGTTTGTTACTTTCTTGTTAAGAAAGGTTCAATCTTTAAGTTCTATAAAGTATTATATATCTTTGGAAAGCTTTGAATGTAACCTTTCTAATGCAGCTGGAACCACATCAATCGGTCCTCTGTAACTAAAGGTATGCTTCTTTGAAGTGGGTAGGGTCGCTGGCATAGTCGCTGGCGTTATTGGAAAAGGTGAGCCACAATAACGTTAGCGATCAAGGGATTAATATTGCCAGGTTCTGAAGTTCAAACTTAATATCCACCCCCATACTATTATATATAGTTTTAAAGCCCTGGATGTCTACTTTCTAATGCTTTTCGAAGTGCATCATTTGGAGCTCTACAGCTCGAGTTACACTTCTTGGAAGATAAAGAGGTCAGCTGGCCTTACTACAGGTTGATACTATGTTCATCTTTGCACATTCGGGACGGATTTTCTCCCTCAAATTTAGTGTCCACCATGTAGTGCCATATATGCTTGGAAAGCTCTGGAATCCTACTTTCCAATTCCACTAAAATCACCTTATTTGGAATTTTGTGGCTCAAGTTATTCTTGTTTGAAGAAGGCATGGTCAGGCTGCCAGGTGAGATTTTGCCCACGTTAGTTACACTAACGTGGCCATTAACGTGGGTCTTCCTTTGCTTCGCTAGCATTATTGGCACTCACTTTTGCCAATAATGCTGCCCTTTGTCCCTCTTTCCCACGTTAATGGTCCACGTTATTGTAACTAACGTGGCCATTAACGTAGGCATGCCAAGGCTCGAGGGCGTTGGTGACACTCACCTTTGTCACTAACGCTACAACAACCCCTCCTCTTCCACGTTAATGGTCCATGTTAGTGATGTTAACATGGTCATTAACGTGGGTCTTCCTTTCCTATGTCTAACGTTAGTGACAAAGGTTAGTGTCACTAACGTTGGCACATCATCCCTTGCTCCATGCTACCCTTCACGTTAATGGCACTAACGTAGCCACTAACGGGGCTCTTCTCTGCTTCTTGTTACCTGAAATCAATCAAATAAAGTGCAACAAAATCTTGTTCTTAATCATTAAATTATGCATCATCCATTTTATCATTCAATTCATGCATAATTCTCATGAAATCATTCAAAATTCACAATGTTTGCTTGAATTATGGTATAAATGCATTTTTAACCAAATACTTGCTTATTTCCTAAGAAAATGCATGAAACCAACCTAAAACATACAAAAAATGGCTAGTAAAATTAGCCAAGATGCCCTGACATCACAACACCAAACTTAAATCTTGCTTGTCCCCAAGCAAGAAAAGAACTATGCACAAAGAATTCTCTTAAGTAGAATGTATTGAAGAATTTCTTATGATGCCTTAGTGGGTGAAGTGAATAAGTGATAGTAGGGTGAACTCTAAATTATATGCTTATGGAAGGATTCCAGTGCTCATTAGTCCTTACATTTTGGAAGTCTTAGATCTTAGGACTTTCATTCAAATGATATTATGGAAATCTCTTTATAGATTGTCACCTTGAAGCAGTACTCATCTTCTAGCATTTTTCTTTCTTTTTGGAATTTGGCCTCGACTCTAGGTATCATGTCCCAAAGCGGCTTTTTAAGATAAGTTTTCAATCAATACTCCCAAACCGGTTGGTCTAAGGTATTAGGTGTTGAAGCACCCCTTAGGATATACTTGCTCAAGCCTCTCTCTTTGACATAAATCCACCACAAGCATTTAACTAGGACAATAACTCTTTGAGTTCTTGTTTCTTTCTTTTTCTTCCTAGTAATTGATGCTCAGAGCCTTGGGCTTGTTCTTTATTTTTTTTTCTTTTTTTTTCTTTTGTTACTGCTTCTTCGATCAATAGATGTTTGAGAAATTCCATAATACTTCTCTAAACTTCATTTCCTGTCTATGAGCTCCCATGCAAATTTTCACAAACATGCAACCTCAATACACAATCATACAATCAGAACCTCCACTCCTCTTAATCTTTTTCTTGCCCCAAGATTTATAAAATTCTTCAATATTTTTCTTTCAAAAGAATGATTTCTTTGTTGCATTCTTAGAGATTTTGGGTGCAAGTAAAATTCAAGATGATAATCATGATATCATAGCAACATGTTACAAATCAAATATCAAATTATGCTTATTCACAAGGAATAATCACACATGCATACAAAGAAAATAGAAGACGATCATGCAATTTAAAGTACTGGAAATAAGAAAGAGGAAAAAGGAACTTTACCACCTTGTAGTTCATCTTCATTGTTGTTGTCCTTTTCCTCCTATTCTTCCCCCTTCCCACACCCAACTTAGAATGATTGCTTATACTCAAGCAACAATTAAAACAGTGGTGATGGGGCCTATGATGGATCATGAGTGTCTTATGCCATGAAATGTGAGTAATGCATTTGCTTAAGCAAGCAAAATTAAGGATACAATAAAGGCACAAGAAGTAAAATAGAGGTAATGTGATTGCATTAATAAGTGGTGTTGGCATGGTACTTTGCATGAAAGTTAAGTGGCAACACCAAACTTAGTGTGACACTTTCATTTTAGAATGATGCAACTACCCAGTGAAGATTGAAAATTATGTTGTTGCATGGCAACACCAAACTTAGAATGCAATCATATGCCAAATTATTGAAAGTAAACTATGCAAGGAAAGAAAATGTTACCTACGGTTGAGTTGCCTCCCAACAAGCGCTCTTTTAATGTCATTAGCTTGACATGTTGTTCATGACTTTCTTCCTCTTCTTCCAGTTTGTTAAGAGGAATGACCTCAAGAGGAAAGAGGAGCCAGTTAATGCCCCTTGTTTTGAGTGCCTCTCCCCAGCAAGCTTTCTTTTGTTGTTAGCTTGAATAAACTTGCTTGTTGGGGTAGGGGTGGGATGGCTTTTGGTTGACCTTTTCTTCTTCATAGATATTATCTTTCTTTTCTTGGTCACCATCCTCTTTTTAGTGCTCATGTTGATTGCCTTCACCACCTTGATTTCAGGACTTGGGTGTTGTATGATGGTTGGAGCATCCTCTTCATCAAGTGCTTCTTGAATTGGTAGTTCAATGAACTCACCCTTTATGCAACTCTCTATTTTATTGGAGTAGTGTGAACTCCCTTGATTGACTTCCTCCCTTTCTTCTACATGATGTTGCATTGAGTCTTATGGGAGTGAGTTTGCATGTTCCTTTGTCACCACTAGTAACCTATGTGGGTATGGAGCCTTAGGCTTATATATTCTCACAACCTCCTCCTTCTTCATATGAATCTCACTTGGTATGTCTGCCTCTTTTTTTTTTATTCTTCTGATTCCTCCCTTGTTCTTGACCTTTGAATGAACTCCTCTGTTTCTGGAGAGAGTGAAGTGGTCTCTCTTTGTGATCTCAGCTCTTCAATGAATTATTCTTCATAATAGAGTTGTGTATTCTGTCTCAATTTTTCTTCATGGTCCCATTTTGCTATTTTCTCCTCTTTGTTTGTCTTTGTCATTTCTTCAACGAGGAGTTCTATCCTAGCGAGTCTATCTTCTTCTCTACTTTTTTTGAGTTCTTCAATGATAAGCTCCATCCAGGCAAGTCTATCTAAAGGAGGTTGGCTAGGTTGTAATGGTTGGTCGGGGTTGGCTTGTGAATGGAATTGGTTATTTTGTGATTGTGTGTTTTGAAAGTTTTATGACTCTTGTGGGTAGTGGATTGAGTTTTGTGGATGATGAAACGAATTATATGGATTTGGGATAGAATTTTATGCTGAGGTATACTCAAGTGATGAAGAATTTAGGCACATCAAACTTGGAGGTGAGGTTGGATAATTGAGAGGTGATGACTTTTGATGAATGGGGTATGAATGAGTGAAATCTCTTTGATTTTGATCTTCCCAGCCACAATTTGAGTAGTGATCAATTTCACCAAAATATGGACCATTTTGTGGCTCTGGAAAGTACCCCATTTCATGTTCTTGATACTCCTACCCACCATGAGCATAGTAAAGTGAATCATTCTGTGGTGGTGAAGAGTTTCCCATGAAATTTGATTGACTAAAATATGATGGATGCTCCTTTCTTTCCTGCAAAAAGCTCTGTCTCAAAAAATAATCACCAAAAGAAATTGGTATCTCCATTGTAATAAATGAGGGATTCTTAGTGAGGCAATATCACAAACAGTTAGTTAGCAAAAGAAAATAAGAAAGTAAAGAAAATAAAGACAAAAGAAAAGTGTCTAATCTAGTAAATCAATCAACCGGTAGTTTATTAATCATAATTAATCCCCGGCAATGGAGCCATAAACTTGATGCACAGAAAACTTATCTCCCAACAAATCTCCTTTCGACAAGTATACCAAATTTGTCGTCAAGTAAAAACTCACAATAGAGTGAGGTCGAATCCACAGGGATTAACGGATTAAGCAATCAATGGTTAATTGATTATTCTAGTTAAACAAATCATTAAGGAGTGATGAGCAACAAGAAAAGTAAATAGCACAAAAGTAAAGAAAGAGATAAAGTGTAGAAAAGTAAAATGGCAAGAAAAGTAAATGTAAGAACTAAAAATAAAATGAACATTGGGATCAAGAGATATTGCAATCCTCCAGATCAAGTTCATTCTCATCTCTTCCTCAATCAATGCATTCATTGAACTCCTTGGCAATCTTAAGTGATTGGATCTCAATTCCTTGGCAATTCAATCTCTCCAAGCATGAACAATTTCCCAATTCCTTGATTTAATTGCTCATGGGAAGAGATGAAGTTTGGTCACTGATTGTACCACACATATTCATAGATCAAAGTATTGGTAGGATTAAATGTCACAATATCCATCCAACCCCCAACCTAATCCAATGTGAGAGAGCATTTCTAGCATGATTTCCTCATTCCTCTTCCAAGGTTCAGAGGAAATCCAAGTATGAGCAATTTCTCTTCTGAGACAATTACCCAAATGGACGAAGATCGAAAGCTCTCTAGTAAAATCAAGAGAAAAGAAAGAAGAAGAAGAATAAGAACTACAATTGATCCATTAAATCACAATAGAGCTCTCTAACCCAATGAAAAGAGTTAAGTGATCATTGCTCAACCAAAATAGAAAAGAAAGAAAGTACAAAGAAGTAAAGATGAAGATTAAAACTAAAATTGAAACTTCAAAATTCAAAAATGAAAAGTACAAAGAAACAGAAGGAAAAGTGTGTGAGGGGAGGGAGTCCGAAGACCCCTATTCAATCCCTAATTCCCTAAATCCCCCTGAATGTAAAAACTAAGGCCTTTATATAGGCTCTCCAAAATTACAAAATAAAATGAAATTAAAAGTAAATTACAATTAAATAAAAATTCCTATTCTAGATGCTTCTTGTGGCCTTGATTAGTTGATACTTGTGGGCTTGCTTGCTTGAGGTTGGGTGGTCCATGAAAGAGAAGTGAATCAAGTTGAGGTCCAGGTTCTAATGTTAGTGCTACCGTTAGCCACACTAACACTACAAGTGTGGCGTTAGTGCTTAAGTTAGTGTGGCTAATGTTACACTTGCTACCTAGTTGGTATTTTGGGGCTTAAAAGATGCCTATTGTTTGTGCTTCAATTTCATGCCCACTATAGAGTATTATATATCTTTGGAAAGCTCTAAATGTCAGCTTTCTAACGCAACTAGAATCTTATCAATTGGATTTCTGTAACTCAAGTTATGCTCCTTTGAAAGGAGTAGGGTCGCTGGCATAGTCACTGGCATTATTGGAAAAGGTGAGCCACAATAACATTAGCGATCAGGGGATTAATATTGCCAGGTTCTGAAGTTCAAACTTAATGTCCACTCCATACTATTATATATAGCTGGAAAGCCCTGTATGTCTACTTTCCAACGTCTTTAGAAGCGCATCATTTGGAGCTCTACAGCTCGAGTTACATCTCTTGGAAGGTGAAGAGGTCAGCTGGCCTTACTACAGGTTGATACCATGTTAATCTTTGCACTTTCAGGACAGATTTTCTCCCTCAAATTTAGTGTCCACCATGTAGTGCCATATATGCTTGGAAAGCTCTGGAATCCTACTTTCCAATTCCAGTAAAATCACCTCACTTGGAGTTTTGTGGCTCAAGTTATTCTTGTTTGAAGAAGGCATGGTCAGGCTGCCGGGTGAGATTTTGCCCACATTAGTGTCCATGTTAGTGTAACTAACGTGGTCATTAACGTGGGTCTTCCTTTGCTTTGCTAGCATTATTGGAACTCACTTTTGCCAATAATACTGCACCCTTGTCCCTCTTTCCCACGTTAATGGTCCACGTTAGTGTAACTAACGTGGCCATTAACGTAGGCATGCCAAGGCTCGAGGGCGTTAGTGACACTCACCTTTGTCACTAACGCTACAATAACCCCTCCTCTTCCACGTTAATAGTCCACGTTAGTGGTGTTAACATGGCCATTAACGTGGGTCTTCCTTTGCTATCTCCAACGTTAGTGACAAAGGTTAATGTCACTAACGTTGGGACATCATCCCTTTCTCCATGCTACCCTTCACGTTAATGGCACTAACGTAGCCAACGGGGATCTTCTCTGCTTCTTGTTACCTGAAATCAATCAAACAAAGTGCATCAAAGTCTTGCTCTTAATCATGAAATTCTACATCATCCATTTTATCATTCAATTCATGCATAATTCTCATGAAATCATTCAAAATTCACAATGTTTGCTTGAATCATGGTATGAATGCATTTTTAACCAAATACTTGCTTATTTTCTAAGAAAATGCAAGAAACCAACCTAAAGCATACAAAAAATGGCTAGTAAAACTAGCCAAGATGCCCTGACATCACAACACCAAACTTAAATCTTGCTTGTCCCCAAGCAAGAAAAGAACTATGCACAAAGAATTCTCTTAATTGGAATGTATTGAAGAATTTCTTATGATGCCTTAGTGAGTGAAGTGAATAAGTGACAGTGGGGTGAACTCTAAATTATATGCTTGTGCAAGGATTCCAGTGCTCATTAGTCCTTCATTTTGGAAGTCTTAGATCTTAGGACTTTCATTCAAATGATATTATGGAAATCTCTTTATAGATTGTCACCTTGAAGCAGTACTCATTTTCTAGCATTTTTCTTTCTTTTTGGAATTTGGCCTCGACTCTAGGTATCATGTCTCAAAGCGGCTTTTTAAGATAAGCTTTCAATCAATACTCCCAAACCAGTTGGTCTAAGGTATTAGGTGTTGAAGCACCCCTTAGGATATACTTGCTCAAGCCTCTCTCTTTGACACAAATCTACCACAAGCATTTAACTAGGACAATAACTCTTTGAGTTCTTGTTTCTTTCTTTTTCTTCCTAGTAATTGATACTCAGAGCCTTGGGCTTGTTCTTTATTTTTCTTTTTCTTTTTTTTCTTTTGTTACTGCTTCTTGGATCAATAGATGTTTGAGAAATTTCATAATACTTCTCTAAACTTCATTTCCTGTCTATGAGCTCCCATGCAAGTTTTCATAAACATGCAACCTTAATACACAATCATACAATCAGAACCTCCACTCCTCTTAATCTTTTGCTTGCCCCAAGATTTATAAAATTTTTCAATATTTTCCTTTCAAAAGAATGATTTCTTTCTTGCATTCTTAGAGATATTGGGTGCAAGTAAAATTCAAGATGATAATCATGATATCATTGTGATGCCAAGGCATCTTAGGCTAGTTTCACTAGCATTTTCTGTTAGTTTTAGTTGTTTTATGCATTTTCTTGAGCTTAAAGTAACCAAGAACGGTTAAATGAACAACAAGCCATGAATCATCCAAACATTATGATTTTGATGCAAATTCCATGAGTTTTCAGTGTTATTACTTGAATGCTATGAATGGATGATTTCTCATGAAATTTTGCAAGACTTTGATGCAATTGTTTGGATGATTTCAGGGAAGAAGAGGCTAGGCAAGGAAGCAACAAAAATCAATAAAGGAAGTTTAAGAATCAAATGGGACGTTTAAGCTCCAGTTTAAGGTTAAACTGGAGCTTAAACGCCAAAATCATGAGAAGAGAGGAAATGCTGTAACTGGCGTTTAACCTCCAGTTTGACCTCAAACTGGAAGTTAAACGCCAGAATGAGAAAGGGCACTAAGAAGCATTCCACGTTTAACTTCCAGTTTGACCTCAAACTGGAGGTTAAACGCCAGAATGATGATTTGAACCAAGGGAGCATTCCACGTTTAACCTCCAGTTTGACCTCAAACTGGAGGTTAAACGTGTTCGACACTTGCTACTCACCAAGAAGCATTTCCACGTTTAACCTCCAGTTTGACCTCAAACTGGAGGTTAAACGCCAGAAGCAAGAGAGGCACAAGGAGCATTCCACGTTTAACCTCCAGTTTGACCTCAAACTGGAGGTTAAACGTGTTCGACCATTTTCTGCCTCCAGGGTGTGATTTCTTCATTCCACGTTTAACCTCCAGTTTGACCTCAAACAGGAGGTTAAACGTGTTCGATGGCTTTTCTCCTCCAGGGTGTTTTCTTCATTTCCAAGTTTAACCTCCAGTTTAACCTCAAACTGGAGGTTAAACGTGGTCGACCCAAATTGCCTCCAGGGTGTGCTTTCTTCATTTCCAAGTTTAACCTCCAGTTTAACCTTAAACTGGAGGTTAAACGTGCTCGACAATGCACACCTCTGGGTTGCTTTCTTCCAATTCCACGTTTAAGTTTTAGTTTGACCTTAAACTGAAACTTAAACTTAAACTTAAACACCACCATTTGAAAAGGTTTCTGGGCCAATTATATTGAAGTTTAAGTTAGCAATTGAGCACAAAGATTAACTTAAACTTATTATGGCATGAAACCCAATTGAATATCATGGTTTATGGGATTGGGCCTGAAGAATTGATGAGTCTGGAACTTCAAATTATTGAGTCTTGTGTCGTTACTTGTTTATCACTAAGTTTGCTCAATGAATGTTACAGAATTGGATCACAGCCTCATCAAGATTATGGACCATAAGCCTAAAGCAAAAGGAAATCAAGGAAAGGCCTCAAAGCCCAAGAAACACAACAGAAGCTCAATTTAGAAAGTGTATAAATAGGATAGAATTGAAGTTAGTTAGGACTTTTTTTGGACACTTTAGCATTTTTTCATATTGTGTAATTGAATTCTGAGCTATGACTCACTAAACCCCTTTCATTGGGTTAGGGAGCTCTATTGTAATTCAATGGATCAATAATAGTTTTATCTTCTTCTTCAATCTTTTCTCTTGAATTTTGTTAGAAAGCTTCTCGATCTAATTCCATTGGGTAATTGTCTTGGGAAAGAAATTACCCATAATTGGAATCCTTCGGAACCTTGGGAAAGGAATGGAGGATTCATGCTAGAGAAGCTTTCTCACAGTGAATTGGATTGGGGTTTGGATGGATATTGTGACATGTAATCCTACCAAATTGTGGTCCATGAAGCTGTGTGGTATAATCAGTGATCGAGCAATCATCTCTTCTTATGAACATTTAAACCAAGGGATTGGGAATTTGTTTGTTTTTAGAGAGAATTGGTGAGCCAAGGAATTGGGATCCAATCATATAAGATTGCCAAGCAAGATTCCATGAATGCATTGGTTGAGGAAGAGATGAGAATGTTTTGATTCGGGGATTTCAATATCTCCTGACCCCAATGAACCCATCTCTCTGATCTATCCTTTTCCATTTACATTCTGCAATTTCAATTTATGCAATCACCACAATTCCCTTTTAATTTCAGCAATTTAACTTCTCGCACTTTAATTCTCGCAATTTAAGATTCAGTCATTTCAATTCCTTGCAATTTACATTTCCTGCCAATTTACTTTATGCAATTCACACCCAATTCTTGATTCCGCTCAACTAATCAAACTTCTAATTCGAATTGCTCAGTCAACCAATCCTTGTGGGATTCGACCTCACTCTATTGTGAGTTTTTACTTGACGATAACCGGTGCACTTGCCGGAAGGAATTTTGCCGATTGTGCAATTTCCTAAAATCGTAGCTATCAAGTTTATGGCTAGATCACGTAGCAACATGTTACAAATCAAATATCAAATTATGCTTATTCACAAGGAATAATCACACATGCATATAAAGAAAATAGAAGACGATCATGCAATTTAAAGTGCTGGAAATAAGAAAGAGGAAAAAGGAACTTTACCACCTTGTAGTTCATCTTCATTGTTGTTGTCCTTTTCCTCCTATTCTTCCCCCTTCCCACACCTAACTTAGAATGATTGCTTATACTCAAGCAACAATTAAAACAGTGGTGATGGGGCCTATGATGGATCATGAGTGTCTTACGCCATGAAATGTGAGTAATGCATGTGCTTAACAAAGCAAAATTAAGGATACAATAAAGGCACAAGAAGTAAAATAGAGACAATGTGATTGCATTAATAAGTGGTGTTGGCATGGTACTTTGCATGAAAGTTAAGTGGCAACACCAAACTTAGTGTAACACTTTCATTTTAGAATGATGCAAATACCTAGTGAAGATTGAAAATCATGTTGTTGCATAGAATGCAATCATATGCCAAATTATTGAAAGTAAACTAAGCAAGGAAAGAAAATGTTACCTACGATTGAGTTGCCTCCCAACAAGCGCTCTTTTAATGTCATTAGCTTAACATGTTGTTCATGACTTTCTTCCTCTTCTTCCAGTTTGTTAAGAGGAATGACCTCAAGAGGAAAGAGGAGCCAGTTAATGCCCCTTGTTTTGAGTGCCTCTTCCCAGCAAGCTTTCTTTTGTTGTTAGCTTGAATAAACTTACTTATTGGGGTAGGGGTGGGATGGCTTTTGGTTGACCTTTTCTTCTTCATGGATATTATCTTTCTTTTCTTGGTCACCATCCTCTTTTTAGTACTCATGTTGATTGCCTTCACCACCTTGATTTCAGGACTTGGGTGTTGTATGATGGTTAGAGCATCCTCTTCATCAAGTGCTTCTTGAATTGGTGGTTCAATGAACTGACCATTTATGCAACTCTCTATTTTATTGGAGTAGTGTGGACTCCCTTGATTGACTTCCTCCCTTTCTTCTATATGATATTGCATTGAGTCTTTTGGGAGTGAGTTTGCATGTTCCTTTGTCACCACTAATAACCTCTGTGGATATGGAGCCTTAGGCTTATATATTCTCACAACCTCATCCTTCTTCATATGAATCTCACTTGGTATGGCTGCCTCTTTTTCTTGTTCTTCTGATTCCTCCATTGTTCATGACCTTTGAATGAACTCCTCTATTTCTGGAAAGAGTGAAGTGGTCTCTCTTTGTGATCTTAGCTCTTCAATGAATTATTCTTCAGAATAGAGTTGTGCATTCTGTCTCAATTTTTCTTCATGGTACCATTTTGCTATTTTCTCCTCTTCGTTTGTCTTTAGCATTTTTTCAACAAAGAGTTCTATCCTAGCGAGTCTATCTTCTTCTCTACTTTTTTTGAGTTCTTTAATTATGAGCTCCATCCTGGCAAGTCTATCTAAAGAAGGTTGGGTAGGTTGTAATGGTTGGTCGGGGTTGGCCTGTGAATGGAATTAGTTGTTTTGTGGTTGTGTTTTTTGAAAGTGGTATGACTCTTATGGGTAGTGGATTGAGTTTTGTGGATGATGAAATGAATTATATGGATTTCAGACAGAATTTTGTGCTGAGGTATACTCAAGTGATGAAGAATTTAGGCACGTCAAACTTGGAGGTGAGGTTGGATAATTGAGAGGTGATGGCTCTTGATGAATGGGGTATGAATGAGTGAAATCTCCTTGATTTTGATCTTTCCAGCCACAACTTGAATAGTGATCAATTTCACCAAAATATGGACCATTTTGTGGCTCTGGAAAGTATCCCATTTCATGTTCTTGATACTCCCACCCACCATGAGCATAGTAAAGTGAATCATTCTGTGGTGGTGGAGAGTTTTCCATGAAATTTGATTGACTAAAATATGATGGATGCTCCTTTCTTTCCTGTAAAAAGCTCTGTCTCAAACAATAATCACCAAAAGAAATTGGTATCTCCATTGTAATAAATGAGGGATTCTTAGTGAGGCAATATCAGAAACAGTTAGTTAGCAAAAGAAAATAAGAAACTAAAGAAAACAAAGACAAAAGAAAAGTGTATAATCTAGTAAATCAATCAACCGGTAGTTTGTTAATCACAATTAATCGCCGGTAACGGCGCCATAAACTTGATGCACAAAAAACTTATCTCTCAACAAATCTCCCTTCGGCAAGTATACCGAATTTGTAGTCAAGTAAAAACTCACAATAGAGTGAGGTCGAATCCACAGGGATTAACGGATTAAGCAATCAATGGTTAATTGATTATTCTAGTTAGTCGAATCATTAAGGAGTGATGAGCAATAGGAAAAGTAAATAGCACAAAAGTAAAGAAAGAGATAAAGTACAGAAAAGTAAAATGGCAAGAAAAGTAAATGTAAGAACTAAAAATAAAATGAACATTGGGATCAAGAGATATTGCAATCCTCCGGATCAAATTCATTCTCATCTCTTCCTCAATCAATGCATTCATTGATCTCCTTGGCAATCTTAAGTGATTGGATCCCGATTCCTTGGCATTCCAATCTCTCTAAGCTTGAACAATTTCCCAATTCCTTGATTTAATTGCTCACGGGAAGAGATGAAGTTTGGTCACTGATTGTACCATACACATTCATAGATCAAAGTATTGGTAGGATTAAATGTCACAATATCCATCCAACCCCCAACCTAATCCAATGTGAGATAGCATTTCTAGCATGATTTCCTCATTCCTCTTCCAAGGTTCAGAGGACATCCAAGTATGAGCAATTTCTCTTCTGAGACAATTACCCGATTGGATGAAGATTGAAAGCTCTCTAGTAAAATCAAGAGAAAAGAAAGAAGAAGAAGAATAAGAACTACAATTGATCCATTGAATCACAATAGAGCTCTCTAACCCAATGAAAAGAGTTAAATGATCATTGCTCTACCAAAATAGAACAGAAAGAAAGTGCAGAGAAGTAAAGATGAAGATTAAAACTAAAATTGAAACTTCAAAATTCATAATTGAAAAGTACAAAGAAAGAGAAGGAAAAGTATGTAAAGGGAGGGAGTCCGAAGACCCCTATTCAATCCCCAATTCCCTAAATCCCCCTGAATCTAAAAACTAAGGCCTTTATATAGGCTCTCCTAAATTACAAAATGAAATGAAATTAAAAGCAAATTACAATTAAATAAAAATTCATATTCTAGATGCTTCTTGTGGCCTTGATTGGTTGACACTTGTGGGCTTGCTTGCTTGAGGTTGGGTGGTCTATGAAAGAGAAGTGAATCAAGTTGAGGTCCAGGTGCTAATGTTAGTGCTACCGTTAGCCACACTAACACTACAAGTGTAACGTTAGTGCTGAAGTGAGTGTGGCTAACGTTACACTTGCTACCCAGTTGGTGTTTTTGGGGTTTAAAAGATGTCTATTTTTTGTGCTCCAATTTCATGCCCACTATAGTATATTATATATCTTTGGAAAGCTCTGAATGTCAGCTTTCTAACGCAATTGGAATCACATCAATTGGACCTCTGTAACTCAAGTTATGCTCCTTTGAAGGGAGTAGGGTCGCTGGCATAGTCGCTGGCATTATTAGAAAAGGTAAGCCACAATAACGTTAGCGATCAGGGGATTAATATTGCCAGGTTCTGAAGTTCAAACTTAATGGCCACCCTCTACTATTATTTATTTTTAGAAAGCTCTGGATGTCTACTTTCCAACACCTTTGGAAGCGCATCATTTGGAGCTTTATAGCTCGAGTTACACTTCTTGGAAGGTGAAGAGGTCAGCTGGTCTTACTACAGGTTGATACCATATTCATCTTTTCTCTTTCAGGACAGATTTTCTCCCTCAAATTTAGTATCTACCATGTAGTACCATATATGCTTGGAAAGCTCTGGAACCCTACTTTCCAATGCCACTGGAATCACCTCATTTGGAGCTTTGTGGCTCATGTTATTCTTGTTTGAAGAAGGCATGGTCAGGCTGCCGGGTGAAATTTTGCCCACGTTAGTGTAACTAACGTGGCCATTAACGTGGGTCTTCCTTTGCTTCGCTAGCATTATTGGCACTCACTTTTGCCAATAACGCTGCCCCTTGTCCCTCTTTCCCACGTTAATGGTCCACGTTAGTGTAACTAACGTGGCCATTAACGTAGGCATGCTAAGGCTCGAGGGCGTTAGTGACACTCACCTTTGTCACTAACGCTACAACAACCCCTCCTCTTCCACGTTAATGGTCCACATTAGTGGTGTTAACGTGGCCATTAACGTGGGTCTTCCTTTGCTATCTCCAACGTTAGTGACAAAGGTTAGTGTCACTAACGTTGGCACATCATCCCTTGCTCCATGATACCCTTCACGTTAATGGCACTAACGTAGCCACTAACGGGGCTCTTCTCTGCTTCTTGTTACCTGAAATCAATCAAACAAAGTACATCAAAGTCTTGCTCTTAATCATGAAATTATGCATCATCCATTTTATCATTCAATTCATGCATAATTCTCATGAAATCATTCAAAATTCACAATGTTTGCTTGAATCATGGTATGAATGCATTTTTAACCAAATACTTGCTTATTTTCTAAGAAAATGCATGAAACCAACCTAAAGCATACAAAAAATGGCTAGTAAAACTAGCCAAGATGCCTTGGCATCAGCAGTGACAATGTGCAAAAGGATAGAGAGATCCTATTCCGACACAAGTGAGAACTGACAAATGATTATCCGTGCGGTAGCTGTGCTTGGTATTTTTCATCCGAGACGAGAGATCCAATGGTTGATTAGCCGTACAGAAACCGTATCTGGACCATTTTCACTGAGAGGACGGATGGTAGCCATTGACAACAGTGATCCACCAACATATAGCTTGCCATAGAAAGAGCCATACATGTTTGGAGAAGAAGACAGTAGGAAAGCAGAAATTCAGAAGACAGAGCATCTCTGAACCTCAACCTGTTCTCCATTACTGAACAACAAGTATCATTAATTTCATGCTCTTTTACTTTTTACAAACGAAATCATTTTTATCACTAATATCCTGACTAAGAGTTATAGGATAACCATAGCTTGCTTCAAGCCGGCAATCTCCGTGGGATCGACCCTTACTCACGTAAGGTATTACTTGGACGACCCAGTGCACTTGCTGGTTAGTTGTACCGGAGTTGTGAAAAGTGTGATCACAATTCCGTGCACCAGTCACATATCCCAATTAGTTCATGGAATTAGCAATTTAGGAGGAGTGTTTTCAAGCTGTAGTTCAAGCGAGATAGCTCTCTCGAAATCACAAGAACTCGTGTAGAAAAGGGTCATACTCTCGTTCCACCTAATTCATAAGATTAAGAACGAAAACAACATCTTTGAATTGAATTAAACATATATTAAAATAGAAGAATAATAATCTCAATCCATAAAAATAAACAGAGCTCCTAAGCTTAACCAGAAGGTTTAATTGCTTATAATTTATAGAGAAAACAGGGTTCTGAAAAATGCAGAAGGAAGAAAATCCTTCATTCTCTCTAAAGGGTAGATCTTATTCCTTATATGCTAACCTAATTTGATACGAAAATAACATAAAATAATAAATTCTAAATCTAAAAGATATTGTTTGTAAATAAAAATTTCAAAAAGAAAATAAAATAGGCTAATAAGTGCTAAATCCACTTGAGAGGCCCAAAATTAATTAAATCAAAGAGATCAAAGCAATATATAACTTAAGCACCAAAACATTTCCATAATTAAGCATTAAGCATTGATTTCTTGTATGAAAAAGTATAGAAAACACAACGTAATACGCATGCATCCACATCACATGCATTTGTTTGTTTTGTTTGAGTGTGCATTATTTTGGTTTGATTAACTGCTTAACTCTGCTTATCTGTTACTTGTTCTACTTGCTGTAGTTTCACCTTTATTTGTGTTTTCCTTACTTGAATTGCATGAGTATGTTTTCTATGAGACCCCTCTTGGTGGAGGTGTGAGAGGGGTTGTTCCACCGGTTATTTGGAGGATTGGAGGAGACAGAAAGTGGAGTGTTAGGTTAAAGTTAGATTCAGAACATGAAATACCTTAGATAACTTAATTTCTGATTTAGTTGAATCTTTAAGCTGAAATTTGAGTGTCTGAATTCTAGAAATACTTCTTGCTTTCCCAGGACCTTTTATATTAACTATGTGGGCACCTTTACCATGCTGAGCGAGAGGCACCTCGCTAAGCATTTGGAGTTTCCTGTGCGAGCGAAGTTTGGTTATTTTGGGTTGCTGTATTTTGTATTGATACTATGTATATATGTATATAGATTCTCCTCCGTATATATTTTATGTTTGTCCATCCTAGAGGTTGACTTGGAGAAACAGGTATTTATTCTGTAGTTTGAGTTATATTATGGGTTGTATAAATATATATAACTACATACTCTGGCCGACCTTAGCTTCATAGGTCGAGTCTGGAACTTGAGATATGTGTTTTGGAACTCCGATCTGTATATTATATTTTTAGTCTTCTTTTGATCTTACCTATCCGTTTACGATGAACCTTGCGAGTGTGATACGATTCTATTTTCGCTTTTGCTTAACTTTTTCTTCAAGGCTCCTAATTATAAATCCTTTCAACTATATTTATGTATGTATTTTACTTTTAGAGATCGTAATACCTCGTCACCTCTGCTTTACGACTTAAGCGTAAGGCTCTGTGTGGTAGGGTATTACAATATTATTGCGAACAATGTTGGTAGGAGTGAACATTTTTAGCAAATTACAAAAAAATTAAAGTGAGAGCTCCATCGAATATCCCTAACTCTTTGCAACATGCTTAGTTGATTTGCACATTTTCTTTAAATTTTTAATTGTTTGAGCTGTTTGTAATTGATGTATTTTAGAAGAAGTACTAATAATAATGACAATAGAATTTAATTGCGTAAAAAATTCATGTAACAATTTAATTTTACATTTCACGAAATTTCAGAACTTTCTGTAATTTTGTGTATCACGGTTTGACTCAGTTCAATGAACCAAATACGTATCAAAAATAAAAATATATGTTTACTATTTATAAAAGTAATATTTTTTTAATAAATAGTAAAAGCTTTTTGTATCACATAATTACTAGGTCAAAATTTAGCAAGTAAGAGATTTTTAACGGTATTCTTAGAACAAGTAAATTGCACCAAAATATTTTAGAGTTAAGATGATTTATCATCTCATTGTCAATGACTTTAACACTGGTAAAAGAGCCAAGCAATTGACCAGATAAAATAAAAATATGTTCTTAAATGATTATCACTTGATAATTATCTCTTGCAAGTTAATCTGAGCTACACATCTCATCCTTATCTCTACATTAAATTCATGCACCTCTCTCTCCCTTATCATATCTCATTTTGTTTCCTTTCACTTCCAAAAATATGAGAGAAAAAGAGAAGCTAAGTTAAGTATGTTTCACTTCAAGCTTGATTCATAAAAGATTCAAGGTTCTAATCAAAATTCTGTTTTGATTAATCAAGTTCTCTCTTCATTCTCTTCTCATCTATATCAATTTCATGAAGCTTAGTCAAGAAAATTCCCTCTTTTTCTCCTCTAAAGTTTTGGCTATATGCCTAAAGAGAAGCATGATCCATTTTCATCTTTCTATATTTATGAAATATGTTTTGAACCTCTAAAGAGTAAAAAATCAAAGCTAAGTTTCAAGTTCAAAAGATGAGAGCATTTTTTCTTTTTTTTTTTTCTTTACGAATTCTTCTATCAAGGCGTCTTGTGAGCTAATAATGGTTTTTGATTGAAATTAGGTGTATTTGGATGCTATAAGAACCATTAGAGAGTAATACAAATTTGGATTTGAGGTAAAAATTAGATTAAAATATTTTTTGTAAACTATTTGATTGAATGCTAATTGTAAATGATGATGTATTGATAGATTTGAATGCTTAAATGTGTAATTGATGATGTTTGAATGTTGAATTGATGATTAGTACGAATTATAAATAAAATTAAAAGATTTTGAGAACTTTATGGTTATGTTTAATGTATTTGGGATAAAATACAAATAAAAAAAAGTTAGGGTAAGCTAGATATATTTTAAACTATGAGAAGAAAATTTAGAAAATAAAATTTAATGCAAAAAATATGTGTAAGCCTAAAATCCATCAAGAAAAGTGACTAAAAGTTTCTAAGTCATGAGTTAAAGGTCAAATTATAATTTAAAAAAATTAAGAAAGCAAGAAGAAATTTATTGGAAAGAGAAATAGGTCCTTATACATAAGTGAAAAAACAGGCAAAGATAATTTCATAAAAAGATCTAGGATAAAAATATAATTATAATATAGTTTAAGGGTAAAATAATGATTAAGATAAAGTTTAGGATCACCGTGGTCATTATGAAAAAATTCAAAGATAAGAATGCAATTGAGACATTTAAGGATAATATGGTCGTTAAAATAAAATTTAAGGACAATAATGTAAGTCTAAAGCTTTAAGGATAAAAGGTAATTATTGAAAAAATTGAGGTTAAATGATAATTTTTTAATATAAAGAAAGGATTAAATTAGTATTTTTTGAAAAAAATTAAGGGACAAATGGTTATTGATGTGTGTAAGTCTCAGAATTTTTGAAAAATCTTATTATGAGTTAATTTCAGTTTATTTATTTATTAAAAAAATTTTTTTTTTAAATTTTCTTTAAATATAATAAAATCAAATTTTGATAATTAAACTAAAAATTTTACTTAATTTTATAATTATTGATTAATTTTTTATATTTAAAATTATAAAATTTAGTAGCTGTAAAAGAATGAGAATTTTATATGATTTGATTTAAATAATTGAGATTTTGGAATTTAATGCTTTAAGTTTTATTAATGAAGAAAATTAATTATATTATCTTATATTTTAAATTAGAGTACTTGATTGAAAGTCAATTAGTAAACTAATACAATAAATAATATTTTTAAAATAATTTTAAGGGATTAAATTAGATTTCAAATTAATACAATATACCCTAATTTTATTAAAATTGCCAAACTCTAATTTTATTCAAAATCTCCAAATCCAACCCTAACTCTAACTAAACAAAACCTAATTTTACCCTAACCCTCACCCTCATCGCTGCTCACCCTACCCTCTCCTAATACACACACATGCTGAGAAATGAACGAAAAAAAAAAGATAGAAAGGGAAGAACGGAGAGGGAGAAGAAAGGGAGAAAGAAAAACAATGAGCAACATAGGAGAAAGGGAGAAGAGAGAGATTGGAAGGGAGGAGACCGCGTCCTGTTGCACCGTCACCGCCATCCCCTCACTGCGGCCGTCGAGTCGTCGTCGTGGAGTTGAGTCGTGAAGAGAGAGAGAGCGACGTGGAGGGCGAAAGTCATGCGAACTTGGAACCGCCGCACTATCATCGCAGACCTTGCCACGGTTGTGGTTCGTCGCCGCCATAACTGGGTCGCTGGGAAGAGGAGTCCGACGCGAAAGGAACACAATGCGAGGGAGGAAGGATGCGACTATGCCACTGCTGTTGTCGCCCGCAAGTTACACGGTGCCTTTGGGGTCACCGTTGAGCTGCTCTGTTTCACTGTTGCTGAGCTTTGCCACTCCTTCTTCATCGAGATTGTGGTGCTAATGCGGGAATCACTGCCAGGGAAGGAGGAGGCCTTGTGGCCATGCCTGGCTGATGGGAAAATCGATGTGGCTGCCGGAGCCATCATCGGAGATGCCGCTACTTGGCTCAGTTGTTTCTTCTTAGTTGTAGAAGTGTTTTCGTTCTGAAAATCCCTTTAGTTGCTGTTTTGTTATCTTATCCTGAGGTTTTATGGTGTTAATTGTTATAAGATTGAGTTTCAATTATTATATGTTGCGATTAGAGTTGTTGTGGTTGCTGCGAAAGTGGTTTAGAGCTGAGGCTGTGGTTGCCGCCGTTGCAAGCCGAGAGAAAATGGAGTTTTGTCGCGGAATTGAGTCGTGAATTAGGTAGGGGTGCTTTTCTTAAACTTATTTTACTTTCAAGAGTTGTTACAAGTCGATATTAATGCGAAAAATATACTTTTGTGATTTTGTAAGTCTTATGGACTGAATTGAGCTGCTCTGGATGATTATAATTGTTTGTCTGGTGAAATTATTGACTATTTGAATATTTTGAGTTATTGATTTTATTAAATTAGCGGTTGCCGAATTGGTTTTCTTGAGATTTGAAATTTTTTATTGAAAATGAGTTAATTTTAGAAAAGATTTAATATTGGAATTTGTTTGAAACGGAAAAGATTTAATATTGAAATTTGGTTTCATATTGAACCTGATTTGATATCGGAATTTGGATAAAAATAAATATGAAAAGAATTTGATATTTGAAAATGGTTTGATTATTGAAAATGATTTGTTATTTGAAAATTATTGAGAAATGTTTGAGAAAAGTTTGGTTCCCCTTTGAAGGGTGTCAAAAGTCTGAGTTTTAAAGAGAAGCTGCTAAAATTTTTTTGAAAATTGGAGACTTCGTTTGATGTGGTTATTTAGAAAGGTTTGGATTTAAGGATTCTATGATTTGATTTTGAGTTATTAAGAAAACGATTTCATTTTGAGTTTGATTTATTTAGAAAAGAATGAATTAAGTTTTGAGTATGAATTTTTTATGAATAATGATGACATTGAGACTAATTGTTGATCCTCTATCACAAGATGTGATTGGGCACTTTAACTCCCCGAGTTACAAGTTATATATATATATATATATATATATATATATATATATATGGGTTTTGTCCCATGGATATTATTGAATTTGGAGTTTGACTCCATAAAATATTATTGAGCTTGGAGTTTGATTGAGCTTGGAGTTTTGTCCCATGGATATTATTGAATTTGGAGTTTGACTCCATGGAATATTATTGAACTTGGAGTTTGACTCCACAGAATAGTATAGTTGAGCTTGGAGTCTGACTCTATGGAATATTATAATTGAGCTTGGAGTTTGACTCTGTGGATATTATTTTTGAGCTTGGGAATGCGTGCACAGAGGGACTGTCTAATGGTTAGCTACCAGGACGCGGGTTGGCTATATAACCGACAAATGAGACTCATCAACCATAGGACAGACATGCATCTTATGTATTTGTATGTTTTGCTTGGGTGTGCATTGTTTTGGTTTGCATATTTGTTTAACTATGGTTATCTGCTATTTGCTCTACTTGTTATATTTGCATTCTATCTGTGTTTTCCTTGTTTGTAATGTATGTGTGTGCAACTGAGAGATCTCTCATACTGGCGGTGGTGAAGTTGAGGGTTATTTTCCTGATGTGATGATTTGATTGAGTTGCTTGAGTTGGGGACCGTGATTGGTTTCTGATTGAGGTTTTAGTAAAGTATGAAAAATCAAACTAGTTCGGCATAGACTTAATGAACCTATGCTTAGAACAGGTTGGTCATTCATACAGTATAGAAAACTGATTAAGATTTTCTTATAAGAAAAGAAAGGTTTTGGATCTTCTAGATAATTAAATATTGGTTTTTGAAAAGGTTTTGGATGATTAGCTGTTGGTTTTTAAAAAGATTCATGGGACAAATGATAATCACGGCCTTAAAATCAGTTCTTTTCTTTATATGTATCTTCTTATGACAATTCTTAAACCCTCTACTGAGAACCCTTTCGAGGACGATGTTCTCACCCCGCTACAGCTTTATCTTTTCAGGATGGACGAGGAAGCTTGCAGAGTTTTTTTAAGTTCTTAGATATGCTATTTTTGTTTGTACACATATGTTATAGATTTTTCCTCGCCTTTATTATTATATTCTTGTAAGAGGGATAGGAGTCGTGACTGTAATAACATGTATGTATATAATATTTGTAAGTTGCTTGAGTAAGAAGTTTTGTATATATATGTATATGCTTATTTATTTTCAGTCAAGAAGTATTTCCGTGTTTATTAAAAAGAAAACAGTGATACAGTTTCGAGTCAAGGCTCCTATTTTATTACTAAATATATGAAGTCGTCGTAATACTTCTCTCTATCAGAGTGGCGCAGCCAGAAGCATGACATTCTGATAGTAAGGGTATTACATTATGGTATCAGAGCAGTTCATCTTGATTAGAGACTTGAGAATGGACTGACTATGCTTCATTACACCCTCGGAGTGTTTGTCGTGTTGTAGGTCTTGTCTAGGAAACAAGAATTAGAGCTTTATGGACATGACTGTCTATTGATTAATGCTGTTAGCTTACCATTGCATATATGTTGATGTTAAGTTTGGCCAACTTAATGTTGATGGTCTGTGTGTACAGGAAAGTTAATAGGTTACTATAGACGAATTGGAATTGATAAGTAATGGGTAATGCGAGTCACATGGTTCGGGGATGCTAGAGTTCACTTTTCGTGCTTGGTTCGACTTATGATTCTTGTTTACGTCGCTTAGGTTGGCATATCGTTTCTTCTTTACTACCTTCATTGAAGTTTCTTGACTCAGATTCCTTCCTTGAACCATGATTTGACCATTCTCCGACCATATTTTATTATTCTTCCATAACTTTGCTTGATTGTATTCCTGAGAGTTTGCTTGAGTCTTTCAAAAATATCCGTCTTTATCATTAATTATACTCTTCTTCATGAATCCTGTGCTCATTGATTTGATCTTGAACCTGATTTGGTGTGATGTGTGATCCTTAAATCTTGAGCGGTTTGAACTTTGAAAGTTATGATTCGATCTAAGCTAACTATGTAATTTGATTCTTTTGTTTCATGTCTAATGTATATCTTGATCTAACCATATTCTTGATTATCTCTTAAATTTTCGACATCATAGTTCCTAATCTTGAATTTCTCTGCGTGATTTGTGTACCTCCTTGACGTAAACTGAGCTTGTTTTGGTGTGATGCATCATTCCTTGCAGTCTATTTCTAGAGTTCTTGTTTTGGATTGATAAAGTTTTGAATTGACTCTTTCTCTGCCTAATTCTGTTCCACGATTATCCATCAATTTTTTTTGAGATCACTTTTAACTTAGCTTATACTTCCCTACATGGATTCAAAAAATTTTTTATATGGTTTAAATATGTTTATCTGTAATGCCTCATATATTCTTTTATACACATGTGAAAACAATTTCTACCTTTGATTTTCTTTTTTGACTACAACTTGATTTACTTCTAGCCTTATCACAATTTTTATACGTATTCTTATGTGATTTTGTACCTAAGTATTTTTCAAGACTCTTGAGAGAATATTTCTGCCCATAACCCAATTAAATTTTATTTTACAAACTTTACGAATTTTATTTTAATTTCGGTTCTTTTGATGCAATAACTTATTTATACTTTTCGTATTTATTTTGAGAAAATGAGTTTATTCCTTCTTAAGATTATTCATTCTTTGTAAATGTTACCATTGACTTCTTAGATTATTCATTCTTTTCAACTCAACAAATCCGGTTTAAATGAATACACCATTCTTCCTCTTGATTATTCCTACCGAAGTTCTTAGATTTAAAATTCCTTCTTAGGATTACAACTTGATTTTCTACCAACCTCGCTTTTGCTTTTATGAAAATTCTTATTTGATTATGTAAAGTGTCTTTCAAGGTTTTCGAGAAAATATTTTATCCTTAGCCTAACTAATTTTCATTTCACAAATCTTGCATAATCTAGTTTGACTCGAATTTGCTTTAACATGACGCAATATTTATGTTTTTACTGATTCTCTTGAATTTTGTAAATAATTGCCCCATTCTCTTCTATAGTTTCTATTGGAGTTCTTTGAAATCAAAATTATTTCCTATTTGCATGTCGATTTTTCCATCTAGCACACTTTATGACTTTTGACCATTCTTTTTTGTTGGTGATTCAAACCATTTCTTCATATTCTTGTGAACTTTGTGCTCCTCTGATTTGGTTTCAGCTTATTTTAATCTAATTTATCATTACCTTTTTCTTGTTTCTTTTAGATTTCCTAGATTCAATATTTCTTGTTAAGAAGCAAAATGAATCTTTTTGGAATGTTTTCTCGTGTCTGTACATCGTTGCTTAATTGTAATCTTACACCACCTTCCGAATTCACGTGAATCTTATCTTTGTTACTTATTCTTCTCTTACTGAGATTTGTATCTCTTTGAACATACTCGCGCTTATCTCTTTGAAAATTGTTTTGGTAGGACATAGATCCTTAAATCTTTGAAAACGTTAAGTGCTCCTTTTCATTAGGCGGTATTGGTTTATGCATTCTACTTGTGCCGTGTAATTTAACGTGTCGTTTATCCTTTTCCTTTTTCTTAAGATGTAATTTAAATTTTCTTGCTTCACAATTTGTACCTTACGTATATGTTGATCTGTTGATATTTCTAACTATGTTAAGACTCTTGTAACACAGCTGTTGATCTCATGTTTCTCCACGAGCTAAGAAACCCTTGTAGTAATCTGAAGTTGTTCCACTGTTATACGACACTATTGTCTTTAGTTATTCATTTTCTATAAAATCTCATACTTCTTCGACTCAGTTTGAATTTATTTTAAACTAATACGATTTTTTCTTCTTATTGATCCTATCAAATTTCTCTGATTCAAGAGTTATCCTCGAAGTTGCCAATTGATTCCTTTTCGGCGCTCTTCATTGCTTGTGCATCCTTATTTACCTGCAATTTCATCCATTCTTTCACATCCTAATAAGTACTATCTTTGTCACTTATCATTTCTTTCTAAAATCTTGTATCCTTATGAGTAAACTCGAGACTTGTTTTAGTATCACGTGCGACCTTTAGATATAACAAGTGATACGTTAGTTCTTAGGATACGATTGGTGAATATGGAAGGTGAAGTTTGTAAATATGCGATGCCACAAGATGTTGTGGAGCTGTGTTTTATGCAAAAGAATTTTATCGATGTTATGCTTGTGACCAGTAGTGACTTTGCGAAGTGATTGATGAGATTGAGAACTTTCGGATAAGTCATTTGATAAATTACAGTTGGGAGTTGTGATGGTGAGTTATGTTAAAGTGTGAAAAGTTGAAATCTTAAGGCTTGATATGAAAAACTAGTTATTATCACGGATGAATAAGATGTGTGCAAACACCTATCTTGAAAATTTACATCTTATTGAGTTTCTTCAAATTTAGGAAAATTGTTGGTACCATGTAATCTCTTTGTTTTCAGCCTATCTTGTAACTTTTGCTTTACACTACACTCTTCCCTTATATTTAAGTCTTATGACCTATCTGGTATTTGGAAATTTATATATATGCTAAGACTTCTTACTTTTCTAAAGTATACAAAAGTAAAATATTGAAACTATGTAATGTTTTATATATTATTTTAATTTTTAAGGACAAAATTTTTTATAACGTGGGTAGAATGTAAAACCCAGAATTTTCGAAAATTCTTATTATGAGCTAATTTCAGTTTATTTATTCATTAAAGATTTTATTTTTAGAAATTATTTTATTAAAAGTAATTAAATCAAGTTTTGATAATTAAACTAGAAATTTTACTTAATTTTATAATTATTGAATAATTTTTTATATTTAAAATTATAAAGCTTAGTAGCTGTAAAAGAATAAGAATATTATATAATTTGGTTTAAATAATTGAGATTCTGGAATTTAATGCTCTAAGTTTGAAGAAACTTAATTATATTATCTTATATCTAGAGTACTTGATTGAAAGTCAATTAGTAAATTGATACAATAAATAATATTTTTAAAGTAATTTTAAGGGATTAAATTAGATTTCAAATTAATACAATATACCCTAATTTTATTAAAATTACCAAAATCTAATTTTATCCAAAATCTCTAAATCCACCCCTAACTCTAACTAAACAAAACCTAATTTTACTCTAACCCTCACTGCCACTCACCCTACCCTCTCCTAATACACACACATGCTGAGAAAAGAAAGAAAAAATAAAGAAAGAAAGGAAAGAACGTAGAGGGAAAAGAAAAGGGGAAAGGGAAATAGTGAGCAACAGAGGAGAAAGGAAGAAGAGAGAGATCAGAAGGGAGGAGACCGCGTCCTACTGTGCTGCCACCATCATCCCATCACTACAGTCGTCGAGTCGCCGTCGTCGAGTTGAGTTGCGAAGAGAGAGAGAGAGAGAGAGAGAGAGAGAGAGAGAGAGAGAGAGAGAGAGAGAGCTTGTGGTGCTGATGCGAGAATCATTGCCAGAGAAGGAGGAGGCCTTATGACCGTGACTGGCTGCTGGAAAAGTCGATGTGGCTGCCAGAGCCACCACCAGAGCTGCCACTACTTGGCTCAGTTGTTTCTTTTTAGTTGCGTTAAACGTTTTCATTCTGGAAACCCCTTTAGTCACTGTTCTGTTATCTTACGCTGAGGTTTTACGGCGTTAATTGTTATAAGATTGAGTTTCGATTATTATATGTTGCGATTAGAGTTGCTGTGGTTGCTGCAAAAGTGGTTTGGAGCTGAGGTTATGGCTGCCGCCGTTGCAGGTAGAGAGAAAATGGAGTTTTGTTGCGCAATTGAGCCGCGAACGCGGTAGAGGCGCTTTTCTTAAACTTATTTTACTTTCAAGAGTTGTTACAAGTCGATATTAATGCGAAAAATATACTTTTGTGATTTCGTAAGTCTTATAGACTAAATTGAGCTGCTTTGAATTATTATAATTATTTGTCTGGTGGAATTATTTTGAGAAGGTTGAATATTTTGAGTTATTGATTTTATTAAATTGATGGTTGTCGAATTGGTTTTCTTGAAATTTGGAAATGTTTTGTTATTAAAAACGAATTGATTTTAGAAAGGATTTAATATTGGAATTTGTTTGAAACAGAAGAGATTTAATATTGAAATTTGATTTGATATTAAACCTAATTTGATGTCAGAATTTGGTTTAAAACAAATATGAAAAGGATTCGATATTTGAAAATGGTTTGATTATTAAAAATGATTTGCTATTTAAAAATGATTGAAAAGGATTTGAAAAATGTTTGACTGAAATCCTTAAAAAATGACAAAAGTCCGAATTTAAAAACATATTTAATTTTCATAAATAGATAAACCCTTAATTATTTTGTAGATTTGCAACAATTTGAGAGGCACACTAGATTGTAATTCAATGACTTCTATGATATTTTTAATTTTTAATTTAAATAGATAAAAACATCTTCTAAATTGTGTTTTAGTTATGATTTTATTCATCTAAACATAAAACAAGATTTTATTTTATTATCTTATGCATCTTTACCAAACACAATATATATATATATATATATATATAGAGAGAGAGAGAGAGTAATTTTTAGCGTTGGTGTCTTATTTTTTTTATTTAGAGTTTTATTTTATTCTACAAATCAAATGTTACCTAAAAGGACTTATATAGTTAGATGTAGGGGTGGTAAACGGGCCTAAATCCGCCGGGTCGGCCCGCATAACCCGCCAAAAAAGGCGGATTGGGCTGGAAAATCGGGACCGCTAAATAGCAAAAGCCCGCCTAACCCGTACCGCTTAAACTGCGGGTTTTGGCGGGGCGGGACGAGCTTCCCCGCTGGGCTAAGATTTTTTTTAGTGAGGGGGTATTTTTGCAATTTTTTTCCTAAAACCTAACTTCCCCCAACTTAACTTACAAGAATATGAAGATAAAAATTGAGTGTTTTGAATTATGTTTATGTTATTTTGGAGACAATATTTATAATTATGTTTTGGATTATGTTTATTTTGCTTTGGAGAGAATATTTATACTTATATTTTGAATGAAAATTTGGTTTATAATTATATTTATTAGATATTTATAATTACAAAGACTTTAATGTTTGTGAATATAAAAAATATAATTTTTTATGCCATTAGAAATTATAAATTTATTAATATGGTTGTGAAATTATATATATTACTTAGTAGTTAATAGTAAAAAAAAAAGAGGAGCTTTGGCGGACTTAGCCCGCCAGCCCGCCAGCCCGCAGTTAGGCGGGGTGGACTAGGATTCTAGGACCGCCTAATTAGGCGGGGCAGGGCGGACCAGCCCGCCAAAGGGCGGACTTCTGGCGCAGCGTGGCGGAGCGGGGCGGACTTCCCCGCTTGCCACCCCTAGTTATATGTCTCCTATTTATAATTGTTCAAAATTTATTTTATTTTAATTTGGTAAAAATTTATTCATCTTCTTGACAAAAGATGAAGATTTTTTTTTATCCTTTTCTAAAAAATAAAAACAACGAAAAGAAAACACACACACAAAAAAAATAAAAGGTGAAAAACGGTAACCCTCACCCTTCTCCTTCCTCGTCAGCCGTAACCCTCTCGGTCCCACTCTCGAGGGTAGCCCTCAGTCTTCTCACTCCCGTAACCCTCTCTCTCTCTCTCGGCGAAGGTCTCATCGGCAGTTCTGGAACCGGGAAGTCGAAGATGGTGCTGACTGGCGAAGGTGGTCAACGGTGAAGTTCCTCAACAGCATTTCGGTCACTCAACCGGTTTCGGAACGTCGAAGTTCACTCAATCGATGCTCAACAGGGATTCTGGCCTGGTCACTCAGCAGGAACCACGGCGAGAAGAAGTGGCAGTGCGACAAGTTCTTCAGAAGTACGTTCAATCCGATTGGATGGCTCACACCAAGAATATTCCATAGTTGTCTCTGTGACTGTTTATTTGGGACCCATGGTTGTCAAGTTTGCACTCTTATTATGGCTTGATGGTAGTTTGTGAAACATCATTTCATGACTCCTCTGCTTTGAGGTAGTGAATTCATACTTTGGTTAATCGAATTGGGGGGCTTTGCTCTGCATTCTCGCTGCTGTATTGTTGCATTGACATCGAACAGTTACAAAATCCATGTTATGGCCACCAATTATTATCTGCAATTTTTACGCCTATTTGTGTTTCAGATCGTTTTCCTCTTCTTAGCTGTATTCTAGGTTTGTGATAAGGCAAAGCGTTTTTGTTTTTCTATGGTGTGTGGCATTGCATTTGTGCTAAGCTTTATGTGTAATATGGAGTTCCCTTATTTATGATTCAATGTGTTCTGTTAGGCGTAATTCTAAAGCTTTTTGTTTTCTTCTTCGATTAGGGCATTTGAATTTGGAAATACTTCAATTGGCACCCTCTTCTCCAGGTACGTACATGCATGCCACCTACTTTCTAATTAATTTCCTTTTATTTATGTGTTTCGATCTCATTCTGGAATTGCATTATTTGTCTTATCTTGATTTGAAAGAAAGAATTGTGCATCAAATAAGTTGTATAATTTCAAGTGTTTAAGCATATTTCCTTCTTAATTAATTTCTCTATTTTCAATATCTTGCAAATTTCTGAAAGCAGCGCAATATGAGGCAGATTAGCCCAATTTTGGTGTTAACTATCAGAATCATATTTTCTTTAAAAATATCGTAAATTTACTGGCTGCAACTATGATGAAGCACCAGCTTCTGCTAATAAAATTTGAAAAGCAAAAATATCGTTCAATCGAGACATAAATAATTCTAATTACCCATCCTCTGGGTACTATTTGATGTTAACTTTAGGTATTTATAGCTTTATGTAAGGAAAACTTAGTGTAAAATTGTAACTAGCTGCTTCGTATTCAGAGAGGGTGATTGGATACTTCAATGCTCTGTATAATGCATGTATGATTTTTTTAGTAGACATATTTACTTTTCTGCATATCTTGACATTACTGCTATTATACAGTAATTGCAGCATTGGGAGCTATATTTTTGGTATTCAATTAAACTGGTAGTTTTTCTTGTTTACCCAAAAAAATTGATTCTGTCTTTAGCTTGTACATAGCTGTACCTGGCTAACTGTCCTAATACTTCAGTTTCAACACAGTCGGTGATGTAATATAAATTTATTATTAAGGCATATATGACTGATAGCTTGCATGAGGCATTTCTTGGAACTACCAATTTATTAGTTCTATCATGGTCATGCAGGAAGCACATGTATATTTTTCTGCTTGTTACAATGTGGCTTCGATTTTTCTGCATTTTTTTGGGCTATGTTTCTGCTTCTTTTCTGTCATACTTTCATGTTATTTTTATGCAAGTTTCCTGCTATGTTTCTGCATGTTTTTAATGTTTATATTTTCCTGATATATATTTTTTCCATTCATTTTCATGCCTAAAATTTTGGAGTTGTTAACTATTTTTATTGTTTTTATTGCCCTTTTTTTTTACTCTCTCATAGACACCAGAAGGATATTGGAGTGGTGGAACTGGATCTGTTTCTAGATGGCTGTTGACAACCGTGGACTAAAACTGTAAGTTTGGTTTATTAGGATTATGAATGAATCTATTAGTGAATGAACTGGATCATTTAACACCTTTTCATGCCCCAACATGAGAAACATCTTGACCTTATTCACAGATGCCATTTTGTCTTCTCACCTCAAAAGGTCTTTCTCTTCAATCATTTCTCTTCCCCACCTCGGTTCCACCGTGTACCCTCATCCACCTGATTTCCCCTCCCAGCTCCTCACAATCCTTTCCCATCCAAATTGGCAAAACCACCCTTCACTCAACACACTTGTCCCGTCTCTCACACCTTCACATGTCTCTTGGCTCTTATCTCACAACCTCCCCCCCAAAACTGCATTGGGTTTCTTCAATTGGGTTTCAAACAAACAACCCGGTTTCAGGCACAATGCAACTTCCTATGCTTTGTTGCTCACCATTTTAGTGCGTAATGGCTCACTGCATTTCGCTGAGAGTGTTCGCATCTCGATGATTAAGTCCGCAAAATCTGAAGAAGATGTGAGGTTTGTGCTTGACTTCTTGAAAAAATTGGATTCAGGTGATGGTGGTGGGAGGTTTACATTCAAGCTCAATGTTAAATGTTATAATTTGATTCTAATGTCGTTGTCGAAATTCGGGCTGATCGATGAGATGAGGATGTTGTACCTAAAGATGTTGGATGATATGGTTTTGCCAAATATTTATACTTTCAATACAATGGTGAATGGTTATTGCAAGTTAGGAGATTTGTCTGAGGCAAATGTGTATGTGAATAAGATTGTGGAGGCTGGTCTCTCTTTGGATACGTTCACTTACACTTCTTTGATCTTGGGCCATTGTAGGAACAAAGATGTGGATGGTGCTTTCAAGGTGTTTGAGATTATGCCGCATAAGTGTTGTCGAAGGAATGAGGTTTCGTACACGACTCTCATACAGGGGCTTTGTGAAATAGGGAGGATTGGTGAGGCGTTGAAGTTGTTTGCGCAGATGGGAGAGGATAATTGTTCTCCAACTGTTCGAACGTACACTGTTTTGATATGTGCATTGTGTTATTTAGGTAGGAAAATGGATGCACTGAAACTGTTTGAAGAAATGAGTGGAAGAGGTTGTGAACCTAATGCTCATACTTACACTGTGTTAATTGATTGCTACTGTAAGGAAGGTAATGCTGATGATGCCTGGAAAATACTGGATCAGATGTTGAAGAGAGGTTTAGTTCCTAGTGTGGTCACATTCAATGCATTAATTGATGGGTACTGTAAATTGGGAAGAACTGCAGATGCGTTGCAAATTTTGAGCCTTATGGAGTCAAATAATTGTAATCCGAATGCTCGTACATACAATGAATTGATCTGTGGGTTTTGTAAAGTAAAAGAAGTGCACCGGGCAATGTGGTTGCTTAATAAAATGATTGAGCGCAACCTATCACCAACCATTGTTACATACAACTCATTAATCTATGGTCAATGTAAAGCGGGTCATTTGGATAGTGCTTATAGGTTGCTTAACTTGATAAAGGAAAATAGCCTTGTTCCTGATCAGTGGACTTACAGCATTTTTATAGATACTCTCTGCAAACAAGGGAGAGTAGAAGAAGCTCATAAATTCTTTAAGTCCATCAAGGAGAAAGATCTTAAGGCAAATGAAGTTATGTATACTGTTTTGATTCATGGGTATTGCAAAGTTGGGAAGGTTGATGATGCTCATTCTCTGTTCAAAATAATGCTTGCTGAGGAATGTCTACCAAACACAATCACTTTCAATGTCTTGATTGACAGCTTGTGCACAGAGAAAAAGGTGCATGAGGCTTTACAGCTTATGGATGAAATGATAAAATTGAATTTAGTTCCCACAGTTGAAATATATACAAATATCATCTCTGAAATGTTGAAAGAGGGTGACTTTGATCATGCTGATATAATTCTTAACAAAATGATATCCTCAGGATGTAAGCCCGATGTATTTACTTATACGACATTCGTGCATGCATACTGCAGTCAAGGAAGGTTGGAAGAGGCAGAGAATGTTGTAGTCAAGATGAAGGAGGATGGAATCCTTCCTGATTCATTGACTTACACATTTTTAATTGATGGATATGGGTGCATGCAATTGATTGATTGCTCCTTTGGTGTTCTCAAGCGAATGTTTGATGCTGGCTGTGAGCCATCTCATTATACATATGCATTTCTCTTAAAGCATTTGGCAAAGAAAATGCAAACTATAAAAGATGGTTGTGCTGTTGAAGGTTCATTTGTTCCTGGTGTTGTTCCAAAAGGTATAGCAAGTGTTTGGAATGTAATTGATCTCGATATCACATCTCTACTGTTTGAAAAGATGGTTGAACATGGTTGCAAACCTAATGTCGATACCTACAGCAAGCTTATTATAGGACTCTGCAAGGTGGATCGCTTGAATGTGGCATTTAGATTATTGAATGACATGCAAGAAGCTGGAATATCTCCTAGTGAGATTGTTTACAATGAACTTCTTAGTTGTTGCTGCAGGTTGGAAGTGTATGACAAAGCATTGAGCATTTTAGATGCCATGGTTGAGAATGGCTATTTGGCACATTTAGAATCCTACAAGGTGCTTATTTGCGGGCTATGTGATGAAGGGAGAAAAGACGAGGCTAAATCACTATTTCATACTTTGCTTTGTAGTCAGTATAATCATGATGAAATGGCTTGGAAAGTTCTGATTGATGGTTTACTTAAGAGGGGTTATAATGACGAATACTCAATGTTTCTGAGTCTCACAGAGAAAATAGGTTGTCAATTTCATCCTTCTACATATGCAATGTTGATCGATGGACTTGATGGTACATAAGATAGTGGATATTTTTATTGTTTTTGATTGATCCTCATCTACAATGGAGATTTCCAACTATTTGTTTATAAGCTTGCCAAGCTCAAAACAAATATCAAATTCTTTCCATTCTTCAAATCAGAATATCACCAACACTAGAAGTCATGTTTTTCATGAATAGAGTGGCAGGTTCTTGAATTCACAGACCATAGTTATTTTGACAGCTAGCTGTATTTGTGGCACTATCAAAAGCGATTTGAAGATCAGGATGTAAGTTAGGTTTCTCTTTCTCAATTTTTTATTTTTATTTTATTTTTTTACCCTTATTTATATTTTCTTAAACTAACTAAAATAAAAAGTAAGGTTGATATGCATTTGCTTCTTTTTGTTTTTCTGTTTTTTGAAGTATTCTCTGGACCACTTTTAGCTTATATCGGCATTCACCTTTTAAATCTTTATATAGTTGAACATTGTGCTATGTATCTTATTTATTGACTTGATTTATCTGAATGACTAGTAGTAAATATGACTGTTATTTGATAAGTGAAATGGAAGAAACAACTGAGTTCATGGTATTTGAAAGAATAATTTAGAAGGCTTATACATTTTTTGGGTAAATGAATTTACTAGAATTGTTTGTATTCAATGGCTTTTAATTGAAATAGTTGTTCTTTAGGGTTTAAGTTTTACAGAATCATAATTAAAAATGTGTCCAAGAGCCTATTTAATGTAAAACTGAATTATGAAATTGTGTATTTCATTTTATTAGGAAATGAAGGGGCACATTTAGTTGAGATTTGAGCAGAGTATGAGTGCCATGATCAGTGATCAGATGCTTTTCTAAACACCACAATGTTGCTGATTTACCTTAGCAGACATCAACCGCTGTATTCCTAGCTCACTTTCAGAATTTAATTTGTTTTGAGGAAATGTTGCAATTTTTAATCTACAATAGTTACCCTTTATCCAATGCTGTGAAGCAGTGACGTAAAGTCTGTTATGGTTATTTCTGATAGCAAAAGTTATGGTCACATTTTATGATTGTGTTGGCCCAAATATTACTTTTTTATGCTGTATATTGAATTTATCTATTTTCTTCTTCTTTCAGTGTCATAGTTAACAATGCAGTTAAAATTTTGAAAGCATCAAGAGTAGCTGAAGCTACCGGGCTATGGCACCATGGGTTTTGCCGTTTTGGCTGGTGCTGCTACAGTTGCACACATCCACAATCTAACCACCACAGATGAGTTAACTCTGCCAGTGCCAGTGATAGAACAGAAGTTGAAGGAAGCCAAGAAGCAAAGTGCAAAATACGTACTTGAAAGTTTTTTTTCCCCCTAAGAGAACCAGTTTTCTGAAGCATGCGAATCACACCTCACAGGTTTGCAGCCTTTGTTTCGTTGGAGAAAAGACTTCTCCAACAGAATGTCATTTATAAATTATACTTGATTGCAGCAGGCACCCTTGATGCTTGAAGTTGAAATGTCATTTAATAAATGGTCGTGGAGCACATCTAACTTGGAATTTCTCTCGTCGGGGACGGAGGGAGATTTTTTTGTCAGGAAATCTTGGAAAGCAGCAAGTTTCCTTCCCTCGTTGTAATAATTTCGATTGATTCTGTAAATTTCGATTATTATTAAGATGCTATATAATTGATTCCAGTATCGGACCATTTGTTGCTTGACCAAGTGTCGAGTCGGATCAACCAACACTAACCTTTGCTGCCCAAAAAAGATGTAGAAATAGAAGGGTAATGCTACGGCCTATGATTTATTCACAGGGATACGACATGAGACATGCGGATTTGAAATTTTTATAAAACACGAGGATATGTTATATATATAAATACGAAGTATTTTTTAAATAAATTGTAATAATATTATGATATTTTATTGATATTAAATTATAAATTAATTTTTAATTATGTTTAATATTTTTTAATTATATCAAATATTTATAATATTTTTTATTTTAATAATTAACAATATATATTATTTTTAAATTTATTTTAATTTAAATTCATTTTAAAAATGCATGTTAAGATATAATTATTGGATGCGTTAATATATGATGATATTTAGATATTTAAATATATTCAACCGAAGAAGAATTTTTTTATCTTTTATAAGCCAGTTGGACACAAAAAGAACATGCGTTTGAATAAGTGTTGATGAATATTGTATTTGAAATATGTCTAATATATAGATACGACAAATCAAGAGGGATAAAGTATAATCTTTTATTATTAATTTTATAAGAGAACTAAGAATAAATACGAGAGAAAAAGCAATAAAGGATTAGAGATTACATTTTGCATTCTCTATTTTTTTTATTTTAAATAATTGAGATGATCCATTTTCCTAAAAGTGACGTTGAGTGAAAGATGAAAATTGTATCTTTTACAATAGAAAAAATATAAAAAAAATAAAGACATCATTGCACTCTTCATTCAACTTCATTCTTCACCGAAGAAATTTCGAAATAGAATGAATCACATTGTTGCCATTGTAATTTGGTATGCCGAGTTGACGACACCTCAACACTGATCCAATGAGCTTACCATAACCGTGTATAACAAACAAGCTAGTGCTAACTAACCCAGAAATAAATGGTAAGAGGCTTAATAAGCAAACTGAATGTAAATCCATCTAATAAATCCTCTCATTTCTTCAAGTATCAACGCAAACGCAATTGGGCCCAATTGACAAGCACATTTAAGAAGCAACAACCACAATATTGACAACAATAGCTGAAATTAAGTTAGATGCATTGTATAGAAACACAATTTTTGTTTTTTCTATACTTTTTTAAAACGCTTAGGCCATTTACGCTGGAGAAGTTGATTTGGGGATTGAGAAGGGAGGTATTCGCAGCACAGCTTCCTCTGTCTCAATAGGATCTGATCTCAGTATCTGAAAGAGAAGAAAACATAAATAATTAAATTTAAATAGAAAAAGATAACCCACTTAAGAGGCAAGTTTTTGAATGCTAGGCAACCAAAAAAAAAACCAACAACAACACAGAGAGAGAGAGAGAGAGAGAGAGAGAGAGAGAGAGAGAGAGAGAGAGAGAGAGAGAGAGAGAGAGAGAGAGAGAGAGAGAGAGAGAGACTACCGGATCTTGAAGCACAGGCTTTGTGTCATCCTTTGCGGGAACAAAAGAGGGCTTTGGGTTGTTGCTGGGTTTCGAGGAGTTGGTGGTGTTTGGTTTGGTTGAAGGCGGAGGCGCTTGAAAACTCCTCATGGTTTTTGTGCTGCCAGCCACACTGCAGTCACTACTACCCTATTTCAAATTCCAACTTTAAATTGCCCCTTACTGTTCTGTTACGGCAAGGCTATGTTTCATTTCGTTTGTGAAAACCAAAATTGTGAAAACTGAATGGGTCAATAAACCAGTAAAATAACTGATTTATTGATTTAATAATTTGATCAAAATTCAACCAAAATTTAATTAATTTAATTAAATATTAAATAAAATTATTAAAAATTTAATATATAATTTTAAATATTTAAATTTAATAATTTTAAATATTAAATAACATTAAATAAGCTCCATATTTTTATCACATTATCCTGCTGGTCGAAGAACTCCAGCCAACAACACTCCTGGACCTTAAACACCAAAAAATTAACAAACCTACAACCATCATAATCAAATACTCTATTTAATATTTGTTTATTTAGTAGAAATATTTAAAGAAAAAGTTGTACCACAAACTCTATTATTACTTAAAAAAAACTTAGTATTAAATTTTCCAAATACTTTTTTAATTTCTTAACCAATGACGAAAATATTATAAATACATTAATATAACAATAAAGTTAAATGTTTAAATATTTTTAAAATTAAGTCTCCAACTAAGTTATTAGGTACTTCTTTTTTTTGTACATAGTATTATTATTGCTAGTGTCACTTCTTTTTAGCTTTTTCCTCCTCTTCTTTCATTATCTTCTTCTACATGCTTCTTTTTTTAATGTCATTATGGTTGTTACCACCAACCGTATTTTTCTTCCTCCTTAATAAAACAGAAAGAGTATACAAAGATAATAAAATTGTGAAAGAATAATAATGAAAGAAAAGAAAAAATGAAGAAATTTTATTTATTGTTGATTGATTGAATTGTTCACTATGAAGGTAAAACTAAGTATATATAGAGCATTAGTCTATGAAAGATAAAAGATAAGATAAAGATAAGATAGAGATAAAGATAAAGATAACTATAAGATAATATAAAGACTAAAATTATAATTAAATTTGTGTATTCTGTTGGGCTGAATTTGTGGGCCGTGAGACGCCTTTATTGTTGTCATGGGCTGAGGTAGAAGAGTGATTTAATACGCCCCGCAAGTTGGAGGATGAAAGATGTCAAGAATACTAAGCTTATTCAGATTAAGATGGAAGGGTTGAGGAGACAAAGGCTTGGTGAAGATGTCGGCTAGTTGCCCAGAAGAGGGAATTGAGAGAAGTTTCATCACTCCAGCTTGAGCTTTTTGTCGAACCAAGTGACAATCAACCTCTAAATGTTTGGTTCGTTCATGAAAAACCGACTTAGCAGTAATATGAAGAGGACTCTGATTATCACAATATAAAACTGGTGGACGGATAGGGGAGATGCGTAAAAATTGTAACACATTTAGTATCCATTGAAGTTCACAAGTTGTGTTGGCAAGTGCACGATATTCTGCTTCCGTGGATGAGCGAGCAACGGTGGTTTGTTTCTTGGTCTTCCAAGAGACTAAAGAATTTCCTAAGAAGAAACAATAACCTGTTAAAGATCGTCGAGTGTCAGGACATCCAGCCCAATCAGAGTCACTGAAGCTAAGAAGCTGAATTTCTGATTCCCTTAGAAAGAAAAGTCCTTTGCCGGGACTAGTTTTCAAATATCGTAACACATGCTTGGCAGCTTGAAGATGAGATTCAGTAGGAGATGCCATGAATTGACTTAATTGTTGAGTTGCATACATGATGTCCGGTCAAGTAGTGGTGAGATAGATAAGACGGCCAACCAAACGGCGATATACAAAAGGGTCGGATAGCAGGGAACTTTTGTCTTGATATAGTCTTATGGTATTATCCATTGGAACAGAAGCAGGTTTAGCACCTAATAAACCAGAATCCTCTAAAAGATCAAGACAGTATTTTCTTTGAGATAAGCAAATTTCCTTTTCTAATTGAGCAACTTCAATACCCAAAAAATATTTTAATGGGCCCAAGTCTTTAATTCGGAAGTGTTGGTGCAAAATAGACTTAATGGTAGCAAGTTCAGAAATGGAATTACCAGTGAGAACAATGTCGTCAACATAGACTAGAAGGATAGAAATTTGATCACTAATGAATTTAACAAATAGGCTATAATCAGATGAGGTCTGCTGATATCCATGAGATAGCAAAAGATGAGAAAGTTTATCATACCACATACGACTAGATTGTCGTAAACCATACAGTGACTTTAGTACTTTACAGCATTGATTCGGTTGAGGAGATGTAAATTCGGGTGGCAGAGTCATATAAACATCCTTAGAAAGATCCCCATGTAAGAAAGTATTATTGACATCCAACTGATGTATGGGCCAACGCTTCATAGAGGCCAATGCCAAAACTAATCTGATGGTGGCAGGCTTGACAACAGGGGAGAAAGTTTCTAAAAAATCAACACCTTCAGTTTGAGTGAACCCTTTAGCCACAAGGCGTGCTTTATATCAATCAACCGAACCATCAGGCTTGCGTTTGATGCAATCGACCCATTTACAGCCAGCCGGCTTAACCCCTGCAAGGCAATCAACAAGACGCCAAGTTTTGTTCAGCTCAAGAGCATCCAACTCATCTTTCATAGTACTATGCCAATTAAAGTGTTGATTGGCGTCCTTAAAAGACTTTGGCTCAACGTCAGAATGTAGAGATAAAAGAAACCTTTTATGTGAAGACGAAAGAGAAGAAAAAGACATGACTGAAGATAAAGGATACTTGCACTTTGAGGAAAATTAATTTGTAGAGATGAGAGAGGAATTACACAAGTAATCAGAGAGATATGCTGGAGGTCGGTGAGGCCGGTCGGAATGACAAGGATGGGGTTGCTCAGGTGGTGAAGAAGGTGACGGGGGATGAGAAGGTGATGGTGGACTGGTGTCTAGTGCGGAAGGAGAGATGGGTGACTGTGTTGAAAGTGATTCGGTAGTCATGGGTTCAACTTGGCTAGGTAACGATAGTGAGGAAGAGGGAGAGGTTGTTGGAGAAAATAAAGAACTAGGTGGAGTTGGGTCAATGGGTATAGGTGAGGGTTCAACTGGAAGACTAACTGAATCTTGTTTTTGAGAAGGTGTGTTTGGCAATGTTGGGATGAGTGTATGGAATTGGGCATTTTTTGTGACTAAGGGCAATATCATTTCATAAAAAATCACGTTTCTAGAAATCTCAATTCTTTTATCTTCTAAAACATAAACAATATATCCTTTAAAACCACTTTGAAAGCCAATAAATACAACCTTTTTGGCTCTTGGATCAAATTTTGATCTATTTGCCATTAGGGTAGAAACAAAACATAAGCATCCAAAAACTTTAAGGTCATGATAATTTTGGTGGATAATTGAATATAATCTCAAATGGTGTTTTAAAATTAATTGCGAATGATGGAACTCTGTTAAGTAGATAAACAGCATGTCTAACAGCATAAGACCAAAAAGATGATGGTAAATTAGATTGAAACATAAGAGCACGAGCTATATTCAAAATATGTTGATGCTTGCGTTCTACCCTTCCATTTTGTTGAGGAGTTGAATTGTGTTTCAATTAAAGTAATAAAATTTTTTATTTGATTTTGCACTTCTCGTTTTGATTTTAATAAAGTAACCCGTGTAAAGCGGCTAAAATCATCAACAATAGTAAAAAAAATATTTATGATTATGAATAGAACTTTGTCGAAACGGACCCCAAATATCAAAATGTAATAAATCAAAACTTGCATTGGCTTTGTTAAAACTTTGAGAAAATAAAAGTTTCTTTTGCTTAGAAAGATGACAAATGTCACAAGCCTCATCATGATGCATAGAGATAAAAGAAAATTGTTTATGTAAATGATTAAGTCTTTGCCCAGAAGGGTGTCCTAAACGAAAATGCCATATATTGGAAGGTGTAATGGGTGGAGATTGGATGGAATTTATGGAGTGTGTAGTGAATGAATTTTTACCGAAATTGGGTTCAAAGACATATAATCCCTCTCTCATTCTGGCCAAATCAATCGTCCCCAAATTGTTGCTCTGTAAAGTGCAAGAAGAAGATAAAAAAGTGAGTTCACATGTGAGTGCTGAAGTAATTTTTGAAACAGAGATAATATTAAAGTTGAAATGAGGTAAATAAAAAACATCATGAAGAACCAAGAATGGTGAAAATTGAACGATGCCTTTATAAGAAACAGTAGCTTGAGAACCATTTGGTAAATGAACAATAATAGGAGAAATTTGTGTGTAAGAAATAAACCAAGACAAATTTGATGCAATGTGATCTGTGGCACCAGAATCAATGATCCAAATATTCAAGAATGAATCTCGATTTGAAGAATTGTTAACAGTAGAAAAAGTATTGAAAGAACAAAGATAATGAGTAGTTGGACTTGGCAAAAGCTCAAGTTGGTTTGAAGGACGAGCTTCTTCATTGAAAGGAAGTGCCATGAAAGAAAAGTGTTGGGTTGATGAAAGGTCCAAAAGAGGCTCAAGTTGCTGTTGTGCCCTTTCTCCTTGATCCATGGATGTCAGCAGAGCTCAAGAGGAGCTCTGATACCATAATAAAACGGAAAAAGTATACAAAGATAATAAAATTGTGAAAGAATAATAATGAAAGAAAAGAAAAGATGAAAAAATTTTATTTATTGTTGATTGATTGAATTGTTCACTATGAAGGTAAAACTAAGTATATATAGAGCATTAGTCTATGAAAGATAAAAGATAAGATAAAGATAAGATAGAGATAAAGATAAAGATAACTATAAGATAAGATAAAGACTAAAATTATAATTGAATTTGTATATTCTGTTGGACTGAATTTGTGGGCCGTGAGACGTCTTTATTGTTGTCATGAGCTTAGCTAGAATAGTAATTTAATACTCCTTCTCTTTTATTATTGTTATCAATATTTTTTCTTCTTCTCCTATATATATATTTAACAAAGATATTGAATACTAATGACGAATTCAAAGAGAACAAATAGTGGCCATGGCCTCCCTACAAATTTTCATTTAGTGTGAAATTTAATTCCTTCTATTGCATCGAAGGTGTTTTTGTTTTCTACTCTTCTATTAGTACAACTTGCTTTGACATCTTCTATGTGACATCTAATTTAATGGAATCCACAACAAATAAATTCAATATAAATTCTATATATTGTAACTCCTTTTGTTAATTAAATAAATTAGAAGAAACAATAGGTTATTTTGTGTACTAAAACAGCAATATAAAATTAATTTTCAATAAAAATGTCACTCGCAATTTTGTGTACTAAAAATTATAATCTTGAATAGATATTTTTTAAAATTTGACATAAGTTTTGCACCTCCACCTCGTGATTCTTGGATCCGTTATTGTTGAGTACAAAAATTTTAATACACATCACAAAAATTTTTGTACACATCACAAAAATATTAGTGTATAATAAAAAAAATTTTTGTTATACTAAAAAATTTTGTATTATGTATAAAAATTTATGTTATATCAATAAATTTATATGTTATATAAAAAAATTTATATATTGTATGTAAAAGTTTATGTGCTTTATAACAAATTTTATGTGTTTTATAACAAAATTTGTGCTGAAGAAGTGCGATGATAAAAAAACTACACGATGGAAGCGTGTTTTTTTTTGTTTTGTTTTGCTGAATTTGTACTAATTTTATTAGACTTGCTTACTAAAAATGTTTGTATATGTATGTAGCATCTATCGTTGAAATATAAATATCAAAACCAAATATTTAAATCGTCAATGCATTAATAATTTCAACACGATTCAATATATTTTGGAAAAAAAATTTAACAATTTAGTTTTTATACATTATTTTAAAGATTAAATTGCTAAGTCAACTTAAGTTGTATTTATCATTTTTATTTATAAAAAGTGTAGTTTCGTAAAATTTTCAATTAGATCTTTATAATTTTTTTTAATTTGGTCTTGCATGAATTTTTTTTAATTAGATTTTTCTTTACAGTAATTAGTTTAATTATATAGAGACTCAACTAAAAAAAAATTGGTGCAGGAACTCAACTAAAAAGAAAAAAAAAAGTATAGAGATCCAATTAAAAAAAATTTGGTATAAAAACTCAATTAAAAAAAAGTATAAAGACTTAATTAAAAATTTTACGAAACTATAAAAACTAATAGAGTAATTAAACTATTTAAAAAGTATGGAAAAAAATCATCTTTAATTGCCCTAATAATTCTTTTACATGTCCTAATTTTGAGAGGGAGATAGAGGAAGAACGATTTAATCCTTAAAGTGATCATGAAATTTTGATTGCACCAATTTGTTTTTGAATTTGACAAAGATGCACAACCACCTTTATTTTTTTTTTTTTGTCAAGTAACTTATCACGTCCTTAAAAATTGATGTGCTACACTTTTACTACTTTTAAAACCTAATGCATTTAGGATTTCGAGAGCTGTTTTTTGTATGCATTTAATTTTAAATATCACTTTAACGACTAAATAATAAAAAAAGAAAAAAGTGTTGTGATAAGAATTTATGTAGATACTCATTTTTTATAAAGCGTAATTTATCAAAGATGACCTTATTTAATGTAGTTTGAAAAAGTATCATTATATACGCATATAAATAGAAACTTATGTCTTTGAGAAAAACACAACAATAATAATTCTCTCTCTTCTTTCACTTAGCAATACTTGGCTCTCTCTCACTTTAATATATATATCTCTCTCACTTTATATATATATATATATATATATATATATATATATATATATATATATATATATATATAATATTAAGTAAATATATATATGAATAATTTTTATTAAACTAATTATATTAATACTAGAATTTTCTATTTACACTTTCTTATTTTATATTTATCATTCTTAGTTATTTATTTTACAACACATTATCAGTACGAGACTCTGATCAAATTTTAGGAACATTCCAAGTAACAAATTTTTATTATGTCAAAGCTCTCTCATTTTAAATTTAATACTCTTGATATATCTGGAAACAACTATTTATCATGAATACTAGATGCTAAAATCCATCTTGATTCAATGGATCTTGGAGATACTATTAAAGCTGAAAATAATGTATCCCAGAAGGATAAAGGCAAGGTCATAATTTTCCTTCGTCGTCATCTTGACGTATGATTGAAAAATGAATATCTCACATTAAAAGATCCTACAGATATGTGAAAAGACCTTGAAGAAAGGTACAATCATCAAAAGATGGTGATACTTCTTCAAGTTCGATATGTTAGAGAAAACTTTCTCGACCTTCCATGCCTCGAATGTGCTCTTGCAGCAGCAGTATCAAGAAAAAGGATTTTAAAAAAATATTTTGAGTTAATTTCTTACCTTCTTGTTGTTGAACGCAACAATGAATTACTTCTAAGGATTCATAAAGTGCGCCCAGCTGGCGCCGCCCCATTTTCTGAAGTAAATGCGGCAAATCATTACCCCAAAAGAGGTAAATGGCAAGATTTTGGTAACAAGAAAAATTATGGAAGGAAAAGGAATTATGTTCACAAGAGAGGATCTCACCAGAAGTGGGATTAAGAAAGAAATATTGGACAAAATAAATCAACAGAGGATAATTATTTCCGTTGTGGTGGAAAGGGCCATTGGTCGCGTACCTTTCGTACACCAAGGCACCTAGTCGATCTTTATCAAGCATATTTGAAAAAAGACGACAAAGAAAAGGGAACAAATTTTGTTTTAAATGATATTAAAAATTCCACCACTCATTATGATGTATCTGATTTCTTTGAGGATCTTGAAGGAAATATTGGCCATTTGATCAATGATGGAATAGTTTAATATGTGTATTTGTTAAGCATTCATGTGAATAAATAATGTAAGAAACTTCTCGTTAAGTTTTATGCATTTGAATTTCAAAATTACTGAATGTGCTAATAATAATAAAATTTTTAGTATATACTATACTTTTTAGAAAAATATTTTCAATCAAGGAAATAATTTTACTAAGCAAACATTTCTACTCATTCTATTATTATTTGTCTTTGAAGAGAATGGCAAGGATATATAGTGAAGATGTTAGCCTTCCAGATAGTGCAAGTTCACACACCATTCTCAAAAGTAATATATATTTTACCCATCTTGTGCCAAAAGAAGAATATGTTAATACTATTATTGGCTCGGGCAATATGATAGAAGGCTATGGAAGAGCTATAATTTTGTTTTCTGGAGGAACAAAATTCATAATAAATAATACACTATTATCTACCAAGTCTCTAAGAAACTTGTTGAGTTTCAAAGATATTCACCGAAATAGATATCATGTTGAAACAATGAACGAGGAAAATCATGAGTACTTGTATATCACAACCCATTATTCAAATAAAAAGATTATATTAGAAAAGTTACCCTCACTTTCATTTGGGTTGTATTATACTAGAATTAGTGCAATTGAATCACATGTCATTGTAAACTAGAAGTTTACTAACCCAAATGAATTCATAACTTGACACAACTGATTGGGTCATCCGGGAACAACCATGATGCAGAGAATTATTGAAAACTCCCATGGACATTCACTAAAGAACTAGAAGATTCTTAAATCTAGTGAATTTTGTTGTGCTGCATGTTCTGAAAGGAAGTTAATTTTAAGGCTATTACCAGTAAAGATTGGATTTGAGTCCTCTGAATTTCTAGAAAGGATTCAAGGCGATATATGTGAACCTATTCATCCACCATGTGGATCTTTTAGATATTTTATAGTCCTAATAGACGCATCTTCGAGATGGCCACATGTGTAATTATTATCTTCTCGCAACCTGGCGTTTGCAAGATTACTTGCTCAAATTATTCGATTAAAAGCACAATTTCCAAAAAATCCAATCAAAATAATTCGTCTTGATAATGCTGGTGAATTTACTTTCCAAGCTTTTGATGCTTATTGTATGGCTAATGGAATAAGTGTTGAACATCCAGTAGCTTATGTTCACACACAAAATGGGTTATCAGAATCACTTATTAAACCTCTAATTAATTGCTAGACCCTTACTTATAAGAACAAATCTCCCAACCTCAGTTTGGGGCATGCTATTTTACATGCCGCAGCACTTATTTGTTTGAGGCCAACGAGTTACCATCAGTTCTCTCCTATGCAATTAGGTTTTGGCCAGTAGCCAAATGTTTTCCATTTAAGGATATTTGGGTGTGCGATATATGTTCCCATTGCACCACCTTCTCGCACCAAAATGGGACCCTAAAGAAAATTAGGAATATATGTTGGATATGATTCTCCCTCTATAGTGAGGTATCTCGAGATACAAACTGGAGATGTATTTAAAACCCGGTTTGCGGATTATCATTTTAATGAATCAAAATTTTCAACATTAGGGGGAGAGAATAAACTTCCTAAAAAGGAACTTAATTGGAAAGAATCATCTTTGATGCATTTAGATCTTCAATCAGGGCAATGTGAACTAGAAGTTCAAAAGATTATACATTTGTAAAGAATAGCAAATAAATTGCCTGATGCATTTTCTGATACCAAGAGGATAACCAAATCTTATATACTAGTAGAAAATATTCCAATTCAAATTGATGTCCCAGTAAGACAAGTAGTTAAGCGTGGCAGGCCTGTCGGTTCCAAAGACAAAAATCCTCGAAAAAAAGAGGTAAATACGATCCCTGTTGAAAAAGATATAGTAGAGACACCTGCAATTGTCCAAAATTTTGATATAATTTTAACGCTAGAAGACGTTCAGGTACCTGAAAACTGTGAAAATAACGAGATCTTGATAAATTATGTCTTTACAAGAGAGAAATGGGACCGAAATAAGACAATTGTCAATGAAATATTTGCATATAATGTGGCATTAAATATCATGCATGAAAGTAAGGATCTTGAGCCAAGATTAGTCAAAGAATGTCGACAAAGGAATGATTGGCCAAATGGGAAGAAGCCATGAAGGTTGAGTTAGACTCACTTGCAAAACGTGAAGTCTTTGGACCTGTAGTCCGTACACCAGAAGGTGTAAAACCTGTTGGATACCGATGGGTATTTGGGAGAAAACGAATTGAGAAAAATGAAGTTGTGCGCTACAAAGCCCGACTTGTGGCACAAGATTTTTTACAAAGGCCCGGTATAGATGATGAGGAAACATATTCCCCTGTAATGGATGCAATAACATTGCGTTATTTTGTTCAGTTTATCCGCATATCATAGACTGCATATGCATTTAATGGATGTGGTAACAGCCTACTTATACGGCTCATTAGATCGGGATATCTATATGAAGGTCCCTGAAGGACTAAAGATGTCTAAACCATCCAATGAATATTCGCATGGGTTATACTCAGTTAAATTGCAAAGATCTTTATATGGTCTAAAGCAATCTGGACGAATGTGGTATGATCGTCTTACTAAGTATCTGGCAAAAAATGGATTCAAGAATGATGATATCTGCCCGTATGTTTTCATAAAGAAATCTGCATCTGGATTCATTATAATTGTTGTGTACATTGATGATTTAAATATCATTGGAACTCCTGAAGAGATTCCAACAATTATAAAAACTCTAAAAGAAGAGTTTGAGATGAAAGATGTTAGAAGAACTAAATTTTGTCTCAACTTGCAGATCGAGCATACAAAAAATGGGATCTTTATTCATCAAATGACATAAACAGAAAAGATCTTGAAGAGATTTTATATGAATAAGTCACACCCATTGAGTACCCCAATGATCGTAAGGTCTTTGGATGTGAAAAATGATCAATTTCATCCTAAAGAAGAGAATGAAGATATCTTTGATCATGAAGTACCATATCTTAGTACCATTGGAGTGCTAATGTATCTTGCTAATAATACATGACCCGACATATTATTTGCTGTGAATTTACTAGCAATGTATAATTCCTTTGCAACTAGAAGACATTGGAATGGAATCAAACAAAAATTTTTATATCTTCATAAAACGGTTGATATGAGATTGTTTTATCCATATAGTTGGCTATACTGATGATGGATACTTGTCTGATCCACACAAAGAGAGATCTCAAAGAGGATACTTGTTCATATATGGTGATACAACTATATCATGGAGGTCCACAGAACAGACGATTCCAGCAACATCCTCTAATCATGTTGAAATACTAGCGATACATGAAGCTAGTCGCGAATATTTTTGGCTCAGAAATTTGATTTAATATATTCTGTCATTATGTGGACTGAATGACCATAAGATAGCTCCAACTATCCTGTTTGAAAATAATACAACATGCATTGCTCAACTTAAGGGTGGATACATCAAAGGTAATAGAACACAGCATATTTCTCCCAAATTCTTCTTCATTCATGATCTTCAAAATCAAGGGACAATTGATGTCCGACAGATCCACTCAAGTGATAATCTGGCAGATTTATTTACAAAGTCACTCCCAAAATCCTCTTTTGAAAGATTGGTACATCAAATTGGGATGCGCTGTTTTCGATACATTAAATGATGTCGACAAGAGGGGGAGCCTGTACTATTTTTTCCTTGGTCAGGTTTTTTTTCCACTGGATTTTTCTTGAGAAAGTTTTTAATGAGGCAATACCAGTCAAAGGATATTTTACTCTTTTTTCTTCACTAAAATTTGTTCCCATTAGATTTTTCTTTAGTAAGATTTAAATGAGGCATAATCCTAAATAGTCATCAAAGAGGGAGTATTGTGATAAGAACTGATGTGGATGCCCATTTCCCATAAAACTTAATTTATCAAGGATAACCTTATTTAATATAATTTGAAAAATATCATCATGTATGCATATAAATAGAGGCTTATCCCTCTTAGAAAAACACAACAACAATAATTTTCTCTCTTCGTTCACTAAACAATATTTCTCTCTCTAATATATATATATACACACACGCATTACATCATATAATATTAAGTAAATGCATATATGAATATTTTTATTGAGCTAATTATATTAATACTATAATTTTCTATTTATACTTTCTTATTTTATATTTATTTTTTTTAATTATTTATTTTACAACAAAAACAACATATTTTATCTCTTATCTTTTTAGTTACTTCATTTTTGTTTTATTTGGAATTTTTTATATATGAAAAAATGACAATTTTAGAAAAAAAAACCTATCTATTAAAATTCTTAACAGAAGGTTAAATTAAAATTTGGTTAAATATATTTGAAGTAATTAAAAAAATAAAACTTATCTACCAAAATAATATAGTTCAGTAACATGAAAAGTAAAAAATTTATTAAAATTAAATATACTAATTTCTATTAATCATTGATAAATTATTATTTTTTTAATTTAACTATTTTCTATAATTATTAAAAACAAATTTTAATTATTTAAATAAATATTTTACAGATAATCCTCCTAAAGTTTTTTTTTTCGGTAAACATCGGGGCCAACGGCCCAATCCTCCTAAAGTTAATAGATGTCGCTAGTAATAATAATTCAAATATAAAAGGCAAAACCCTAAAAGTGTTCAGATTCAAATTTAATTTGTTGGGCCTTGGACTGATGGACTTAGTTGGTATTTTATTCTTAACTTGTTATTTAGCCCAACTTATTCTTAAATTCAAATAATAAATTTAATTTAATTTACGTGTTTAATTAAAAGTTTCTTTTCATTATTTTCAAATAATATTTTTAATTTTTTATTTTTAATATTAATTTAAAATATATTTATACTTTTGTGTGTTTGTTTATAATTTTATATATTATTTAATTTTAAAAATCTAAATTAAAAAATAAAAGGTATAGAATAAAAAAATATGAATTAAGATACAATTAGAATAATAAAATTTAAGATAATAAATTTTTTGGGTGAGTGTTTCTAATAGGCTATTTAAGTCCATGAGAAAAAGAAATTTATATATACATAAAATAAATTATGTTTCTCTTTAATATTATAACATAATACATTTAATAATACCAAAAAATAATATATTTAATTTATATTAAATATATATTAAAAATTAAAAGATATAAAATATGCTTATTTTTAAATAAAAAATTATAAATTAATATAACTAAACTAACGGTTCTTTTCTTTGATTACTTTTTATTATTCTATAACATAAAGTATATAATATCATGTTATATATATAAATCTTGAGATTTGACTAATTTTTTTCTACTTAACTCTTATGTTATTCTTATATAAGATTATAAATTTTAGTTAATTTTGAACTTTTAATTTTTGAATTTTTAAAACTTGTATTAGCATATATATATTTTGTGTGTACTTATTTATAATTTTATATATTATTTTGTTATAATTCAATTATTTTGTTATAATTTTATATATATTTTGTGTGTATTTATTTTCTTAAACCAGTTGAATCTCTAAATCAGTGAATCAATAACTAAAATGGTTCAATAATCAATTTAGTTTTTAGAATTTTAGTTTTAACTTTATTTATTTATTTATTTATTTTTGTCTTGATTAAGGCTTGATGAAACCGACCCGACCCAGAAGCAACTCAAATTTGACAACTCAAATAGTAGCCTTTCTTTCATGTTCAACAAAAAAAAAAAAAGTATCCCTTCCCTCTCATGACTCACCCAAGCTTACTCTCTGAAAACCAAAACAAGCTTACAGGCTCACAAATGTACATTATTTTTGGACTAGACTTAATATCATATTTTAAATTTATTGTAGTAGAAATCCCGGTTTCTTTCTATTTTCAAATTAGATTCAAATTCTATGTTTTTTTTTTCCTATCATGTTTTGTTTTATTTTAGTCCAACACAATTTCATGCTTTCAGCCAATTCAGTAGTTGAAAAAAAAAAAAAAAAAACAAGCAATGTTGACTCCCAACAAATTTTCCCAAATTCTAGTTGAGTGAGTTTAGTGTTCTAAGTCTAACACTTTAAGGAAAAGGAAAGGGGCTGCTGATATGCAGATTTCGTAAATGATAATTCTCTCTTGGAATGTAAGGGTGCGACCAGCAAGACTTTTAGGCGCACCTTTATCAAAATGAAGAATCAATATGTTAATTGCAATCAAAACTTTCCGATTTTTTCCTAAAAATTTTTAAAGCATCACATTAATTCTCCAAGGAATGATGATTTAGGATTAAAACTCTCGAAATTGTTTTGAATTGTGGCATCTTTTGATCAAACTTTGATAATGTTGATTTATGGTTTTGAAGCTATCTACAACAAATTTAAACTTTCTAATTTTAAAATTTTTAAATCGGTCTTTAACAATTAGCACCCATCAAATTTTTAGCGTTGTTGTCAAGAAACAATATGTGCATGTTGGCTATTGTGTATAATATAAATATTATAAATATGTTTGTTTTTCAGTTCTTATTAGCTTTTCTTTTGTTTTACTTTCTCTTTTCTTACAAACACTTATCCTTGTAGTTTCAAATTGTATGATTAAGACAAAGTTGTAGGAATTAGCGACTTTAATGATGGTGTATACTAAGGGATAAAAATTTAAATAATGAAAGAGTCACACTCATGAACATTTTTTTATGGAATCAACCCCCTCCGCCTATTATTATTATGACCTCCATTATGAGAAACACCGATGCAACTGGTATGATAGTGTTTGCTATGATTATGAACCCAAAAAATTATATCACGATAAACCCACTATGGATATTTTTTTCAACCACACTATCTTCAAACTACACCTCATCACCAACAAACACTTCCATGGGGTCTAAACCCATACCCGCATTACCACCACTCATATGATCCACTTGAACAATTACTTCCATATTCATCATGCCAAGACGCTTACCCCTATGTTTTTTTTTTTTTTTAAAATCATAACCTTCATATACACTACCCCAATATTCTTACCCTTATAAACAATCCCCTCCTCCCCCCCACCCCCCCCAATCCCCTCCTCCCCCCCCCCCCCACACACACACATTATGACTTGCCTCAATATATACAACAAACTTTCTTCTTCACAATAATCCTCCATGGATAAAACCTTTTTTGATCCAAGAATAAAAGGAACTTCGATCTATCTTCCAAAGGGAGAAGAGTATCAAAAGGAGCAAACCAAGTAATTGAACCTTCTCATAGAGTTGTTAGGCTAGATAGCCGAAAGTTTTTCCGCTCAAGATGAATCGATTGTCCCTGTTCCATTGAATTATTTTTGGACGAATGTGTGGAATTAACTTCAACCAAAGAGTGCGAGGTAAGCTTGGAATCTCAAGTGCAAAAAGATAAGTTGACAGATAAGTTGTTAAAAGGTGAGGATGATGAATGTCTCTAACCTGAAGAAGTGGTTAAGTGATTAGGAGGAGTCGATCAAGGAACGGACTTCATAATTGAGGATGCTTCCTTACAAACCAATGACCTCAATGAGTTTGTTGAATCTTTTTCTGTTAGTTGTGAAGATAATGTTGAGAAGAAATATACACAATCTCCAAAACACATTTGGAGAAATAAAGATGATGTAGAACAAGTTGGCAACCAAGAGGTAGATTTGTCATGCATGAATCCAAGGGGACGGAAGTTGTTTTGCCTAGTCTATCAGACGTCTCTCTTATTAAGTCAACGTCTCAATTATGATTTGAGTAGGTAAATCTTTCTTCTGCGAATTTTCTAGACCCACATCAATATGTTTTTTTGGAGACGGATGATAAATTTAGGACTCTTCTTGGAATGCAAAAGGTGGGGCATTGGATGTTAGGAGGCAAAAAGACCAAAATTTATGAAATGTGAAAAGTTAAGATTTAGAGTCCAAAGTTGGTGTAAAATTTCATTCAAAGAAATCAATGTTAAGGTGTGTATAATTTGAACAAGAAATTAGAGCTTTTATCACTTAAAAAAAAGCATCACTCTCAACAAGGTAATAGGTGGATGCATAATTTTGGACCCCGAAAATCCATTCAACAATCCACAATTTAGGGAATTCTTCATTTTTCTTGAAATTATTAGGAGCATGGTGGTAGTGATTTGAGATCCTAGAGAGCAATCGAATTTTAAATGTTGATGGGAGTTTAAGGAGGAATTCAAGTATAAACCTATTTGACTATGAATATTCAACTTAAAAATAATAAACAAAAGTATTAAATGAGAGACACACTACTATAATAAAACCTTCCAACTCTCTTTAATTTTTATAATTTTGTTGATGTTTTAAGCTTCTTTTATGTTGAAATGGTTGAATTTTATGTTGAAATTGTTTGATTTTGTGTTGAACATACATTATTTTAATAGTGTAATATTTATTTGCATACTTTCTTTTATATAAAAAAAACTCAAATCACATTGTTTTACTAGTTAAAAACTCTAAAAGTCGCACTATTATTGCTCTACTATTCTTTTCAGATCTTTTTGCTTTTATACATGATCTTTCCAATTCATTCTCTTTCTCCACTCTCCTCTCTCACTCGGTTAGCACCCTATTTTCTTAGCTCTCTCTACCGTCTCATTTTTTTTACCTCATTTTTATCCCACTCTTTTTTGGCTCTCACTATCTTTTCATTTTCTCACTTCATAATCTCATATTCTTTTATGCCACTCTTTCTTAGTAAAATTTTCTTTTTCTAATTTTTTCAATTCCAAATTTTAACTAACTGTTATTTTTAAGGATTCAACTATTCGAGGTTTTGTTTATTTTTAAATTTATTAAATATTTTATTTTAATTATTACTATTTATTGTTTTACATTTTCTGGTATTATGAATTTTAGTCATATAAATTTATGTAATTATGTTTGTTTTGTTAGTAATATAAATTTATGTAATTACGTGTTATTTTTTATGAAATTATGTTGCCTATAAATTTTAAAATTGACTTGATTAATATTGTAACTTAGAATATATATTTCTTTATTTTTAGAAATAAAAGGAAACTACATTGAATTAGAAAGTTACTCTATTAGTCTCTTTTAATAAAAAGTTTTTAGAATTAAATATGGAAGGTTTAATAAATAATCCTAGACAACGACCTAAGAATTCAACCTATGATCCAAATGATAGAGATGACATTAGATGAGCTTATTTGTGAAAAGGGTCCTTGTCAATCAAGAAAACATGATTTTTTTGCAAACATACTTTGGGACCTCTCCATAAATTCAATGCTGATTGGTTTGACGAATTTGGTAATTTGTTAAATTGTAATATATCAAAAAAATTATTTTTGGCCTATGTTGTTATCTTATGAAATTCGATAATGCAAATGATGTTTTTTAAAGAAGGAATTTTTAAATTGAAAAACGAAAGAGAGGTTGCAAACACATGTTAAAAATCATGATGTAGTGCTCACAATCATGCTTACAGATATTGTGAAACGCCCATGAAGCAAAAATAACGTATTGAAGTTGCATTTTAAAAGGATTCAAACTAAGCTAGAAGAGATTATCGAACATATTTAACGGCAAGAATTGAGTGCATTTGATTTTTATTGTGACAGAAATTGGTTGTCTGTACAACTCAAACTATCATGGAAAATTTTTGGAGCTTCTAGACTTTTTTGTGCGACATAATACTGAAATTGATCGTTTTCAAAAATACTCTTGAAAATCTCAAATTAGTAACACCTAAAATTTAAAAAGACATTATTTGAGCTACTACAAGTAAAACTGCTAAAATTATCTTTAATGTTCTTGGAGATTACATATATGCTATTTTAGTTGATGAAGCTCAAGATATTTTTGTTAAAGAAAAAATGGTTGTTTGTTTACAGTATGTGAAACAAGAAGGGTATGTTATGGAGTAGTTTCTTGGTCTTGTCTATGATTCTAGCACAAATACTTTCTAGTTAAAGGTAGGTTTGGAGTTTTTATTTGCAAAGCATCATTTAATTTTAGCAAGAATACATGGACAAGGATACAATAGAGCTAGCAATATACAAGAAGAATTTAACGGCCTAAAAAGTTTGATCTTGAAGTAAAATGGTTGTACTTTTTATGTTCGTTGCTTTATTCACTAACTTCAATTAGCACTTAAGTTGTCACAAAAAAAAACTGGTTGAAATTGTATTACTTTTTAATTTGCTTGCTAGTTTGTGCAATATTGTTGGAGCTTCTTACAAACGTAAAGACATACTTTGTGAAAGTCAAATGCAAAAGATAATTGTTATATTACAAAATAGAGATGTTTCTATTAGGAAGGAGTGGCTTAAATCAAGAAATGACATTAAAAAGGACAGTTGATTCTATATGGGTTGGCTTGATTTCTATTTTTTCTTCGTGGTAGATGTTCCTTAATAATTGAGGAAGATTGAATTGAACCCAGATCAAAGAGCTAGAACCTATTAATTATTAAATCATATTTAATTTTTTGAATTTGTATTCAATTTACATTTGATGAAAGGTAAAATAAAGCTTACTAATGAACTATCTCAAACTCTACAAAAAAGTGATAAAGACATTGTAAATGTTATGATATTGGTTAAAGTGATCAAGCAACGACTGCAAAGTATAAGAGATGATGATGATTGACATCTTAATAAAGTTTTAGTGTTTTTTTATAGTCATAATACTTACGTTCCAATATGGATGATATATTTGTAACATAATGATTTGTAACATAATGAAAATCAAGGCACAAGATCCAAAAGTCTCAAACTTGCACCAATTTCAGATTGAGTTATTTTATCAAATGGTTGATAAATAACTAAGAGCTTAACTATCATTTTATAGAGGTAAATCTTGAGTTACTTTTCTGTATAGCTTGTTCAAATCCAAATGATTCGTTTTCTACATTTGATTAGAAGAAGCTGATCCGTTTAACTGTGTTTTATTAATGTAAAATCTCGCAAAAAATTAAATAAATAATTAACAACTAATAAATAAATTAAATGAGAGTGAAATAGAATTAGAGATTTAATATTTATAATTTGGAGAAATAAAAATATCTAGGATGCGAATTAAAATGTTTATCTTAAATGTTTTGCCCCAAAATTAGGCCAACGGACTAAAGAAATAAAATTGGACCTTATCCGACCCAAACCCCATATATATACTAATATTTAATGAGATTTTAGTCACCAATTCTCCCATTTTATGAGAGAGGTTCGAAATTGAGAGGAGAGAAAAACCTAACCACCCTCACCTTCAAACCTTAACTTTTGCTACGGAGCTCCTGACGAGCCGTTTGCGGCCACGCGAAGCTTGTCTTTCCCTCTTCATTTCTATTTAAATATTTTGGTGAGTAACTCAAAATCTTAGCCCATTTTCTTATTCAAATATAAAATTGCATTTTTAGTTTGGGTATTGAGGATTTTTGGTGATTTTGATGTTATGGGGGTCCTCTAGCATATATTCTTGGGGGTATCCATCACTAATTTCAGTTGAGTGGAATTGATTCTTGATATGTTTGAATAATTGTTACTATGATTATTAAGTTGGTTGATGTATTTTGGTATGAAAATTGAGAGTGAAAATAATGAGTTTTTCATGAATTGAGAAGTGTTATGTGATGTTGTTATAATTGAAAATTATAATATATGTTGGTGGTATGTTGCATGAAAATGAATATGTATGTTGAGTTTCAATAGAGAATTGGACGTATGAATATTGTGATTTGTGAAATTGGGTCGGAGGCCGTGATAGGGTGACAAAATCCCATATGTGGTAAGTTGAGGTAAGCTGTGTAACTTGTTGTATGAAATTGCGATGATTGATTATTGGGTGATTGAGAAATTGGATATATGAATACTGTATGTTGTCAATAAACATGGGTATGTTGATAGGATGGGTTAAATAAGTTGGAAGTGAGATGATTTAGGTTTGGAATGGTTGAGGATTTATAAATGAGTGTTTGGGATGGGTATGACTGGTTTTGGAATGGTCCATTATTGAATTGAAATGATAAATTTGAGTTTGAGAGTTTATGAGAATTTGATAAAAACAGATTTTTATACCAACTTCGATGGATCATAACTTGGCGCATGGAGTTTGAAATTGAGAGAAAGTTATTTTAACTTAAAGATTGTTAAAAGACCTTTAAAACCATATAAAGATGAGGAAAAACGGAATTTTGTAGAGGAATTTATGAAAGTTTGAAAATGGATATAAAAAACTGAATTTTCTGCAACATATCAGTTTTTCTAAAAAACTATCTTTATGCGTGTGATGCGTGAGCATCTTTCTTGTCTTTTTCTAGTGAATTTACATTTAAATTATTGAGTTTAATCAAGAATTAATTATCTTTTATCCACTATAGATGCTACTTTGAGTTTCGTGTAATTTTGTGTATTTTAGGTAGCATTTGGCTGGATTTGATGGAAAGGAAGCTTGCACAAATAGAAGGAGCTCAAGAATGAAAGAAGATGATCAGCGAAGAGCGACGTGTGCGCGTACCTGAAGTGTACGCGTGAAAAGCGAATTTGTGCAGCGACGCGTGCGCGTACCTGACGCGTACGCGTGACACGCGAAGAAGACCACCGACCGTATGCGCGACTGACGTGTACGTGTGACATGCGCGACGTGCAGAGAAAGCAGAAAATACTGGGGGCGATTTCTAGGCCCCATTTTGGCACTCAAGTAAGGCGCAGCTCTCTGCCAAGTTAGGCGCGGATCCAGTGAAGCCAAGTGGTTCTCACGTTACAAGGCGTGTATTATTTAATTGATTTTGATTCAAATTTGAATTGGAAAATAGGAAAATATATTATCTTAATTTTAGAAAGTAGATTTTAAATATATTAGGATTAGATATAAAAGGAATTCAATTCCATTCATTCCATCAGATTGGAACTCAGTACATTTTACCTGAATCCTTATTTTCTCTCTGAACCATGAGCAACTAAACCTCCACTGTTATGGTTAGGAGCTCTATTTATTTGTATGGATTGATTTTATTGCTTTTTCTATTTTAATTCATGTATGGATTTATAATTTAAGAATTATTTTCGCTCTTTATCTTATGAATTTGGGTGGAACAGAAGTATCACCCTCTTTCTATTTGAGTTCTTGTATAACTTGGAAAAGCTCTTTACTTGAACAACAGCTTGAAAACACATTCTCCTAAATTTTAATTATCTGGACTTAACGGGATACGTGACATATAATCCTTTTATTTTTGGGTAATTAGTGTTTTTGTGGCATATAAACTGGAATTTGATCATCACCCTCTAATTGGAATTAATTGACCAAAGAATTGGCAGTGGTTGAATTTTAGGGGAGACTAGAAAGGTCTAAGGAATTAGGGTCTAGTCACATATAGTTGGCCATAAATTAAATCATACATGATTAAAATAGTTAGTAAGAAAAGTTAATCCGAAAAAATAGATAACTCTGAAACCTTAACTGCCCTCTCCATATTTTATTCCCAACCCATTTACTTTACTATTTTAATTTCTGTACGATTGTTTAATGCTCTTTGAATATTCAAATACTTTTTCCTGCTTGCCTAACTAAGTAAACCATTTAACCATTGTTGCTTAGTCCATCAATCCTAGTGCGATCGACCCTCACTCACCTGAGGTATTACTTGGTATGACCCAGTACACTTGCCGGTTAGTTTGTGGTTAGAAATTACCGCACCAAGTTTTTGGCGCCGTTGCCGGGGATTGATAGTGATTAACAACTATTAGTTATTTGATTGCTTATATCAGGCATTTTATTTTTAATTTTATTAAAATCTATTTTTAATATTTTCAAAAAAAAAGAAAAAAATATTTTAATAGCACTAATATTTTTAGTAATTTTTGAAATTAAGTTTGGTGTTTCCTAGTTTAGGTTACCTCACTTGGAATTCTCTGTACTCTGACGTAGAGAGTTCCATTTTTTTTCTTGTCTTCTGTTTATTTATGCACAGGAATAGAGACAAAGAACATCTCTTAGACTTTGATCTTGAACCTGAAAGGACTTTCAGGCGGCGTTTACAACAAGCTAAACTTTGCAAGGCTGCAGAATTCACTATGGATCCTGACAATGCTGATAATGCCAATGTGGCAAATCCGAATGGAAATGAGCAACAAAGGAGAGTACTTGGCTCTTACTCTGCTCCTACTGCAGATCTTTATGGAAAAAGCATTGTGGTGCCTCCTAAAGCTGCGAACAACTTTGAGTTGAAGCCATAACTGGTCACCCTGGTGCAACAAAACTGTCAGTATCATGGTCTTTCCCACGAAGACCCAAATCAGTTATTTCTAGTCTTCTACAGATTTGTGATACTGTGAAGACAAATGGAGTGAACTCAGAGGTATACAAACTCATGCTCTTCCCGTTTGCTTTGAGGGATAGAGCAAAGGTATGGCTAGATTCCCAACTCAAAGAGAGTCTGGATACTTGGAACAAGGTTATTACTGAGATTCTCACTAAATTTTTTCCACCAAAGAAGCTGACTAAGCTTAAGGTGGAGGTTCAGACCTTCAGACAGAAGGATGGTGAAACTCTATATGAAGCTTGCGAGAGATACAAGCTACTGACTAGGCAATGAAGGCTTGAGTGAAATGTCTAAGATGTGCTTAGACAATTCTGCAGGAGGTTCATTACACAAGAAGAAGACACCGGAGGAGACTATTGAGCTTATTGAATTGGTTGCTAGCAACCAATATTTATACTCATCTAACAGGAATCATGTGAACTCTGAGGCTCCTAAGAAGAAGGGTGTCATGGAAGTAGAAGCTCTTAATGCTATTCTTGCTCAGAACAAGCTTATGTCTCAGCAAATTAGTCTACTTACTCAACACATGGGTGGCATACAAGTCTCAGCTATCAACACCCAAAATCCACCTCAAGAGGTCTCCTATGACATGACAGGAAATTTAGTGCAAAATGATAATTATGATTATGCTCAATCCTCTTCTAAACAGGTCAATTACACGGGGAGTGGTTCTAAAAATCCCAATAATGACCCATATTATAAGGCATACAATCAAAGATGGAGAAATCACCCAATTTTTGGGTGGAGAGACCAACCTCAGAGACCTCATAATTTCAACAATAATTCTCAGGGCGGCTTCCAATAGAATAATTACAATAACCGCCAATTTCAGTCTCAGCAGCAACAACCACCTCAGCAGGCTAACTCTAAATCCCAAGAAGATTCTAATTGGGAGATGATGAAGAGTTTTATGCAGGAAACCAGAGCCTCCATTAGAAATTTGGAAGTACAAATGGGCCAGCTGAGCAAGCAAATACCTGAGAGGTCTGCAAGTACATTACCAGGTGATATAGTGGTGAACCCAAGAGAAGATTGCAAGGTTATTCAGTTGAGAAGTGGTAAAGTAGCTGGCTCTGAGACCAAGGCCAATGAAGAATTAGTTGAAAAAGAAGCTCCAGAGGAGAAGAAGGAAGAAGTAGAGCACACCCCTCCTAAGCGTGCAGATAACCCATTCCCTGATTCTCTTGACACTTATCCTACCTTGCCAAAGGCTCCTGAATACAAGCCAAAAATGCCATATCCTCAGAGGCTTCAGAAGGCTTCCAAAGAAAAACAGTTTTCTAAATTTTTAGATGTCTTCCAGAAGTTACAGATCAACATTCCTTTTGCAGAGGCTCTTGAGCAAATGCCCCTCTATGCTAAATTTATGAAAGAATTGCTGACCCATAAGAGGAATTGGAAGGAACAAGAAACAGTGGTGTTAACTAAAGAATGCAGTGCCATTATTCAACACAACCTTCCTGAGAAGATGCTAGATCTAGGGAGCTTTATAATTCCTTGCACCATTGGAGATGTCACCATTCAGAGAGCTTTATGTGATCTTGGAGCTAGCATCAATCTAATGCCACTTTCAGTGATGAAAAAGTTTCAAATTGAGGAGGTAAAATCCACTCGTATTTCTCTTCAACTTGCTGATCTTTCTATTAAATTACCTGTGGGTGTTGTTGAGGATTTACTTGTTAAAGTAGGACCATTTATTTTTCCTGTTGATTTTGTTATATTAGACATGGAAGAGGAAGTAAAATCCTCTATTATACTTGGTAGACCTTTTTTAGCTACAGGTAGAGCTCTGATTGATGTGTAAAAGGGTGAATTAACCATGAGGCTCAATGAAGAACAGGCGGTCCTAAATGTTTTTGAGGCTCTCAAACACCCTAATGATTCTGAAGGGTGCATGAAAATAGATGTTATTGAATCACTTATTCAAGAGGTACTGAAAGCTGAGGTGCTTGATGACATTCTGGATCCTGTTTCTGAGTTTGAATTAGTTGAAGTTGATGATTCACCACCCCAGAAGGTTATGGTTCACACGCCTAAAGCAGAGGAGGAAGCCCCCAAGCTTGAGCTCAAACCTTTACCTCCTTCTCTGAAATATGTATTCTTGGATGAAAATGATTCCTATCCAGTGATTATTAGCTCTTCTCTGAAGCCTGAAGAGGAAGAGGCGCTTGTTTCAGTGCTCCAGAGCCATAAAATAGCTCTTGGGTGGACCATTAGTGACTTGAAGGGGATTAGTCCAACCAAGTGTATGCACAAGATTCTCCTTGAAGATGATGCTAAACCAGTTGTGCAACCACTGATAAACTACTATTTTATGATTCATATTGTATTTAATTGTATGGTTTTATCAAATCTTCGCCCACTTATTCATATGATTTGCATGTATTTATAATTCCTTCCTAAAAATTTTCTATGATTGAAAACTTGCTTCCTAAAGACCTTTTAGTTGTATATTTGTATTTTCCTTCAAACCTAAACTAAATTAAACTAATATTAAACAATTAGCAAACAATCTCAGCAACAATTTCTCAGCAAAACAATCATCATTGCAGGAAAAAATAAAATTAGTAAATTTCAAACACTTCAACAATTCAAAACCTAATGTATTGAATCTAACATAAATTAATCAACCTAAATCTACTAAGATTAGAAAACTAAACTAAACTAACTTTGAAACTGATTCAAGGAGCTTTCTTCAGTGGGGAAAGTATCTTATGGTCCTTGATGGACCAGGTAATAAATGAAATTAATGAAAAATATAGGGATTGGTTCACAATAAGAAAAAGTTCACAAATAAACTTCCATTTAACATATGGGAAAAATTTAAATATAGGGTTAAATTGGGTTGGGATGAGGGCAAAGCCTGGATTAGACATCTAAGTGGCAGATGGCACTGCACGACGGAGTAGAAGGAGTGGTAGAGCACTGTCGAAGTAGAGGCATAGATCGGAACCTGGCCGAGTCCAGGTACACCAGACAAAAGGTAATAAGCGACATGGGAAAACCGTCAACGCAGGCACTACAGTGGAGAAGTTGGAGGAGCAGCTCTGCAATGAGATCGGTGAGCTTCTCCGCTAACAACGCGAGGTCACTCATTACTCTCTCGCCAATTACCACACCACTTTACTTCCACTCTCTCCAATTCATTCATCGATTCTGCTTCTTTTTTGTTCAATTTTCTTAGATTACGGAGCGGTTTCATGATCTTCGAGGCCTTCAAAGGGGTCCCTTCTCAGCTCCTTGCCGATAACCCTTTTCTTCCCATGTCAGTCTCAATCCCCCTCCCCCTTCTTTTCTAGAGCAGAAACTATTATTTTTCTTGTAATATGATTTTAGGAATTTGGTTAAATAGTGTAATTTGACATACAGGGAGACAGGCATGAACTAGAAGGTCAACCTCCTGCTAAACGCTGACTTTCTTCTGCTGTTGTCAGGGTAATAACATTATAATCTTCTCATTTTCATGTAATTTGGTACTTTTTGCACATTAGAGGATTAGAATAGATCATAGGAGGAAGCATATGATATAGTTTAAGTTGATTCTGGCTTACTAATTGATAAAGATAGAGGAGGGGGAAAATTGATTCAGGATGATCCTGCTCATGCACCGAAGAGTGTTAACACTAATGGGACCAATGCTACTAATCAAATATCCTGCTTTCCGGTAACTAGGGTTTCACTTTCACATCAATATTTTGTTGATAAAGGAATAGTTTTGGTAGAATTTTTTGAATCCATTCTTTTTAGCTGTTTAATCGAACTACAATATTTATCTAAATGTGACTTAATTGTATTATACACAGTTCATTGATTCCGGAACAATGGTTTCTCCTACAGTCTATACACGACGCAGTCTGTGTTATCTTATTAGCGACATGTATCAAGAAGCGCTGAACGATGCAGTACAGACAAGAGTGATTTTTCCTGTATGGTACCTTACATTTTATCTTGAATCTGTTGTACTTGGAGGACTTGGAATGGAGAATGAAGCACAAGTAGCAATTAAAAAAGCTACAACACTTGAAGCTAAGAGGAGTTCAAATGCTAAACAAAAGTGAATAAGGTTTTGTATAGATACAAACCTTTCTTGTTGATTTATGTTCTGCAGGATGATGATGACAACCACCACCCCTACAAGATTAATTATTACAAAGATTTCATCTTTGAATTACACCATAGATCCCACAACAACAAAGTTGAATGTGTTTTTTTAAGACTACTACTTCAAGGAACAGTGATTGGATTAGATGAGTGTTGGTTATGACACACCCCTTCCCCCTTTTTTGTTGGGCTGGTTAGGATGTTCAATTTAGTTTATGATTTGATTCATTGAAGCATGGCTCCTTATTTCTTTACTTCTGGCAAAATTTTTCATTTTTTTTCATTTTATAAAAGGTTGAAAGTGTGAAAAGTGAATAGCTCATGGCCTTGTATTTTCACTATTTTTTGTTGGAATGCCAAGATATTGTGTACATTTGTTGTTTGTGCCTTGAATCTTGTGATATCGACGCTTTTGATTGAATGAAAAAAAGGTTGGATGAGAAGTAAAAAATGGGAAGAAAAATACCTATAATCTCGTTACTTGGATGAAGAAAGTAAAAAATATTTTTTCTTCTTATCTTTTTCTTGATGAAAGGAATTGGAGAGAAAATAATAATATGTTGGATGTAGAGAAAAAGTAAAAGTAAAGAGCATAAAACATATTAAATGATATTTTAACGATTATTATAGGTTAAGAGTACATATCTAATATTTTTTTGCAGTGTTTTTTTGTTTCCTTTCTTCATCATACTTAAGGTGTCATAATGTTGGATATGCTGCTCATTTCAATAATCATGAGAGCTATTTGCTCACTTTACACAATATGAAGGTTGGTTCATAACGAAAATATACACTTGTGAATGCATCATTTTATATGATAGGCCACAGGATCCATATAAAAGGGTAGAAAAGTTAACAAAAGATAAACGAAATATTTATGCCATTTATGCCATTGGTACTGAACTTGAGTTGGCACACTTTCTCAAGTAAAATGAGTATAACGATCATTTTTTGTCATTAAATCATTCTATTAGACAACATTAATTCACAGATGCAAATGGCTAAAAAGAAAACCTTCACTCAACAAGATGGATCAAATGTTTATTATCATAGTATGAAGATAAGTTCATGGATTCTCCTTGCCGCTGTCCAATTTCGCCAGGTGATTTTCTTGAGACTCTCTTTGATCCGAAAATGTACTCCTCCACGATACTCTGAGCTAAAAGTATTTATTTCTTAACCTGCCATTAAGATAACATAAACTTAAATAATAAGACTAACAAATGCTCTTAATAAAAACTGTAAATCAAACATTTTCGGAAGCTTTTGGGTTTTGAGAATTCAATTGTAGTAGGTTAATGTATTGACATTCAGGCACTCTTGCCAATGAAGCACATAACTCAAACTATGCACTCTGTTAACAAGGTTTATTCAGTGATACTTGAAAATGTGGTTCAAATGATAGAAATTAATTTTCAGAGTACAACCAGAAAAGAGGTTCTAGAAATAGCATTCTAATTACAAAAGGCACATACTTATCTCTATTGCAAGGCCATAGTTTCTAATATACAAAGTTAGTTATTAGTACAACATTTTATAGCTCATCCACAAGCATGTACTTGCAAAAATGAAAGTATTGATATTTGATTATTTAAATAGTTTTTGAGAAGGAAACCATGCACCAGTAGAATAATCATGGTGGTCCAACCCCCAATTCACTAGTAGATTCTGAATAAAGTTTCAAATTGAAACCAACATTCATCCAATAGGTATCAATTTGAATACCTTAGAATCCCCAAATTAGATGAGCTAACATGAGCTTTTTTTGAGACAAAAAATTCTAAATTGCAGCCATGAAACTTGCAGCTAATAAGTAATAGCCCATAAACCAGAAAATCAATTGAGAAGTTTGGAAAAAACTAGAACATCTATCCAATAATAATAATAATAATAATAATAATAATAATAATAATAATAATAATAATAATAATAATAATAATAATAATATAGAAAAGGAACCAGATGAAGAAAAGGGTAAATATTAAAGCTTTTGAATGACAGAAAAAGAAAGATTACATACAGGGTCGAGAGCGTTGGGCTGAGGGCCATAATCAGCGGTCAAGGGGAAATAGGAAGCGGTGACGGTTGCAGCAATGGTTACCCATTTCACTAGCTTTTCTATTTTTGGAATCAACAAACTCATTTTTATTCAATTTGATCAGATCCAATGTGATTATCTTCTTCGCTTCTCTCTAACTTCAAGCTTCAAGTTTCAAGCTTCAAACTTCAAACTTCAAACTCTGTGTTGGAGCTCAATTATTGAATTTTGTTTGCCATTTACTTATATTACAAGAGAGAAGGTAATCATTTCGTAAAAAAAAAAAAACTAATACACCGGGGCTTATCATTCCAATCAAACCAGATTAAGTTGAATCAGCTTGCAATTTAATCAAGTTTTGGGTCAAATATATACTTTCCAAGAATTTTTGTACGGACGCCATCTTCACCATTGAAATGGCATCTTTCTATCTGGTCCACTAAGGTCCAGAAAATACTTTCCCCACCAAAGACAAAGTCCTGATTCAAACCTATATTACAGTGTTCAGCAGAATATCGGTCAATGAACCCTAAAAAAATTCAAATTACAAATCCAAGAATCACAATAGTATGCTTAATTAGCTATGAACCAAGAAAAATCCTAATAAAAAAATTATAATTTAACTCTAAATCAACTAACAGCAAAAAGTAGTTTAACTAAACCAAATTACTAACAAAAAATTAAAATCCAATTAACCATAATGAATTTAAAATAGAGAAGATTAAAATAGAAATTGACAAAATTCCAAACCAACCTCGGAGCAAGAACAGTAGAGCAACGATGGATGTGGAGATTGCGATGGTGGAGGTGGCTCGCCAGAGTACGCCTCGGTGGAGAGAGCAGCAAACTTCACGATGATGGAAGCTTGGCTTGTAGTGGATGTTCTGCTTCTCCAAATCCACGTGAAGCATTGAGCGCAGCTAGCGGCGAAGGTTCTGGCTCGCCGAGAACATTGGAGCGGCGGGGGCAGTGATGGTCGGGGGAAGAGAACGAAGGTGGAAGCGGTGATGAGAGAGAGGGTGGTGATGAAGAGAGAGATAGGGAAATTCGAAATAGGGAGATGACGGTTTGCACTTTCATTTAGGACACGATTACCGTCGGATAAATCTGACGGTAACATTTTTTGTGTGCCCAAAATGCAACGTTTCATTAAGCAAGATTACCGTCGAATTTATCCATTGATAAATCTGATGATAGTTGGGCATGCCATAATTTCTTTTTTCCCACCAAATATTACAGTTGACATTACCATCGGAATATCAATTCTGATTATAATATTTTACAGTTACAAATTTAACCCAAATTCGATGGTAAATTTGATCGCAAACTCGCTGCTAATGTCTGGCGCTAAATCCGACGGTAAATTCAACAGTGCTTAGCATTTTTCATGTAGTGAATGCACTTTGAAAGGTAGGTTGATTCTATTCAGAAGAGATTGGAGGTGGCTGACATTTTATCTCTCAAGAATAAAGAGATTGACCTTAGAGAAGAATATAACATGCATCTACTTAAAAAATAATTATTTTGGTACCAGAAATCTAGAGAGCCATGGAAAAGACATGGTGACAGGAATACTAGATTCTTCTACATATAAACTCTGGTGCATAGAAATAATAAGATTCATGGGCTTTTGTTGAGGATGGTACTTGGTCAACCAATTTGAAAATCCTTCAAAGAGGGGTTCTTTCTTATTATAAGAACTTGTTTAGTTCTATTGAGGAAGTAGAGGTTGATTGTTTAGGCTATGTTTCTATGCCGACCTTGAGCGCTATGGCTTGTGATAGACTCACTGAAGTAGTAACTTTTGAGGAAGTGATGAAGGCTGCAATTTTTAGTATGATCCCTTTTAAGGCTCCAAGTTGGGATGGCTTTCAAGCTTTCTTTTTCAAGGAATATTGGAAAATTGTTGGGGATGAGGTGTGAAAAGTTGTTAAAAGTGTTTTTGCTAGCGAGTCTTCAAATTCTAATGTAATAGAGACTTTAATTTTTCTGATCCTTAAAGTAGAGACACTTACTCATATGAATGACTTCAAGCCTATTAGCTTGTGTAATGTGATTTACAAAGTTATCACTAAAGTTTTGGTTAATTATTTATGCCTTTTCCTCATTAAGATTGTGAGTTCTTTGCAAGGCGGTTTCATTCCATGTTGGAGTGCTCTTGAGAACATTATTGTGGTGTGTAACACCTTACGACACAAAATCTTATGCTTAAGTCATAAAACAGAGGTGGTGAGGTATTATGACCTCTAAAAGCAAAATTATATATATATATATATATATATATATATATATATATATATATATAATATAGTTGAAAAAGTTTTATATCTAAGAGACTTTGAAGAAAAGGGTGAAGCAAAAATCGCTAAACAAAAAAGCGCAATACTCACATTAAGGCTAATGGTGTACGAAGCGAGATAAGAGTAAGCTAACATGGATATATACAAAAGAGTTCCAAAATACAGATAACAAAGCTCAAGACTCTGCTTGTGAAGATAAACCGGCCAGAACACATAAGTATATATACATATATATAAGAGAACCCAAAAGACAAAGTTTACAAAACCAGTGTCTCCAAGATAACCTCGAAAAGGAAGATAATACATCATATACATAAATAGTGTAGATAATAAGTGTCTACACATATACATAATCAAAATAAAGCCCTCACAAACACAAAGATCTTTGCTTCCAGAAGGTTCCAGCATGTCTCAGCGAGGTGCCTCACATCCTGCATCTAAAAACCATAAAATATTTATGGGTGAGAACTAGAGGTTCTCGGCATGGTAACAGTGTCCGCATATCTAACAGTATAATGTCCTAGGAAACTCGAAGACAATCCTAGAACTTCTGATATATGAATTAAACTTATAAAACATAACTAAACCAAAAGTAAATCAGGCCGCTAACTAAGGATCTTCATACTATCTAATACTCCCTTTTCCAATTATTACATGCAAGGAAATCACAAGTAGAAAGCATTTACAGTAGATAAACAAGTAGCAAATAGTTTATGCAATCAGTTAGGCAATCTAAACAAGGTATACCAAACAAACACAAAGATGCATATGATGCATGTCAATCCTATGGTTGATGAGTCTCATCTGTCGGTTATATAGCCAACCCAACAAGTCCTGGTAGCTAACCATTGGACTGTCCCTCAATTGTGTATCCCCGAATCTTAAATCACAATCATTCATCCTCATATAACACACACCAGTGTTTATCCATGGGGGTGAGCTCATCCGAAATTTTACAGTGTCCGGCCACACTGACAACATGGGGTCAGTAGAGTATCGAGTTTCAACCTGGAACATGTGGTGGCTAGCCACTGTTTTCACACAGGAAAACTCGTATCTCAGATATTTAGAAGTGCAACATTTACATAATCAATCAATAATCAATCATTTATAATCAGCCATAATTTCATTATAAAAAATACAGCCATCTAACTCATAATATAAACAGCACTTCTGCCATCTTCATTAGTAAACTCACATAATCATATCAGTCATGATTTATCATCAAATCATCTATTTCTTCATCAATAACATACCTTTTTCACAGCAATCACTATACTTTATTACCCAAAATCCACCTACTAGGCTTTAAACAAGAGAAAATAGGGTTTTGAAAGCTGCAGGAATGTGTTAAAAATAAAAAAATCATAGTTTCAGAAAAAAGGGGCTCGCGTATGCGAGGAGCATAGCCCGTAGCGTATGCTCGCGTCACTGCGACCTTTCTCGTACGCGGCATTGGTTTGCGTACGTGAGCGCTTCAACCCGAAAGCACTGCTCGCGTTGCGTGCCATGTGGTCGCGTACGCAACCAAGGAAAATACCATGTTTGCGTACGTGACACACACCCCGCGTACGTGAGACCCCTGGGCAATAGCCACTGGTCGTGTCACGTGTGTCCCTCGCGTACGCATGCATAGTAGAAGTTCAAAAAGCTGCTAAGTCCAAAATTTTCTGTTTTGTACACCAAACTTTGACCGCGCATAACTTTTTTGTTTTAAAACATTTTTCCTTTGTTCTTCAAATAGCTTAAACATCCCAGACCAAATTTTCTTTCTAAACAAGTTTGATACAAATCGGAGGTTCGAAGATCAAGTTATACTCTGCCAAAGTTGGTTAAAATCATGGTTTTTATAAAACTTTACAAAACGTCCACTTTCAAAATCTAATAGTAACAAACCTTTTAAAATCAACCCAAACCTTACCCATTCAACATCAAACATCCTCAACTCACATTTTCAAGTTTCTCATTCAATCCACAACCTGCTAATTCTGATCTTTCATCAATCACAACTCAATAATTCAAATTCAAACTATATTCAGTATTTCAAATTTCAACAATACTCAACTTTATAAAGAATTATACACACCAATCAACATTACATACAATTTACATACTTCATCAACAAGAGCACCAAATCACAACCTCTAAAATCATTAATCACATAATCAATATGCTCCATCTCAACCAATCAATCAGCATCAACAATTCAATTCCTATCCTAGGGTCACTAGCTAAGTTTTCACAATACATTACATTTTAGATACAAGAAACCAAAACCATACCTTGGCTGATTCTCCGATCAACCTGGAACACCTCTAATTCACCTTTCTTCAAGCTTCTAAGGCCTCAACACCTCACCAACAAATTTTTTTAGCATACAATTCCACTTCCAAGCTTCCAAAATCTCAATCAAGCTCCAAACCACTTACATATACATTACCTAATACACATCATAGACACCCACACATACAAGCTCAATAACTAATCACATATACTCAGAATTCACTATGGGTTGAGAATTCTTTCCATGCCTACAGACCAAACGGACCAAGCCCAACAAGTTTCGTAAGTTAATTCGAACATAAACACTGGAATCACACAAAATCTCAACACCATTAATCAATAAATTCGAAAATCAAGGGCTGGAAAAAGTGGTGAGAAATCGTGGCTTACCTCTTAAATAATCTTGTTTGCTTTGTGGAGCTCAACGCCATGGTCGCGTGGGCTAGAAACGGTGCAGCGATCAGAGCTCGGAGCGAAAAGTTATCTTGGATTGAAATCAAACCAAGGGTTTGATTCTTGTTCCTCCACCCCCAATTGTTTCCCGAGCGTGTTTAGCTTATAGGAAGGGGGAGAAGAGCTGAGCCCTTTTGTTTAATGAGGCTTGGGTTGGACCTTGTGCCCAATACAGGCTCGGTTTGTCCAGTTTGGTCCGTTCGGCCCAATCTTGGGCCAAATTCTTAAAAATTAGTGTCAAAATTCTTATTTTAATTATCTCTATTTTATTAAACTATAAAAATTCATTTTTCTATTTTTCCTGAATAAATATTAATTTATCAGTTAATTATTTATTAATTAACCAGATTTTACATGGTGCAAGAGATTTTATATTTTTTGAAGCATACAAAATCCTCTAAAGGTACTCTTGCTTAAAATTGATCTTAAAAAAGCTTATGATAGAGTTGATTGGAGATTTTTGGAGTATACTCTTACTGCTTTTGGGTTTTCTATGGCTACAGTTAGACTTATTGTTAATTTTGTGACACCATCTTCTCTTTCTATTCCTTGGAATGGTAGCAAGTTAGACAGTTTTTTCCCTTAAAAGGAGTTTGAGAAATGGTGATCCTATGTCACCTTATTTGTTTGTTTTGTGCATGGAAAAACTTGTTTTATTTCTCAGCGGGTGGATGAAAGTGTGTGAAGGCCCATTTTTGTGTCTAGAGGTGGGTAAAAGTTTTTTTTATTTGATATTTGCTGATGAATTATTGTTCTATAAGGCCACCAAGGCTCATATTCAGATTGTGATTCACTTTCTCTGTACTTTTGTAAAGCTTCTGGTGTGAAGGTCAATATTGCCAAATCGAAAGCTCTTTTTTCTAAGAATGTATTGGCTAGAAGGAGGGATGTTTTTACTAAATCTCTTCTATCCGTTTTGTTTTGGACCTAAGAAAGTATATAGGAGTGAATCTGAATCCTTCTCAGGCTAGTAGAGTAGCTTTTTATTCTATTATTAAAAAGGTGAGAAACATATTGTTTGGGTGAAAACGCAGGCTACTTAATAAAATAGTGACAGTGTGCTTAATAATTCAGTTGTTGCTTCTATCCGTATTCATCACATGTAAGATTTTGTTTTTCCTAATTGGGCTTGTGACAAGCTCTCATCTATGATGCACCAATTTCTTTGGAAGGAACAACCAGAGGGAAGGAGACTGAGTTTAGCCAACTAGAAAATAGTAGCTACTCCAAAAACATTTAGTGGCCTGAGTGTTAGGGATCCTTCCTGTGCTAATTTATCTTCACTTGGCAGGTTGATTTGGCAATTGATGTATTGTCTAGACAAACCATGGGTGGCTCTCATGAGAGATGAGTATCTGAGGAGAACTGGTAATTTTGATGAAGCTTGTAATGCATCTCTGATAAACCACTATTTTATGGTTTATCTTTTGCTCAATTGAGTGGTTTTTATCAAATCCTTGCCTACTTATTCATATGATTTGCGTGGTTTTACAATCCCTTCCTAGTTTTGTTCTGTGATTGAAAGCTTGCTTCTTACAGTCTTTGATTTGTTTATTTTAAGTCTCCTTTATACCATTCGATGCCGTGATCCGTGTGTTAAGTGTTTCAGGCTTTATAGGGCAGGAATGGCTTAGAGGATGGAAAGGAAACTTGCAAAAATGAAAGGAACACAAGAAACTAAGGAGATAACCAGCGATCATCGACGCACACGCATGGCTCACGCGTGCGCGCGATATGGAGAAATTTGCGCGTGCCTGACGCGTACGCGTGGATTGGAGTTCTGCAATATGACGCGAGCGCGTGCTTGACGCGAACGCGTGACACGCCAAAATAACCAGCGACGCGTACGCGTGACATGCGCGATCTGCAGAATTAACAGAAAATGCTGGGGGCAATTTCGGGCCGTGTTTTGATCCATTTTTTGGCCCAGAAACACAGAATAGAGCAATGAAACACACAGAGACTCAACACACATTCTCATTAGCATAGTTTTAGGATTTTAGATCGGAATCAAGAGAGAATCGCTCTTCCTCTAGATTTTCTTTACATTCATAACTTATTAGTTTTATGCTTTTTCCTTGCTTTGAATATTGAGAAGATTCATTACCTCTGTTGGAGCTTCCTCATTCTAGTTTATTTCTCTATTCCTTTACTCTTTTATTGCCCATTGACCCTGTTTAGATAATTATGTTCATGATTTTGGAAGTTATTAATGCAAAGAACCATTTTTATTTTTAATTGATTTTTAATTATTGTTTATCATGTCTTCCTTTTATTCCCTTTTTAATCCTGTGAAGTTTACATTCATGATAATGGAGTAGTTCCCTAACTTGATTGGAAGTTGATTAAAAGGAGAACCTTGAGTTGGAATACTCAAGTGTTAATCCTAATGGATGGTTGATGACTGACAACTCTAGTCTCTAACTCTAATCCTTCCTTAGGAGAGGATTAGGACCTGAGGATATAGTTTGTTAATTAGTTACTTGACTTTCCCTTATTAATTAAGGGATGACCAAGTAAGACAACAATCTTTTACGATTACACTTGGGGATTTCCAACAAGGATAGAGCTTCCAATTAATCTTCTCCCGGTCAAGGATTTTATCTGAATTTACTATTACTTATTTCTCTGTTTCTCAAACTAAAAAATTTCAAGGAAAATCCCTGATTAATAAAATAGCACTCTCTCTGCAACTCGTTGGGAGACGACCTGGGATTCATACTCCCAGAATTTTATTTCTAAATTTTGTGACAACCCCTTCTAAATTGATACGTGGAATCAACATTGGTTAAGAGCTATACTTGCAACGTTGTTTTCTCTATAAACTCTTGATCGATGATTTTTCCCCCACGTCAATTTTTGGTGCCATTGCCGGGGAGTTGCAACAGTGTGCTAATTTATTGGTTGGATTTTTATTTTATTTGCATTTTATTTTATTTTATTTTATTACCATGAGCTGTATGTTTCTTTCATTGAATAACGCATTCACTACCTGATCCGAGCCTACCCGTATTTGATCCTGAAATTGAAAGAACTATCTCACGTATAAGGCAGGCTTGGCGTCGGTTAGCCCTTTCTGAGGATGAATTTGAAACATCATTTAAGGAAGAAACACGCCCCATTTCTACTGATTTGGTTGATTTGAGCATAGAGGACATGGCAGCTCCTAGGAGGATTACTCTTCAGGAGGCAGGAGCTCCAGACTTTACATTACCACCTTTCCAAGCACGTCATCCAAATCTAGGTGCAGATATCGAACTAAAGACTGAACTAATCAATCTACTGTCGAAGTTTCATGGCTTACCTGCTCAAGAGCCTCTCAAGCACCTCAGGGATTTTCAGACACCCTGTTCTACTGTCAGGCGTAATGGTGCAACTGATACTTCCATTCTGTTAGCCGCCTTCTTGTTTTCTCTTCAGGGAACAGCGAGGGAGTGGTACTACACTCAATCTGAAGCAGTTGTCACTAATTGGGACACACTTCAAAGAGAATTCCAAGAAAAATACTTTTCAGCTGAAGTTACTGATAGACTGAGGAAGGAAATTTCAATGATTATTCAAGGCAAATCCGAGACTCTTTACGAGTATTGGGAGTGCTTCAATAATCTCCTAGATGCATGCCCCCACCACATGATTGACAAGTTGGTCTTGATCAACTACTTCACACAGGGCATGAAACCTTAGGAGAAGACCACATTGGATGGTGCAAGCAATGGTTCTCTGAAAAAGTACAAGATCACAGAAGAAGTATGGCAACTAATCGCCGACTTAGCTGAGTCCGCTCGGAATGACAAGTATAACAGGAACAACCACCCCAAGGTTGTGGCAGAGGTTTTCTCTGGCAATGAGAATAATTCTCTCACACAATCCATATGTGAGATGACCAACCTACTGAAGCAGATACATCTAGGCCAACAACAATCTCAACCCCCTTCACCACAAAATAGTCAACAACTGGTCCCTCAGAGAGTATGTAGAATATGTGCTGATTATAATCATTACACAGATGAATGTCCACAACTCCAACATGAAGACAATACCGTGGCAGCTACTCACAATTTCTATGACCACCCGAATCAAGGATACTATCAACAAGGCGGCAACTATAACCAAGGTGGGAACTTTAACCAAGGTTGGAGGAACAACTATAATAGAGGAGGCAGAGACGGCCAAGGAAATCAGAGGTAGAATACTAACAACAATCAGCAGCACTGGTATCAGCAGAATCCTACCTATCAACAGCAGAACCAGAACTAGGCTTACAGAGCACCTCATCTACGGCAGTCCCAAGCGTCTCAGCAGACCCCTCAGGACCCTTCTTCATCTTCTAATAACGAGTTACTACACTCGATTGATCAAAGACAAAAGACCATGGAAAACAACCTCACTTCTACCTTAAACGGTCTGAACTCTACCTTGCAAGCTCTTGTCTTATAGATTGGATCACTGAATAACTCCAACAACCAGCCTTCAAGCTCCAGTGGAATTCCTTCTCAAGCCTTACCCAACCCTAAGAGTGGCATCAATGTCATCACCTTGAGGTCCGGAACCACACTGCAAAAGAAGAATCCTGAGGAGCCAAGCCAATTAGAACACGCCCCAGCTGAGGACAAGCTTAAAGTGGAGGATGATGAAAAGGGAGGTAACGTACAAGACACGGTTGAAGTAGAAGTAACTCAACCAGAGAATGGCGCACTAGAAGAAGCTAAAGCTACCAAAGACGTTACCCCTATCTCATTTCCACACCTTGCAAGAAAGCCTAGGAAGCAGATGGAACTCGACCCAAAAATGGTAGAAATCTTCAAAAAGGTTGAGGTAAATGTTCTCCTTTTTGATGTCATTCAGCAAGTACTTAAATATGCGAAGTTTCTTAAAGATTTGTGCATACATAAGGATAGGATTAATGAATTAGAAACTATTCCTTTAGGTAATTCTATGTCTGCATTGATGCGAGATATACCTGAAAAATGTAGTGATCTAGGTCCATACATGGTTAACTGTACCATTGGGGATGTAATATTTTCTGACTGCATATGTGATTTAGGAGCGTGCGTAAGTATTATGCCTTTGTCTATATATAATGCCTTGAGGCTCCCTCCCTTAAAAAAGTCAGTAGCTTATTTTGTGTTAGCAGATAAAAGCATTATTACATTGGTTGGAATTGCTGAGGACGTGCTGGTGAGCATTAAGGGGCTCACATTTCCCATTGACTTCTATATCTTGGAAATGCCCCCAAATGACTCAGGGAAACCGTCATCCATCTTGCTCGGAAGACCCTTCCTGAAGACCTCAAAGTTCAAGTTGGATCCATTCCCAGGAACCTATTCCTTTGAGATAGATGGCCGAGCAGTGAGCTTTAATCTGAATAAAGCTATAAAGCATCCTCCAGAAGATCATTCCATCTTCCAGTGTGATATCATTGATGAGACTGTGACTACAGTTCACCAGGAAGAAGTGGAAGAGAAGTACATGGAGCAAGGTCCAAGTGTGGGGACACCCTCTGAACACAATGAGGACACTTTGCCATTATCACTAGTTCCGGATAATCCAGAGCCCAACCATGAGCAAAAATTGGAGCTAAAGCCCCTTCCACCCCACCTCAAGTATGTTTACCTTGAGGATAATCAGAAGCTCCCATTTATCATTGCAAGGGATCTTACTTCCCAATAAGAGGAGCAACTGCTTGGTGTGTTGAGAAGACACAAGAAAGCAATTGGGTGGAGCTTGGCGGATATAGTAGGCATCGACCCTCAAGTTTGTGAGTACAGAATATTTTTAGAAGAGGAAATTAGGCCTGTTCATCAACCCCAAAGAAGACTGAATCCCACTAATTTGGAGGTTGTCAAGAAGGAAGTGACTAGACTGCTGGAAGCAGATATCATCTACCCCATCTCAGATAGTGAATGGGTCAGTGACGTTGAGATTTTTGCCAGTAAAGAATGTCATAAAAACAGTCGCGTTGTAGATATAGTCTCTAAAGCGACAAAAATCCCTTCGTACAAACGTTTTGGTTGTCACAAGTAACAAACCCCTTTAAAATTGATAATCGAGTATTTAAACCTCGGGTCGTCTTCTCAAGGAATTGCAGGGAGGTATGTTCTTATTATTGGCTATGAAAAAGGTAAAATTGGGGTTTTGGAAGTAAGGGGGCAGTATGTTGCACAAAAAATAATAAGAAGAGTAAATAAATAACTATAAAATAAACTCTTGGCAAGGTATAAAGACTGGAGGTCCTATCCTAGTTATCCTTATCAATTATGAAGAGAATTGGATTCTTCTTCCACCTTGTTAACCTCTAACTATGAAGGTAAGTTAAGTGGATGAATTAATTCAAATCCTCAAGTCCTAGTCTTTCCTTGGGAAAGGCTAGAGTTATTGGAATATGAATTAATGAAATGAAGAAATCCAATTTTCAATCAATAATGAGTTTGATAACTCTAGAGTTACCAATTATTTAACCAAGGCCAAAAGGAAAGAAAATTGAAGCTGCTGGAATAAAAAATTCTTTTAGATGGGAAGCAATAATCATGTAAATAAAAGAAAGCAATATTAAACTGAAATACCTCAAATAATATTAATTTAAAAGAGTAATCTGTAACATGAAAGAGTTCATAAATTTAATTGGAAAAATAAATAAAAATAAAGAACCTGGGATTGAGAGTTACTCCTAAAACTAAGAGAAGTCCTAAATCCTAATCCTAAGAGAGAGGAGAGAACCTCTCTCAAAACTAATCTAAATCATGAGAAGTGAATTATGAGTGCATGATGAGTCTCTGCAAGTTTCTTGACTTTAATCTGTGTTTCTGGGCCGAAAACTGGATTGAAATGCGGCCCAGAATCTCTGCTAGCGACTTTTGTAATTCTGCAGATCGTGCATGTCACGCGTCCGCGTCGTCCACGCGACCGCGTCACTCAGCATTTTTCGTATCACGCGTCCGCGTCGTCCACGCATTCGCGTCGTATATGCAACTTCCAATCCGCGCGGTCGCGTCAGGCACGCGATCGCGTCACTCCGATTTCTTCCATTTCGCGCGGTCGCGTGAGCCATGCGACCGCGTGACTTCTCGCTGGTCACCTCCTCGATTCCTTGTGTTTCTTCCATTTTTGCACACTTCCTCTTCATCCTCTAATCCATTCCTGCCCTATGAAGCCTGAAACACTTAACACACAGATCAAGGCATCGAATAGTAATAAGAGATAATTAAGATTAGCTAAATTAAGACAAAAAAAGCATGTTTTCAATCATGTAATAATTTTAGGAAGGAAATATAAATACATGCTAAATACATGAATAAGTGGGTAAAGATCATGATAAAACCACACAATTAAACACATTGTAAACCATAAAATAGTGGTTTATCAGTCAGTCAAGTGCAAGTAGTGCCCAAGAAGTTTGGAGTCACAACAATAACAAATGAGCAAGGAGAGCTCATAGCAACTAGAGTGCAGAATTCCTAGAGAGTGTGCATTGACTACAGGCGCCTCAACCAGGCCACTCGTAAGGATCACTACCGCCTGCCCTTTATCGATCAGATGCTTGATCGCCTGTCAGGTAAATTACACTACTGCTTTTTAGATGGTTAGACAGGTTATTTTTATATTCATATAGCTCTTGAAGACCAGGAAAAGACTACTTTTACATGTCCCTTTGGAACTTATGCTTACAAAAGGATGCCCGTTGGCTTATGCAATGCACCAGCTACTTTCCAAAGGTGCATGATGAGTCTTTTCTCTAATCTCATTGAGAATTATATGGAAGTTTTTATGGATGATTTTAGCATAGATGGTGATTCCTTTAGCCTTTGCTTGGATAGTCTATCTAGTGTATTAGACAGGTGTGTTAGATCAAACGTTGTTTTAAAATTTGAAAAATGTCATTTTATGGTTAAACAAGGTATTGTTCTAGGATATATTGTCTCTAATACTGGTATTTCTGTAGACCCAGCAAAGGTAAATGTCATTTCTAGTTTACCTTACCCCTCTTCCATGAGAAAAGTCCGTTCGTTCCTTGGTCATGCAAGTTTCTACCGGAGATTTATCAAGGACTTCAATAAGGTAGCTTTACCTTTATCTAGACTACTGTAGAAGGATGTTGAGTTTGAGCTGAGTGAGGAATGTATGGAAGCGTTTGATAAGCTGAAGGTCGCCTTGACTCAAGCTCCAATCGTGCGAGGACCAGACTGGAGTTAGCCCTTTGAGATTATGTGTGACGCCTCCAACCATGCTGTAGGAGCGGCGCTGACCCAGCGCGCAGGTAAGGACCCTTTCGTAATTGTATATGCTTCGAAGACCTTAGACGCTGCTCAGTCTAATTACATTACCACTGAAAAAGAGCTTTTAGCTATTGTTTCTGCTCTGGATAAATTTTGAGCCTATTTACTTGGTACTAAGGTAGTAGTGTACGCAGACCATGCAGCCCTCAAATATTTGTTAGCTAAAAAAGAGTCTAAACCAAGGCTGATACGTTGGATACTGTTACTGCAAGAATTTGATTTAGAAATTAAGGATAGGAGTGGTAACCAGAATTTAGTGGCAGATCACTTGAGTCACCTTGAGCACATTAAGGATGACTCCACTCCTATCAATGATGCTTTTCCATTTGATAGCTTGCATGCAGTATCTGAAGTAGTTCCTTGGTATGCACCTGTAGCTAATTATCTAGTTAGTTATACCTTCCCTCCCAATTTCACTAAGCATCAAAGGGACAAGCTGAAAAGCGAGTCTAAGTATTATATATGGGATGATCCATATTTGTGGAGGTATGGTGCTGACCAGGTAATTAGACGGTGTGTGCCTTAATCAGAATTTCAGTCCATTTTAGAGGCCTGCCACTTCTCTGAGAGTGGTGGACATTTTGACCCTCAAAGAACAGCTAGAAAAATTTTAGACTGTGAATTCTGCTGGCCTACTCTTTTTAAAGATGCTGCTACCTTTTGTAAATCTTGTTCCCCATGCCAGAGGTTTGGTAATATATCCAAGAGGGATGAAAGGCCCCAACAAATTATGTTGTTCTGTGACATTTTTTATGTTTGGGGTATTGATTTCATGGGTTCATTTCCAAACTCTAGCGGTTTCTTATATATATTGTTAGCTGTAGATTATGTCTCCAAGTGGGTGGAAGCAATTCCTACCCGCACTGATGATGCTAACACTGTTGTCTCTTTTGTTAGAAACCATATTATCTGTCGCTTTGGATCACCGCGAGCAATCGTGAGTGATCAAGGCACCCATTTTTGCAACAGGAGACTGACCGCTCTACTAAAGAAGCATGGAATTATTCACATGGTTGCAACTGCCTACCACCCGCAGACTAACAGAAAAGCAGAGGTGTCTAACAGAGAGATAATGCGTATCCTGGAGAAGATAGTCAAGCCTCATAGGAGGGACTGGAGCACCAGGCTACAAGATGCACTTTGGGCATACCGGACAGCATGTAAGACACCTATAGGGATGAGCCCCTTCTGCTTAGTTTATGAAAAAGCTTGTCACCTCCCAGTCGAGATAGAGCACAAGGCATTCTGGGTGGTAAAAGAATGCAACATGGGATTTGAGAAAGCCGGAGCTGAAAGGAAGCTGCAACTACAGGAACTAGAGAACCTTCGCCTAGAAGCTTATGAGAACTCCAGGCTGTACAAAGAAAAGGTGAAGGCTGTGCATGATAAGCATGGTGCTCGAAATTGCAATCACACTTGTAATTCCGCACAACTAACCAGCAAGTGCACTGGGTCGTCCAAGTAATACCTTACGTGAGTAAAGGTCGATCCCATGGAGATTGTCGGCTTGAAGCAAGCTATGGTTACCTTATAACTCTTAGTCAGGAGATTAATAATGAAAAGGGTTTTTGTTTGCAATGTAATAAAAGAGCATGAAATAAAAGGTACTTGTGATTCAAAAATGGAGAACAGGTTAGAGTTTTGGAGATGCCCTGTCATCTGAATCTCTGCTTTCCTAATGTCTTCTTCTTCATGCACGCAAGCCTCCTTCCATGGCAAACTGTATGTTGGAGGATCACCATTGTCAATGGCTACCATCCGTCCTCTCAGTGAAAAAGGTCCATGTACATGGCTAATCATCTGTCGGTTCTCACTTGTGTTGGAATAGGATCCAATGATCCTTTTGCATCTGTCACACGCCCAACATTCGTGAGTTTGAAGCTTGTCACAGTCATCCCTTCCCGGATCCTACTCAGAATACCACAGACAAGGTTTAAACTTTTTGGATCTCAAGAATGCTACCAATTGATTTAGCTTATACCACGAAGACTCTGGATGCACGAATTCGAACACTCTGTTGTCAGGAGAGGTACTCAAATTCGTGAACCAGGAACCCAAGAGATACACATTAATCTAAGATAGAATAGAGGTGGTTGTCAGGCACGCGTTCATAAGTTGAGAATGGTGATGAGTGTCACGGATCATCCCATTCATCATGTTTAAGTGCGAATGAATATCTTAGAATGGAAACAAGCATGATTGAATAGAAAACAGTGGTAATTGCATTAATCCATCGAGACACAGCAGAGCTCCTCACCCCCAACAATGGAGTTTAGAGACTCATGCCATAGAGATACAATATAAAATGTGAAAATGTCATGAGGTACAAAATAAATCTCTAAAAGTAGTTTTTATACTCAACTAGTAACCTAGGTTTACAGAAAATGAGTAAATTAGGATAGGTAGTACAGAATCCACTTCTGGGGCCCACTTAGTGTGTGATGGGGCTGAGCATTGAAGCTTTCACATGCATAGGCTAGTCCTGGAGTTAAACGCCAGCTTTGGTGCCAGTTTGGGCATTTAACTCCAACTTTTGTGCCAGCTCTGGCGTTTTGACGCCAGAAAAGGGCAGAGAGCTGGCATTTTGACGCCATTTTACATCGTCAAAACTCGCACAAAGTGTGGATTATTATATATTTCTGGAAAGCCCTGGATGTATACTTTTCAACGCAATTGAGAGCGCGCCATTTAGAGTTCTCTAGCTCCAGAAAATCTACTTCGAGTGCAGGGAGGTCAGAATCTAACAACATCTTCAGTCCTTTTTCAGCCTCTGAATAAGATTTTTGCTCAGGTCCCTCAATTTCGGCCAGAAAATACCTGAAAACGCAAAAAAACACACAAACTCATAGTAAAGTCTAGAAATATGAATTTTGCACTAAAACTAATAGAAATATACGAAAAAGTGACTAAATCCTACTAAAAACTATATGAAAATACCCCCAAAAAGCGTATAAAATATCCGCTCATCACAACACCAAACTTAAACTGTTGCTTGTCCTCAAGCAACTAGATTAATGAAATAGGATAAAAAAGAAAATCAAGAGGCAATAGCATCTCAAAGTTTACATGAAGCTCAAATTCTAATTAGATGATCGGGACTAGTAGCTTTTTGCTTCTGAATAGTTTTGGCATCTCCATTTATCCTTTGAAGTTCTGAATGACTGGCATCTATAGGAACTCAAAATTCAAATAGTGTTATTGATTCTCCTAGTTTAGCATGTTGATTCTTGAACACAGGTACTTTATGAGTCTTGGTCGTGGCCCAAGCAATATGTTTTCCAGTATTACCACCGGATACATAAATGCCACAGACACATAACCGAGTGAACCTTTTCAGATTGTGACTCATCTTTGCTAAAGTCCCCAGTTAGAGGTGTCTAGCGTTCTTAAGCACACTCTTTTTGCATTGGATCACGACTTTAACCACTTAGTCTCAAGTTCTTCACTTAGACCTACATGCCACAAGCACATAGTTAGGGACAACTTGATTCAGCCGCTTAGGCCAGGATTTTATGCCTGTAGGCCCTCCTATCCATTGATGCTCAAAGCCTTGGATCCTTTTCACCCTTGCCTTTTGGTTAAAAGGGCTACTGGCTTTTTTTGCTTGCTTTCTTCTTTTTCTTTCTTTTATTTTTCGTTTTTTTTCAAGCTTTGTTCTTCACTGCTTTTTCTTACTTCAAGAATCAATTCTACGATTTTTCAGATTATCAACAATATTTTTCTTTTTTTTTCATCATTCTTTTAAGAGCCAACAATTTTAACATTCATAAACTTCACTATCAAAATTTATGCACTGTTCAAGCATTCATTCAGAGAACAAAAAGTATTGTCACCACATATAAATAATTTGAATTTTTCTTATTAAGAACTCGAAGATAAAATTGCTTCCTTACTCTAAAAATCTGCTATTTTATTCATGTTTAATGATGATGAGAAAAATAAATTATAGCTTACTTGGGGATAAAATTAAAAAGAAAAATAAAGACACTAATTACTACTATTTATATGACTCTAAAAATAGATTTCTAATAGTAGAGTTATCACAAAGTTAAGATTAGGACTCAACAACCTTTATTTTGGGAGGTGGATGCTCCTTCAATCTATGGGGTGTCTAGCCCATCAAGAGGTAGCTTCTGGTGCTTCAGCTCCTGCAGTTCACGCCCTTGCTTCTCCTGTTCCTTAAGCAGCTTGCAGAGCATGCTATTTTGATTTTGCTGTTCTTCTTTCATTTGGTTGATAAACCCCATATTTAGGGTTTATCTTGTATTAAATTTAGAGTATTTTGATGACATTTTCTCACATTTAACATATGAATTAGCATGGTTTTGTAATCTCTCCCGTATTTGTGCTTAAGTGTAAAAACATGCTTTTTTAAGCCTTATTTTGATGAATTCTAATTCCTCTTTGATTCCATAAGATGCCTTGATGTGTTTGCTAGTAATTTTCCAGGATTGAAATAGGCTAGGCATGGATCAAAGGGAGCAAGGAAGGAAGCATACAAGTGGAGAGAAGCATAAAAAGTCAAAGAAGTGAAATCAGCCAAGCACGCGCACGCGCACAAGGCGCTCACGCGCACATTGCAGAATCGGTCAGGGACGCGCACGCGTCGCAGTCCGCACATGACTTCATTAAAGCAGCACGTGCCTGGCGATCTTGGGGAGTTTCTGAACCAACTTTGGCGCCAAAATGCACTAAAAGGACCAAGGATAGGAGGGGAAGGCATCAATCTATCATAGAGCATCGTTAGTTTTAGTTTAGAGTAGTTTTAGAGAGAGAAGCTCTCACTTCTCTCTAGAATTAGGATTAGGTTTAGGTTAATCTCTCTTCTTAGATCTAGGTTTAATTCATGCTTTAATTCACTTCTCCTTTATCAAGTCTTAATCTTCTCCTCTTCCCCTTTCTAGTTATGTGCTTTAATAATTGTGATTCTTCATTTTGTTTTGGATAGATTGTTGTTCCTTTGTTTTCTTTCAATAATGTAATTTGAGGTAATTCATGATAATTTTGATTTCCTTGATTTGTTGTTGTTAATTCATTTCAAGAATTGTTGTTAGATTACATTCTTGTTGTCAATTTACTATGCTTTTCTTTTGTGCCTTCCAAGTGTTTGATGAAATGCTTGGTTGGATTTTAGTGTAGGTTTTGTTCCTCTTGGCCTAGGTAGAGTGATTAGTGACTCTTGAGTTATCTAATTCCTTTGTTGATTGATAATTAGAAGTTGCTAATTGATTTGAATGCCTCTAAAGCTAGTCTTTCCTTTGGGAGTTGATTAGGACTTGAAAAATCAAATTGATTAATCCACTTGACTTTCCTCCATGGTTAGAGGTTAACTAAGTGGGAGCAATGGACAATTTGTTATCACAATTGAGGAGGATAACTAGGATAGGACTTCTAGTTCTCATATCTTGCCAAGAGCTTTGTTAGTTGTTAGTTTATTTTCTTTGCCATTTATATTTCTTGTCCAAAATCTTAAAAACCCAAATATAACTCACAACCAATAACAAGACACTTCATTACAATTCCTAGGGAGAACGACCCGAGGTCCAATACTTTGGTTTATAAATTTTAGGGGTTTGTACTAGTGACAAACAACTTTTTATATGAAAGGATTATTGTTTGGTTTAGGAACTATACTTTGCAACGAGAATTCATTAGTGAAATTCTAAACCGTCAAAAATCTAATCATCAAAATGGCGCCGTTGCCGGGGAATTGCAATGGTGTTATGTTATTGGTTATTGTATATATGTGAATAGTGTGAATATGTTTGCTTTTGTTAGCTCTTACTAGTTGTAGGATTTAATTTTCTTGCTTCTTATTTGATTTTGTTTTCATTTTTCTCTTGCTATCATGAATTCTCACCTTGGCTATGAGTTTGGTTATCAACATGTTGTAGGAAATGAGGACTATAATGAAGATGTGTATCAAGAATGGGATAACCAAAGGTGGGAGGAGCCATATGCTTATGATCAATCCTCATGGCAACAACCCCCACCAATGCACTATGAAGAAGAGCCATTCTATGATGCATATCAATCCAATGGCTATGGTGAATCACCTTGTGACTTTCAAGAACCACCACCATATGCCTATGAACCATATCCTCAACATAACTCTCAACCATACTCACAAGCCCCTTCTTACCAACCACCTTCATATGACCATAATCCATACCCATCCTACCAACAACCAAATGAGCCATATGAACCACATATAGAGCCACCACCATTCCAACATCAATATTTTCAAGAGCCACCTCCTCCACATTATTACCAAGATGAACCACCTCCAATATATGAAAATTTTCAACCACAAGATGAATACTACTTTCCACCACAACCTCCCAAGGAAGAATACTCATATCCATTGAACCAAGAGCCACATGATCCTAATCATATTATCCAAGAGGAACAAGAGTCAAGGGATCGTCTCAAGGAAGCATTGGATCAATTTCAAGCAACCATGGAGTGTGTTGTGCAACAAGTGGAAAGAGTGGAAAACATAGAACCACCACAACTCTACCAAGAAGAACCACCTTCCTATTATGAACCCTTTTCCCAAAATGAGGAACCCTTCCACCAACCCCAATCTCTAATGGATGAAACCCTTGGTGTTCTTGTTCGAGGGCAAGAAGAGATGAAAAGGGATGTGCAAAATTTTATGGCCACCTTGGATGAGGTAACAAATCAATTAGCCTCCCAATGCTTGAACACTCAAGGAACTCCCATGGCTACATGTGGAGAATCGAATGAAGAATATAGCATGAAGGAGAGATTGGAAACTCCGGTGGGAAATGAGGGAAGTTGCTTTGTATTAGAACAATTGGAGGAAGCTTTAATTGTTGAAGACAAAGAAGAAGTGGTAGAAGACTTAGGAGATGCAGAACCTCCATGGGAACATAGAGTTGAAGAAAACCCCTCCAAGATGATTGAAATTGATGCTAGGGAGGAAAGTGCACATCTTCCAAGGCATATTCCATATGAAGACTTGGATGGGATAGAGAAAGAATTGAGTTCCCTTGGTGATGAAGATCAAGCATCAAGTCTTAATGGTGAAGAATCCTGTGAGCATGAAGAACCTTCTCCCGTTGGATTTGAAAGCGTTGAGGAGGTAAATTTTTCTCACCCTCCAATTTATAAATTGAGTAAGGAAAAATGTTTAGATAAAATTGATGAACAAAGGATTGAGATCAAGAGGTCTTATGACGAGGTGGAAGTCCCTAGAAATAGGAGAACGGGGGTTGGTTATGCTTTGTCAAGATCGTTGGAAGCATCGTTGCCTAGGTTGTCATCTACTCCTTCACTTGAGTGGGTAAAATTCATTTCTATTAGCTTTATTGTCCCACTTGAGTATGGCTTGCTTGAAACGGATGGTCAACTTAGGATGCTTTGTGGGATGAAGCGTAAAGCAAAAGATGTTTCGTGGTTGGCGTTGTATATCAAGGCTCATTTTGGTTGATACTTCAAGAGTTGAATTCAAAGGTGGGAATAGTGCTCAAATAGATGGGTCTAGGAGGATTATTGGGCACTTCATAGAAGATTCTCCTTGTTCACCACCCGGATGGACTAATAATGATGATCAACTTCAAGATTGGTGCGAAAACAAAGTGTGGGACCCCAGATTACAAGAAGAGGACCAACTTTGGGAGCCCCAAGCTTGTGAAGAACTCCATCAAGACTTGGCTCAATCCATAAGAAATCTTGGGGCACAATGGAGAACCAAGCATTGGTGGGAGTTCCAAGACGAGTACAAGCACAAGCCACCTTGATGAGGAGCTCCCCATAAGTCTAACTTAAAGACTTAAAATAAAAGTGCTAGGTGGGAGACACCCCACCATGGTAAACTCTTTCCACTCTCTTTTAATTCTGCTTAATAAGTGATTTGAGTTGCCATTGTAGGTAGATGTTTTATATAGATTTGTTTGTACAACTTAATTGTTAGCATAGTCACATGTATGTTGTGTTTAGTAGTAGATGAATAACATCAAATTGCATTTTTTTTTGTGAATTGTATGATGGTTGATTGAATAAAGAGTTGTGAGCAGTATAGGGAGCACCTGAGCACAATTTTTTTGCTTAAAGGGCAATAATAATAAAAAAAGGGGGTAGACGCACGTGCACGACGTACGCGCACGCGTCCCTGAGTAGATGTATCATCACCCATATTCCAGAGAGTTGGGCCTCTCCTAGGCCAGCGTTGTGCCTCAAGCCCAACTCATTCCACGCTGATGCGCACTACGTGCGTGCGCGTCCACACAGCTATAAGGAAATGCACGCGGACGCGCACCTGCCGCGTCCGCGTCGATCTGCTGCAGCAACTTCTGAGCCAATATCCAGAGAGTTACGCTGGATCTGGGCCAACTCTAAGCCCCCAGCCCAACTCAGCTCGCGTGGACGCGCACTTGCCGCGTGCGCGCCCATATGCCAAGAGAAGGAAAGGACGCGAGCGCACGCATCGCGCTTGCGCGCCTTATGATAAACTGCCAATGTACGTGGACGCACACTTGCCGCGTGCGTGTTCCCTGGCTGATGCCACCATTCCATGCCTTTGCCCAGAGAGTTGGGCGCGCATTGCGCCCACTCTAAGCCTCCAGCCCAACTCAATGTACGCGTGCGCACACTGTACGCACACGCGCCCCTATATAGTTTCCCCATCCATGCTTGAGCGCGCTGTACGCGCACGCGTTGGTCCCTAATTTCATCAATGTACGTGGACGCGCACGGTGCATGCCCATGTCGATTCGAAAAGAAGATAACCCTAGTGCGTGAAGAGCACTGCGCAGTCGCGCACCTCTCATCCCTCTTCTTCTCCCTATCACCATCTTCTTCCCCATCTCTCCTTCCTATAACCTGTCACTGCCGATACCGCCCATCACCGCCGGCGACAATCACTCGACGGCCGACCCCTCTCTCTTTCTCCATCAACACTTTCCTCTCACTCCCTCTCTCACCGCCGCCAGCTCCTCGTCACTCTCTCCATCTCTCAACTCCCCTGCTCCACCTTCACTCTGCCCTCTACTCCACCAAGCACCACCACTGCTCCGCCGTGACCGCCACCCTCCACGGCGGTGCTTTGCTCAGTTCAATCCCTCTGCTTCCATACTTCCCTGCCCTACTTCCATTTTCACTCTGCTCCCAGGTTCCTGCTTCAACTTCTATTAAATTTTGATTACTGTTAGCTACTGTTAGTTCTCTGTTAGTTAGTTAGAATTGAAATTTTGCATGTCAGGTTAGATAAAAATAACTGCAGTTAGGTAGCTAGGTCTGGATAGAGGATTCTAGGCTTGATAAGTGCTCCATTTGTGCATGTTCGTTGTTTGTTTACTTGGGTGTTGTATGCTAATTTTGGATTGCTATGTATGCAATTTGTGTTGCTGGGTTGTATTTCACTGTTGCTGTGCTTAATTGATATTGTCTTCTTGCTGCTTATGCTATGTTGCTATCTGGGAATGTCCAATTTTAAGCCGGGATGCTGCCCAATTTTCAAGAAATTTATTTTCATTTTAGTCTCTATTGCAAATTTGGGCTAATTTCCGTTTCCTTTTGACTTCCGGGATTTGCACCAATCATTGTGAACATGATTTCTATGTTTAGTCACAACTTTTCTTTTATTGAGCCCATGTATCATCATACCACTAATCCACTTTCCTAACTCTCTAATCTCGTTAAACACTTACTTTTTACTCACATTTAACCCTCTTTAACCATTCTTTCAAGGTATGACGATTTTATTGCTTAATGAGCAAGAGTTGTTGATTTCCTTAAAACTTTGATTTCTTGATTTACAGCTTTGTTTTTTATCCTTACTTGCAAGCCAAGTTTTCAAGTTTAGTTCACATCATGATTGCTTATCATCCATCTCGTATCCTGAACATGTTTTCCTTGTTTCATGCTAAGTGCTTCATTGCTTATATTCTATCATACTTTTCAGGATGTCGGATAAAGAAAAAGCCATAGCCACTACCTCCAAGAAAAGAAAACATTCTACACCCTATATTCCCTCCATTTACAAGAATTATGCTAGGAATCCATTGAATGAAGAAGAAAAGGAAAATCAGTTGCTACCTTCTACCAATCCAACAAAGTTTCCCAATCTTTACTGTGAGCTTCACTTCCAAAACTATCGGAAGATGAAGCTGAATACTGAGAAGAGATTACTCCTACCCAATGATGTGAGACGAGCCATTACTAGTCACATCCTAGAGTTGGGTATGGACTTTGTTGATAGAGATTTAGGAGATATCAACATTTCTTGGGTTAAGGAATTCTATTGCAACTTCTTCCATCCTACTTTAGATTCAGTTCAGTTGAGGGGTAGAGAGGTTGTGATCACTGAGTCAGCCATAGAGGAGGCATTGCAGTGCCGACATCTTACTGATGGCACCTGCGCTCATCAGCAGGCTGAGATAGCTATTCAGAGCATGACCTTTGACTATGAGGCGCTTAAGCGCGTGATTGCTATACCAGATGCTCCTTGGGTCATGGATGCGGGCAACACAAAGCCCAAAGGGATGCTCTTTGCACACTTGAACAAGGAGGCCAAGACTTGGCAGATGATCTTCGCTCACTACGTCTTGCCCACCACTCACTTTTCTGAGATCCCTATGGAGATGCTACTTTTGATTGGTTGTGTTATGGAGGGAAAGGAGGTTTATTTCCCTCGATTGATTCGGTAGTGTATGTGGCGCGCACATATTCGTGGCCTACTCCCGTTTTCCACCTTGGTTACCAGTATGGCCGCCTTAGCTGAGGTCCCCTGGTTGGATGATGATGTGATACCACCACCCCCAGATGACGATGACAAGGAGGTTACTATTCCTTGGGGTGGCTGGGTGCACGAGAAACCCCCGGCTAAATGCCGATCTAGGGCTAGAGTAGTTGTAGGGTCGGCTGGACCTTCAGCCTCGACAGCAGCCCCATCCTCTTTTACAGCAGTAGCTCCATCTTCTTCGACAGCCCCTTCTTCAGCACCTGAGCCGACTCACCTACTGGTTCAGCGTCTGTTTCGGTTTTTGGAGCGCGAAAAGCGCCAGATCATGCGCCGACTGGATCGGATGGATCAGGCACTCATCTCCCTGGGCGCCGAGTTACCTCCGCTCCCAGACTCTCCAGCCTCCGATGAACAGGATCGTCAGGAGGAGGATGTTGATGAGCTGACTCAGCAGGATGCACCTCCAGCTGCACCTGACACCACAGAAATTCAGCAGCCCCATGAGGAGCCGGTCCCACAGCCTCAAACAGAGTCAGCTTCTACCAGTGTCCCTACCCCTGATCCTCAGGTTTAGCATCGAGGACGATGCTTAGTCTTAAGTGTGGGGAGGTTGCCGGTGGCACCATGAGAGGACCGGTGAACATTTTCAGCTACTTCCTAGTTATCTTATTTTGCGCACTTTTGTATATATTTGATGCATTTGAGTTTATTTTGGATCTTGCTATTTTAGTCCGTTCTAAATACTTTTACTGCTCATTTTGGATTTTAGGTATTTTGGATACTAGATGTTTTCCTTTTTAGCTTATGGTTATGATTAGGAATTGGTTGTGAATTGTTAAAACTTAATCACCTTTTTGCATGAGAAATTGGTCTTAAATTGAAAAGAAAGAAAGGGTAAACTAAGGAATTTTTGAATTTTTCAATCACAACAATGCTTAGTCAAATATTGAGATTTTCCAAGAAACTTAATTATAGGGCATAGGGTACCAACCCAATTGATTGAAGAAAATTTAACTTGCTTGAATTCTTACTTTGTGAAGCATGTATTGAACTAAGAACACAAGCTTGTGAGACTTGAGCCTATTGATGTGGTTACATTTTATAACCACTTATTTTCCATTCTTGTGTGCAATTGTTCTCTTTCTATGATTGTGATCCTTGATTTGCTTGATTCTATATGTCCATTTATTTCTTGTATTCATGCATTTGTATGATTGAGGCCATTACTTCATTAGCCCACTTACCCAAATAGCCTACCTTTTACTCTCCATTGTTAGCCAATTTTGACCCTATGCTTAACTAACTTGTTCTCCTTTTAGCACATTACAAGCCCAAGGTGGAAAACCAATGAAAGTCCTTTGCTTGGATCTTTGATTAGCCTAGGGTAGTGAGAGTGTTTATTATTCAAAGATGGTGAGGCTTGGGAACATTGGATGGGATAAAAAAGGGTAGTACACTTTCATATTTAGGAATTGGGAATATATTCATGTATTGATTGAATGTATAAGACCTTATGCAATTGATGTTCTTGTACAAAGTATAAAAAGAAAAGAAAAAAAAGAGAGAAGAGAAAAATAAAATGAAAGAAAAAAAGGGGAATATAGAAAAGAAAAAAAAGAAGAGAAGAAAAAGAAAGAAGAAAATGAAAAGAAAGCAACCAAAGGGGACAAAATGCCCCAAAGTAAAGCTCAATAAAAGAAAATCAATGCATAAGTGTTACGAATCAAGAAATAAGATGCATGAATATGTAAGAAAAAAAAAGTGTGAAGAATGGGTAGTTAGAGTAGTTTGAATTTGTATAGGTCATTATATAGTTAGGTGGGAAAGTCTATGCTAATCCAAGATCTAAACTTTAGTCCACCTAACCATAAATGATCCTACCTTGACCCTAACCCCATTACAACCTAAATGAAAGACCTCATGATGAATGTATGTATGCATTGAATAGGTGTTGATTGTTAGAAGAAAATCAAATTTTGGAAAGCATGATTAGAAGGGAATTGAGTGAATTAACCCTTAAACACTTGAGTGAATAGAGCGGATACACATCCGGTGAGGGTTCAAAAGTTCAATCACATGTGTTCACTCATATTATCTAAATTTTTGCAAGCTTGAATCTCTTTTGATAGTTTCAATACAATTATGGTTTGGATTGATTCCTACCGCCCTAGTTCTTGTGCTTACACATGTTTTCTTGGGAATTGATTTGTTTGAACTAAGCATTTGCATTCACTTTAGGTAGTTGCATCTAGATAGGACTCATATAGTTTAGTTGCATTTAATAAATGTCATACCCCTTAGTTCCTTCCTGTTTTAGCATGAGGACATGCTAAGGTTTAAGTGTGGGGAGGTTGATAAACCCCATTTTTAGGGTTTATCTTGTATTGAATTTAGAGTATTTTGATGACCTTTTCTCACATTTAACCTATGAATTAGCATGGTTTTGTAATCTCTCCCGTATTTGTGCTTAAGTGTAAAAACATGCTTTTTTAAGCCTTATTTTTATGAATTCTAATTCCTGTTTGATTCCATAAGATGCCTTGATGTGTTTGCTAGTAATTCCAAGATTGAAATAGGCTAGGCATGGATCAAAGGGAGCAAGGAAGGAAGCATACAAGTGGAGAGAAGCATAAAAAGTCAAAGAAGTGAAATCAGCCAAGCACGCGCACGCGCACAAGGCGCTTGCGCGCACATTGAAGAATCAGCCAGGGACGCGCACGCGTACCGTGCGCGCACGCGTCGCAGTCCGCACATGACTTCATTAAAGTAGCACGTGCCTGGCGATCTTGGGGAGTTTCTGAACCAACTTTGGCGCCAAAATGCACTAAAAGGACCAAGGATAGGAGGGGAAGGCATCAATCTATCATAGAGCATCGTTAGTTTTAGTTTAGAGTAGTTTTAGAGAGAGAAGCTCTCACTTCTCTCTAGAATTAGGATTAGGTTTAGGTTAATCTCTCTTCTTAGATCTAGGTTTAATTCATGCTTTAATTCACTTCTCCTTTATCAAGTCTTAATCTTCTCCTCTTCCCCTTTCTAGTTATGTGCTTTAATAATTGTGATTCTTCATTTTGTTTTGGATAGATTGTTGTTCCTTTGTTTTCTTTCAATAATGTAATTTGAGGTAATTCATGATAATTGTGATTTCCTTGATTTGTTGTTGTTAATTCATTTCAAGAATTGTTGTTAGATTACATTCTTGTTGTCAATTTACTATGCTTTTCTTTTGTGCCTTCCAAGTGTTTGATGAAATGCTTGGTTGGATTTTAGTGTAGGTTTTGTTCCTCTTGGCCTAGGTAGAGTGATTAGTGACTCTTGAGTTATCTAATTCCTTTGTTGATTGATAATTAGAAGTTGCTAATTGATTTGAATGCCTCTAAAGCTAGTTTTTCCTTTAGGAGTTGATTAGGACTTGAGGAATCAAATTGATTCATCCACTTGACTTTCCTCCATGATTAGAGGTTAACTAAGTGGGAGCAATGGACAATTTGTTATCATAATTGAGAAGGATAACTAGGATAGGACTTCTAGTTCTCATATCTTGCCAAGAGCTTTGTTAGTTGTGAGTTTATTTTCTTTGCCATTTATATTTCTTGTCCAAAATCTTAAAAACCCCAAATATAACTCACAACCAATAACAAGACACTTCATTACAATTCCTAGGGAGAACGACCCGAGGTCCAATACTTCGGTTTATAAATTTTAGGGGTTTGTACTAGTGACAAACAACTTTTTATATGAAAGGATTATTGTTTGGTTTAGGAACTATACTTTACAACGAGAATTCATTAGTGAAATTCTAAACCGTCAAAAATCTAATCATCATTGATCCATAGCTTCTTGCAGCTTGGTGATAGATGCTTATAAGCGGTTCCAGTAGTCAATATGTGGGATTTCTGGGAGGAACTCTTGCGTCTCCTTTTGATGGGAATGTCTTGCACTTGTTGCCCTTCCATTGACTTTTTTGTGATTGGGAGATCAACTGAGATATACTCATCTACTCCCATTCTTACTCTAGCATTTTTACATAGTAGAGAAATCAAGCTTGGGTTGGCCAATTTGGCTTCAGTAGAGTTCTTGTTTGCAATTGTATAAAGCTCACAAGCAATCAGATGATGAACTTCCACTTCGTTTCCCATCATAATGCAATGGGTCATCACTGTGCTTTTAACAGTGACCTCAGAGCGGTTGCTGGTGTGTAGTATGGAACGCCTAATAAAATCCAGCCAGCCTCTAGCAACTGGTTTGAGATCCCCTCTGTTGAGTTGAATTGGGACATTCTTTGTGTTGGTTTCCCACTTGGCTCCAGGGATGCATATGTCCTCTAGAACTTGGTCCAAGTGCTTATCTTGACTCACAATTCTCCTGTTAAAGGATTTTGGGTCATCTTGTAGTTGAGGCAGCTTGAAGATCTCTCTTATGCTGTCAAGGTGGAAGTAGATAATCCTCCCTCTGACCATAGTTCGGAAGGTATAGAAGGCGGTTCCAGACATTCTCTGTTTATCTATTTGCCACAGATTTGAGTAGAATTCCTAAACCATGTTTCTTCCCACCTTTGTCTCAGGATTAGCTTGGATTTTCCAGCCTCTATTTCGAATCTGTTCTTGGATCTCCGGATATTCATCTTCTTTCAGATCAAATTTAACTTCCGGGAGCACTAACCTCAGACCCATTATTTTATAATAATGGTCTGCATATTCTTTAGTTAAGAACCTCTCTTGATTCCAAAGTGGTTTTGGAATATTCTCTTTCTTGCCTCTTGAGGTGGTTTATTTTTCCTTTAGGAACCATGATCTTGGTGAGTCTTGATTCAGTAATCACGAAAAGCACACCAAACTTAGAGGTTTGCTTGTTCTCAAGCAAAAGAAAGGAAGGAGAGGAAGAGAAAGAGAGACAATTTCAAATGGTGGAGGAGAGGGGATGGCCAAATGTGAATTTAAAAGGGAAAGGGGTGGGTTCGAAAATTTTGAAAAAGATATGATAGAAGATATAATTTGTAAAAAGATAGTTATGATATGCAAAAGATGTATTTTAAAATTAAAAAAATAAGAGAGAAATTTGAAAAAGATAAATCTAATTTTGAAAAGATAGTGTGATGGGTTGAAAAAGATTTGAAACAAATTTAAAAAGATAGAGGAGTGTTTTGAAAAGATTTGAAAAGAAATTAAAAAGATATATGAGTTTGGAAGATGATTTTGAAAGAAATCGAAAAAAATTTTTAGGATGAAGAATTTTTTTGAAATTAAATTTGAAAGATGAGGATTTGTAACATGTTCATGCAAGAAAATGTGGATGGAAATATGAAAATTTGAAAAAAATTGAGTTGGGAACAAAAACCTCGTTCCCTTCATGTTCCTGGCGTTAAACGCCTAAGAGTAGCATGTTTTGGGCGTTTAACGCCCAATTGCTGCCTGTTTTTGGCATTTAAACGCCCAGCTAGGGTACCTAGTTGGGCGTTTAAACGCCAGATTTTCTTTGTCACTGTGCGTTTTTCTAAACGCCCAGGATGCTACAAGTCTGGCGTTAAATGCCCAGAATAGCACCCATTCTGGCGTTTAACGCCCAGAAGGTGCTTCTTACTGGCGTTAAACGCCCAGAATGATACACATTCTGGTGTTTAACGCCCAAAAATGCTCCTTACTGGCGTTTTTCTGCCAGTAAGCTCCTTTTCTCTATTTTCTGCTCTGAATCCTTCTGTAACTCTGTGAACTCCTGTAACTGAAGATAAATTTTATATCAAATTCCTAAAATTATTATTTAAAATATAAATATACTTAACCAATGGCTGGGCTGCCTCCCAGCAAGCGCTTCTTTATTGTCTTTAGCTGGACCTTACTGAGCATTATTCTAGTCTCAGTGCTAAGCATTCTTGCTCAATATTGCTTTCAAGATAGTGTTTGACTCTTTGTCCATTAACAATGAATCTTTTATCAGGGTCAGTATCCTGAAGCTCCACATATCCATATGGTGACGCACTTGTAATCACATATGGTCCCCTCCACCGGGATTTTAATTTCCTAGGGAATAATCTGAGTCTAGAGTTGAATAGCAGGACCTTTTGTCCTGGTTCAAAGACTCTGGATGACAATTTCATGTCATGCCACCTTTTTGCTTTCTCCTTGTAAATTTTTGCATTTTTGAAAGCATTGAGCCTGAATTCCTCTAGCTCATTCAACTGGAGCAATCTTTTCTCTCCAGCTAATTTAGCATCAAGGTTTAGGAATCTGGTTGCCCAGTAGGCCTTGTGTTCTAGTTCCACGGGTAGATGACAAGCCTTGCCATACATAAGTTGGTATGGAGAAGTTCCTATAGGAGTCTTGAATGTTGTCCTGTATGCCCACAGAGCATCATCCAAGCTTTTTGCCCAATCCTTTCTATGAGCCATTACAGTCCGTTCCAGGATTCTTTTCAGTTCTCTATTAGAGAACTCAGCTTGCCCATTTGTCTGTGGATGATACGGAGTTGCCACCTTGTGGCTAATTCCATACCGGACCATAGCAGAGTAAAGCTGTTTATTGCAGAAATGAGTGCCTCCATCACTGATTAATACTCTAGGGACACCAAATCTACTGAAAATGTGTTTCTGGAGGTACTTTATCACTGTTTTAGTATCATTAGTGGGTGTTGCAATTGCCTCTACCCATTTAGATACATAGTCCACTGCCACCAGAATATAAGTGTTTGAGTATGAAGGTGAGAACGGTCCCATGAAGTCAATACCCCATACGTCAAACAATTCAATCTCTAAGATCCCTTGCTAAGGCATAGCGTAACCATGAGGCAGATTACCAGCTCTCTGGCAACTGTCACAGTTCCGTACAAACTCTCGGGAGTCTTTATAGAGAGTAGGCCAGTAGAAGCCACATTGGAGGACTTTTGTGGCTGTTCACTCACTTCCGAAATGTCCTCCATACTATGATCCGTGGCAATACCAAAGGATCATCTGTGCTTCTTCTCTAGGCACACATCTACGGATTATTCCGTCTGCGCATCTCTTAAAGAGATATGGTTCATCCCACAAGTAGTACTTTGCATCAAAAATTAATTTTTTTGTTTGCTGCCTGCTGTACTCCTTGGGTATGAACCTTGCAGCCTTATAGTTTGCAATGTCCGCAAACCATGGTACTTCCTGAATGGTAAAGAGTTGCTCATCAGGAAAGGTTTCAGAGATCTTAGTAATGGGAGGGACGTCCCTTCTACTGGTTCTATCTGGGACAGGTGATCTGCTACTTGGTTTTCTGTCCCTTTTCTGTCTCTTATTTCTATATCAAACTCTTGCAGAAGCAATACCCACCTTATGAGCCTGGGTTTTGAATTCTGCTTTGTGAGTAGATATTTAAGAGCAGCATGGTCAGTGTACACAATCACCTTTGATCCTACTAAATAGGATCTGAACTTGTCAATAGCATAAACCACTGCAAGCAATTCCTTTTTTGTGGTTGTGTAATTTTTCTGTGCATCATTTAGAACACGGCTGGCATAGTAGATGACATGCAGAAATTTGTCATGCCTCTGTCCCAATACTGCACCAATGGCATGGTCACTGGCATCACACATCAGTTCGAATGGTAATGTCCAATTTGGTGCAGAAATAACTGGTGCTGTAACTAGCTTGGCTTTCAGGGTCTCAAACGCCTGCAGACACTCTGTGTCAAATATAAATGGCGTGTCAGCAGCTAGCAGATTACTTAGAGGCTTTGCGATTTTTGAAAAATCCTTTATAAACCTCCTATAGAATCCTGCATGCCCCAAAAAGCTTCTGATTGCCTTAACATTAGCAGGTGGTGGTAATTTTTCAATTACCTCCATCTCTATTCCTTTGTTCGAAATCTTGTGCCCAAGGACGATCCCTTCAGTCACGATATAGTGACATTTTTCCTAGTTTAAAACCAGGTTAGTCTCTTAGCACCTTTTCAGAACAAGTTTCAAGTGATCAAGACAGGAGATGAATGAGTCTTCATATACTGAGAAGTCATCCATGAAGACTTCAAGAAATTTTTCCACCATATCAGAGAAAATAGAGAGCATGCATCTCTGAAAGGTTGCATGTGTATTACACAGCCCAAATGGCATCCTTCTGTAGGCAAATACTCCAGATGGACACTTGAATGCTATTTTCTCTTGATCCTGGGGATCTACTGCAATTTGGTTGTAGCTTGAATAGCCATCTAAAAAGCAGTAATAATCTTGACCTACTAGTCTTTCTAGCATCTGGTCAATGAATGGTAAAGGAAAATGATCCTTTCTGGTGGCTGTATTAAGTCTTCTATAGTCAATACACATGCGCCACCCTGTAACTGTTCTTGTAGGAACCAGTTTATTTTTCTCATTATGAACTACTGTCATGCCTCCCTTCTTGGGGACGACTTGGACAGGGCTCACCCAGGGGCTATCAAAAATTGGATAAATAATCACAGCCTCTAGTAATTTGGTGACATCTTTCTGCACCACTTCCTTCATGGCTGGATTCAGCCGCCTTTGTGGTTGAACCACTGACTTGGCATTATTCTCCAAGAGAATATTGTGCATGCATCTGGCTGGGCTAATGCCCTTAAGATCACTTATGGACCACCCAAGAGCTGTCTTGTGTGTCCTTTGCACTTGAATCAGCGCTTCATCTTCCTGTGGCTTTAAGGTAGAGCTTATGATCACAGAAAAAGTGTTGTCTTCTCCCAGAAATGCATATTTCAGGGATGGTGGTAGTGGTTTGAGCTCTGGTTTGGGGGATTTTCCTCTAATTGAGGAGTTTTCAGAGGTTCTTCCATTTCCTCTGGCTCCTCCAGATCAGGCTGAACATCTTTAAATATATCCTCTAGCTCTGATTCGAGACTTTCAATCATATTGACTTCTTCTACCAGAGAGTCAATAAGATCAACTTTCATGCAGTCTTTTGGTGTGTCTGGATGCTGCATAGTGACGTGGCAGAAATTGGCGAGTTAAGAATTTATTAATAGGGACACGTTGCAAGTACAATCCTTAACCAACCGAAAATCTGCTTATCAATTTAAAAAGGGGTTGTCACAGTATTAAAAATTAAAATACTAGGAGTATGAATCCCAGGTCGTCTCCCAACGAGTTGCAAGGAGATGTGCTATTTCATCAATTGGGTGTTTTCAAAAATGGTTGAGTTGATAAACAGAAATTTAAATTAGAGAATTTAATTAATTTTAAATAAAAGCCTTGACTGGGGGTAGATTAGTTGGAAGCCCTATTCTTGTTGAAATACTCTCAAGATTAATTAATAATTGGAAGTTACTCTGCTTAGTTAACCCTTACTAGGTAAAGGAAAGTCAAGCAAGTTGGAAATCGGTTTCTAGTCATAAGTCCTAATCCTCTCCCTTGGGAAGGATTAGAGTTAATGATTAGAGGGTGATTCAACAATAAACCCAATTATGATTTCTCTCTTGAGTAGTTTAACTCAAGGGTTCCTTTCAATCATCCCCAATCAAGTTATGGAACTACTCACTCATCATAATTATAAAATTCACAGAATTAATGGTGAAAATAAAAGAAGACATGATAAACAATAATAAAAGGATTAATTGGAAATAAAAATAGTCTATATAAATAACTTGTAAGAATAAGCCAAAGTCAACTCTAGAGGGATTAAAAGTATGGAAGAATAAATATAAAAAGTAAATAACAAAATAAGATGACTAGTACCGGAGGTAGACTCTTCTCAAAAGCTAAAGCCAAAATCTTCCAATGCTAATTATGAATGCTCAAGTGAGTGAAAAACCTAGGAGAGGAGTAAATCCAGATCTAAAACTAAAAATTATGTAGAATGAATTGTGTCTCTCGTTTTTGCATGTTCCCTGACTCTAGTCTGTAATTTCGGGCCGAAAACTGGGTTGAAATCCGGCCCAGAAACTCTGCCAGCGACTTTTGAAATTCTACAGATCGCGCACGTCACGCGGACGCGTCATTCGGCGTTTTTCTTTTCCATGCGGGTGCATCGTCCATGCCTTCGCGTCGCTTCTACTTTTTCAATCCGTACGTCCGCGTCACTGCAAATTCCTCTCTTCTGCGCGGTCGCGTCGCTGACGCGCACGCGTCACTTCTCGCTGGTCATCTTTTCAATTTCTTGTATTCCTTCAATTTTTGCAAGCTTCCTTCCCAATCTCTCACTCATTCATGCCCTATGAAGCCTGAAACACTTAACACACAAATCACGGCATCGAATGGAATAAAGGAGGATTAAAATACCTAATTAAAGGATCTCCAGGAAGTAAGTTTTCAATCATGTAATAATTTTAGGAAGGAAATATAAATGCATGCTAATTATATGAATAAGTGGGTAAAGACCATGATAAAACCACACAATTAAACACATTGTAAACTATAAAATAGTGGTTTATCAACCTCCCCACACTTAAACATTAGCATGTCCTCATGCTTAGTTGAAGGAGATAAAATAAATGAGTAGGAACATGTAAAACTCATGCAATGCAATGCAACCTATACATGTGAATGTAACTATATGATTCTTGCCCACTTGATCAAGAATAAATAAGCTCTTCAAAATAATTACAAATCAAGCTCCACTAATTCAATTCTCATGCAGTAAGAACAGATAAAAATACAAGAAGGCAGCTCATGAAAGCAGGGAACATAAAATTTTATGCATTGAACCCTCACTGATGATGTATGTATCTTCTAATCTCTCCAGTGTATTGGGTAATCACTCTATCCTTCTCTAATCATGCTCCCTAAATTTTGTTCTTCTCCTAACTGGTGCACGAAATTGCAATCACACTTTGCAATCCCGCACAACTAACCAGCAAGTGCACTGGGTCGTCCAAGTAATACCTTACGTGAGTAAGGGTCGATCCCACGGAGATTGTCGGCTTGAAGCAAACTATGGTTATCTTGTAAATCTTAGTCAAGATATCAATAATTATCAAGGTTGATTGTGAAAAGTAAAAGAACATAAAATAAGTACTTGTTCTGCAGTAATGGGGAACAGGTTGAGGTTTTGGAGATGCTCCATCTTCTGAATCTCTGCTTTCCTACTGTCTTCTTCTTCAAGCACGCAAGGCTCCTTCCATGGCAAGCTGTATGCAAGGGTTTCACCGTTGTCAGTGGCTACCTCCCATCCTCTCAGTGGAAATGTTCAACGCACCCTGTCACGGCACGGCTATCCATCTGTCGGTCCTCAATCAGGCCGAAATAGAATCCAGTGATTCTTTTGCGTTTGTCACTAACGCCCCGCCCTCAGGAGTTTGAAGCTTGTCACAGTCATTCAATCATTGAATCCTACTCAGAATACCACAGACAAGGTTTAGACCTTCCGGATTCTCTTGAATGCCGCCATCAGTCCTAGATTATACCACGAAGATTCTGATTAAAGAATCCAAGAGATATCTACTTAATCTAAGGTAGAACGGAGGTGGTTGTCAGGCACACATTCGTAGTTGAGAATGATGATGAGTGTCACGGATCATCACATTCATCCAGTTTAAGAACAAGTAATATCTTAGAATGGAAGCAAGCATAATTGAATGAAAAACAGTAGTAATTGCATTAATCCATCAAGACACAGTAGAGCTCCTCACCCCCAACCATGGGGTTTAGAGACTCATGCCGTAGGAAGTACACAAAGAAACGTGTAAAGTGTCATGAGGTCCAGATACAATGTCAAAAGATCCTATTAATAGTGAACTAGTAACCTAGGGTATACAGAAATGAGTAAATGACATAAAAATCCACTTCTGGGTCCACTTAGTGTGTGCTTGGGCTGAGCATTGAAGCTTTCATTTGTAGAGACTTTTTCTGGAGTTAAACGCCAGCTTTCATGCCAGTTTGGGCGTTTAACTCCAAGTTTTATGCCAGTTCCAGCGTTCAACGCTGGAAATTCTGAGGCTGATTTGCCACGCCGGTTTGGGCCATCAAATCTCGGGCAAAGTATGGACTATTATACATTGCTGGAAAGCCCAGGATGTCTACTTTCCAACGCCGTTGAGAGCGCGCCAATTGGGCTTTTGTAGCTCCAGAAAATCCACTTCGAGTGCAGGGAGGTCAGAATCCAACAGCATCTGCAGTCCTTTTCAGTCTCTGAATCAGATTTTTGCTCAGGAGCCTCAATTTCAGCCAGAAAATACCTGAAATCACAGAAAAACACACAAACTCATAGTAAAGTCCAGAAAAGTGAATTTTAACTAAAAACTAATAAAAATATACTAAAAACTAACTAAAATATACTAAAAACATACTAAAAACAAAGCCAAAAAGCGTATAAATTATCCGCTCATCACTAACCAATCAAAAATATTTAATATACCAATGCAACATCATGAGGTCTTTTCAGGGTTATAATAGGGCCAAGGTAAGGGTAAGGATACATATATGGTTAAGTGAGCTTATAAATTGAATCTTGAATTAACTCAAACTCTAACATAACCTATATATTTTGTATTACTATGGAGTTCGTACCTAGCTACCCAGGATTCTCTTTCACATTCCATACTCATGTATCAACTATTTATTTTAATTTTATCATACATGCATTGACCCTTGAATTCTTAACTCAACATTGGGGCAATTTTGTCCCCTTATTATTATTATTAATTTTTTTTCAACATAGTTTATCAATGCACATAGATTTTTTTGATTCTTATAGTTTCACATGAGTATGTGTCCAAATTCCCATTATATTATCATGACATATCCCCTTAATATCCTTTGTTTCCCTCAATTTCCCATACTTGATTAGCACACACAATTCTATCTCAAGCTAATCAAAGATTCAAATTTGGGTATGTAATTGTTTTTCCGCTTAAGGCTAGTAATGTGGTAAATTATAGAACAAATGGGATTTAAAGGCTCAAAGTGGCTAACAAAGGTAATTGAAAGGGTAGGCTTAATCTGGATAAGTGAACTGAACAATTAATGGCCTCAATCATATGCAGCATATAAATATATTAAACATTAGACATATAAGATGGAACAAAATATAGGTTACAATCATAGAGAAGTAAACACACAAGAATAAAACAAATATGGTTAAATAATGTAACCATGCATAAAGGCTCAATTCTCACAGGTTGTGTGTTCTTTAGCTTTAAAATTCATGATCCAAATACAACTTCAAGCAAATTTAACATAAGAGTTTTAATTAAAATTAATGAAATTTTGTTCCAAAGATAGAGTTTTAGAAGAAACTTATTGTCTTTTCAATTAAGTAGAATATGCATGCAACTAATCTATTACTATGTAATTTATCTTATTCTACAAAAGAAAGAAAAACTAACTAAATATCCTAATTTATTGGTGTTTATGGAAGAAAAATTACCTCCGGAAGTCAGGTACTGACCGACCTCCCCACACTTAAGGATTTGCACCGTCCTCGGTGCCATCTGTCAGGAACAGTGGTGGGCTGGTGGCAGTGTCTCCGCAGTCGGGACCGTCGTGGCTCCCCGTGCTGGTGAAAGAAGTAGAGTCCGAAGTGCCTGGATCGTCATTGGGTCTGTGATTGCCTGTAAGTAGCTCCTTGAGGTGTTTGAAACGGCGGTGGTTGCAGCGCTCTCGGAGGTTTGCTTTCTTTTCTTGTTGGTCCAATCACTTCAGTATTTGGTGCAGCAGCTGACCAATAGATGGTAGAGGAGCTGCATCATCCTCTGTGGACTGGCTGGTAGTGGCAAGTTATGGCCTGAGATATCTCCCGTTAGGGACATACTGATCATCCTGTGGAAGAATGGCTTTGGTGTCTCCAGCTCTGTAGGATACTCCGGCTGCTGAGATAAGATCAGAGACCAATGCGGGGAAAGGTAGGTTGCCCGCGATCTGCACATGTTCCATAGCATTCCGGATATGTCTTGGTAAATTAAGAGGCTGGTCTGTGAGGATGCACTATAGTAGAACGGCCATGTCTGCGGTGAAGGAGGACTCATGAGTACTCGAAAAGATGTAATGGGACATAATTTGTGCCCATACGTGAGCCTCTAAGGTAAGTGCGGAAGCCGAGATTCTCTTAGGATGGGAACGATGGTATCCGAAGATCCATTTGCTGCCAGGTTGAGCGATAACTCTGAGAACAGCGTCCCAGTCAAAGGTGTATGCCTGGCGCTTGATTGTGACTTTCTGAAAGGCGTCCAATCCTTCTGGAGCAGGTGGAAGATTTAAGGCTCGCTGAATGGCTTCTTCTATAATAGGGACTTGCTTTCTAACGTATATAGGCAGACTACAGGGTTGGCAGGTGGAAGTTGGAGTAGAACTCAACAACCCAAGAAAGACCTGTCGTGGCTGTCTCTATAAGAATTCCCAATGTCTTTATGTAATTTGTGGCTCAACAAATTCAGCAATACGAGGCGGAAGGATAAGAAGGTGTTCATTGTTGTAATTTCGAGCCGCCAAAATAGGAAACATCTGCTCACAATAGCGATTTAGAAATCGTGCAGTGTCCTTTGCTGGGAAGGCTCTCTCCTTTCCATCAACCTTGATAATCCTTTTAATTCTTTTTGTTGAGGGCTTGACTGCAGTTGAAGAAGGCTCTGCCACTAATGCTCTCTTTGTTCCTTTCCTTGCGGTGGGTTTAGCGGTAGCTTTCTCTTTGCCTTTCTTGGTGGCCATTCTGAAAAAAGGGAAGAGAAAGTAAGTTAAATCCAAAGAGATAAAGCAAGGAAGGGGATTGAGTGAGTGATAATCAGTGCACGGTAAAGATGAATGAAATAAACACATGGTCATTACAACATGTGAAAAGATCAAGAAAGGGAATAGAATAAGTGCACGATAGGGAAGTAGATGCAAGATGTTTATTGGCATGCCGGCAAGGGCATGAGTAGCATAGATCAAGCATCACTTCGTAACAAACTATCACATTTGTATTGATAATTAAATTCAATTAATAAAATAGTAAAGGGAATTTGTGAAAAACAAGCATTGAATAGTAGAATAGGATAATGTAGAAAAGTGCATAATGCCACATGGGCTTTTTCACAAAGACATAGCATGCATGGTAAATAATCCAATAAAAATAATCAATTGAACATGCAAGCAATCCCTTTAAAAATATAATTGCCAAACAATTAAGAAACAATCCACAATGACCAAATAAATTTCCAACACCAATAAAAAGGAAAGAAAAAGAAAACATATGCAATGAAAGTAAAAAGAAAGAGAAAGGAAGAAGAAAACATAAATAAAGAAAAAGAATAGAAAAGTAAAGAGGGAAGAAGAAAAGAAAAACCTTGATAATGGTGGTGAGAGAGAAAAAGAGTAGAAGGTGAGAATGAGGGAAGAAGGAAGAAGGGGGGAAGAAAGAAAGGGAGGCAAAAGAAAAAGTAGGATTGGCGGAAGAGAAAGATAAGATATGTGGCAAATTAGGACAAGCTGTGCTTCGCAGGTGACGCGGACGCGTGAGTGACGCATTCGCGCGAATGCGCATTAAGTGAATCAACGCGAAAGCGTCGGTCACGCGGATGCGTGACACATGTTATGATAATGGCACGAGGGCAGCCTCGCGCTCGCACAACTCTCTGTTCGAATTTTTATTTTTGCCAAATGTTGGGGGACGCGATCACGTGAGTGGCCATTAGAAGGATGTGACGCGGACGCGTGAGCCATGCGTCCGCGTGGGAAGAATTTGTGCGTCCAGCACCGATCCATCACCACTCTAGCACAACTTTCGGTCGTGCACCCATTTTACGTCGAATTCCAGGGCACGCGGCCGCGTAAGTGACGCGGATGCGTGGGAGGCTAATTTTTGTACTTGACGCGGACGCGTCAGTGACGTGGTCACGTGTGATGATTTATGCCAAAGGCACGCCTCCAGCCACGCTCTCGCGTGACTCTCTGTTCATTTTCTTGTTTTCTCGGATCCACCTGCGACGTGGACGTGTCAATGGTGCGGTCGCGTCGCGTGAATTTTTTTTTATGCAAATGCAGTATGCAGATGAGGTGCAAGATAGAGGCAATAGTATAGAGAAGAGTTATAGATGAGGGAAGAGAAGGAGAAGAAAAGAAACGATCATACCGTGGTGGGTTGTCTCCCACCTAGCACTTTGCTTTAACGTCCTTAAGTTGGACGCTTCAGTAGCTCAGTTTTTAGTTGCGAGTGGATCCTCCAGGAGGAAGATCTCTAACTCCTTATTTTTCGTCGCTTTATCACCATGGTAGAGCTTCAAACGATGTCCATTAACCTTGATGAGTTCAGAGCTTGAAGGGTGACTTAGATGGAAAACTTTGTACGGCTCAGCCCTCTCGACTCTATATGGACCTTCCCACCTTGATCGCAGTTTGGCTGGCATGAGCCTCAGTCTAGAGTTGTAAAGAAAAACCAAATCCCCAGGTTGGAACTCTTTTCTCTTGATGTGTTGATCATGTACAACCTTCATTTTCTCCTTGTACAGTCTTGATTTCTCATAAGCTTCTAGGCAAAGACTCTCTAATTCTTGCAATTGCAACTTCCTTTCAGCTCCAGCTTTCTTAAATCCCATGTTGCATTCCTTTACTGCCCAAAAAGCTTTGTGCTCCACCTCAACTGGAAGGTAACAAGCCTTTCCATAGACTAAGCGGAAAGGACTCATCCCAATGGGTGTCTTGTATGCTGTTCTGTATACCCAGAGTGCATCTTGTAGTCTGGTGCTCCAGTCTCTTCTATGAGGTTTGACTATCTTCTGTAAAATGCGCTTTATCTCTCTGTTAGACACCTCAGCTTGTCCATTAGTCTGATGATGGTAGGCTGTTGCTATTTTATGAATGATCCCATGCTTCTTCAGTAATCCTATTAGTCTCCTGTTACAAAAATGGGTGCCTTGATCGCTCACGATTGCTCGTGGTGATCCAAAGCGACAAATAATGTGGTTTCTAACAAAGGAAACAACAGTGTTAGCATCATCAGTACGGGTAGGAATTGCTTCCACCCATTTAGAAACATAGTCTACAGCTAACAATATATAGAGGTGGCCATTAAAATTTGGAAATGGACCCATGAAGTCAATGCCCCAAACATCAAAAATTTCACAGAAAAACATAGTTTGTTGAGGCATTTCATCCCTCTGGGATATATTACCAAACTTTTGGAATGGGGGACAAGATTTACAAAATTCAACAGCGTCTTTAAAAAGGGTGGGCCACCAGAATCCACAGTCTAAGATTTTTCTAGCTGTTCTTTGAGGACCAAAATGTCCTCCACTCTCAGATGAGTGACAGGCCTCTAAAATGGACTGGAATTCTGATTGAGGCACACACCTTCTAATTACCTGGTCAGCGCCACATCTCCACAAATATGGGTCATCCCATATATAATATTTAGACTCGCTTTTCAGCTTGTCTCTTTGGTGTTTAGTAAAGTGTGGAGGAAAAGTACGGCTAACTAAATAATTAGCTACAGGTGCATACCAAGGGATTACCTCAGATACTGCTTGTAGGTTATCAAATGGAAGATTATCAGCTATAGGAGTGGAATCATCCTTAATGTGTTCAAGGCAACTTAAGTGATCTGCCACTAGATTCTGGGTACCACTCCTATCCTTTATTTCCAAATCAAATTCTTGTAGCAGCAGTATCCAACGTATAAGCCTTGGTTTGGATTCCTTTTTAGCTAATAAATACATTAGAGCTGCGTGGTCTGAATACACTACTACCTTAGTACCAAGTAAATAGACTCGGAATTTATCCAGAGCAAAAACAATAGCAATAAGCTCTTTTTCAATAGTAGTGTAGTTAGACTGAGCGGCGTCTAAAGTTTTAGACACATAAGCAATAACAAAAGGGTCCTTACCTTCACGCTGAGCCAGCGCTGCTCCTACTGCATGGTTGGAAGCATCGCACATGATTTTGAATGGGTGGCTCCAGTCCGGTTCTCTCACAATTGGAGCTTGAGTCAGGGCGGTTTTCAGCTTATCAAACACTTGTTTGCAATCCTCACTGAACTTGAATTCAATATCCTTCTGCTGTAGTCTGGATAGGTGAAGTGCTACCTTACTGAAGTCCTTAATGAATCTTCGGTAGAAACCTGCATGTCCAACGAACGAACGAACTTCCCTCACAGAAGAGGGATAAGGCAAACTAGAAAAAATATCCACCTTTGCTGGATCTACAGAAATGCCATTATTAGATACAACATGTCCCAGTATGATTCTTTATTAACCATAAAATGACATTTTTCAAAATTCAATACAAGGTTTGTACTGACATATCTATCTAATACTCTAGATAAACTATCCAAGCAAAGGTTAAAAGAATCACCATAAACGCTAAAATCATCCATAAAAACCTCCATACAGTCCTCAATAAGATCAGAGAAAAGACTCATCATGCACCTTTGAAAAGTAGCTGGTGCATTGCACAGGCCAAAGGGCATTCTCTTATAAGCATAAGTCCCAAAGGGACATGTAAAGGTAGTCTTTTCCTGATCCTCAGGAGCTATATGAATCTGGAAATAGCCTGTGTAACCATCTAAAAAGAAATAATGTGATTTACCTGACAAGTGATCCAGTATTTGATCAATGAATGGAAGAAGGTAGTGATCCTTACGAGTAGCTTGGTTGAGACACCTGTAATCAATGCAGACCCTCCAGGCGTTCTGTACTCTGGTTGCTATGAGCTCTCCATGCTCATTCTTCACTGTAGTGACTCCAGACTTCTTGGGCACCACTTGTACTGGGCTCACCCATTCACTGTCTGAGATGGGGTAGATAATACATGCCTCTAATAGTCTGGTCACTTCCTTCTTGACAACCTCTAAAATAGTGGGTTCAATCTTCTTTGGGGTTGACGACCAGGTCTTGCTCCTTCTTCTAAAAATATCCTGTGCTCACAAACTTGAGGGTTGATGCCTACTATGTCTGCTAAACTCCACCCAATTGCTTTCTTGTGCTTCCTCAGCACACTAAGTAACTGCTCTTCCTGCTGAGAAGTGATGTCTTGTGCAATGATAACTGGAAACTTCTCCTTGTCCTCAAGGTAAGCATATTTGAGGTATGGAGAGAGGGGTTTCAATTCTAACTTCTGGTCATGGTCTGGCTCTGGATTATCTGGAACTGGTGGCAACAGTAGAGTACCTATATTGTCCTTGGAATTCCCCACACTTGGACCTTGTCCTATGTACTTATCTTCAAACTCTTCCTGGTGAACTTCAGCTACGGTTTCATCTATGATGTCACACTGGAAGATAGAACGGTCTTCTGGAGGGTGTTTTATAACTCCATTCAGATTGAAGCTTATTACTCGGCCGTCTATTTCAAAAGAGTATGTGCCTGCGAAAGCATCTAATTTAAAATTTGAGGTCTTCAAGAAAGGTCTTCCGAGTAGGATAGACGACGGCTTCTCTGAGTTATTTTGGGGCATCTCCAGGATGTAAAAATCAATAGGGAAAGTGAGACCTTTAATGCACACCAATACATCTTCAGCAACTCCAGCCACTGTAATAATACTTTTATCTGCTAACACAAAGCGAGCTACCGACCTTTTTAAGGGAGGGAGCCTCAAAACATCATAGACAGATAAAGGCATTATACTAACACATGCTCCTAAATCACACATGCAGTCAGAAAATATCACACCTCCAATGGTACAGTTAACCATGCATGGACCTGGATCACTACATTTTTCAGGTATATTTCCCATTAAAGCAGATATAGAACTTCCTAAAGGAATAGTTTCTAATTCATTAATTTTGTCTTTATGTATGTGCAAATCTTTTAGAAACTTTGCATATTTAGGTACCTGTTGAATGACATCAAAAAGGGGAACAGTTACCTCAACCTTTTTGAAGATTTCTACCATTTTGGGATCAGGTTCCAACTGCTTCCTGGGCTTCCTTGCAAGTTGTGGAATTGGAATAGGAATGGCTTCCTCTATAGTGTCTGCGCCCTTTGGTGTCTTTCTGTGATTTGGCGTCTTCATCTTTAGCCATGTCCGTTATGCTCTTTTCTTCTTCAACATCTTCTATTTCCACTGCCTCTTCAGCTGAGGTGTGTTCAGGTGGATTTGGCTCTTCCTGATTCCTCTCTTGCAGTGTGGTCCCGGACCTTAGGGTGATGGCATTAATACCACCCTTTGGGTTGGGTAATGGTTAAGAAGGGAGTCCACCAGAGCTTGAGGACTGGTTGTTGGAGTTGTTTATTGATCCAATCTGTGAGACAAGGGCTTGCAAAGTAGAATTCAAACCATTCAGAGTAGAAGTAACATTGTTTTCCATGGCCTGTTGTCTCCGATCAATAGATTGTAGTAACTCATCATTAGGAGATGAAGAGGGGTAAGTGATCTGAGAGGTCTGCTGAGATGCTTGAGGCTGTCTTAAATGAGGTGCTCTGTAGAATTGATTCTGATTCTGCTGCCTGAAGTTGTTATTGTTATTCCACCTCTGATTTCCATTGTTATCTCTGCCTCTTCTGTTATGATTGTCCCTCCAACCCTGGTTAGAATTGTCTCTCCAGCCTTAGTTAGAGTTATCCTGCCATCCTTGGTTATAGTTGCCACCTTGATTGTACCCTTGATTGGGGCGGTCATGAAAGTTATGCGTGGCTGCTACAATGTTGTCTTCTGGTTGGAGTTGTGGACACTCATCGGTATAGTGACTGTAATCTGCACAGATTCCGCATACTCTTTGTGAAACCAATTACTGACTGTGCTGTGGTGGAGAAGGCTAAACTTGCTGAGGCTGTTGTTGATTCAGTTGCATCTGCTTCAGCAAGTTAGTCATTTCACATAAGCTCTGAGCTATAGCAGCAGTCTCTTTACTAGTGGATACCTCTGCAACAGCTCTTGATCGACTTTGTTTCTGCCTGTGATTCCTAGTAGAGTCAGCTAAGTCACTGTGTAAAGTAGCCGAGCAACACTATCTTGTCAATCATATGATGGGGGCATGCATCTCGAAGATTATTGAAGCGTTCCAAATATTCATAGAGGGTCTCAGATTCATCCTGAACGATCATAGACATGTTCTTCCTTTGCTTATCGGCAACTTCAATTGGAAAGAATTTCTCCAGAAACTCTCTCCTAAGTGTATCCCAGTTGGAAACAGTTGTTCCGGGTTGTGTGTAGTACCACTTTCTTGCCTTTCCCTCCAGAGAAAATGGGAAGGCTTTCAATAGAATGGAGATTTCATCAGTGCCATCATGCTTAACAGTAGAACAAGCAGTCTAGAAATCCCTAAGATGCTTGATAGGCTCTTGAGCAGGTAAGCCATGAAACTTGGGCATCAAGTTGAGTAGTGAAGACTTTATTTCAAAATCTACAGCTACTGCTGGGTGGTGTGCCTGGAATGGTTGGAGCGTAAAATCAGGGGCTCCTTCCTCCTGGATAGTGACTCTTCTGCGTGCTGCCATGTCACCTGCACGTAAATGAACTGGATTAGTAGAGAGGGAGCTTGTTTCTTCCTTAGATGACGGTTCAGGTTCGTCCTCAAAGAGGAGTCGCTGACGCCGAGCTTGCCTTATACGTGAAAGAGTTCTTTCAATCTCAGGGTCAAATGCTGGCAAGCTTGGATCAGGAAGGGAACGCATCATTTAACGAAAGAAACGTACAGCTCATAGTGACAGAATGAAAAGAAAAATTGCAATTAAAATAAATACCAATCAATAAATTAGCACACTGTTGCAACTCCCCGGCAATAGCGCCAAAAATTGACGTGGCGGAAATTGGCGAGTTAAGAATTTGTTAATAGGGACACGTTGCAAGTACAGTCCTTAACCAACCAAAAATCCACTTATCAATTTAAAAAGGGGTTGTCACAATATTGAAAATTAAAATACTGGGAGTATGAATCCCAGATCGTCTCCTAACGAGTTGCAAGGAGATGTGCTATTTCATCAATCGGGTGTTTTCAAAAATGGTTGAGTTGATAAACAGAAATTTAAATTAGAGAATTTAATTAATTTTAAATAAAAGTCTTGACTGGGGGTAGATTAGTTGGAAGCCCTATTCTTGTTGAAATACTCTCAAGATTAATTAATAATCGGAAGTTACTCTGCTTAGTTAACCCTTACTAGGTAAAGGAAAGTCAAGCAAGTTGGAAATCGGTTTCTAGTCATAAGTCCTAATCCTCTCCCTTAGAAAGGATTAGAGTTAATGATTAGAGGGTGATTCAACAATAAACCCAATTATAATTTCTCTCTTGAGTAGTTTAACTCAAGGTTCCTTTCAATCATCCCCAATCAAGTCATGGAACTACTCACTCATCATAATTATAAAATTCACAAAATTAATGGTAAGAATAAAAGAAGACATGATAAACAATAATAAAAGGATTAATTGAAAATAAAAATAGTCTATATTAATAACTTGTAAGAATAAGCCAAAGTCAACTCTAGAGGGATTAAAAGTATAGAAGAATAAATATAAAAAGTAAATAACAAAATAAGATGACTAGTACTGGAGGTAGACTCTTCTCAAAAGCTAAAGCCAAAATCTTCCAATGCTAATTATGAATGCTCAAGTGAGTGAAAAACCTAGGGGGAGTAAATCCAGATCTAAAACTAAAAATTATGCATAATGAATTGTGTTTCTCATTTCTGCATGTTCCCTGACTCTAGTTTGTAATTCCGGGCCAAAAACTGGGTTGAAATCCGGCCCAAAAACTCTACCAGCGACTTTTGAAATTCTACAGATCGCGCACGTCATGTGGACGCATCATTCACGCGGACGCGTCATTCGGCGTTTTTCTTTTCCATGCGGGCGCGTCGTCCATGCCTCCGCGTCGCTTCTGCTTTTCCAATCCGAGCGTCCGCGTCACTCATGCGGCCATGTCACTGCGAATTCCTCTCTTCCGCGCGGTTGCGTCGCTGATGCGCACGCGTCACTTCTCGCTGGTCATCTCTTTAATTTCTTGTATTCCTTCCATTTTTGCAAGCTTCCTTCCCAATCTCTCACTCATTCATGCCCTATGAAGCCTGAAACACTTAACACACAGATCACAGCATCGAATGGAATAAAGGAGGATTAAAATACCTAATTAAAGGATCTCCAGGAAGTAAGTTTTCAATCATGTAATAATTTTAGGAAGGAAATATAAATGCATGCTAATTATATGAATAAGTGGGTAAAGACCATGATAAAACCACACAATTAAACACATTGTAAACCATAAAATAGTGGTTTATCACATAGCTTTTATAGCATTCAACTTAAACTCATCCTTATTGACTCTCAGGGTCACTTCCCCTTTTTGAACATCAATGAGAGTTCGGCCAGTTGCTAGGAAAGGTCTTCCTAGAATGAGAGTTGCACTCTTGTGCTCCTCTATTTCCAGCACTACAAAGTCAGTGGGAAAGGCAAATGGCCCAACCTTGACAATCATGTCTTCAATTATGCCTGATGGGTATTTAATGGAGCCATCGGCATGTTGAACACAGATCCAGGTTGGTTTGATCTCTTCTGTCAAACCAAGCTTTCTGATAGTGGATGCAGGGATTAGGTTGATTCTTGCACCAAGATCACATAGAGCTGTCTTGGTACAAATTCCTTCTATTGTGCATGGTATCATAAAGCTTCCGAGGTCCTTAAGCTTTTCTGGTAAGCTCTTTAGAATGACTACACTGCATTCTTCAGTGAGAAAAACTTTTTCAATTTCTCTACAATCCTTCTTATGGCTTAAGATCTCTTTCATGAACTTAACATAGGAAGGTATTTGCTCAAGTGCTTCTGCAAACGGAATCTTTATTTCAAGAGTCCTGAGATAGTCTGCAAAGTGGGCAAATTGCTTATCCTGTTCCGCTTGGCAGAGTTTCTGAGGATAAGGTATTTTGGCTTTATATTCTTCAACCTTGGTTGCTGCAGGTTTATTTCCTACAGAAGCAGGCTGAGACGCCTTCTTGAGGGAGTTATTATCAGCACTTGTGGGTGTCTGATCCCTTACTGGCATTTGAACGCCAGGATTGGGCGCTGGATTGGCGTTTAACGCCAGATTCCTACCCTGTTCTGGCGTTTGAACGCCAGAATTAAACATGGAATTGGCATTTGACGCCAACTTTTCACCATTTTCTTGCGTTTGAACGCTAGAACTGGGCGTCCACTGGGCGTTTAATGCCAGTTTGTCATCCTTTTCTGGCGTTTGGACGCAAGAATCATTCCTCTCTGGGCTCTTACTGTCCTCAGAGGGATTTTGGAAAGCATTCTGTTCATTCTCTGTCAGCTGTTCTTTCCTTGGCTTTCTACTACTTTGAGTTGATGTATTTAATGTTTTTCCACTCCTTAATTGAACAGCTTGACATTCTTCTGTTATTTGTTTAGCACTCTCTCTGCAACTCGTTGGGAGACGACCTGGGATTCATACTCCCAGTATTTTATTTCTAAATTTTGTGACAACCCCTTCTAAATTGATACGCGGAATCAACATTGGTTAAGAGTTATACTTGCAACGTTGTTTTCTCTATAAACTCTTGATCGGTGATTTTTTCGCCACGTCAATCTCACATTTGAAGATGTATTTGCAAGGTCTTTGCAGCTCTTAAGAATGGATTCTCTTGGAAAATTGGATCCGTCGATCAATCTTTTTAGTTTGACAAGTGGAGGCTTGAAGGCCCAATTACCGAGAATCTTCCTTTTGTGCATCTATTTGGTTTAGAGTTAACTATTTAGGATGTTTGGAATGGTATTAGGTGGGATCTTAATGATGTGTTCACTCTTATACCTGAGAAAGTCAGGGTGTGTATGGATGGTTATAATCATGATTTGCAGGTTAGTGATTAACCTGGATGGACTTGGAGTGCTTCTTCCTCTAGGTGCTACTTGACAAATAGTGGATATAATTGGCTTGCAAAATGAAAATTTGCTTGGGATGAAATAGTTAATTGGTTGTGGGTTTAGCGTCATGTACGTGAGAAGTTCAAATTCTTGATTTGGCTTAATTTTCACAATGCAGTAATAATGGCATAATGTAAGAGATCTTAGGGGTTAGTTTTTTTAGACTCTTATCATAGATTTTAAAGGACATCCGAAATAACTATACAATGTCTTAAAGATTGTCTCAAGGCTAAGGAGATCTGGAAATATTTGGGTTTGTCTTCAGTCAACCCAGACATGACGAGCTAGATTAAGAAGAACCATAATCATGGTGATGCGACTTTGTTTTACTAGGCTCTTTGGTAGATTTGGCAGGATAAAAATATTGATTTGTTCAATTCTAATGAGTCTTGGAGCACAACAATGTGGTGAGTTTGATTAGTAGCACAATTCGAAAACTCCATAGCATTTTTACCATGCGTTGTTCTTTAAGTGCTCGGTTTCTCTGCCTCACTTAGACCCTCCTTCTATTAATGCTGTGAAAATTAATTGTGATACTGGCTTGAATGATTTGATTGGTTTTGGTTGTTTAATTTAGAACTCATATCGTTACTAGGTAAAAAGGTGTAGTGGGTGTCTAGAAACTTCTTGTGTCTTTCATGCTAAACTCCATGCTATTTGAAAGGGTTTAATATTTTTTTTGAGAGTGTAAATTTTGGAAGATAACCTGTGAAAGTGATTATTTAGATGCGTTCTTACAGATACAAAAAAGACAGTTTGCTAAATTTATTCGGTAGCTGAATCTTTTAGAAAAAAATCAGAAACATCAAAGGTTGAAACTAAAAATTTAGCATCAATTTAATTTAGGGGATAGCTAATAATGTTGTTGACCTTATGGCAAAAACGATTGTCACTAATTTGGCTTGGTATGTGGAATGGTTCCACCTTTCAAGTGAACTTTCTCATCTTGTTAGCATAGATAAGTTTTCCGCCATGTGAATTGGCTTGTGTTTTCTTTGTTTTTTTCTTCTTTTTATCTTCAGTCACTAAAAAAAGAGTAATTCTTCGCATACAAGCGATTAAGGCTTGTAAGCCTTACAAGTTCAATTAAAACTAAGGCTCAAAACACGCTTCCAACCATTCTTCTTCCTCTTCGTCTTCTCCTTCTTCTTTTCTTTCGTTTTGTTGCCTTCTCTTTCTCCTTCTTCTTCTTCTTCTTGCTGCACGTTCTTCTTCCTCTTACTCTTCTTCTTCTCCTTTTCTTTCGTTTCTGCATGTTCTTCTTCATCGTCTTCCTCTTCTTCTTCATTTACGTTCTTTTCTCTCTGTTTTATCTTTTTTTTATTTTTCATTGTGAAATCATTTTTGAAGAAGAAGAAGCAGTAGAAGATGAGGAGGAGAAAGAGAAAGAGTTCTGAATTATGCATAAGATGTATTTTAACGAATTTTGGGTGTATTTTTTTAAATCCTTTGGGTGTATTTTCTGTAATCCTTTGGGTGTATTTTCTATAATCGTTTGGGTGAATTCCTGTAACCATTTGGGTGTATTTCTGTAATTCTTTGGGTGTATTTCTGTAATCATTTTGGGTATACTTCTGTAATCGTTTGGGTGTATTTCTGAAGTTCCATTATCTTCAAAAGGATTACAGAAATACACCCAAAGGATTACGAAAAATACACCCAAAGTATTTAAGAAATACACCCAAAATTCATTGCATAATTCAGAACTCTTTCTCTTTCTCCTCATATTCTGCTGCTTCTTCTTCTTCAAAACGATTTCAAAGCTTGATTTCAGAAACCATGAAAATCGAAAAAAAAAAACGAAGAAGAAGAAGAAGAAGAAGAAGAAGAAGAAGAAGAATCGTTCTGAGTGTAGCGCTTTGAAAACAGGAAACGTTGAATAACGCATTAAAAGGCCTAGTAACTTGTAAGACTTGTAAGTCAAAAAGACTTGTATGTGTAGCACTCTTCCTAAAAAAATAATGAAATTATATATGTTAAACATCACAGAAATCAAATATCAATAGATGTGTAAATCAAAAAATCGTTTATTTATATTTGAACAAATATATAATGTTAATTTTTAAGTGTATAAAATGCATAGCAAATAATTTTTATTAACATAAAATTTGTTAGATATAATCTTTAGTATAGAAACTTCTAATTGAATGGTTACTTTTTCTAAAAAAATCTAATCGAATAAAATATTTTTGAAATAATAAAATAGTTTCTTTATAGTAGTGTTATTTCAGGATTTTTTTTTGAATAATAATTAAAATAAATTAAAATCTACCATTTTATGCAATTTTTAAACTTTTTATGTGTGTAGAAAAATGTGTACATATATTATTTGTGAAGAAGATAAGTAACATCATGTTATTATTTATTTCGTTTTTAATATAAATGAGAGAAACTATATATTGCAAAAAATATAAATAATCTAAAATTTTTAATTTTTTTAAACTATTATTTCATTCTTACTTTTTTTTTTTTTTGGCGTGTGTGATATATTCTTACTCTTTTATTTCATTCTTACTCTTTTGTGACATATTTCATTCTTACTATATTTACGGATAATGGTGCGGTGTAGGGAGTCCTTTGCTAGGAGTCGAGGACCAACTTGGGAGAAGCCGATCAGAGAGATATTTGGGTCCGCAATCGGAAAAGGGATTCCATACCCACACATAACGGTCTCCCTTGACTCTGGGCCCACCATTAATACCAGTCTTGATGCTATATCTGTACACTCCAATATTCCACAACTCAATGTTCTTCCACAATACCTCTTGAAAAACTGAACCATCTTTAACAAAATAACAAGGCATTAATTAATAAATAATATTATTATTTTTATAAATTAAAAATACAATTAATAATTTTAATAATATTGTATCAAAAATAAAAGTACATAAATAAATAAGTCAAAGAGACGTATAAAAGAATGGAAAGAGGATTCATTTGATCTTGAAGTTACGTATTAAAACGATTCATTTTTTCTTATCTTATTTAACTATAGTATTATTAATCCAAGACAATTGTGTTGGAGCCTTGGAGGTGAAATATCTTTATCACCGTAGAAAACGATATTTTGATTACATGAAAAGAAATGCCAATAAAAGTTCGAACATCAAATAGAATATTGTTTTCCTTTTCCTTTTCCTTTTCCTTTTTTTGGTTAAAAAATTAATGGTTTCTTACTTTATTTTATGTGAAATCGTGGTTAGTTTATTCCTGAGTAAAGTCATTAATTAGGAAGGAAGCGTAGGAAAGGTTCTTGAAGATATAAATGCCAGGTGTGGGCCTCGTTCTGTTGATCCACTCAACAATCCCAAACCATGCAATTTGGAGCAACGCGGAATAAACACAGATAATGATTTTCATTGCTATCATCAAGACGTGATGTGTTATACTTCTATTAGATCCACCCGTTTAGTATCTTTCATTTTCTAAAGTATTTGGTATGATTACTTTAACACTAAAAAATTTTGTATATGATTTTAAAAAATGGATTATCAAAAATGAGTTAAATTTTTTTATAAATTGTTAAACAAAAATTTTATCTATATACAAAAAATAAATCATCAAATTAACTATTATACAAGAATTTATGTACAAAATTTTATCTACATAAAAAAATAATTCTCTAAGGTAGCCTTTGTTTTGAGGTATTGAGACAAAAATTGAGAGACTGAGATTTAGTATCATGTTTGTCGGTTCAGGAATTGGTACTAAAATTTCTATCTTTATTTCTAAAATTTCAGTATTTCAGTACCTCCAAAATGGAGGGACACAGGAGACTAAAATTTTTAGAGATGAAGACTGAACCTTTAATAACATTTTATACCTAAAATACCCTCATTTCAATTAATTATTTTCAATTTTATCCTTTGTGCAAATTAAATTAGAGTTTCATTTTTGTTTCAATTTCTATCTCCTATTTTGTACCAAACAGAATACTGAGATTTATTTCAATCTCTATCTCTTAGTCTTTGTCTCTCAGTCCCAATTTTTTTGTCTCTATCTCTCCACTAAACGCTACCTAAAAACAATATACTCTTTTTGCTTATCAACAATTATGATAATATTAGATAAACGAGCCATATATTTAATGCCACTCAGATTTTTAAATACGCCAACTATCTCTTTAAAATAGTAGTATTTTTTTTTTTGGTAAACTATAAATTCTGTCTGTTTTTTATTCTATTTTCAAGGACGTGAACATATGAAGTCTCATTTCTACAACATACTAATTAGTTAACATCCCACCAAGCCATTTTTTATTAATAAAATGACACTGAGTTTTTGTTGTAGCCCATGCTATTAAAACTATAACTTTATTTTTTGTGCCAACATTAAAAATTAGTTCCCCTTACTTACTGCATCAAAAACCAAATCACATGCTTATGATAAAAAGCGAACGGTTCTTATAAGATTTAGAATATGAATACTCTTATGTTTTGTGGATATATAAGGTATTATTTTGGGTTTTTATTTTCTAATATAAAGGCCAAAATGAACTCTCGCTTTCATTATCTCCTCTAATATAATTCCTAGTATCTTTTTGTCATCGATCTTCACTAAAAAAAGAATCAGAATATCTTGAAATAAGAAAAAAATTATTCCGATGGAACGTTTTCTTTTATCGAAGATTATCTCTTGATACATGGTCAGGCCATTCAATTTTGTTTGTTACTTTTTTTTATTTTCTTTCAAAAATGTAATCCAACATCTTTATTTAAATTTAAGAAATCTAAATTAAAAAAATAGAGTTTTAGCAATTATCAAATCTTCAAAAATGATTTCTGCAACATATCACATAAATTCCTAAAATTAAAAAATAAATTCTCTATAGTGAAACAGGATATCTTTTATTTTTTTCTCGAGTAAATTTTTTTTTCCAAACCAATCTTAATAAATTGTCTTTACTTCGAAAGCTCTGTTATCCTGTTGAATCCGATACCAATTGGTATCATTCCCCCAAAAACAACGTTTTCTTTCAAACCTTTCAACCAATTGATAAGATTTTGGAGAACAATTTTTGCTAAAACTCTAGTAGTTTCCTGAAAACTTGCTACAAATATGAAATTTGGGTACACAAAGATGTTTTTGTTATTCTCAATAATAGAGCTCCGTAACAAATTACTTCTTCTAAGAGACGTCATGTTTGTTTAGCTCGAAACAATTCAATTAGCTCGCTAGGTGAAAAAATATTAGACATTCCATCTTTTGAAGCTAATACTTTTGATGTTATTTGGCGTACAATAATCTCAATAAGGAGGCCTTCTTCGCCCTCCACCTAAGCTGCGCAGGAAAAGCCCAAAGCCAATCCCAGGGAACAATGAAGCTTCATAGGGTCTTTCTGTCCAGGTGGAGGTAGTCCGCATCTTCACAGACATGTCTATTTCACCGAGCCTCTCTCCGAGACAGTGCCCAGATCGTTATGCCTTTCGTGCGGGTGGGAACTTACCCGACAAGGAATTTCGCTACCTTAGGACCGTTATAGTTACGGCTGCCGTTCACCGAGGCTTCGGTCGCCGGCTCCCCTGTCATTAAGTCACCAACTTCCTTGACCTTCTGGCACTGGACAGGCGTCAGCCCTCATACATGGTCTTACGACTTTGCGGAGACCTGTGTTTTTGGTAAACAGTTGCCCGGGCCATGCAATTTTTGGGATTGATAAACCTTTTGAATTTTATTAAACAAAGAAATTCAATTTTAGACAATAGTTAGTTCAATACAAATAAACAATCCCCAAAGATTGCCGATAATTTTGGTTATATGTTCGTTCCAAGTGTCAATCCTCTTTTCTAGGTTAATTGATATTGAATCAATCGAACGAATTTCTAATTCCTATTCTATTCTTGGAAGTCCTTGGGTTATATTACCTGATCATGATTTTTCATATATAAATGTTATTAATATATCTTTAAAATTTTTTTTCAAAATGTCTATGAATTGTTGCTGCTGGAGTCACTAAATATATAGGTACTAGCTAATCCTTTTTAACAATAAAAACTTGTCCCGATTTTAATTTTTATTTTAGTCCATTTTTTATTTGAAATAGACATATTTTCATAAATAAATTGTCCCAAGCTAATTATTGTAATTATTTTTTATAATATTTATAATCATAATTATGATGGAGAAATTTTCAATTCAAAAGAATGTGTTTAATTTTATGTTGCTGTATGGATTGGCGTATAAATTATCTGAATTTCGTCCATTAAAAAAAAATTTAATGTTTGAAATTTTTTTTAACTGGTCAAGTTTCTATTTTCTATTCACCCTTGAATAAAAATTTGAAATTTGAAGTGCTATTCCTACGAGACCTAATGAATTTTTATTTGGAATTTGAAGATTTTTTATTTTTATTCTCTTTTTTATTTTTAGCTTGTTGTAGTCTTTTAAATTGTTAAAAGGTTCTATCTCAAAACAATCATATAATAACAAAATTATCAAATATTAGCATTCTGTATTTATGTCCAACAACACATGAATTGTTTCATGATTTTGGATATCTGATTGTTGTGTTTTTTCCTAGAAAGAAATAAGAAAAAATGGATTAATATTGCTTCAATTTGACTCATTATCCCCGATCCATTCTGAATCGGATGGATCATTTCTTTTTCTGATATAGGAAATCCGTGATTTCTTCAGATCAATTCTTAAAAAATATCCAATCAAACCATTTATATTTACTTCAACAAAAAAAGCATGAGATTCTTCTATTGAAGAGCTTTTTTATCTCGATCTCGATCTTAATTTAATACTAAACAAGTTCGAACTAATTGAATGCTTGTGTTAGAAAGTTTACGAATTGATTTTTCATTTCCATAAAGAATATAATTAAGAGCTTTAAACTCCAAATTATCCTTTTTTCCACAATAGATCTTGTGAAAAAATTTTACTCAGTTGATACAGTTTGTATTTTTGTATAGAATTATATGTCAAACCAAAACAAAATACTTTTTTTTATAATTGTGATCCATTAGACAGAGATCTAATTTTCATTTTTTATTCCTTTGAATTTTTTTTAATCTTTCGATTTGTATCAAACTATCATTATGTAGGTATACCTTATCGATTTCGCTAGAAAAATGGATATCCCCATAAAATATTTGTAATTCAATCTTTTTCTTCTTCTCCATTCCCACCAATCCGTCTACTCGACTTCTTACATTAAAAGTGATTGTTGTATTTGTTTCAATAATACTATTGCTCCTTACTATTATGAAAAAAAAAATTCGGATAAAAGATGCACTTCTTTAGGAATAAAAACAAAATCAATGTACGTTGATTTGGTATTTTGATTTACACTATTTGACTCCTTCATATTTAATAAATCTTCTTTTTTAAAAAGAGAGGGTTCCAATAGTCTTAAATTTAGGAATTTTCGAATTTTATGTTCTATATTAAAGATCTTCGAAATGAGCAAGAATACTATTTCTACGAAAATACCATTCACAGGTATTTCAATCGAGATATCAAAAGAATATGTTAATTGTTTGTCAGGATCTTCAATTGATTGGAATGGAAATGGCTTGATGAATCTATTTTGTCGCCTTTTTTCCAATAAATTTAAAGTTATCGAGAAAATAGTAGAATGCCTAAAATGAGAATTATGCATAATTGAATTTAATCTTGATTTAGCGTAAGATTTTGAAGTAAACAATTTATGTCTCACATTTAGGTTATTTTCGACAAAATCAATATTTAAAAGAGACTTAGAAATTGCTTGTCTCCAAGAAAACGAGAATGGGTTTGCATTTGATATTGATACTTGAAGAGTGAAAAAGATAAGTCACTCCACTTACACGACTTTTCTGATAAGATCCGTAAATGACTTGTCTTTGGTAAGATATGTGTGTTATCCCCCTTAAATTTAGAATAAATATATTTTCAAGTTTTTTTCTTCAAATTTAAAGTGTATGTTCTCGTGCGAATCTCGGCAATCGCTTGCTCTAATTCTACGTAATGATTATTTTAAGCGAATAAAAAGCTTTTCGGTAAAATTCTAATATTATGTAGAATGTCATTACTTTCAGTAGTTACATATAAGTCTATATAAGATAAAAAAATAGGATGACTGTGACGTGTACGCATGGGATAAACTAAATTTTGATTGAATCTTATTTTTTCATTAGACGGAGCTCGCATGTGATCTGCAATACCTCCTGTGAATACTCCATCTATATGAAAAATTCTTAATGTTAGTTGAGTACCAAGTTCTCCAATCGATTGGATCGCAATAATATCTATAGCTTCGCCTAATTCCACCAAGTTTTCATGAGTAGGACTCCACCCATAACACAATCAACATATCCAAAATGTATTCCTATAAGTAAAAGGAATTCAAACAGATATTGATTGTGTTTGAAAATTTATTAAAAAATTGATTAGTCCAACCCCAATATCTTGATTTCAAATGGCAATACATCGCAAACCTATATATATTGTTTGCTAATACACAACCAATTAATGTTTGTATCAAAATTCTTGCTGGCATTATTTTATTCTGAGTATTTATAAAAATTCCTCGAATAGTACTACAATCCACCCGTCATACAACAATGTGTTGAACTACTTCAACAACTCTGCAAGTAAGAGATCCAGTATCTGATGTTTGTACAACAGTATCCACAACCCTTTTATGGGATTCGTAACAAAATATTATATATTTGTTAAAGAAAGCTCCTTGTGCAAATTGTTTAGAATGGGTAAATCAATCATTTTTCTTTGTAGATCTGACATTAATCCTCTCATACCCATTAATTTTTGTACTTGAGATGCATTTTCTCTAGCGCCTGAGAAAGACATTATATGAACTGGATTTAGGGGTCAGTCATCCTAAATTGGGACTCATTTTTTGTCGTAAATGTTCACTTGTAGCATACCATATCTCAATGGATTGGTGTAATTTTTCTACTGCATGTACATTTTCACAATGATGGTGTTTTTCCAAAATAAAACATTTCAGGATCTTAAACAAGCCAGCCCTTAGACGATATGGTTAAAAGATCATTGACCCGTAAAGAAATGGATGTAATAGTAGCTTGTCGAAATCCCAAAATTTTTACTTGATCCAGCATATGTGATGTAAATGCCATTCTAAAGTGATATATTAATCTACTAATAATTCGCTTAATGGCAATTTCACTGATTATTTTATTGTGAAAGACCAGATCAGCGCGTTCTCCCATAAATACGTCCATATTCTACTCAGTGAGATTAAGTTCAACAATGAGTTTTAGTTAATAGTTTGAAAATTTTCCTTCTTTGCTTATGTTAATTCATGTAAAAGTTTTTTCCAAAAACTAAGATGCTACCCGATCCTAATTGATCCTTGAATTCAAATCCACATCAGAAATTGACTTAACTGGATACTATATAAATGGGCTTGACAAAAACCTTGTATAGCTTCTTCGATTTCTTGATAAAAAGAAATACGACCAACCGTAGTTCGAATGTATATACAACAAAAAGTTTTTTATACTTTTTACTACTATATAATGACCACAAATCTCATGATAGATACCCAACAATTCATAATGAACTTCGATGGGAGCTTCTCTTGAGGAAATAACATGTTGATCTAGCCTTTAGCGGAACCACAAAGGAATATCAAATTTTTTTTGTCGATAAGCTCCAATTACATAATAGGAATTACGAAAAAAGGGTTCCTTTTTTCCGTATATCTATTATTATTATTTTTTGGATTACTGCGGTTACACAGACTATACTTGTTTGCACTAATACCTCGACGATTTTGGCTCGTTAATATATAAAGCCGAATAAGCATATCTTAAGTTGGTGCGAAAAAATAAGATCTCTTATCGACAGAGACAATAGGTTTATATGAGAAAACATAAGTAAATGAGTTTCTGTTTGGGCTTCCAAAGATAAAGGCACATGAACAGTCATTTGGCCTCCATCAAAATCTGCATTGAATTCCTTAAAAACTAATAGGTATAAACAATAGCACGCCCTTCCACTAACAAATGGAAGGTTCAAAAAGCCTAATGAAATCTTTAGTTGGTGTGAGATCATCTTCAATAATAAAACTTGTCTCTTGTTTAACTTCTCTTGACTCTTCAACCACTTCTTCCAGTTCTTTCATCTCTACTTCCTCTTCTTGTTGTAATTCATGCTTCAACTCCTTTTTTTTCCCTTGAGGTTCTAAGATCTCCTCTTCACTACACTCTTCAGTTGATTCTCCATATTCATCAATGGGAGTGTCTTAATTGCATAATTGTAGTAGGACAAAGCGGTTCACCGCTTCGGCTAAGGTAGCCACAAATTTTTCTTGCATCTTTTGGAATTCTTTTTGCTCTTGAAGAAAAGATCAAAGCTCTTGTTGTTCTTGAATCAAGGGTTGGAGAACTTCATATTGAAGTAAAAAGGTGGATTCGTTGTTTGGGAGAAAGGTTTTATACTTGGAAGGTGATTCGTATTGGTGAGAATATTGAGGTAGTGTATATGGAGGTGGTGGTTCTAAATGTGGTTCATATGGTTGTTCTTGAGGCACATATGGTCAGTTATATGGTGGATATGAATTAACATCATACGGCAGTGGTTGATGGTAAGATATGGTTTATGAGTATGGTTGAGAATAATATTGAGGAGGTGGTTTACGTGTGTATGGTGGTTGAGGTTGAAAACCATAAGAAGACTCACCATAACTATTGGATTGGTATACATCATGGGGTGGATTTCCATCGTTGTACAATGAAGGAAGTTGAGATGGATACCATGAAGTTCGTCTACAAGAATGCGGCTCCTTCCTCGATTGATTTTCAGTCCCACAGTGCGAACCATCATTGAAGTTTTCATTTTCTGCAACATAGTTGCAACCAAACTCAAAACCAAAATTGATGAGAATTCACAGTGAAAAGAGAAAATAAAAACAAAAGCCAATAAGAAACAAAGAAAACAAACTCCTAAACAAAAACATGCAAACAAACAAAAGCAAACTATTTACAATATCAACATAGAAACAATAATCAATAATAAACACATTGCAAATCTCCGGCAATGGTACCACAAGGATTAAAGGATTAATAAATCAATAGTTAATTGATTTTCTAGTTAGACAATCATAATTGGATGATAAGCAATCAAGAAATATAAATGACATGAAATTGAAAGAAAGCAATAAAATGACTGGAAAGTAAATGACAAGAATATAAAGTGCAAGAAAGTAAAATACTGGAAATGTAAAGTACAGGAATTGTAAAGTACTAAGAATTAAAGATAGAAGACATTAGGATTGGAGATGTTGATTTCTCCTAAATCAATGATTCTCAACTTCTTCTCTTGTTCATGCAATGTTAGATCTCTGGCGGATCATAAGTAATTGAGTTCCAATTCCTTGGTTACTCAATTTCTCTAGTCATGATCAAATGCCAATTTCTTGATCCAATGCTCATGAAAAGAGATGAAGCTTAATTTCTAATTCCATGCCACAACTCCTAAGATCCCAATTTCAAAGAGATTACATGTGACAATATCAACTCTGAATCAAAATCAAATTTATTGTGAGAAGAGAGTTCCAAACTAAATTACTATGACTCCTTTTTCAAGGTTCACATAGAATTCTAATAGATCCAATTCCTCTTCCGATTGAATTGGATCTTTGAAGAATGAAAACTTTCTCTTAGATAAATAAAGATGGAATCAAGAAGAAAAGAAAATAAACATCAATTCATTGAAAATGCAAACAGAGCTCCTCTCTCAAATGTAGAGAATTAGAAGCTCATAACTAAATACTTACAAGAATGGGTGTGGAAGAAAGTGGAAGAGAAGAAGAGTGTGAAGTGTGTGAAGAGAGGAGCTCAAAGACCCCCTCCAAGATGGTGTCTAGTGTACCACTAAATGATGAAACTAAGGCCTATTTATAAGCTATCCTAAATTACAAATTCAAACGAAACTGAAAACAAATTACAATCAAATAAAAATTGTGACCTTGATTTGTTGACAATTGTGGGCTTGCTTGCATGAATTTTGAGCAGATCTTGAAGCAATAATTGAACCAAATTGAGGGGTTCCATATGGCTTGGGCGTTATTGCCACTAACGCCTCCTATTGCTGGCGTTGCCAACGCCTAGCTGGCGTTGGGTGAATCGGGCGCTCTTGATTTTGGGCATTGGTTGCACTTGTCACGCGTACTCATGGGTCATGTGTATGTGTGACCACTATCCCAGGCATCATTGCAAAAGGGGCGCCAGTTATATCCTAGCGTTGCCAATGCCAGGAACGGTCTTCCAAGGGAAAAATTTCTCTACACGCGTACGCGTGGGTTACGCATACATGTGGCCCTCGTCAGAGGCGTTATCCTGAGGGGCGCCAGTAATAACCTGGCGTTACCAATGCCAGGGTTCTCCTTCCAGTAGCAAAATTTTCTCCTCATGCATATGCGTCACCCACGCATATGCGTGGCCTTCGTCGCATGCGTTACTTTAAACTAACACCAGTTCATCCTGGTGTTGCCAAAGCTAGGGTCTTCCTCCCAGGGATGCTCTTGGCGTTGTTGCACAATAACATTGGTGTAAGGTGGCGTTGGAGCCACATTACTTTCATAGTTGGCGTTCTTTAAAGTAACGCAGTATAAGTGGGTGTTGTCAATGCCCAAGTAGGCCTGCTCCAGGGCTCTACTTTCCCTATATCTGCTTCACCTTGCCTCATGGTTCATTGCTTCATTACTCTATTCATGCTTGCCTGCATGCTTCATGGGCCATGCTTTTAAAGCGTGGCCTAAGGTTCCAAAGCATGTCCAAAAATTTCTCTTTTTTCTTTTGAAATTATTTTGTGCTTTTTGCTTCTTCTTCTACCATTTTCTAAAAAATTAATCAAATCAAAGAGATAAAAGTAATATACAACTTAAGCACCAAAATACTCAATAATTAAGCATAATGAATACATTTTTAATATGAAAAAGCATAGAAAAATACCACATAATGCGCATGCATCAGTGCACAAAAAAGGATGTTATTAACCATTAAGCACAACTAGGAGAAATTCACAAAGCTATGCTATTTCAATGAATAAATGCTAGATAAGTTGATAAAATCTATGCATTTCAACTCAAAATATACCATAAAATAGTGGTTTATCAGTCTGTATGCCTAATCTATGCAAATTAAGTGCTCTATTTAGCAAGATGGGATGCCCCTATATAACTTCTTGAAGGATTTTCCATACAATCGGTTTTTCTTTTTCGAATTTTACTCTTAGCAATTCCCATGTTCGAAGAAAAATATTTTTAAATTAGACCACGAATTACAAATTTCTTTAATTATATCTGAAAATGAGTCGTAAACCTTATTACGACCATCCCTTATCGGTTGCCCGCGGATTCCATTATCCAGAAGCGTATCCACGACTTCTTGTACCAATATTTCCTGGCTCATTACTAATTCACTTGGTGTAGATCTACTTGATGTTAATAGATCGATAAGAGTATTGTTCTGATTGATAACTCTTCGATAGAGTATATTAATATTTGATCTCATTAGTTTTTTCCCATCGATTTGAATAACGAAACTCAATTCAGGGAAAAAAATTGGTAAGAGACATAAAACTATCAATTCCAGATTTATATTTGTTCAGATAAAATATTTAACTAATTCTATACGTCGAACCAAAAATTTTTTTTTTCTTCCAACTTTTCGAGCCTCCCATTCATTTTCATTGCCTGTGGATCCCCCTTCTCCAAATTCTTTCCACTCTACTAATAAAGAATTTATAAGAATTGACAAATCCAGATCACCTAATTGTTCTCGAATAGCACCCATTCCACTAGAAATTTCTCTCGTAAAAAAAAAGTGGTATGCTATATTTTTAGGATTGAATTTCATATTCGAATAAACCTCATAATCGTAAGAATAATGTAGGTTTTTAACAATGTGTCTAGTAAATAGAAAATATGGATAGGATCCAACCAATGGATCAATGGGATCTCCCCCTTTCTAAATCTGACATGAAAGTTCTCTTTCATCGGGCTTCAATAATTAAGTCCAAAATAAAGAATAATGAATTTCTGTGTTCAAGTTATCACTAAAAAAAATCCAACAACATTTTATTGTTGATGAACTCTTTTTTTCAATTATGCAGAAAAGAGGTACACATTTTTTAGTAATCTACTCCCCTCGAATGGAGAATCTCCTTCATTTTTAATTGAAATTAAAAGAATATCTCTAAATTCATAAGAAATTTGTTTGTCTATCTTATGTTAATTTTACGTGATCTTTTAGGTCCAGACTTAACCTTGATGGTTATGCCATAATGTTCTCATTATATAAGCCTATATATGATATATAAACTTCAAATACTATGATACTTTTGTCTATTTAAACACAAATTTAGTTCCTTAGAAAAAAATAGAATAATATAATTATAGCAAATTTCACAAAATGTCATTTTTTTAGGTAAATCTTATATTCATTTGTTACTAAACTATAGATCTATTAATTGTAAAAAATAATTCTTTTTTGTCTCTTTCTATTTTTTCAGCTAAAAGTAATGAGATATTTTTCACATCCAAGTAATTTTGGCATCTAAGTTCATCCAAGTAATTTTAGGTCATGCGCTTTTTCCACTTTCTTCTTTCCTCACTCTTCTTTCTCTTCTTCTCATGCTCGTTTATGCATGGAACGTCTTCTTCTTCTTCTTCGCCTTCTTCTTCCGTTCCTCCTCCTTCTCATTCTCCTTCTTCTTTTTTGCATTCCTTCTTCTTCACTTGTTTTCTCCTTATCGTCATTCTTTTGTTGTTGTTGCTGCTTGTCTTTTCTTCCTTCTCTCCCTGGTGAAGAAGCAGTAGAAGGTGAAGAAGCAGTAGAAGGTGAAGAGGAAGAGTTTTGAATTGTGCAGAACAAAAATGAACCGAACATGTTATTATGGTGAAACAATTGTATAGTACTAAATGAATAAAATATTATCCATTATATAAATTCAAATTAGAACAGCTTTCTGCATAATGAACCGAACACATACTCATGGTGAAACAATTGTATAGTATTGAATGAACAAAACATAATTCATTATATAAGAACAATTGTACAATACTGAATGAATGAAACATACTCCATTATATAAGATCAAATTTAAACAGCTTTCTGCATAATGAACCGAACATGTACTCATGGTGAAACAATTGTATAATACTGAATGAACGAAACATACTACATTATATAAGATCAAATTTAAACATCTTTTTGCATAATGAACCAAACACGTACTCATGGTGAAACAATTGTATAGTACTGAATGAACGAAATAAATCCATTATATAAAATCAAATTCAAACAACTTTCTGCATAATAAACCGTGCACGTACTCATGGTGAAACAATTGTATAGTACTGAATGAACGCAATATAATCTATTATATAAAATCAAATTCAAACAACTTTCTGCATAATGAACCGAACATGTACTCATGGTGAAACAATTGTATAGTATTGAATGAACGAAACATAATCCATTATATAAAATTAAATTCGAAACACCTTGGTGCACGAAATTGTGATCTCTAACAATGGCATTCAACTTGGTATGCGCATCTACTAACTCAGCACTTTCTTCACAACTCTGCACAACTAACCAGTAAATGCACTGGGTCGTCCAAGTAATAAGCCTTACGTGAGTAAGGGTCGATCCCATGGAGATTGTTGGTATGAAGCAAGCTATGGTCATCTTGTAGATCTCAGTTAGGCTGATTCAAATGATTATGAAGTTTTTGAAAGTAATAATAAATAAAACATAAAATAAAGATAGAAATACTTATGTAAATCATTGGTGGAAATTCAGATAAGTGTATGGAGATGCTTTGTCCCTGTTGAATCTCTGTAACATACTGCTTTCTTACTTTCAATCCTTCATACTCCTTTCCATGGCAAGCTGTATGTAGGGCATCACCGTTGTCAATGGCTACTTCCCATCCTCTCAATGAAAAGGTCCAAATGCTCTTGTCACAGCACGGCTAATCATCTGTCGGTTCTCGATCATGTCGGAATAGAATCCATTGATTCTTTTGCGTTTGTCATCACGCCCAACAATCGCGAGTTTGAAGCTCATCACAGTTATTCAATCCCTGAATCCTACTCGGAATACCATAGACAAAGTTTAGACCTTCCGGATTCTCAGGAATGGCCGCCAATAATTCTAGCTTATACCACAAAGATTATGATCAAGGAATCCAAGAGATATGCGCTCGTTCTAAGGAAGAATGGAAGTAGATGTCAATCACGCGTTCATAAGGATGGATGATGATGAGTGTCACGGATTATCACATCCATCAGGTTGAAGTGCAACGAATATCTTGGAACAAGAATAAGGTGAACTGAATAGAAAATAGTAGTAATTGCATTAAAACTCGAGGTACATCAGAGCTCCGCACCCTTAATCTATGGTGTGTAGAAACTCCACCGTTGAAAATACATAAGTGATAAAGGTCTAGGCATGGCCGAATGGCCAGCCCCCATGAATGATCAAAAGACCGAATGGTCAAGAGACTATATTGTCAAAGACACCTAGTACAATAGTAAAAAGTTCTATTTATACTAAAACTAGTTACTAGGGTTTACAGAAATAAGTAATTGATGCAGAAATCTACTTCCTGGGCCCACTTGGTGTGTGCTTAGGCTGAGCTTGAGCTTTACACGTACAGAGGCTTCTCTTGGAGTTAAACGCCAAGTTGTAACGTGTTTTTGGCGTTTAACTCTGGTTTATGATGTGTTTCTGGCGTTTGACTCTAGAATGCAGCATGGAATTGGCGTTGAACGCCAGTTTACGTCATCTAATCTCAAATAAAATATGGAGTATTATATATTTCTGGAAAGCTCTAGATGTCTACTTTCCAACGCCGTTAAGAGCGAGCCATTTGGAGTTCTGTAGCTCCAGAAAATCTATTTCGAGTGCAGGGAGGTCAGAATCCATCAACATCAGCAGTCTTTTGTCAGCCTCCTTATCAGAGTTTTGCTCAGGTCCCTCAATTTCAGCCAAAAAATACCTGAAATCACAGAAAAATACACAAACTCATAGTAAAGTCCAGAAATGTGAATTTTACATAAAAACTAATGAAAACATCCCTAAAAGTAGCTAGATCCTACTAAAAACTACCTAAAAACAATGCCAAAAAGCGTATAAATTATCCGCTCATCACAACACGAAACTTAAATTGTTTCTTGTCCCTAAGAAACTGAAAATAAAATAGGATAAAAAGAAGAGAATATACTATAAATTCAAAAATATCAATGAATATTAGTTCTAATTAGATGAGCGGGACTTATAGCTTTTTGCTTCTGAACAGTTTTGGCATCTCACTTTATCCTTTGATGTTCAGAATGATTGGCATCTATAGAAACTCAGAGTTCAGATAGTGTTAATTGATTCTCCTAGTTAAGTATGTTGATTCTTGAACACAGCTACTTTTATGAGTCTTGGCCGTGACCCTAAGCACTTTGTTTTCCAGTATTACCACCAGATACATAAATGCCACAGACACATGACTGGGTGAACCTTTTCAGATTGTGACTCCACTTTGCTAAATCCCCAGTTAGAGGTGTCTAGAGCTCTTAAGCACACTCTTTTTGCTTTGGATCACGACTTTAACCACTCAGTCTCAAGTTTTTCACTTGGACCTGCATGCCACAAGCACATGGTTAGGGTCAGCTTGATTTATCCGCTTAGGCCTGGATTTACTTCCTTGGGCCCTCCTATCCATTGATGCTCAAAGCCTTGGATCCTTTTTACCCTTGCCTTTTGGTTTTAAGGGCTATTGGATTTTTCTGCTTGCTTTTTCTTTTTCTTTCTATAATTTTTTCGCCACTTTTTTTCGCAAGATTTGTTCTTCACTGCTTTTTCTTACTTCAAGAATCAATTTTATGATTTTTCAGATCATCAATAACATTTCTCTTGTTCATCATTCTTTCAAGAGCCAACAATTTTAACATTCATAAACAACAAGATAAAAAAAATGCACTGTTCAAGCATTCATTCAGAAAACAAAAAGTATTGTCACCACATCAATATAATTAAACTAAATTCAAGGATGAATTCGAAACTCATATTATTCTTGTTCTTTTTGTATTAAAAACATTTTTCATTTAAGAAAGGTGAAGGATTCATGGAATTATTCATAGCCTTAAGACATAGTTGCTAAATACTAATAATTATGTAGTAAAGACACAAACATAGACAAACATATAGCATAAAAAAAACAGAGAAATAAGAACAATGAGTCCACCTTAGTGATGGTGGCGTCTTCTTCTTGAAGGAGCAATGGTATCCTTGAGCTCCTCTATGTCTCTTCCTTGCCTTTGTGGCTTGATTCCGAGTGATTTTGATGCTCCTATCCTTAGTTGCTCCCAATAGTTGTGTGGATGAAAATTTATCCCTTGAGGTATCTCAGGGATTTCTTGATGAGGTCCATGAGTGGGCTCTCTTGATGTGCAGTCAAATACTCTATTACCGAGCTATAGACCCTTGAGATGAATCTCTCCATCTCCCATGACTCAGAGGTGGAAGCAATTGCCTTCCCTTTCCTCTTTCTTGATGTTTCTCTGGCCTTAGGTGCCATAAATGATTATGGAAAAACAAAAAACTATGCTTTTAGCACACCAAACTTAGAATGTTGCTCACCCTCGAGCAAAAGAAGAAAGAAGAAGAAGAAGAAGAAGAAGAAGAAGAAAATATGGAGGTAAGGGAGAGGTGTGTGGTTTCGGCCAAGGTTAAGAAGAGAGGGTTGTGGTGTGTAAAAATGAAGAAGGATAGAGGGGTTTATATAGTGAAAGGAGAGGGAGTAGTTTCGGCCATTTAGGGTGGGTTTGGGTGGGAAGGATGGATGGATGTGAGTGGCGAAGAGGTGATGGAGAAGAGAGATTGAGGTGATTGGTGAAGGAGAGAGAAGGTGAGTTCAGGTAGGTGGGTTTCATGTGGGGTACACAAATCCTGAGATGATCCTATGGGGTCCACAAATCCTGAGGTGTCAAGGATTTACATCCCTGCACCAATGAGGCGTGTAAAATGTCCTCTGCATGCAATCCTGGCATTTAACGCCAGATTGATGCTTGTTTCTGGCGTTAAACGCCAGTTCTATGCTTGTTTTGGGCGTTCAACGCCAGTCTGCAGCATGTTTCTGGCGTTGAACGCCAGCTTTCCTCAGTGTGCAATCCAGGCATTTGAATGCCAGATTGCTGCATGTTTCTGGCGTTCAACGCCAGATCCATGCTCTGTTCTAGCATTGAACGCTAGCCAGATGCTCCTTACTGGCGTTTAAACGCCAGTAAGCCCTTCCTCCAGGGTGTGCTATTTCTTCTGCTATTTTTTATTCTGTTTTTAATTTTAGTATTTTTTTTGTGACTCCACATGATCATGAACCTAATAAAACATAAAAGAACAATAAAAATAAAAATAGAATTAGATAAATAAAAATTGGGTTGCTGATGAGCGGATAATTTATACGCTTTTTGGCATTGTTTTTATATAGTTTTTAGTAAATTTAAGCTACTTTTAGGGATGTTTTCACTAGTTTTTATGATAAATTCACATTTCTGGACTTTACTATGAGTTTGTGTGTTTTTCTGTGATTTCAGGTAAATTCTGGCTGAAATTGAGGGATTTGAGCAAAACTCTGAAGAAGGCTGACAAAAGGACTGCTGATGCTGTTGGAATCTGACCTCCCTGCACTCGAAATAGATTTTCTGGAGCTACAGAACTCCAGTTGGCGCGCTCTCTACGGCGTTGGAAAGTAGACATCCAGGGCTTTCCAGCAATATATAATAGTTCATACTTTATTCGAAGAATGACGACGTAACTTGGCGTTAAACGCCAAGTACACGCTGCTGTCTGGAGTTAAACGCCAGAAAAACGTCATTATCCGGAGTTGAACGCCCAAAACACGTCATAACTCAAAGTTCAACTCCAAGAGATGCCTCAACTCGTGGATTAATCAAGCTCAGCCCAAGCATACACCAAGTGGGCCCCGGAAGTGAATTTATGCATCAATTACTTACTCATGTAAACCCTAATAGCTAGTCTAGTATATATAGGACATTTAACTATTGTATTAGACATCTTTTGACCACTTTAAGCCTTTTATCATTCGGTCACTTGATCATGGAGAGGGCTGGCCATTCGGCCATGCCTGAACCTTTTGCTTATGTGTTTTCAACAGTGGAGTTTCTGCACACCATAGATTAAGGGTGTGGAGCTCTGCTGTACCTCAAGTATTAATGAAATTCTATTATCTTTTATTCAAATCTCTCTTATTCTTATTCCAAGATATTCATTCGTACCCAAGAACATGATGAATGTTATGAGTCAGATTACCCTCATTATCATTCTCACTTATGAACGCGCGTGATTGACAACCACTTCCGTTCTACATGCAACAGAGCTTGAATGCGTATCTCTTAGATTCCCCAACAGAATCTTCGTGGTATAAGCTAGATAGATGGCGGCATTTATGAGGATCCGGAAAGTCTCACCTTGTCTGTGGTATTCCGAGTAGGATCCTGGGAATCCGGAAAGTCTCACCTTGTCTGTGGTATTCCGAGTAGGATTCCGGTAATGAATGACTGTGACGTGCTTCAAACTTGTAACCTGCTGGGCGTTAGTGACAGACGCAAAAGAATCAAGGGATTCTATTCCAGTAGGAGCGGGAACCAACCGGTGATTAGCCGTACTGTGACAGAGTGCGTGAGCATTAGTTTTCACTGCGAGGATGGGATGTAGCCATCAACCATGGGTGATGCCTCCAGACGATTAGCCGTGCGACTGACAACCGCATAGGATCATTTTCCCGAGAGGAAGAAAGTAGCCACAGCTGATGGTGAACCCCTATACAAAGCTTGCCATGGAAAGGAGTAAGAAGGATTGAGTAGAAGCAGTAGGAGAGCAGGCGTCCTTGAGCCATACAGCATCTCCATTCGCTTATCTGAAATTCCCACCAATGAATCTGCATAAGTCTTCTATCCTTTTATTTAATCTATTCTTTTATCTTTATTTTCGAAACCCATAAACCATTTTTAATCTGCCTGACTGAGATTTGCAAGGTGACCATAGCTTGCTTCATACCAACAATCTCTGTGGGATCGACCCTTACTCACGTAAGGTTTATTACTTGGACGACCCAGTACACTTGCTGGTTAGTTGAACGGAGTTGTGAATTTAACCAAGAGACACAATAGTTTTTGTGTACATACCAAAGAGCCAATATTGATGATCACAATTTCGTCCACCAAGTTTTTGGCGCCGTTGCCGGGGATTGTTCGAGTATGGACAACTGACGGTTCATCTTGTTGCTCAGATTAGGTAATTTTCTTTTCAAAAATCTTTTTCAAAATTTTTCTTTCCTTTTTCGTTTTTCCAAAAATGTTTTTCGAAAAAATTAAAAAAAATACAAAAAAATTTAGAAAATCATAAAAATCAAAAATATTTTGTGTTTCTTGTTTGAATCTTGTGTTGATTTTTAAGTTTGGTGTCAATTGCATGCTTTTAAAATTTTTCTTGCATTTTTCGAAAATCTCATGCATTCATAGTGTTCTTCATGATCTTCAAGTTGTTCTTGACAAGTCTTCTTGTTTGATCTTGATGATTTATTGTTTTGTGTCTTTTGTTGTTTTTCATGTGCATTTTTGCATTCATATTTTCCATACATTAAACATTTCTAAGTTTGGTGTCTTGCATGTTTTCTTTGCATTAAAAATTTTTTCAAAATTATGTTCTTGATGTTCATCATGATCTTCAAAGTGTTCTTGGTGTTCATCTTGACATTCATAGCATTCTTGCATGCATTCATAGTTTTGATCTAAAAATTTCATGCATTGAGTATTTTGTTGTTTTTCTCTCTCATTATTAAAAATTCAAAAATCAAAAAAATATCTTTTCCTTATTTTCCTCCAAATTTTCGAAATTTTGGGTTGACTTGGTCAAAAATTTTCAAAATTAGTTGTTTCTTACAAGTCAAGTCAAAATTTCAATTTTAAAAATCTTATCTTTTCAAAATCTTTTTCAAAAATCATATCTTTTTCATTTTTTTTATATAATTTTCGAAAATTTCAAAAATTATTTTTCAAAATATTTTCAAAATCTTTTTCTTATCTTTTATATCATATTTTCAAAAACTAGCTAACAATTAATGTGATTGGTTCAAAAATTTGAAGTTTGTTACTTTCTTGTTAAGAAAGGTTCAATCTTTAAGTTCTAGAATCTTATCTTGTAGTTTCTTGTTAGCTAAGTCAATTTTAAAATTAAATCTTTTTCAAAATATCTTTTTTCAAATAAATCTTTTTATCTTTTTATCTTATCTTTTTCAAAAATTTTATCTTTTTTCAAAATTTGATTTCAAAATATCTTATCTAACTTCTTATCTTCTTATCTTTTTCAAAATTTGATTTCAAATCTTTTTCAATCAACTAACTAACTTTTTGTTTGTTTCTTATCTTTTTCAAAACCACCTAACTACTTTTCCCTCTCTAATTTTCGAAAATACCTCCCTCTCTTTTTCAAAAATTCTTTTTGTTTTAAATTTTAATTTTAATTATATTTTGTCTTTGATTTTCGAAAATCACTAACCTCTTTTTCAAAAAAATTATTTTCGAAAATTCTCTTCTCTTCTCTTATTCTATTTAATTAATTAATTACTAACACTTCTCTTCACCTCTCTTCATCTAAGAATCCGAACTTCTTATATCCCTTGTATTTGGATTCTTCTACCCCCTTCTTCTTCTACTAACATAAAGGAATCTCTATACTGTGACATAGAGGATTCCTCTTTCTTTTCTTGTTTTCTTCTCTTTCATATGAGCAGGAACAGGGAAAAGGGCACTCTTGTTGAAGTTGATCCAGAACCTGAAAGGACTCTGAAGAGAAAATTAAGAGAAGCTAAATTACAACAATCCAGAAATAACCTTTCAGAAATTTTCGAACAAGAGAAGGAGATGGCAGCCGAAAATAATAATAATAATAATGCAAGGAGAATGCTTGGTGACTTCACAAAGCCAACATCCAAGTTTGATGGAAGAAGCATCTCTATTCCTGCCATTGGAGCCAATAACTTTGAGCTTAAGCCTCAACTAGTTGCTTTAATGCAACAAAACTGCAAGTTTTATGGACTTCCATCTGAAGATCCCTATCAGTTCTTAACTGAGTTCTTGCAGATCTGTGAGACTGTAAAGACGAATGGAGTTGATCCTGAAGTCTACAGACTCATGCTTTTCCCTTTTGCTGTAAGAGACAGAACTAGAATATGGTTGGATTCACAACCTAAGGATAGCCTGGACTCCTGGGATAAGCTGGTCACTGCATTCTTGGATAAATTCTTTCCTCCTCAAAAGTTGAGCAAGCTAAGAGTGGATATTCAAACCTTCAAACAAAAAGATGGTGAATCCCTCTATGAAGCTTGGGAAAGATACAAGCAGCTGACCAAAAGATGTCCATCTGACATGTTTTCAGAATGGACCATGTTAGATATATTCTATTATGGTCTCTCTGAATTTTCGAAAATGTCACTGAACCATTCTGCAGGTGGATCTATTCACCTGAAGAAAACGCCTGAAGAGGCTCAAGAACTCATTGACATGGTTGCAAACAACCAGTTCATGTATACCTCTGAGAGGAATTCCGTGAATAATGGGATACCTCAGAAGAAAGGAGTTCTTGAAATTGATGCTCTGAATGCCATATTGGCTCAGAACAAAGTGTTGACTCAACAGGTCAACATGATCTCTCAAAATCTGAATGGATTGCAACATGCATCCAACAGTACTAGAGAGGCAGCTTTTGAAGAAGCTTATGATCCTGAAAACCCTGCCATGGCAGAGGTTAATTACATGGGTGAACCTTATGGAAACACCTATAACCCATCATGGAGAAATCATCCAAATTCCTCCTGGAAGGATCAACAAAAGCCTCAACAAGGCTTTAACAATGGTGGACGCAATAGGCTGAACAATAGTAAGCCATATCCATCATCTTCTCAGCAATAGACAGAGAATTCAGAACAAAACACTTCTAATTTAGCCAATATTGTCTCTGATCTGTCAAAAGCCACTTTCAGTTTCATGAATGAAACAAGATCCTCCATTAGAAATTTGGAGGCACAAGTGGGCCAGCTGAGTAAGAAAGTCATTGAAACTCCTCCCAGTATTCTCCCAAGCAATACAGAAGAGAATCCAAAAGGAGAGTGCAAGGCCATTGATTTAATCAAAGTGGCCGAATGCACTAGGGAGGAGGAGGACGAAAATCCTAGTGAGGAAGACCTCCTGGGACGTCCTTCAAGCAAGAAGGAGTTTCCTAATAAGGATCCAAAGGAATCTGAGGCTCATACAGAGACCATAGAGATTCCATTAAATCTCCTTCTGCCATTCATGAGCTCTGAAGACTATTCATCCTCTGAAGAGGATGAAGATGTGACTGAAGAGCAAGTTGCTCAATATTTAGGAGCTATCATGAAGCTGAATGCCAAGTTGTTTGGTAATGAGACTTGGGAAAGTGAACCTCCCTTGCTCATTAGTGAACTAGATACTTGGATTCAGAATACTCTACCTCAAAAGAAACAAGATCCTGGTAAGTTCTTAATACCTTGTACCATAGGCACCATGAGCTTTGAAAAAGCTCTATGTGATCTTGGGTCAGGGATAAATCTGATGCCACTCTCTGTAATGGAGAAGCTGGGAATCATTGAGGTACAACCTGCCTTGTTCTCATTACAATTGGCAGACAAGTCAGTGAGACAAGCTTATGGAATAGTAGAGGACGTGCTAGTAAAGGTTGAAGGCCTTTACATCCCTGCTGATTTCATAATCCTAGACACTAGGAAGGAAGATGATGAATGCATCATCCTAGGAAGACCTTTCCTAGCCACAGCAGAAGCTGTGATAGATGTCAACAGAGGTGAGTTAGTCCTTCAATTGAATGGGGACTACCTTGTGTTTAAGGCACATGGCCATCCCTCTGTGACAGAAGAGAGTAAGCATGAAGAGCTTCTCTCAGTTCAGAGTCAAGAAGAGCCCACACAGTCAAACTCTAAGTTTGGTGTTGTGAGGCCACAACCAAACTCTAAGTTTGGTGTTCAAATTCCATATCCAAACTCTAAGTTTGGTGTGGAGACAACACACTAAATTGACCTGATCATCTTGTGGCTCCATGAGAGCCACTGTCAAGCTATTGACATTAAAGAAGCGCTTGTTGGGAGGCAACCCAATTTTATTTATCTAATTTTATTTTATTTTGTTTCTTTGTTATTTTTGTGTTTAATTAGGTACATGATCATGAGGAGTCACGAAAAAATCAAAAAAAAAAAATTAAAAACAGAGTCAAAAACAGAAGAAAAAAATTTTCACCCTGGAGGCAGCGCAGACTGGCGTTCAACACCAGTAAGATGCATCTAGCTGGCGTTCAACGCCAGAACAGAGCACCATTCTGGCGCTGAACGCCAGAAACAAGCAACAACCTGGCGTTTAATGCCAGGATGCGCACACAGAGGACGAACTGGCGCTGAACGCCAGAAACAAGCATGAAACTGGCGTTCAACGCCAGAAACATGCATTACATGGGCGTTTAACGCCCAGAACATGCACCAATGGACGTTTGAACGCCAGGATGATGCATGAAGGCAATTTACATGCCTATATGGTGAAGGAATGGTATTTCTTTTCACCTCAGGATCTGTGGACCCCACAGGATCCCCACCTCAGGATCTGTGGACCCCACAGGATCCCCACCTACCTTTTCTTTTAATCCTAATCACACTTTCCTAATCCAAATCTCATTTTCACTCTTCCCCATATCACACTTCCCAAAACCCTTCACCAATCACCTCAACTCCTCTTCCCAACTACCCCATTCACCATTCACATCAACCCACCCAACCCCACCCATATAGCCGAATCCATCTCCCCTCACTCACCTTCATCTTCTTCTTCTTCTCTTCTTTCTTTTCTTGCTCGAGGGCGAGCAATATTTTAAGTTTGGTGTGGTAAAAGCATAGCTTTTTGCTTTTCCATTACCATTAATGGCACCTAAGGCCAGAGAAACCTCAAAGGAAAGACAAAAGCTTCCACCTCTGAGTCTTGGGAGATGGAAAGACTTATATATAAGCTGGAATAGTTCAGTTGGTTAGAACATGTGGCTGCAAATCAAGAGATCCCTGAGATACCTCAGGGGATAAGTTGTCCTCCACACAAATATTGGAAGCAATTAAGGGTGGAACATCATAAGCACTCCATCATTCTCCAAGAAATAAGAGAAGATCAAAGAGCAATGAGGGAGGAGCAACAAAGACAAGGAAGGGACATAGAAGAGTTGAAGAACATCATTGGTCCTTCAAGAAGAAGACGCCACTAAAGGTGGATTCATTCCTTGTTCTTTATTTTCTTTCTGTTTTTCGTTTTTAATATTGTGTTTATCTATGTTTTGTGTCTTTACTTCATGATCATTAGTATGTAACCATGCCTTAAAGATTATGAATAATTCCATGAATCCTTCACCTCTCTTAAATAAAAAGTGTTTTAATTCAAAAGAACAAGAAATACATGAATTTCGAATTTATCCTTGAATTTAATTTAATTATATTGATGTGGTGACAATACTTTTTGTTTTCTGAATGAATGATTGAACAGTGCATATGTCTTTTGATCTTGTTGTTTATGAGTGCTAAAATTGTTGGCTCTTGAAAGAATGATGAACAAAGAGAAATGTTATTGATGATCTGAAAAAAATCATGAAATTGATTCTTGAAGCAAGAAAAAGGCAAAAAAAATGGCGAAAAAAAAATATAAAAGAAAAAGCAAGCAGAAAAAGCCAATAGCCCTTAAAACCAAAAGGCAAGGGTAGCAAGGATCCAAGGCTTTGAGCATCAATGGATAGGAGGGCCCAAGGAAATAAAATCCAGGCCTAAGCGGCTAAATCAAGCTGTCCCTAACCATGTGCTTGTGTCATGAAGGTCCAAGTGAAAAGCTTGAGACTGAGTGGTTAAAGTCGTGATCCAAAGCAAAAGAGTGTGCTTAAGAGCTCTGGACACCACTAACTGGGGACTCTAGCAAAGCTGAGTCACAATCTGAAAAGGTTCACCCAGTTATGTGTCTGTGGCATTTGTGTATCCGGTGGTAATACTGGAAGACAAAGTGCTTAGGGCCACAGCCAAGACTCATAAGTAGCTGTGTTCAAGAATCAACATGCTTAACTAGGAAAGTCAATAACACTATCCCAAATTCTAAGTTCCCAGAGACGCCAATCACTCTGAACTACAAGGGAAAAAGGGAGATGCCAAAACTGTTCAGAAGCAAAAAGCTACAAGTCCCGCTCATGTAATTAAATTAATATTCATTGATATTTTGGACTTTATAGTATATTCTCTTCTTTTTATCCTATTTGATTTTCAGTTGCTTGGGGACAAGCAACAATTTAAGTTTGGTGTTGTGATGAGCGGATAATTTATACGCTTTTTGGCATTGTTTTTATATAGTTTTTAGTAAGTTTAAGCTACTTTTAGGGATGTTTTCACTAGTTTTTATGATAAATTCACATTTCTGGACTTTACTATGAGTTTGTGTGTTTTTCTGTGATTTCAGGTAAATTCTGGCTGAAATTGAGGGATTTGAGCAAAACTCTGAAGAAGGCTGACAAAAGGACTGCTGATGCTGTTGGAATCTGACCTCCCTGCACTCGAAATGGATTTTCTGGAGCTACAGAACTCCAATTGGCGCGCTCTCAACGGCGTTGGAAAGTAGACATCCAGGGCTTTCCAGCAATATATAATAGTTCATACTTTATTCGGAGAATGACGACGTAACTTGGCGTTAAACGCCAAGTACACGCTGCTGTCTGGAGTTAAACGCCAGAAAAACGTCATTATCCGGAGTTGAACGCCCAAAACACGTCATAACTCAGAGTTCAACTCCAAGAGATGCCTCAACTCGTGGATTAATCAAGCTCAGCCCAAGCATACACCAAGTGGGCCCCGGAAGTGAATTTATGCATCAATTACTTACTCATGTAAACCCTAATAGCTAGTCTAGTATATATAGGACATTTAACTATTGTATTAGACATCTTTTGACCACTTTAAGCCTTTTATCATTCGGTCACTTGATCATGGAGAGGGCTGGCCATTCGGCCATGCCTGAACCTTTTGCTTATGTGTTTTCAACAGTGGAGTTTCTGCACACCATAGATTAAGGGTGTGGAGCTCTGCTGTACCTCAAGTATTAATGAAATTCTATTATCTTTTATTCAAATATCTCTTATTCTTATTCCAAGATATTCATTCGTACCCAAGAACATGATGAATGTTATGAGTCAGATTACCCTCATTATCATTCTTACTTATGAACGCGCGTGATTGACAACCACTTCCGTTCTACATGCAACAGAGCTTGAATGCGTATCTCTTAGATTCCCCAACAGAATCTTCGTGGTATAAGCTAGATAGATGGCGGCATTTATGAGGATCCAGAAAGTCTCACCTTGTCTGTGGTATTCCGAGTAGGATCCTGGGAATCCGGAAAGTCTCACCTTGTCTGTGGTATTCCGAGTAGGATTCCGGTAATGAATGACTGTGACGTGCTTCAAACTTGTAACCTGCTGGGCGTTAATGACAGACGCAAAAGAATCAAGGGATTCTATTCCAGTAGGAGCGGGAACCAACCGGTGATTAGCCGTACTGTGACAGAGTGCGTGAGCATTAGTTTTCACTGCGAGGATGGGATGTAGCCATCAACCATGGGTGATGCCTCCAGACGATTAGCCGTGCGACTGACAACCGCATAGGATCATTTTCCCGAGAGGAAGAAAGTAGCCACAGCTGATGGTGAACCCCTATACAAAGCTTGCCATGGAAAGGAGTAAGAAGGATTGAGTAGAAGCAGTAGGAGAGTAGGCGTCCTTGAGCCATACAGCATCTCCATTCGCTTATCTGAAATTCCCACCAATGAATCTGCATAAGTCTTCTATCCTTTTATTTAATCTATTCTTTTATCTTTATTTTCGAAACCCATAAACCATTTTTAATCTGCCTGACTGAGATTTGCAAGGTGACCATAGCTTGCTTCATACCAACAATCTCTGTGGGATCGACCCTTACTCACGTAAGGTTTATTACTTGGACGACCCAGTACACTTGCTGGTTAGTTGAACGGAGTTGTGAATTTAACCAAGAGACACAATAGTTTTTGTGTACATACCAAAGAGCCAATATTGATGATCACAATTTCGTCCACCAGTTGCCTCCCAATAAGCACTTCTTTAATGTCACTAGCTTGACAGTGGGCTCTCATGGAGCCTCACAGGTGATCAGGTCAATGTTGTAGACTCCCAACACCAAATTTAGAGTTTGAATGTGGGGGTTTAACACCAAACTTAGAGTTTGGTTGTGGCCTCCCAATACTAAACTTAGGGTTTGATTGTGGGGGCTTTGTTTGACTCTGTATTGAGAGAAGCTTTGCATGCTTCCTCTCCATGGTTGCAGAAGAAGATCCTTGAGCTTTAAACACAAGGTAGTCCCCATTTAATTGAAGGACTAGCTCTCCTCTGTCAACATCAATCACAGCTCCTGTTGTGGCTAGGAATGGTCTTCCAAGGATGATGCATTCATCCTCCTCCTTCCTAGTGTCTAAGATTATGAAATCAGCAGGGATGTAGAGGCCTTTAGTCTTCACTAACACGTCCTCTACTAATCCATAAGCTTGTTTTACTGACTTGTCTGCCATCTGTAATGAGAATGTGGCAGGCTGTACCTCAATGATCCCCAACTTCTCCATTACAGAGAGTGGCATAAGACTTATGCCTGATCCTAGGTCACACAGAGCCTTCTCAAAATTCATGGTGCCTATGGTACATGGTATTAAGAATTTACCAAGATCTTGTCTCTTTTGAGGTAAAGTTTGCTGAACCCAAGTATCTAGTTCACTAATGAGCAAGGGAGGTTCACCTTCCCAAATCTCATTACCAAACAACTTGGTATTCAGTTTCATGATGGCTCCTAGATATTGAGCAACTTGCTCTCCAGTTATATCTTCATCCTCTTCAGAGGAAGAATAGTTTTCATAGCTCATGAATGGCAGAAGGAGGTTTAATGGGATCTCTATGGTCTCTATATGAGCCTCAGATTCTTTTAGGTCCTCAATAGGGAACTCCTTCTTGCTTGAAAGACGTCCCATGAGGTCTTCCTCACTGGGATTCACGTCCTCCCCTTCCTCCTTGAATTCGGCCATATTGACAATATCAATGGCCTTGCACTCTCTTTTTGGATTCTCTTCTTTATTGCTTGGGAGAGTACTAGGAGGAGTTTCAGTGATTTTCTTACTCAGCTGGCCCACTTGTGCCTCCAAATTTCTGATGGATGACCTCGTTTCACTCATGAAACTTAAAGTGGCCTTAGACAGATCAGAGACTATATTTGCTAAGCTAGAGGAGCTCTGCTCAGAATTTTCTGTCTGTTGCTGAGAAGATGATGGAAAAAGCTTGCTATTGTTAAGCCTGTTTCTTCCACCATTATTAAAGCCTTGTTGAGGCTTCTGTTGATCCTTCCATGAGAAATTTGAATAATTTCTCCATGAGAAATTATAGGTGTTTCCATAAGGTTCACCCATGTAATTTACCTCTGCCATTGCAGGGTTCTCAGGATCATAGGCTTCTTCTTTAGAAGATGCCTCTTTAGTACTGTTGGATGCATTTTGCCATCCATTTAGACTTTGTGAAATCACGTTGACTTGCTGAGTCAACATTTTGTTCTGAGCCAATATGGCATTTAGAGTATCAATCTCAAGAACTTCCTTCCTCTGAGGCATCCCATTATTCACAGAATTCCTCTCAGAAGTGTACATGAATTGGTTATTTGCAACCATGTCAATAAGTTCTTGAGCTTCTGCAGGTGTTTTCTTTAGGTGAATGGATCCACCTGTAGAATGGTCCTGTGACATCTTAGAGAACTCAGATAGACCATAATAGAATATATCCAGAATGGTCCACTCTGAAAGTATGTCAGAAGGACACCTTTTGGTCATCTGCTTGTATCTTTCCCAAGCTTCATAGAGGGATTCACCATCTTTTTGTTTGAAGGTCTGAACATCCACTCTAAGCTTGCTCGGCTTTTGAGGAGGAAAGAACTTAGCCAAGAAGGTCGTGACCAGCTTATCCCAAGAGTCCAGGCTATCTTTAGGTTGAGAGTCCAACCATATTCTAGCCCTGTCTCTTACAGCAAAAGGGAAAAGCATAAGCCTGTAGACTTCAGGATCTACTCCATTAGTCTTAACAGTCTCATAGATCTGCAAAAATTCAGTTAAAAACTGATAGGAATCTTCTGATGGAAGTCCATGGAATTTGCAGTTCTATTGCATTAGAGCAACTAGTTGAGGTCTCAGCTCAAAATTGTTTGCTCCAATGGCAGGGATTGAGATGCTTCTTCCGTCAAACTTGGAAGTAGGTGTAGTATAATCACCAAGCATTCTCCTTGCATTATTGTTGTTGGGTTCAGCTGCCATATCCTTTTCTTGTTCGAAAACTTCAGTAAGGTTGTCTTTGGCTTGTTGTAATTTAGCTTCTCTTAGTTTCCTCTTCAGAGTCCTTTCAGGTTCAGGATCAGCTTCAACAAGAATGCCTTTTTTCTTGTTCCTGTTCATATGAAAGAGAAGAGAATAGAAAAGGAAGAGGAATCCTCTATGTCACAATATAGAGATTCCTTTATGTTAGTAGAAGAAGAAAGGAATAGAAGAAAGAAAAGAGTTAAGAATCCAAACACAAGGGAGAAGATAGGTTCGAATTCTTGAGATGAAGAGAAGTGTTAGTAGATAAATAAATAGATAGAAGAAGATGAGAGGGAGAGAATTTCGAAAATTAATTTTGAAAAAGGGTTAGTGATTTTCGAAAATTAAGAGAAGAATTAAAATTAAAATTAAAATTTGAAATAATTAGTTAATTAAGAAAATTTTGAGCAAAATAAGGAAAAGATATTTTTTTATTTTTGAATTTTTAATGATGAGAGAGAAAAACACAAAAAATGACTCATAATATGAAAATTATGAATCAAAACACATGATGCATGCAAGAACACTATGAATGTCAAGATGAACACCAAGAACACTTTGAATTTCAAGATGAACATCAAGACTTATTTTTGAAAGATTTTCAAGAAAAGAAAACATGCAAGATACCAAACTTAGAACTTTTTAATGTTTAGACACTATGGATTAAAAAATGCATATGAGAAATAACAAAAAGCACAAAACAAGAAAATATCAAGATCAAACAAGAAGACTTACCAAGAACAGCTTGAAGATCATGAAGAACACATGCATGAATTTTCGAAAATTGCAAGAAAAAGGAAACATGCAATTGACACCAAACTTAAAACATGACACAAGACTCAAACAAGAAACACAAAATATTTTTTATTTTTATGATTTTATTGATTTTTATTTTTTTGAAAACATATAGAAAAAATAAAATAAGAAATTCAAAAATTTTTTAATATGAATTCCAGGAATCTTTAAATGTTAGCCTAAAGCTCCGATCCAGGAGTTGGACATGGCTTAATAGCCAGCCAGCTTTAGGATATAAATTAGGCATGCAACAGTTGATACTTCATCCAACACCATATACATGCCCTTTATGCAGACAAGTGGAAGCCTCAATCCAAAAGGATTTGGACATGGCTTTTCAGCCAGCCAAGCTTCAACATGCTTCATGAAACACTAGAATTCATTCTTAAAAATTTAGAATAATTTTTCGAAAACAGAAGTAAAAATTTTTTTGAAAGATTTTTGAAAAAAAATTTGAAAATAAAACAAAAAGAAAATTACCTAATCTGAGCAATAAGATGAACCGTCAGTTGTCCAAACTCGAACATTTCCCGGCAATGGCGCCAAAAACTTAGTGCACGAAATTGTGATATCTAACAATGGCATTCAACTTGGTATGCGCATCTACTAACTCAGCACTTTCTTCATAACTCCGCACAACTAACCAGCAAGTGCACTGGTCGTGCAAGTAATAAACCTTACGTGAGTAAGGGTCGATCCCATGGAGATTGTTGGTATGAAGCAAGCTATGGTCATCTTGTAGATCTCAGTTAGGCTGATTCAAATGATTATGAAGTTTTCGAAAGTAATAATAAATAAAACATAAAATAAAGATAGAAATACTTATGTAAATCATTGGTGAAAATTCAGATAAGTGTATGGAGATGCTTTGTCCCTGTTGAATCTCTACAGCATACTGCTTTCTTACTTTCAATCCTTCATACTCCTTTCCATGGCAAGCTGTATGTAGGGCATCACCGTTGTCAATGGCTACTTCCCATCCTCTCAGTGAAAAAGGTCCAAATGCTCTTGTCACAGCACGGCTAATCATCTGTCGGTTCTCGATCATGTCGGAATAGAATCTATTGATTCTTTTGCGTTTGTCATCACGCCCAACAATCGTGAGTTTGAAGCTCGTCACAGTCATTCAATCCCTGAATCCTACTCGGAATACCATAGACAAGGTTTAGACCTTCCGGATTCTCAGGAATGGCCGCCAATAATTCTAGCTTATACCACGAAGATTATGATCAAGGAATCCAAGAGATATGCGCTCGTTCTAAGGTAGAACGGAAGTGGTTGTCAATCACGTGTTCATAAGGATGGATGATGATGAGTGTCACGGATCATCACATCCATCAGGTTGAAGTGCAACGGATATCTTGGAACTAGAATAAGCTGAACTGAATAGAAAATAGTAGTAATTACATTAAAACTCGAGGTACAGCAGAGCTCCACACCCTTAATCTACGGTGTGTAGAAACTCCACCGTTGAAAATACATAAGTGATGAAGGTCCAGGCATGGCCGAATGGCCAGCCCCCATGAATAATCAAAAGACCGAATGGTCAAGAGACTATATTGTCAAAGACACCTACTACAATAGTAAAAAGTTCTATTTATACTAAAACTAGTTACTAGGGTTTACAGAAATAAGTAATTGATGCAGAAATCCACTTTCGGGGCCCACTTGGTGTGTGCTTGGACTGAGCTTGAGCTTTACACGTGCAGAGGCTTCTCTTGGAGTTAAATGCCAAGTTGTAACGTGTTTTTGGCATTTGACTTTGGTTTATGACGTGTTTCTGGCGTTTAACTCCAGAATGCAGCATGGAACTGGCGTTGAATGCCAGTTTACGTCGTCTAATCTCAAATAAAGTATGAACTATTATATATTACTGGAAAGCTCTGGATGTCTACTTTCCAACGCCATTGAGAGCGTGCCATTTGGAGTTATATAGCTCCAGAAAATCTATTTTGAGTGCAGGGAGGTTAGAATCCAACAGCATCAGCAGTCCTTTGTCAGCCTCCTTATCAAAGTTTTGCTCAAGTCCCTCCATTGCAGCCAGAAAATACTTGAAATCACAGAAAAACACACAAACTCGTAGTAAAATCCAGAAATGTGAATTTTACATAAAAACTAATGAAAACATCCCTAAAAGTAGCTAGATCCTACTAAAAACTACCTAAAAACAATGCCAAAAAGCGTATAAATTATCCGCTCATCACACCTCTGTCTACAATTTAAAGATTATCAATTCAATTCAATTCAATTCAATTTAGCAATTGTATTCCATTCAATTCGATTGAAAAAATAATCCATTAACAAAATGCCAAGAAGAAGAATGAGGAGGAGGAGGAGGAGGAGGAGGAGGTATACATGAATTTAAAAGAAGAAGATGACGTATGCTTGTATTTGAAAGAATAAGAAGAAGAAAGAGAAGAAGAAGAAAAAGAAGAAGAAGAAAAAGAAGCAGAAAAAGCAGAAGAAGAAGAAGAAGAAGGAGAGGAAGAAGTAGAAGGAGGAAGAGGAGGAGGAGGAGGAGGAGAAACACATGTAATGACGCTCTTTTAACGAGAGCTGTTTTTGTTGGTGTTAGACCTACTTAAATAAAACTTGAATAAAAAAAATACTTGAATGTATAGCATAATCCAAAAGTAATATATATATTTATTTCTGAGACACATAGTTGTTCTCTTGATTGTGGATAATAAACAAATCCATATTTTTGTATATTATCCGAGTTATTATCTATTTTGACCAACAACGATCTATTTAAAAATTAATTTATATACTTTAACTCTACTTAGTAAATTAAGAGTATTATATATTATAAAAACAAATATTATAAGTCAATACTTTTAGTATAAAAATAGAGTTAATATGATTCAAATATAAGAAAAAAATTGTTAGTCACTTAGAGTTATTTTTCTACAGAAAGTTTAATTTGATAATGTAATGTTTAGATTTTGAATAAATAGTTTAGATTTATAAAAATATTCTTTTATTAATTTATCGTTTTATAATACAGTCTCTGTCACAAATATTAAATTTGAATATACTTTTTATTTAAATATAGTCATAATTTATAATTTATAATTTACAATAATAAAATAACTATTACATTACGACTATAGTTCAAAAATTATTGCAGTCTTTATTTTTTGAAATCCATTTGTATTGACTTAGAATCTAACCAATATTAATCATCTTAAGAAGGTTTAGCTGTCTTCTGTTTATGATTGATTAGATGGAAGATTCAGCATGGCCAGCTGGCATATTATGGATGGGTTCTTCTTCTAAATTTGCTTTAGATAACGACTAACGACGATGTGCGTTGCTTGCATCTTTTTCTTTGAGAAAAAATGGATAAAAAGCACTCAGGTTAGCAATGTCAACGAGTTAAAGTATACAAACCTCTTTTTTTTGTCATTTAATTAAATTAATGATACAAAACAGAACTCAGGTTACGGAAGAATTTTCAATTTGACAAGTGTATCGAATCGTACAAGGTAATATTACAGTGAGTGAATTATTATTTTTAACAAAATTAATAGTTTAAACAACAATAATTAGTTAATTACTTTTAGTTAGACAAATCAATGATGATAAAAATGTTAAGGTTTTAAGAATGTTTACTTTTTAGGATAATAATTCTTATGTTTATTTATTTGAGGCATGAAAAGATCAATCACAATAAAATCATATATAATTAAATTTTAATTTCTTAACAATTCAATTTTTCCTTAATTAACTAATCGTTAATTTTGTGGTTAACTAATTAAGAAAAGAAGTTAAGCACAAATTTATTTAGTTTCAAATAAGATTCAAAAGTAGTTCTTATGTTAAATTCTATGTCACGTATTCAACTAGTCCTAAACAATCGAAACTTACAAAAAAAGCATAATTTTCAAAAGTTTTCTAATCGGAATTATATGTCACTTATTTAAACTAGAGCAATTGAAAATCATAAATTGTCGCACACTCTTTAAAATATTATTCCTAATTAAAGCAAAAAGTCATGAGAAAGAGTTTTCAAGCTAATTCCAATATTAAATACTCCAAAACAATATTAGAATTCAAAATGGAGTTAGAATATGTTTCAACAATTCTAAATCTTTAGGGATGAAGAACGAAAACTCAATCATGGAATAAATCAAAGCATATACCTTATAAAAAGATGAACAAAGCTCCTAACTTTAACAAATAAAATTAGTGACTCATGGTGCAAAGAAAACAGAATTGTAAAAGTGTGGTGTAAGAAGTGTTGTGTGCTCTGTGTTCTCTTACCCTTGTCTGTGGACAAGTTTTTAAAACCTAAAATTTAAATTTAAACTAAATCAAAACTGAATCAAATCTAATCAAATAAAATCTTTTCTAATTACTCTTAACTAACTAGTGATCTTCCTTGTAATTGAAATTCAAAACTTGATATGTTGCTTTGTTAAAATCATGGGCTTGCAACTTGATCTTAGGTAAACAAAGCAAGCACTTGAAGTTGGAGAGATTGGTGAAGGATTGTGATGTCCTTGAGACTTGGCCCAAGAATTAAGTGGTGTTGGACTGAGGGAATGGTGCGTTAGGCGCAGTTAGCTGTGGGTTAGACGCATGGAGAAATGGACAGCAACTGGAGGTGTTCTAGAAGGGTGCATTGAATGTATGGAGCTGTGCGTTGGACGCAGGCTGTGGATGGCTACCCTTTTAGTCCAGGGGCTTCTCTGTCCTTGTTCCTATTGTTCTCTTGCTTGCCTCTTTTCATTCATGTTCGTACTTACTTTTTTCATAATCTTGTACAATTAAAGAATTCATAGTAACTTCTAGGAAACATAGGTTAAAGCACAACAAAATCTCAATCAAAATAAGAAAATCACTATTTTATTCAAAGAATTAATAAAAAAATAACTAAAGATGCTCAAGCATCACAACACCAAACCTAGGATCTTACTTGTCCCCAAGTAAGAAAAGAACTATGCACAAATGATTCCCTTAATTGGAGTGGGTTGATAAATTGCTTTTGATATTTCAGTAAGTGAAGTGATCAAGTGATAGTGGGGTGAACTCTGATTTGTGTGATCATGTATGGATTCCAGTGCTTGTTAGACCTACAATTGAAAGTCTTAGAACTTAGAAATTATATTCGGATAATATTATAGAGGTCTCTTTATAAGTTTTCACCTTAAAGACAATTGTCCCCTTTTTTTCTTATTTTGCTCATTATTTTATTTTCTTATCTTTTTAGGGGGTAATTGCACTTGGCTTTGACTATAAATGTTCTATTTCAAGGCGGTTGTTTAAGATGAGCTGTAACACCCTAATTAGCCTAAACTTTACCTCGCGTTGTAAAGCAAAGGTTAATCAGAAATTACGACAGTTCTAAGCTCATAAATATAATATATATAGAAGGAATAGTATAATCTAGAAGCCCGATGAATAATATAGCTCAAAAACGGGATTAAAAAGCGCAAAACGTACTAACGAAGCTTCTAACTTAAAGCACAAGGAATAGATACAGTATAACAAAATATCATAGTATAATATCATGAAAATCTAGCCACGGCTCGCAGAGTTTAAGCTGGCTAGTCATATACAGACCAACAGAAACCTGATAGTAAAAACAGCTTATACAAATTTTGTTCTCTCATATACAAGCCTCTAGGCAAAACAAAATCCAAAAGTGAGAGACATATACAAAATAAATCAAAATACTCAAAAGGAGTATCTGGATCCTCCTCTTCTGTCACCAACCAGACAACTCACCGAGGTGGGTTGCGACCTGCATCTGAAAGACACAACAGAAATATGGTATAAGAACTAGAGGTTCTCAATATGGTAACAGTGCCTAGTGATGTAGGATATAAGACCCGGGACGCCAAAGGCAATCCTAAGCTCCATATCCATCACAAGATTCTAAACTTAAAGAATTCTAAACAAATAAACATAATTACATAAAACCTTAACATAAATAAACATGGTACTATATCTTAGGATATTTTCTAATCTAATCAAACACCGCTGTCCCACAGCCTCCACCAACCTATCCTCCATGTGATCCCATCGCCACCGCCTTCCGAACCTCCTCAATCCCAGTAGAATTCACAATTAATTACAATGCAAGTAAAACACAAGTAGAAGCATAGAAGGCAAGTAGATCACTTAGGCAAATAGGCATGTTATTCAATTAGCATACAATTGCAAGTCGACAAAGCAAACAAACAGGTAGAAGATGCACATGATGAATGCCTGTTCTATTGGCTGTGATATCACATTGTCAGTTCAACTGCCAACTCGACACACCTCCATGGAGATGTTGCCCTTCAGAATTATCATATGGGAACCCCCCGAGATATAGTGCTTGGATCACTGTCCAGGATTTTGTGCCTTCACGCTCTATCGATCCGAAGGGATGCGAGCGGGATACTCTTGCCTCAGACCTCACATCTCAACGTAAGCGGGATTTAACCACCGTCCTTACATCGCCACCGCTACCTCGACAGGCAGGATCCAACCGCCGTCCCTGTCGGGCGCATAGTGTCTCATAATCTCAATATAAAATAGTAGTGCAGTGGTTTTACAGAAAACAATTTTTATGCATCAGTGATTCATCATCACCCATTCGAGTTCTCGACTTAGCTCAACCACTGTCAATTCACATTTTTATTCCGAACTCAATAGTTCCTCAATTCTCATCTCATGCAACAACTATTCATCACATATCATCGAACCATCCTCAATACGCCAGAAACCTAGGCCTCCGTTTTCTAATGTCTTTAAATAATATAATCTAAAACCCTTAGATTCTTTTCCATGTTTTAAATATCCAAAACTAGACCCAAGAGTCCCAAAATAGTGTTATAAAAGCTTACAACCTTGTTGAAAAAGTAGAAAAGTTGAAAACAAAGGAAAATTTTAGAAATAGTGAGTGTGCGTACGCACAGGGGTGTGCGCGCGCATGCTCTGGAGAGATTTAAAACGTGTACATACGCGTAGGAGTGTGCGTATGCACAGGTGCCAAAATTGATAATTCCTGTTCACCCGCACAACCTGTGTTAGCGCTCCCAACAGAGTGGCTTGCCTAACGTGTGCATGCGCACAGGTTTGTGCGTACGCACATGTTGCAATTTCTCATTGGTGTTTGCGCGCACAAGCTGTGCTAGCGCTACAAGCAGATTGCCTGCCTCTGTGTGTGTGGATGCACAGGTCTGTGCGTGCGCATAGGTTAAAATTTCCACAGAGGTGTGCGTATGCACACGGCTGTGCGTGCACACATATAAGAAATCACAAAATTCTGCAACTTTGCACAATTTCAGATTTTCAACACCAACTTTTAATGATCATAACTTCCTCTACAAAATTCCAAATTTTGCAAACTTTATATCGATTTAAAAGGGTTTTTAATGAACATTACTTCTAAACAAATTTCAATCAATTTTGAAAATCAAGACAAAAGTTATGATCAGACAAAGTTCACTTAAAACCAACATTTACCCAAAATCACAATTTCCACAATTTCTTTGTAAAACACAACCCAAAACCAAACCACACAATCCCAAACTCCAATTCTCATCAAAATCAATCCTCTATGTCATATTACACCAAGCTTACCACATTTTCCCTCACCTTTTCTCATTCTCAACCTCAACATCAATATATTACATTATAATCAATCCTTATTAACATTTCTCCAACAACATTACCAAATCACCAACATTAACATCACATATATCAACACAATTCACTTCTTAACTTCACAAATCATTCATCTTCATCATATCATTATCAATCATCAAAATCAAACCTAATAATCATCAATTCATTATAAATCATCATACAACAACATTCAACAACTCATCAACCATTTTAATTCAAACCTATCCTATGGGTCACTAGCCTAAGTGTCCATGAATATTATATCCTACATAGAGGAAACCAAAACCATACCTTGGTCGATTCCTTATATGCACCAAAACCTCAAAAATAGCACAAGCAAGCTCTCACCCACAATCCAAGCTTTTAATCCCACTTCAACAAGCACCAACAAGTTCCAATAGCTCCCAAACTCACAATTATTCAAGTTATATATGCATAAACCATCACAAATCAACCTAGGACTCATAAAAATTAAAATTTCACAATAGTTCAAGAGTAACTCACCTTACCCAACAGTTTTAGAAGCCAAAACCACAAGCAATCAAGTGTTAGAGTGTACCTAAACACCCAAAACACAAGATTTCACTCAAAACCAAATCCTAAAACTCGAATTTCTCAAGAACACAAAAACTAGACAGAGAAACTCGAGAAACTTACCACAATACTTAGATAGAAACGACGAGATCAGCGAGAACTTCGCATAGCCGCTGACGGCATGCGAATCGAAGCACCGTAGCTTGAGATATTGCGAAAAGAAGAGATGGGTGAATAGTATTTCTCTCTTCCCCTCTCCCTCTTCTTCTTTTCTGGTGTGTGTGTGTGGTTATGAGGTGAAGGGTTCATTAATGACCCTTTATATATGTTGGTCTTAGGCCCAACTTGGGCTCGGTCCAACCCGTTAGCATTTTTGGCCTGTTTGGCCCAACTTCGGGCCAAACCTTTAAAATTGACATCCGGTTTTTCATTTATAATGTTTTTCTGTGGTTTTTGACTGTTTTCACTTTTTTTTCGCACAGTACCGGACAGACTTAAACCGGTTCAATCGGTTTAAACTCAGAAAAATATACTGAGTCCAAAAATCACATTTAAATCCTAAAACTCTCTCTCTAACTTTTTGGAATCTAATTTGGGCAATATAATCACCTAAATAATCCGGTTGATTAGTTGCGGTTCTTACATGAGTTCTCAATCAACACTCCCAAACCAGTTATTTCATGGTATCGGGTGTTGAAGCACCCCTTGGATTTACTTACTCAAGCCTATCCCCTTGACACAGCAACACCACAAGTACTTAACTAGGAAACTCTTTGTGTTTTGTTTCTTTGTAACCTTTCTAGTCATTGGTGCTCAGAACTTGGGGCCTTGTTATTTGTTTTTCTTTCTCTTTTATTTTCTTGCTGCTTCTTGGTTTTATAGATTTTTAAGAACCTCCATAATACTTCTCTAAACTTCATTCCATGTCTTAGAGCTCCCATGCAAGTTTTCACAAACATGTAACCTCATTACACAATCATACTAACATACCTCCATTTTTCTTAATCTTGCCTAAAAATTTAAAATTTTTTTCAACTTTTTCCATTCGAAAGCTCTTTATTGCATGCTTAAAGATATTGGGTATAAGCAATTTAAAAAATAAGGTGAAATAAAAAGGAATGAATCATTATTATCAACAAAAAATAAAAATAGATGCAAGATATAAGAAATAAGAGCTCAAATATAGAGTTATCTCCCTCTTCATCATCTTATAGGCTATGTTCTACATAGTCTCTAATACCAAACTTAGAGTGGTTGTTTGTCCTCAAGCAACAAAATAAATAGTGGTGATAGAATTATGAATAATCATGATTATCGAATGAAATCAAATAAGTGATGCAAAAGTTTATTCAAATAAAACAAATAAAATTAAAGACAAAATAAAAGGTTACCGACGGTTGAGTTACCTCCCAATAAGCGCTCTTTTAATGTCACTAGCTTGATGGTTGATTATTCTAAAATAGAGGGGAGGAGTTGAAGCTCCATGATCAAGGGGAGGCTTGGGTTGCAAATTCTTGTTAGCTTCTTTTATGTCTTCAATTTGCTGCACCTCTTCAATTTCTTCTCAGAGGCTTGGATTAATTGATTCAACCTTCAAGCAATTCTCATTCTCACTTGAATGAGGCATGATTTTGAAAACATAAAAAATTAAGTGTTCATCATACACCCTCAACATTAATTGGCCCTTTTTCACATCTATCAGGGCTCTACCAGTAACTAGGAATGACCTTACTAGAATTATGGAAGCATTCACATCCTCCACCATATCAGGAATCACAAAATTTGCTGAGAGAAAATTTTTTTTCACTTTGACCAAGATATTTTCAACCACTCTATGTGCACACTTCATTGATTTATTTGCCATTTGTAGAGCTATCTTTTTGTTGGGTTTAGCTCTTGAATTTATAGCTTCTTCATCACAGATAAAAGCATTAAATTGATACTTGCTCCTAAATCGCATAATATTTTTTCAAAGAGTGTGTTTCCAATAGTGCATCAAATTTGGAAACTCCCTGGATCTTTTATCTTTCTTGGAAAATCTATTTGAATTATTGCACTATATTATTTGGTTATCACCACAGTTTCAACTCCTTTCAAAGATCTCTTCTTGGACAATAACTCTTTCTTGAGTTTAGCATATAGTGGCATTTGTTCTAAAGCTTGTATGAATGTGATGTTGATGTGAAGCTTCTTGAGCACCTCCAAGAAGTTGGAGTATTGTTCATCAAGGTGTTGTTTCTTTAGCCTGTGGGAAAAAGAAATTCTTAGTTGATATGGTTTCATTGTTTCCATCTCTTTTAGGAAAATAATCGATGCATGGACAATCCTCTTTTTTTCTTGCATGTCCTTTTCCACGTCTTCCTTTGGTGCCTTAGTTTGATCTTCATTCTTTTTGCTAACCACTCTTCCACTCCTCAAGCTAATGGCCTTGTGTTCTTCTCTTGGATTAAGCATCATATCACTTAAAAAAATTTGGGTTGCCTTTCTGTGAGTTGCTTGGCAATTTGTCCCATTTGTACTTCTAGGTTTCTAATGGAGGCACTTTGATCTTGGAAGTTAGCTCTTGTCTCATCCATGAAGGTTTTAGTTTGTTGCATGAATGTGGAGGTGGATTGGGCTGGTGTGGCAGTGAATTAAGATAGTTTTTCAATGGTGTTTCAAGGAAAAAAAATTTGGCTTCAAGAGAAGAAAATCTTTGCTGAATTTGTGGTTGTATGAAATGAGATTGTTGTTGTTGAGGTACAGTGAAGTTTTTTAGCACTTGATTGCCCCAATCAAAATTGGGGTGGTTCCTCCATTCAAGATTATGAGTTTTTGAGAAGGGGTTATTATGTGGTGGCTTTGAAAAACTCTCCATGTAGTAGATTTGTTCCATAGATTCTTGTCCTCCCTGTAGTACCCCACATTCTTCGACCAGGTTTCAAAGGCTAGCGCCCTACTTCTAGAACTGGTGCCCAGTGCTAGTGAAGTCTACAACATGGGCACCCAGTGCGCAACTTCAAATGATTTTCTCACTCTCAGGAGTCCAAAATTCCTATGAAGTCCAGCGCCAGGCCCAAACTCTCTTCCAGAACACGTTAATTCGGCCCAGACTCTTGAAGATTTGAATGATTAGTTATTGTTAACTACTTCTAAAAGGATAAGAGTGCTTTAATTAAAATTTGGATGGTTATTTTAGTTATCTTATTCTTCTTCGAATGATAACATTAAGTTTAGTTTGAATTTAAATTTTAGGATAGGATTTAGAATGTAAATAAGTGAACGATGGTTCACAGAGATCATCTAAGATCCTCAGATCCCAATCATCAACTCAGGATCATTGGATTCATTCAGCATCTCATTCATTAGTTTTAGTTTGTTTTCTTTATCATGAGTAATTAAACCTCTTCTGTTAGAGGTTAGGAGCTCTGTTTGACTTTTCATGGATTGTTAATGTGATTGTTTCTTTTATTTTGATTTATAAATTGATACTTACTCAATATTAAGTCTCATTCTTCATCTTTAATAGTTAGAAGTATTGGAAAGTATCCTAATTCTATCTTAGATACTATCATTAGCTGGGAAATTTTAATAGCAGAATTAGCTTGAAACTCTTTCTCATAATTTTTTAACTTGACTAGGAATAGTATTTTGAAAGTTCTGCAGTGTGAAATCGGAATTGTGCTTAAACTCTTTTCTTAATTAGTTGACCAAAGAATTGGCGATTAAATAAGTTAAGAGAAATTAAATTGTCAAGAAATTTGAATTTGATTATATATAATTTGTCATGAAAGTATCTTGCATGAATCAAAGTAAAGAAATATGAGGATTTTCTTTTTTGAAAGTAGACATCTCTAAAGTTTTTAACATTCTTTATTCACTGTTTCTTTTCTTAAATTCCTAAGCATTCATTCATTCATACCAACACACTCTCCTTTACCGTTCTTTATTATTTCAAGATTCACTTTCTTCCTCTTACAAAGGTTCGATTGATCTAATTAGAAAGATTCAATCAAGAGTTGCTTGCTCAATCCTTTAATCCTCGTGGGAACGATATCCATACACCACGATTGAAAGTGATTTGGTGCACTTGCCAAATTTTGAGCGTATCAAATTTTTGGCTCATGAAGAACAAATCAACAATATTTGATACATCATCAGTTTTATGACATGCAACGAAATGAGTTATTTTACTAAACCTATCTACCACAACAAAAATGCTATCTATACCTTTTTTAGTTCGAGCAAACCAAGAACAAAATCCATGAAAATATCAACCCACGGATGCATAGGAACTGTTAAGGGAGTATACAAACCATGTGGTAATGACTTAGATTTAGTTTTTTTACATGCAATACATTTAGCATAATTTTTTAACATCCCTACGCATGTGGAGCTGGAAAAAGTGTTTAGACAATCATACGCACACCAAAATAACCCATCAAACCCCAATATGTGACTCTAGAACAAGTAAATCCCTAACAAAACAAGCAGACACACAAATTCTATTACCACGAAACAAAAAATCTTCATATCTACAAAGTTTGTTAAAATGTACCATGTTCACAAAAGGCATAAATAGCAAAAAAAATTAGAATTAATTACACATATAACTCTTTTAAAAACTCAAATCCCAACAACTTGGAAGTAAGCGTAGTAATCAAAACATACCTCCTAGATAAAGCATCAGTAACTACATTCTCTTTATATTTTTTAAAGGCAATCACATATGAGAAAGTCTCAATAAATTTTACCCATTTAGCATGTCTTGTATCAAGTTTACCTTGTCCTTTTAAGTACTTCAAGGATTCATGATGTATGTGAATCACGAACTCTTTAGGTAGCAGGTAATATTGCAAAACCTTCAATGCTAGAACTAAGGCGTACAATTTTTTGTTATAAGTTGAATATTTGCGTTGAGTTAAGTTCTACTTTTCACTAAAGTATGCAACAGCTCAACAGCCCACCTTTTCTACATCAAAACAGCACCGCTACCAATCCCAGAAGTATCACATTCGATCTCAAATGTATTATTAAAGTTAGGTAAAATAAGAATAAGGGTAGAACGCAAATAATCTTTTAGGGTATAAAATGTAATTTCTTGTTTCTTTTCACATTTAAAACTAACATCATTTTTTATAACCTTTGTGGGAGGTGCAGCAATGGTAGAAATTTTTTTTACAAATCTCATGTAAAACCCAGCTAAACTATGAAAACTTCTTACCTCAGAAGCATTCTTAGGTATTGGCTATTCTCGAATAGCCTTCACCTTTTCCTCACCAACCTCAATTCCACTCGCACTCACAACAAAATCAAGAAATAAACCTTTATCAATACAAAATGTGCACCTTTTAAGATTGGCATATAAATACTTTTTTTGAAGCATTTCCAAAATAGCTGAAACATGTGACATGTTGTCATCCAAACAAGTGCTATAAATGAAAAATCATCGAAATAAACAACAACAATTTTATCCAAAAGATCTTGCAAAATATGGTTCATTAGATGCATAAAAGTACTAGGTGCATTAGTTAACCCAAAAAGCACTAACCATTCATATAATCCATGTTTTGTTTTAAATACAATCTTTCATTTATCTCTTAATTTTATTCTAATTTGATAATATCCACTTTTTAAATCCATTTTAATGAATATGCATGCACCATGTAATTCATCAAGCATGTCATCTAACATAGGGATAGGACAACAATACTTTACATAATCTTATTGACTGCATAATAATTCACACACATCCGTCAAGTACCGTCCTTTTTTGGAACCAGTAAAACTGGTATAGCACATGGATTCATACTCTTTCTGATGTGATCTTTGGCTAGTAATTTTTTTACTTGCCTTTGAAACTCCTTTGTCTTTTCAGAGTTACTCCTATAGGTTGGTCTATTAGAAATACCAGAAATAAAATCAATTTGGTGCTCAAACTCTCGTAATAAAGACAAACCACTTGACACATTAGTAGGAAAGATATCTGCAAATTCATACAATAAAGAGACAAAATTATTTGGCAAATTTGGGTTAAGTTTAGTGTAAGAGGATAAGTTTCCTCGAAACTAAACCATAATCATAGCTCTCTTGCCTACTGAAGAACTCTTTAAATCTTTCTCTTTTTCAAAGAAACACAATTTTCTCTCAACTCTGTCATTTTTCTCTATATTTGCATTATTCTCATGACATGCATTCTTTTTTTTTCTCACTCACCTTTGGACCTTTTGCTATATTCTTTTCTCTCATGGCATCTTTTACGCAGATTTTTCTTTTACCTTACATACCATTTTTTCTTGGTACCTGTTGAAGCTTCAATTGGTCAAGGTAAACCTCCTTTGATAATAAAGGAGCAAGAGTGATCTTACAACCATTAAAATCAAACGGGAATCGATTCGTGTAACCATCATGGAATGCTCAACGTCAAACTGTCAAGATCTCCCCAATAATAAACGACAAGCTTGCATTGGCACCACATCACGCAATACCTCATGAACATACATCCTAATAGAGAATGCAATTATCACTTGCTTTTCAACCTTTTTCTCACCACTGTCACTCAACCACTGCAACGTATATGGTTTAGGATGTTGAACATATGTCAATTCCAATTTTCCATCATAAGTGCACAAGTCACATTGGTCCAACTCTTTTCATCAATAATCAGACTACACACCTTTTTACCAACTAAGCATCTAGTATGAAAAAGATTTTGGTATTATTTTGAACTATCTTCTTTCACCTACAAATTTAAAGTAGGTCTAATAATAAGAGATTCACCATGGACTGCATACTCAACATTACTGGTGCACGAAATTGCAATCATACTTTTGCAATCCCACACAACTAACCAGCAAGTGCACTGGGTCGTCCAAGTAATACCTTACGTGAGTAAGGGTCGATCCCACGGAGATTGTTGGCTCGAAGCAAGCTATGGTTATCTTGTAACTCTTAGTCAGGATATCAATAATTATCAGGGTTGATTGTAAAAAGTAAAAGAACATGAATTAAGTACTTGTTTTGCAGTAATGGAGAACAGGTTGAGGTTTTGGAGATGCTCTATCTTCTGAATCTCTGCTTTCCTACTGTCTTCTTCTTCATGCACGTAAGGCTCCTTCCATAGCAAGCTGTATGTAGGGTTTCACTGTTGTCAATGGCTACCTCCCATCCTCTCAGTGAAAATATTCAACGCGCTCTGTCACAGCACGGCTATTCATCTGTCGGTTCTCAATCAGGTCGGAATAGAATCCAGTGATTCTTTTGCGTCTGTCACTAACGCCCAGCCCTCAGGAGTTTGAAGCTCGTCACAGTCATTCAATCTTTGAATCCTACTCAGAATACCACAGACAAGGTTTAGACCTTCCGGATTCTCTTGAATGCCGCCATCAATTCTAGCTTATACCACGAAGATTCTGGTTAAAGAATCCAACAGATATTCACTCAACCTAAAGTAAAACGGAGGTGGTTGTCAGGCACACGTTCATAAGCAAGAATGATGATGGGTGTCACGGATCATCACATTCATCAAGTTGAAGAACAAGTGATATCTTAGAATAGAAGCAAGCGTGATTGAATGAAAAATAGTAGTAATTGCATTAATCCATCAAGACACAGCAGAGCTCCTCACCCCCAACCATGGGGTTTAGAGACTCATGCTGTAGAAGATACAATGAGAAACGTGTAAAGTGTCATGAGGTAGAGATACAATGTCAAAAGATCCTATTAATAATAAACTAGTAACCTAGGGTATACAGAAATGAGTAAATGACGTAAAAATCCACTTCCGGGGTCCACTTGGTGTGTGCTTGGGCTGAGCATTGAAGATTTTATGTGTAGAGACTTTTTCTGGAGTTAAACGCCAGCTTTTATGCCAGTTTGGGCGTTTAACTCCAATTCTTATGCCAGTTCCGGCGTTAAACGCCGGGAATTCTGAAGCTGATTTGCAACGCCGGTTTGGGCCATCAAACCTCAAGCAAGTATGGACTATTATACATTGCTGGAAAGCCCATGATGTCTACTTTCCAACGCCGTTGAGAGCGCGCCAATTGGGTTTCTGCAGCTCCATAAAATCCAATTCGAGTGCAGGGAGGTCAGAATCCAACAGCATCTGCAGTCCTTTTTAGCCTCTGAATCAGATTTTTGCTTAGGTCCCTCAATTTCAGCCAGAAAATACCTGAAATCACAGAAAAACACACAAACTCATAGTAAAGTCCAGAAAAGTGAATTTTAAATAAAAACTAATAAAACTATAATAGAAACTAACTAAAATATACTAAAAACATACAAAAAACAATGCCAAAAAGCGTATAAATTATCCGCTCATCACAACACCAAACTTAAAATGTTGCTTGTCCCCAAGCAACTGAAAATCAAAATAGAATAAAAAGAAGAGAATATAATATAGACTCAAAAATATCAAAGAAACTTAGCTCCAATTAGATGAGCGGGACTAGTAGCATTTTGCTTCTGAACAGTTTTGGCATCTCACTTTATCCTTTGAAGTTTAGAATGATTGGCATCTATAGGAACTCAGAACTCAGATAGTGTTATTGATTCTCCTAGTTAAATATGATAATTCTTGAACATAGCTACTTTGTGAGTCTTGGCTGTGGCCCAAAGCACTTTGTCTTCTAGTATTACCACCAGATACATTCATGCCACAGACACATATTTGGGTGAACCTTTTCAGATTGTGACTCAGCTTTGCTAGAGTCCCCAATTAGAGGTGTCCAGGGTTCTTAAGCACACTCTTTTTGCCTTGGATCACAACTTTATTATTTTTTTCTTTTCTCATTTTTTTTTTATTTTTTCTCTTTTTTTCACTGCTTTTTCTTGCTTCAAGAATCAATTTGATGATTTTTCAAATCCTCAATAACATTTCTCCTTTTCCATCATTCTTTCAAGAGCCAACAATTTTAACATTCTTAAAACAACAAATTCAAAAGACATATGCACTGTTCAAGCATTCATTCAGAAAACAAAAAGTATTGTCACCACATCAAACTAATTCAACTAGTTTCAAAGATGGATTCAAAATCCTGTACTTCTTGTTCTTTTGTGATTAAAGCATTTTTCATTTAAGAGAGGTGATGGATTCATAGGACATTCATAGCTTTAAGACATGAACCTTAAATTTTATTAATCATGAATTAAGAACAAGACTCAAAAATATATATAAGATAAGACTAATAGTAATAGAAAACAAAAATTCAAATAGGCTCCTAATGATAGAGGTTATCACAGAGTTAGGACTCAACAACCTTGATTTTGAGAAGTGGATGCTCCCTCAACTTGAGGGGAGAACTTTTGGCGTTTCAACTCTTGAAGTTCACGCCCTTGCTTCTCTTGTTCCTTCAGCAATTTGCAGAGCATGCAGTTCTGATTCTGCTGTTCTTCCTTAAGTTGTTCCATAGTTTCTTGCAACTTGGTGATAGATGCTTCTAGGCTGGCCCAGTAGTCAATTTCAGGAAATTTAGGGAGGAACTCCTGCGCCCTCTTTTTGATAGAGTTGTCTTGCATTTGTCCTTCCATTGACTTCTTGGTGATTGGATGTTCAATTGGTATGAATTCATCTACTCCCATCTTCACCCCAGCCTCTTTACAGAGTAAAGAGATCAAGCTTGGGTAAGCCAGTTTGGCTTCAGTGGAATTCTTGTTTGCAATTGTGTAGATCTCACAAGCAATCAGATGATGAACCTCCACTTCTCTTCCAAGCATAATGCAATGAATCATCACTGCTCTCTTGATAGTGACCTCAGAACGGTTGCTAGTGGGCAATATGGAACGCCCAATAAAGTCTAGCCAGCCTCTTGCAATTGGTTTGAGGTCTCCCCTCTTGAGTTGGTTTGGGGCACCTTTTAAATTGGTTATCCACTTAGTTCCAGGGAGGCAAATGTCCTCTAGAACTTGATCCAACCCCTTATCTGCTCTCACCATTCTCCTATTAAAGGATTCAGAATCATCTTGCAGTTGAGGCAATTTGAAGACCTCTCTTATTTTGTCCAGATGGAAGTAGATAACTTTCCCTCTAACCATGGTTCTGTAAGTATGGAAAGCAGTTCCAGTCATTCTTTGCTTATCTGTCAGCCACAGATTTGAGTAGAATTCCTGAACCATATTTCTTCCAACCTTTATCTTAGGATTGGTTAGAACATCCCATCCTCTTCATGTTCTTTGGTTAAGAACTTCTCTTGATTCCAAAGACTCTTTGGATTATTCTCTTTCTTGCCTCTTAAATTGGTTTGTTTTCCCTTAGGAGCCATGATCTTGATGAATCTTGGCTTAGTGATCACGGAAAAGCACACCAAACTTAGAGGTTTGCTTGTCGTCAAGCAAAAGAAAGGAAAGAGGAGAGAGAGGAGGAGAGCAAATTCGAATGGTGGGGAGAAAGGGGTGACCGAACGTGTATTTATAAGGGATGGGGAGAGCTTTCGAAAGTTTTGAAGGAGATTTGAGAAGATATGAAAAGAATTTGAGAAAAATTTGAGTTTTTGAAGAAGATTTGGGAAGGATTTGAGAGAGATTTGAAGAATGATTTTAATTTTTGAAAATTTGGAGGTGAATGATGAAAGTTTGAAATGTGTTTATGTAGAAAATTATGGATCAAAACAGGAAAGTTTGAAAAAAATTTTGATTAGAAAGCGAAATCTCCATCCCCCACCTTTCTGGCGTTAAACGCCCAGAATGGCATCCATTCTGGCGTTTAATGCCCAAATGCTGGCCAATGTGGGCGTTTAACGCCCAGCCAGGTACCCTGGCTGGCGTTAAATGCCAGAATCCCCTTCATCACTGGGCATTTTTCTAAACGCCCAGGATGCTGCACACCTGGCGTTAAACGCCCAGAATGGTGCCCATTTTGGTGTTTAACGCCCAAAATGGCACCTTTACTAACGTTAAACGCCCAGAATGGTGCCCATTCTGGCGTTTAACGCCCAAAGTACCCTTTACTGGCGTTTTTTCGCCAGCAAGCTCTTTTTCTCTGCTTTTTGCACTGAATCCTTCTGTAACTCTGTGAATTCCTTCAATTTTGATATTTGTCCTTTGAGAATATATATCAAACTATGATTAAACAAAACAGATAACCTGCTAATGACTGGGTTGCCTCCCAGCAAGCGCTTCTTTATTGTCTTTAGCTGGACCTTCACTGAGGATCATTCCAGCCTCAGTTTTGAGCATTCTTGCTCAAAATTGCTTTCAAGATAATGCTTGATCCTCTGTCCATTAACAATGAACGTTTTGTCAGAATCAGTATCCTGAAGCTCAACATATCCATATGGTGACACTCCTGTAATCACATACGGACCCCTCCACCGGGATTTAAGTTTTCCTGGGAACAGTCTGATCCTAGAGTTAAAGAGCAAAACTTTTTGTCCTGGCTCAAAGACTCTGGATGACAACTTCCTGTCATGCCACTTCTTTGCCTTTTCCTTATAAATTTTTGCATTTTCAAAGGCATTGAGTCTGAATTCCTCTAGCTCATTTTGCTGGAGCAATCTTTTCTCACCAGCTAACTTAGCATCCATGTTAAGGAATCTGGTTGCCCAGTAGGCTTTATGTTCCAGTTCCACGGGCAGATGACAGGCCTTGCCATACACAAGTTGGTATGGAGAGGTTCCTATTGGAGTCTTGAATGCTGTTCTGTATGCCCACAGAGCATCATCCAAGCTCTTTGCCCAATCCTTTCTACGGGCAATTACAGTCCGTTCTAGGATTCTTTTTAGCTCTCTGTTAGAGACTTCAGCTTGCCCATTTGTCTGTGGATGATACGGAGTTGCCACTTTGTGACTAATTCCATATCGGACCATAGCAGAGTAGAGCTGTTTATTGTAGAAATGAGTACCCCCATCACAAATTAGGACTCTGGGAACACCAAATCTGCTGAAGATGTGTTTCTGGAGGAATTTCAGCATGGTCTTAGTATCATTAGTGGGTGTAACAATAGCTTCTACCCACTTAGATACATAGTCCACTGCCACCAGAATGTAAGTGTTTGAGTATGATGGTAGGAACGGACCCATGAAGTCAATCCCCCATACATCAAATAATTCAATCTCTAAGATCCCTTGTTGAGGCATGGCGTATCCGTGAGGCAAGTTACCAGCTCTTTGGCAGCTGTCACAGTTACGTATAAACTCTCGGGCATCTCTATAGAGAGTAGGCCAGTAGAAGCCACATTGGAGGACTTTAGTGGCTGTTCGCTCACCTTCAAAATGTCCCCCATACTGTGATCCATGGCAGTGCCATAGGATCCTTTGTGCTTCCTCTCTGGGTACACATCTGCGGATCATTCCGTCTGCACATCTCTTAAAGAGATATGGCTCATCCCATAGGTAGTACTTGGCATCTGAAATTAATTTCTTTCTTTGCACCCTGCTGTACTCCTGGGGTATGAACCTCACAGCTTTGTAATTTGCAATATCTGCAAACCATGGAGCTTCCTAAATGGCAAAGAGTTGCTCATCTGGGAAAGTCTCAGAGATCTCAGTAGAAGGGAGGGACGCCCCAGCTACTGGTTCTATTCGGGACAGATGATCAGCTACTTGGTTCTCTGTCCCTTTTCTGTCTCTTATTTCTATATCAAACTCTTGCAGAAGCAACACCCATCTTATGAGCCTGGGTTTTGAATCCTGCTTTGTGAGTAAGTACTTAAGAGAAGCATGGTCAGTGTACACAATCACCTTTGATCCCACTAGATAGGATCTAAACTTGTTAATGGCATAGACCACTGCAAGTAACTCTTTTTCTGTGGTTGTGTAATTCTTCTGTGCATCATTTAGAACACGGCTGGCATAATAAATAACGTGCAGAAGCTTGTTATGCCTCTGTCCCAATACTGCACCAATGGCATGGTCACTGGCATCACACATTAGTTCGAATGGCAATGTCCAGTCTGGTGCAGAGATGACTGGTGTTGTGACCAGCTTGGCTTTCAGGGTCTCAAATGCCTGCAGACACTGTGTGTCAAACACAAATGGTGTGTTGGCAGCTAGCAGGTTGCTCAGAGGTTTAGCAATTTTCAAAAAATCCTGTATAAACCTTCTGTAGAATCCTGCATGTCCCAAAAAGCTTCTGATTGCTTTAACATTGGCAGGTGGTGGTAATTTTTCAATTACCTCTACCTTTGCCTTATCCACCTCTATTCCCTTGCTTGAAATTTTGTGCCCAAGGACAATTCCTTCAATCACCGTAAAGTGACATTTCTCCCAGTTTAAAACCAGGTTAGTCTCTTGGCACCTTTTCAGGACAAGTGCTAGGTGGTTAAGACAGGAGCTGAATGAGTCTCCATATACTGAGAAGTCATCCATGAAGACTTCCAGGAATTTCTCCACCATATCAGAGAAGATGGATAGCATGCATCTCTGAAAGGTTGTAGGAGCATTACATAGACCAAAAGGCATCCTCCTGTAGGCAAACACGCCAGAGGGGCAAGTGAATGCTGTTTTCTTTTGGTCTTGAGGATCTACTACAATTTGGTTGTAACCTGAATAGCCATCCAAAAAGCAGTAATAATCATGACCAGCTAGTCTTTCTAGCATTTGATCTATGAATGGTAAAGGAAAATGATCCTTTCTGGTGGCTGTATTGAGCCTTCTGTAGTCAATACACATACGCCACCCTGTGACTGTTCTTGTAGGAACCAGTTCATTTTTTTCATTATGAATTACTGTCATGCCTCCCTTCTTGGGGACAACTTGGACAGGGCTCACCCAGGGGCTATCAGAAATAGGATAAATAATCCCAGCCTCTAGTAATTTAGTGACCTCTTTATGCACCACCTCCTTCATGGCTGGATTTAGCCGCCTTTGTGGTTGGACCACTGGTTTGGCATTATCCTCCAATAGGATCTTGTGCATGCATCTTGCTGGGCTAATGCCCTTAAGATTACTTATGGACCACCCAAGAGCTGTCTTGTGTGTCCTTAGCACTTGAATCAATTCTTCCTCTTCCTGTGGATTTAAAGCAGAGCTTATGATTACAGGAAGGGTATCACTTTCTCCCAGAAATGCATATTTCAGGGATGGTGGTAATGGTTTGAGCTCGGGTTTGGGAGGTTTCTCCTCTTCCTGAGGAATTTTCAGAGGTTCTATTATTCTCTCTGATTCCTCCAAATCAGGCTGAACATCTTTAAAGATGTCCTCTAGCTCTGAGTCAAGACTCTCAGTCATATTGATCTCTTCCACCAAAGAGTCAATAATGTCAGCGCCCATGCAGTCATTTGGTGTGTCTGGGTGCTGCATAGCTTTTACAGCATTCAACTTGAACTCATCCTCATTGACTCTCAGGGTTACTTCCCCTTTTTGTACATCAATGAGAGTTCGTCCAGTTGCTAGGAAAGGTCTTCCTAGAATGAGAGTTGCACTCTTGTGCTCCTCCATTTCCAGCACTACAAAGTCAGTTGGAAAGGCGAATGGCCCAACCTTGACAATCATGTCCTCAATTATGCCTGATGGATATTTAATGGAGCCATCAGCAAGTTGGAGGCATATCCTGGTTGGTTTGACTTCTTTAGTCAACCCAAGCTTTCTAATAGTAGATGCAGGTATTAGATTGATACTTGCTCCAAGGTCACACAGGGCTGTCTTGGTGCAAGCACCTTCTAATGTGCATGGTATCATAAAGCTTCCTGGATCTTGAAGCTTTTCTGGTAAGCTTTTCAGAATGACTGCACTGCATTCTTCAGTGAGAAACACTTTTTGAGTTTCTCTCCAATCCTTCTTATGACTTAAGATCTCTTTCATGAACTTAGCATAAGAAGGTATTTGCTCAAGTGCCTCTGCAAACGGAACCTTTATTTCAAGAGTCCTTAAATAGTCTGCAAAGCGGGCAAATTGCTTATCCTGTTTCGCTTGGCGAAGTTTCTGAGGATAAGGCATCTTGGCTTTATATTCATCAACCTTAGTTGCTGCAGGTTTATTCCTTACAGAGGTGGTTGGAGAAGCCTTTTTAGAGGGGTTACTATCAGCACTCTCAGGTGTCTGATTCCCCATTGGCGTTTGAACGCCAGGATTGGGTGAATAATGGGCGTTTAACGCCAACTTTTCCCCTTTTTCTGGCGTTTGAACGCCAGAACTGGGCAGAGAATGGCCGTTTGACGCCAGCTTTTCCCTTTTTTCTGGCGTTTGGACGCCAAGAGTATTCCTCTCTGGGCTCTTACTGTCCTCAGAGGGATTTTGGACAGTGGTTTGGTTATCCTCTGTCAATTGTTCCTTTATTGGCTTCTTGCTACTTTGAGCAGTGTTATTCAATGTCTTCTAACTCCTCAGTTGAACTGCTTGGCATTCTTCTGTTATCTGTTTAGATAATTGCTGTTTTGCCTGATTCAACTGTGATTCTATGTTCTTATTAGCAATTTTAGTTTCTTGGAGCATCTCTTTAAATTCTGCTAACTGTTTTATCATCAGGTGTAATTGCTGATTAAGCTCAACCATCTATTCTTGAGGATTAGGATCAGTGGCTACTGCCATAACTTCTTCTTTTGTAGAGAACTCATTGCTAGAGTACAAATATTGATTTCTAGCAACAGTATCTATAAGCTCTTGAGCCTCTTCAATCGTCTTCCTCATATGTATAGATCCACCAGATGAGTGGTCTAGAGACATCTGAGCTTTTTCTGTAAGCCCATAGTAGAAGATGTCTAACTGTACCCACTCTGAAAATATTTCAGAGGGGCATTTTCTTAGCATACCTCTATACCTCTCCCAGGCATTATAAAGGGATTCATTATCCTCTTGTTTAAAGCCTTGGATGTCCAGCCTTAGCTGTGTCATCCTTTTTGGAGGGTAAAATTGATTCAGGAATTTGTCTGATAACTGTTTCCATGTCTTTATGCTTGCTGTAGGTTGGTTATTCAACCACCTCTTAGCTTGATCTTTTACAGCAAATGGAAACAGTAATAGTCTGTAGACATCCTGATCCACCTCTTTATCACGTACTGTGTCAGCAATTTGTAAGAATTGTGCCAAAAACTCAGTAGGTTCTTTCTGTGGAAGACCGGAATACTGGCAATTTTGCTGCACCATGATAATGAGTTGAGGATTTAGCTCAAAGCTGCTTGCTTTAATGGGAGGTATACAGATGCTACTCCCATATGCAGCTGTAATGGGGTTAGCATATGACCCCAAAGTCCTTCTGGACTGCTCAATTCCACTTAGGTCCATGATGGAGAAAGGGAATATGATATGGATTCACAAGTAAAGTAAAATTGTTTTTTTTTTAAAATAACTGAAAATAATGAAATAAAATAAATGGAAAATAAAATAAGAATTTGAAAACCAAAAGAGAATAAAATCAAAGCAAATTGAAAACTAAATCAATTACTTAATTAAAAAGATTTTGTAGTTAGCAATGGAAAATATATGATTGAAAATTATTTTGAAAAAGAATCAATTTTTGAAATGAGGAAAGGGAAAAACAACAAAATGACACCAGACTTAAAATTTTTAGAAAATCAGACACAAATTTTCGAAAACTTAAAGGAAAACACAAAGAAGACACCAAACTTGCTCTCTATTTTCTCTGATATGGTGGAAAAATTTCTGGAAGTCTTCATGGATGACTTTTCAGTATTTGAAGACTCATTCATCTCCTGTCTTGACCATCTAGCACTTGTTCTAAAGAGGTGCCAAGAGACTAACCTGGTTTTAAACTGGGAAAAATGTCACTTTATGGTGACTGAAGGAATTGTCCTTGGGCACAAAATTTCGAATAAGGGCATAGAGGTGGATCAAGCTAAGGTAGAGGTAATTGAAAAATTACCACCACCTACCAATGTTAAGGCAATCAGAAGCTTTCTGGGGCATGCAGGATTTTATAGGAGGTTTATAAAAGATTTTTCAAAAATTGCCAAATCTCTGAGTAATCTGTTAGCTGCTGACATGCCATTTATCTTTGATAAGGAGTGTCTGCAGGCGTTTGAGACTCTGAAAGCTAAGCTGGTCACAGCACCAGTCATCTCTGCACCAGACTGGACACTACCATTTGAACTGATGTGTGATGCCAATGACCATGCCATTGGTGCAGTGTTGGGACAAAGGCATGACAAGCTTCTGCGCGTCATTTACTATGTCAGTCGTGTTTTAAATGACGCACAGAAGAACTACACAACCACAGAAAAAGAGTTACTTGCAGTGGTTTACGCCATTGACAAGTTCAGATCTTATTTAGTAGGATCAAAAGTGATTGTGTACACTGACCATGCTGCTCTTAAATATCTACTCACAAAGCATGATTCAAAACCCAGACTCATCAGATGGGTGTTGCTTCTGCAGGAGTTTGATATAGAAATAAGAGACAAAAAGGGGGACAGAGAACCAAGTAGCAGATCACCTGTCCCGAATAGAACCAGTAGAAGGGGCGTCCCTCCCTCTTACTGAGATCTTTGAAAACTTTTTGGATGAGCACCTCTTTGCCATTTAAAGAAGTGCCATGGCTCGCAGACATTGTAAACTACAAGGCAGTGAGATTCATACCCAAAGAGTACAGTAGGCAGCAATCAAAGAAATTGATCACAGATGCAAAGTACTATCTTTGGGATGAACCATGTCTCTTCAAGAGATGTGCAGACGGAGTAATTCATAGATGTGTGCCTAAAGAAGAAGCACAGAAGATCCTCTGGCACTGCCATGGATCACAGTATGGAGGACATTTTGGAAGTGAGCGAACAGCCACAAGAGTCTTCCAATGTGGCTTCTACTGGCCTACTCTCTATAAAGACTCCCGAGTGTTTGTACTTAATTGTGACAGTTGCCAAAGATCTGGCAATCTGCCTCACAGTTATGCCATACTTCAACAAGGGATCTTGGAGATTGAGTTGTTTGATGTATGGGGTATTGACTTCATGGGGCCTTTTCCACCATCATACTCAAACATTTATATTCTAGTGGCAGTGGATTATGTATCCAAATGGGTGGAAGCTATTGCAACACCCACTAATGATACTAAGATAGTACTGAAATTCCTCCAAAAATACATCTTCAGCAGATTTGGTATCCCTAAAGTACTAATCAGTGATGGGGCACTCATTTCTGCAATAAACAGCTTTACTCTGCGTTGGTTCGATACGGAGTTAGCCACAGGGTAGCTACTCCATATCATCCACAGACAAATCGGCAAGCTGAAGTCTCTAATAGAGAACTTAAAAGAATCCTGGAATGGACTGTGATTAACCATAGAAGGGATTGGGCAAGAAGCTTGGATGATGCTCTGTGGGCATACAGAACAGCATTCAAGACTCCTATAGGAACTTCTCCATACCAGCTTGTGTATGGAAAAGCCTATCACTTGCCAGTGGAACTGGAACATAAGGCCTACTGGGCAACCATATTCCTAAACCTTGATGCCAAGTTAGCTGGAGAAAAATGATTGCTCCAGTTAAATGAGCTAGAGGAATTCAGACTCAATGCTTTCGAAAATGCAAAAATTTACAAAGAGAAAGCAAAAAGATGGCATGATAAGAAACTGTCATCCAGAGTCTTTGAGACAGGGTAGAAAGTTCTGCTATTTAATTCTAGGACTCAGATTATTCCCTGGGAAATTAAAATCCAGGTGGAGAGGTCCATATGTGATTACAAGTGTGTCACCATATAGATACGTAGAGCTTCAGGATAATGATTCTAACAAACACTTCATTGTTAATGGACAGAAAGTCAAACATTATCTTGAAAGAAATTTTGAGCAAGAATGCTCAAAACTGAGACTTGATTAAAAGTTCAGTAATAGTCCAGCTAAATACAATAAAGAAGCGCTTATTGGGAGGCAATCCAATTTTTATTTATCTATATTTCTATTGTTCTCTTATGTTTTTATTAAGTTTCTGATCATGTGGAATCACAAAACAATTGCAAAAATTAAAAACAGAATAAAAAATAGCAGAAGAAAAAGCACACCCTGGAGGAAGAGCTGTCTGGCGTTTGAACGCCAGAAACGTGCATCTGTCTGGCGTTCAACGCCAGAAACAAGCAGCAGTCTGGCGTTAAATGCCAGGATTGTACTAAAAGGGCGTTCTACACGCCTAAATGGTGCAGGGATATAAAATCCTTGACACCTCAGGATCTGTGGACTCCACAAGATCCCCACTTACCTCACCATTCAAATTCAAATCATTCCCTTCCCAAACCCACCCATTCACACACCTCCATCTCCTTCACTTCTCCTTCTACTCCCTTCTTTCTTCTTTTGCTCGAAGGCAAGCAATATTCTAAGTTTGGTGTGGTAAAAGCATAGGTTTTTTTTCCATAACCATTGATGGCACCTAAGGCCAGAGAAACCTCAAGAAAGAGGAAAGGGAAGGCAATTGCTTCCACCTCTGAGTCATGGGAGATGGAGAGATTCATCTCAAGGGTCCATAGCTTAGTAGTAGAGTACTTGACTGCACATCAAGAGAGCCCACTCATGGACCTCAACAAGAGCATGAGGAATTCCCTCATCAAGAAATCCCTGAGATACCTCAGGGGATACATTTTTCTCCACACGATTATTGGGAGCAACTAAGGATAGGAGCACCAAAATCACTAGGGATCAAGCAACAGAGGCAAGGAAGAGACATAGAAGAGCTCAAAAACATAGAGGAGCTCAAGAACACCATTGGTCCTTCAAGAAAAAGGTGCCACCCTCACTAAGGTAGATTCATTCCTTAAGTGAAAAGCTTGAGACTTAGTGGTTAAAGTCATGATCCAAAGCAAAAGAGTGTGCTTAAGAACTCTGGACACCTCTAATTGGGGACTTTAGCAAAGCTAAGTCACAATCTGAAAAGGTTCACCCAGTTATGTGTTTGTGGCATTTATGTATCCGGCGGTAATACTGGAAAACAAACTGCTTAGGGCCACGGCCAAGACTCATAAAGTAGCTGTGTTCAAGAATCAACATACTAAACTAGGAGAATCAATAACACTATCTGAATTCTGAGTTCCTATAGATGCCAATCATTCTAAACTTCAAAGGATAAAGTGAGATGCCAAAACTATTCAGAAGTAAAAAGCTACTAGTCCTGCTCATCTAATTAGAACTAAGCTCATTGATATTTTGGAATTTATAGTATATTCTATTTTTTTTATCCTATTTGATTTTCAGTTGCTTGGGGACAAGCAACAATTTAAGTTTGGTGTTGTGATGAGCGGATAATTTATATGCTTTTTGGCATTGTTTTTAGGAAGTTTTTAGTAGGTTCTAGCTACTTTTTAGTATATTTTTATTAGTTTTTGGAAAAAATTTATATTTCTGGACTTTACTATGAGTTTGTGTATTTTTCTGTAATTTTAGATATTTTCTGGCTGAAATTGAGGGAGCTAAGCAAAAATCTGATACAGGCTGAAAAAGGACTGCTGATGCTGTTGGATTCTGACCTCCCTGCACTCGAAATGAATTTTTTGGAGCTAAAGGAGTCCAATTGGTGCCCTCTCAATTGGGTTGGAAGGTAGACACCCAGGACTTTCCAGTAATATATAATAGTCTATACTTTGCGTGAAGATAAACGACGTAAACTGGCGTTTAACGCCAGTTCCATGTTGCATTATGGCGTTGAACGCCAGAAACAGGTTACAAGTTGGAGTTAAACACCAGAAACAGGTTACAACCTGACGTTTAACTCCAGAAACTGCCCAGGCATGTGAGAAGCTTAAGTCTTAGCCCCAGCACACACCAAGTGGGCCCCAGAAGTGGATTTCTGCACTATCCATCTTAGTTTACTCATTTTCTGTAAACCTAGGTTACTAGTTTAGTATTTAAACAACTTTTAGAGACTTATTTGGTATCTCATGACATTTTTAGATCTGAACTTTGTACTCTTTGATGGCATGAGTCTTTAAACTCCATTGTTGGGGGTGAGGAGCTCTGCAGCGTCTCGATGAATTAATGCAATGATTTCTGTTTTCCATTTAAACACGCTTGTTTCTATCTAAAATGCTGATTCGTACTTAACTGTGATGGATGTGATGATTCGTGACACTCATCACCATTCTCAACCCATGAACGTGTGTCTGACAAACATCTCCATTCTAAATTAGATTGAATAGGTATCTCTTAGATTCCTTAATCAGAATCTTCGTGGTATAAGCTAGAATCCATTGGCAGCATCCTTGAGAATCCGAAAACTCTAAACCTTGTCTGTGGTATTCCGAGTAGGATTCAGGGATTGGATGACTGTGACGAGCTTCAAACTCGCGAGTGTTGGGCGTAGTGACAGACGCAAAAGGATCAATGGATCCTGTTCCGACATGATCGAGAACCGACAGATGATTAGCCGTGCTGTGACAGAGCATTTGGACCATTTTCAATGAGAGGATGGGAAGTAGCCATTGACAATGGTGATGCCCTACATACAGCTTGCCATGGAAGGAGCCTTGCATGTTTGAAAGTGATAAAGCATTATGTTGCAGAAATTCAGAAGACAAAGCATCTCTAAAACTCCAACATATTCTCCATTACTGCATAATAAGTATTATTTAATCCATGCTCTCTTGTTTATTTGCCAGTCAATTGATAACTATAATTGGTATCCTGACTAAGATTAATAAGATAACCATAGCTTGCTTCAAGCCAACAATCTCCGTGGGATTCGACCCTTACTCATGTAAGGTATTACTTGGACGACCCAGTGCACTTGCTGGTTAATTGTGTAGATTGCAAAAGTGTGGTTGCAATTTTGTGCACCAAGTTTTTGGCGCCGTTGCCGGGGATTGTTTAAGTTTGAACAACTGACAGTGATTCTTGTTACTTAGATTAGGAAAAATTTGTCTTTTTGGTTTAGAGTCACTAGGATTGCATCTTCTATTATTCCTTTTAAAAAGATTTTCAAAAATATTATTTTTTTTTAATTGAATTTTCATTTTTTTTATGAGTTTAGTGTCATGTTCTAAGTTTGGTGTCAATTGCATGCTTTTCTTTGTCTCTTAATTTTTCGAATTGCGTGTTCTTGTTTTTCCTTTATCTTCAAATTGTTCTTGTCAATTTTTCTTGTTTGATCTTTGGTTTGTCTTGTTTTGTGTCTTTTCTTGTTTTTCTTATGCTTTTTTAAATTTTTAGTTTTCAAAAAAAATTATTTATTAAATACCTTTTTAAAACACGTTAAATTTATAGCTCAGTTGGCTAGAGCGTTGGCTTATGTTCTTGGCAATTGGGTATCTTCTTTTTAAAACTTTTTCAAAAATAATTTTTTCTTTGATTGAATCTTGTGACAAACTTTAAGTTTGGTGTTCTCTTGTTAATTTTCTTTAATTTTTGAAAATTTAATTTGGTTTTCAAAAAAATTTTAAGTTTGGTGTTCTTTCTTTTATTCTTGTTGTTCTTGTGAATCTTCAAAGTGTTCTTGAGTCTTCTTTGTGTTTAGATCTTAAAATTTTTAAGTTTGGTGTTCCTTGGTGTTTTCCCTCCAAAATTTTCGAAAGCAAGGAACATTAGATCTAAAAATTTTAAATCTTGTGTCTTTTGTGTGTTTTTCTCTTTCATCATAAAATTCAAAAATAAAAAAATTATCTTCTCTAACTATTTTCAAGCAAATTTTTCAAAATTTTCTATAAAAATTCAGATTTCAATTTCAAAAATTTTCAAAATCTTATCCTTTTAAGATTTAAAAAAAATCACATCTTTTTCAAAAATATCCTAACCACTTTTTCTCTCCTCATTTTTTCGAAAATTTTTTAAAATATTTTTTTAAATTTTATTTTTATTTTTTATTTTAGTTTTTATTTTATTTTATTTTATTATTTCGAAAATTACTTTTTTATAATAAAATAAATAAAATAAATCCACATCATCTCCCTTTCTCCATCATGGACCTAAGTGGAAATGAACAGTCCAAAAGGACTCTGGGGTCATATGCCAACCCTACTACTGCTTCATATGGGAGCAGCATCTGTATACCCTCCATTGGAGTTAGTAGCCTTGAGTTGAATCCTCAGCTCATTATCATGGTGCAGCAAAGTTGCCAATATTCCGGTCTTCCACAGGAAGAACCTACAGAGTTTCTGGCACAGTTTTTACAAATTGCTGACATAGTACATGATAAGGAAATAAATCAGGATGTCTACAGATTATTACTGTTTCCATTTGCTGTAAAAGACCAAGCTAAGAGGTGGTTAAATAACCAACCTAAAGACAGCATAAAGACATGGAAACAGCTGTCAGAAAAATTCCTGAATCATTATTTTCCTCCAAAACGGATGACACAGCTAAGGCTGAGCATCCAAGACTTCAAACAAGGAGATAATGAATCCCTTTATGATGCCTGGGAGAGATACAGAGAGATGCTAAGAAAATGCCCCTCTGAAATATTTTCAGAGTGGGTGCAGTTAGACATCTTTTATTATGGGCTTACAGAGAAAGCTCAGATTTATCCAGACCACTCATCTGGTGGATCTATACACATGAGAAAGACAATTGAAGAAGCTCAAGAGCTCATTGATACAGTTGCTAAAAATCAGCATCTGTACTTAAGCAGTGAACCTTCCATCAACGAAGAGGCTAAAACAGTAACTATTGAACTCAGTCCTGCAGATCAAGCTACTGAATTCAATCAGCAATTAGATTTTCTAACAAAACTGTTAGCCGAATTCAAGGAGATATTGCAAGAAACAAGAATGACTAATATGAATATGGAAGTCTAGTTGAAGCAAACAGAACAATAGTTATCAAAATAAATAACAGAAGAGTGCCGAGCAGTTCAATTAAGAAGTGGGAAAACACTAAATACCTCACTTCAAGGCAGCAGGAAGACAAGAAATGAACAAACTATTACCCAAAATCCCTCTGAGGATAGTCAGAGCCCAGAGAGGAATAATTCTGGTGCTCGAACACCAGAAAAGGGGTAGAAAGCTGGTGTTGAACGCCCAACCCATGCTCAGTCCTGCGTTCAACACCAGAAATAGGCAAGGAATTGGCGTTGAACGCCCAAAGGAAGCACTGTTCTGGCGTTCAGACACCAGAAACAGGTACGGAGTTGGCGTCTAACGCCACTCCAGCTTCCACCCCTGGCATTCAAACGCCAGTGGGAGATCAAACACATACAAGTGCTGATAGCAGCCCCTCTAGAAAGGCTTCTCAACCCACATCTATAGGCAATAAACCTACAGCAACTAAGGTTGAGGAATACAAAGCCGAAATGCCTTATCCTTAAAAACTCCATCAAGCGGAACAGGATAAGCAATTTGCTCGCTTTGCAGACTATCTGAGGACTCTTGAAATAAAGATTTTGTTTGTAGAGGCACTTGAGCAAATACCCTGTTATGCTAAGTTCATGAAAGAGATCTTAAGTCATAAGAAGGATTGAAGGGAAACTAAAAAAGTTTACCTCACTGAAGAATGCAGTGCAATCATTCTGAAAAGCTTACCTGAGAAGCTTAAAGATCCCGGAAGCTTTACGATACCATGCAAATTAGAGGGTACTTGTACCAAGCAAGATTTATGTGATTTTGGGGCAAGTATCAACCTAATACCTGCATCTACTATCAGAAAGCTTGGTTTGACTGAAGATATCAAACCAACCCGGATATGTCTCCAACTTGCTGATGGCTCCATTAAATACCCATCAGGCGTGATTGAAGACATGATTGTCAAGGTTAGGCCATTTGCCTTTCCCACTGACTTTGTGGTGCTGGAAATGGAGGAGCACAAGAGTGTAACTCTCATTCTAGGAAGACCTTTCCTAGCAACTGGACGAACCCTCATTGACGTCCAAAAAGGGGAAGTGACCCTGAGAGTCAATGAGGACGAGTTTAAGTTGAATGTTGTCAAAGCTATACAGCATCCAGACACCCAAAATGACTGCATGAGCATTGATATTATTGACTCTCTGGTAAAAGAAGTCAATATAACTGAGAGTCTCGAATCAGAGCTAGAGGATATCTTTAAAGATGCTCAGTCTGATTTGGAGGAACCAGAGAGAATAATAGAACCTCTAAAAATTCCTCAGGAAGAGGAAAAACCTCCCAAACCCGAGCTCAAACCATTACCACCATCCCTGAAATATGCATTTCTGGGAGAAGGTGATACCTTTCCTGTAATCATAAGCTCTACCTTAGAGCCACAGGAAGAGAATGCACTAATTCAAGTGCTAAGGACACACAAGACAGCTCTTGGGTGGTCCATCAGTGATCTTAAGGGTATTAGCCCAGCCAGATGCATGCACAATATCCTATTGGAGGGTGACGCTATGCCAGTGGTTCAACCACAAAGGCGGCTGAATCCAGCCATGAAGGAGGTGGTGCAGAAGGAGGTCACTAAATTACTAGAGGCTGGGATTATTTATCCCATTTCTTATAGCCCCTGGGTAAGCCCTGTCCAAGTCATCCCTAAGAAGGGTGGTATGACAGTGGTTCATAATGAAAAAAATGAATTGGTTCCTACATGAACAGTTACAGGGTGGCGTATGTGTATTGATTACAGAAGGCTCAATACAGCTACCAGAAAGGATCATTTTCCTTTACCATTCATAGACCAAATGCTAGAAAGACTAGAAAGTCATGAATACTACTGCTTCCTGGATGCATATTTAGGTTATAATCAAATTGCAGTATATCCCCAAGATCAAGAGAAAACAGCATTCACATGTCCATCCGGCGTATTTGCATACAGAAAGATGCCATTTGGCATGTGCAATGCACCTGCAACCTTTCAAAGGTGCATGCTCTCTATTTTCTTTGATATGGTGAAAAAATTTCTGGAAGTCTTCATTGATAACTTTTCAGTATTTGGAGACTCATTCAGCTCCTGTCTTGACCATCTAGCACTTGTTCTAAAGAGGTGCCAAGAGACTAACCTGGTTTTAAACTGGGAAAAATGTCACTTTATGGTGACTGAAGGAATTGTCCTTGGGCACAAAATTTTGAACAAGGGAATAGAGGTGGATCAAGCTAAGGTAGAGGTAATTAAAAAATTACCACCACCTGCCAATGTTAAGGCAATCAGAAGCTTTCTGGGGCATGCAGGATTCTATAGGAGGTTTATAAAAGATTTTTCAAAAATTGCCAAACCTCTGAGTAATCTGCTAGCTGCTGACACGCCATTTATCTTTAATAAGGAGTGTCTGCAGGCATTTGAGAGTCTGAAAGCTAAGCTGGTCACAACACCAGCCATCTCTGCACCAGACTGGACACTACCATTTGAACTGATGTGTGATGCCAATGACCATGCCATTGGTGCAGTGTTGGGACAAAGGCATGACAAGCTTCTGCACGTCATTTACTATGGCAGTTGTGTTTTAAATGATGCACAGAAGAACTACACAACCACAGAAAAAGAGTTACTTGCAGTGGTTTACGCCATTGACAAGTTCAGATCTTATTTAGTAGGATCAAAAGTGATTGTGTACACTGACCATGCTGCTCTTAAATATCTACTCACAAACTAGGATTCAAAACCCAACTCATCAGATGGGTGTTGCTTCTGCAAGAGTTTGATATAGAAATAAGCGACAGAAAAGGGACAGAGAACCAAGTAGCAGATCACCTGTCTCGAATAGAACCAGTAGAAGGGGCGTCCCTCCCTCTTATTGAGATCTCTGGAAACTTTCTGGATGAGCACCTCTTTGCCATCCAAGAAGTGCCATGGTTCGCAGACATTGCAAACTACAAGGCAATGAGATTCATACCCAAAGAGTACAGTAGGCAGCAATCAAAGAAATTAATCACGGATGCAAAGTACTATCTTTGGGATGAACCATATCTCTTCAAGAGATGTGCAGACAGAGTAATTCATAGATGTGTGCCTAAAGAAAAAGCACAGAAGATCCTCTGGCACTGCCATGGATCACAGTATGAAGGACATTTTAAAAGTGAGCGAACAGCCACAAGAGTCTTCCAATGTGGCTTCTACTGGCCTACTCTCTATAAAGACTCCCGAGTGTTTGTACTTAATTGTGACAGTTGCCAAAGATCTGGCAATCTGCCTCACAGTTATGCCATGCCTCAACAAGGGATCTTGGAGATTGAGTTATTTGATGTATGAGGTATTGACTTCATGGGCCTTTCCCACCATCATACTCAAACATTTATATTCTGGTGGCAGTGGATTACATATCCAAATGGGTGGAAGCTATTGCAATACCCGCTAATGATACTAAGACAGTGCTGAAATTCCTCCCGAAATACATCTTCAGCAGATTTGGTATCCCTAGAGTACTAATCAGTGATGGGGGCACTCATTTCTGTAATAAATAGCTTTACTCTGCGTTGGTTCGATATGGAGTTAGCCACAGGGTAGCTACTCCACATCATCCACAGATAAATGGACAAGCTGAAGTCTCTAATAGATAACTTAAAAGAATCCTGGAATGGACTGTGATTAACCGTAGAAGGGATTGGGCAAAAAGCTTGGATGATGCTCAGTGGGCATACAGAACAGCATTCAAGACTCCTATAGAAACTTCTCCATACCAGCTTGTGTATAGAAAAGCCTGTCACTTGCTAGTGGAATTGGAACATAAGGCCTACTGGGCAACCAGATTCCTAAACCTTGATACCAAGTTAGCTGGAGAAAAATGATTGCTCCAGTTAAATGAGCTAGAGGAATTCAGACTCAATGTTTTCGAAAATGAAAAAATTTACAAAGAGAAAGCAAAAAGATGGCATGATAAGAAACTGTCATCCAGAGTCTTTGAGCCAGGGAAGAAAGTTTTGCTATTTAATTCTAGGCTCAGATTATTCCCCAGGAAATTGAAATCCCGGTGGAGAGGTCCATATGTGATTACAAGTGTGTCACCATATGGATACGTAGAGCTTCAGGATAATGATTCTAACAAAAAGTTCATTGTAATGGACAGAGAGTCAAACATTATCTTGAAAGAAATTTTGAGCAAGAATGCTCAAAACTGAGACTTGATTAAAAGTTCAGTAATAGTCCAGCTAAAGACAATAAAGAAGCGCTTATTGGGAGGCAACCTAATTTTTATTTATCTATATTTCTATTGTTCTCTTATGTTTTTATTAGGTTTATGATCATGTGGAGTCACAAAACAATTGCAAAAATAAAAAACAGAATAAAAAACAGCAGAAGAAAAAGCACACCCTGGAGGAAGAGCTGTCTGGCATTTAAACGCCAGAAACGTGCATCTGTCTGGCATTTAACACCAGAAACAAGCACCAAGCTAGCGTTTAACGCCAGAAACAAGCATCAGGCTGGCATTAAACTCCAGAAACAAGCTACATTTTGGCGTTTAACGCCAGAAACAAGTAGTAGTCTGGCGTTAAATGCCAGGATTGCACTAAAAGGGCGTTCTACATGCCTAAATGGTGCAGGGATGAGAAATCCTTGACACCTCAGGATCTGTGGACCCCACAGGATCCCCACCTACCTCACCATTCAAATTCAAATCATTCCCTTCCCAAACCCGCCCATTCACACACCTCCATCTCCTTCACTTCTCCTTCTACTCCCTTCTTTCTTCTTTTGCTCGAGGACGAGCAATATTCTAAGTTTGGTGTGGTAAAAGCATAGGTTTTTTGTTTTTCCATAACCATTGATGGCACCTAAGGCCAGAGAAACCTCAAGAAAGAGGAAAGAAAATGCAATTGCTTCCACCTCTGAGTCATGGGAGTTGGAGATATTCATCTCAAAGGTCCATAGCTCAGTAGTAGATTACTTGACTGCACATCAAGAGAGCCCACTCATGGACCTCAACAAGAGCATGAGGAATTCCCTCATCAAGAAATCCCTGAGATACCTCAGGGGATATATTTTTCTCCACATGATTATTGGGAGCAACTAAGGATAGGAGCACTAAAATCACTAGGGATCAAGTAACAGAGGCAAGGAAGAGACATAGAAGAGCTCAAAAACATAGAGGAGCTCAAGAACACCATTGGTCCTTCAAGAAAAAGGTGCCACCCTCACTAAGGTGGATTCATTCCTTAACTTCCTTGTTCTTATCTCTCTGTTTTTCGGTTTTTTGCTATATGTTTGTCTATGTTTTGAGTCTTTACTACATGATCATTAGTATTTAGTAACTATGTTTTAAGGCTATGAATAATTCCATGAATCCTTCACCTCTCTTAAATGAAAAATGTTTCTAATACAAAAGAACAAGAAGTACATGAGTTTCGAATTCATCCTTGAAATTAGTTTAATTATATTGATGTGGTGGCAATACTTTTTGTTTTCTGAATGAATGCTTGAATAGTGCATATTTTTTATCTTGTTGTTTATGAATGTTAAAATTGTTGGCTCTTGAAAGAATGATGAAAAAAGAGAAATGTTATTGATAATCTGAAAAATCATGAAATTGATTCTTGAAGCAAGAAAAAGCAGTGAATAAAAAGCTTGCAGAAAAAAAAACAAAAAAACAAAAAAAAACAAAAAAACAAAAGAAAAAAATAAAAGAAAAAGAAAAAGCAAGCAGAAAAAGCCAATAGCCCTTAAAACCAAAAGGCAAGGGTAAAAAGGATCCAAGGCTTTGAGCATCAATGGATAGGAGGGCCCAAGGAAATAAATCCAGGCCTAAGCGGCTAAATCAAGTTGTCCCTAACCATGTGCTTGTGGCATGCAGGTCCAAGTGAAAAGCTTGAGACTTAGTGGTTAAAGTCGTGATCCAAAGCAAAAGAGTGTGCTTAAGAACTCTGGACACCTCTAATTGGGGACTTTAGCAAAGCTAAGTCACAATCTAAAAAGGTTCACCCAGTTATGTGTCTGTGGCATTTATGTATCCGGTGGTAATACTGGAAAACAAACTGCTTAGGGCCACGGCCAAGACTCATAAAGTAGCCGTGTTCAAGAATCAATATACTAAACTAGGAGAATCAATAACACTATCTGAATTTTGAGTTCCTATAGATGCCAATCATTCTAAACTTCAAAGGATAAAGTGAGATGCCAAAACTGTTCAGAAGCAAAAAGCTACTAGTCCTGCTCATCTAATTAGAACTAAGCTTCATTGATATTTTGGAATTTATAGTATATTCTATTTTTTTATCCTATTAGATTTTCAGTTGCTTGGGGACAAGCAACAATTTAAGTTTGGTGTTGTGATGAGCGGATAATTTATACGCTTTTTGGCATTGTTTTTAGGAAGTTTTTAGTAGGTTCTAGCTACTTTTTAGTATATTTTTTTTAGTTTTTAGGAAAAATTTATATTTCTGGACTTTACTATGAGTTTGTGAGTTTTTTTGTAATTTTATGTATTTTCTGGCTGAAATTGAGGGAGCTGAGCAAAAATCTGATTCAGGCTGAAAAAGGACTGCTAATGCTGTTGGATTCTGGCCTCCCTGCACTCGGAATAGATTTTTTGGAGCTACAGGATTCCAATTGGCACGCTCTTAATTGAGTTGAAAAGTAGACATCCAGGGCTTTCCAGCAATATATAATAGTTCATATTTTGCGCGAAGATAAATGACGTAAACTAGCATTTAACGCCAGTTCCATGTTGCATTCTGGCGTTGAACGCCAGAAACAGGTTACAAGTTGGAGTTAAACGCCAGAAACAGATTACAACCTAACGTTTAACTCCAAAAACTGCCCAGGCACGTGGGAAGCTTAAGTCTCAGCCCCAACACACACCAAGTGGGCCCCAGAAGTGGATTTCTGCACTATCCATCTTAGTTTACTCATTTTCTGTAAACCTAGGTTGCTAGTTTAGTATTTAAATAACTTTTAGAGACTTATTTAGTATCTCATGACATTTTTAGATCTGAACTTTGTACTCTTTGATGGCATGAGTCTCTAATAGGGATGGCAAAAATCCCCGATGGGGCGGGTACCCGCGGGGATTTACCCGCCGCGGGGCAGGTATGTGGGTAATTTTTACCCGCGGGGACGGGGGACGGGGCCCCATATAATAAACGGCGTGGGGGCGGGGGTAGAGGTTCCCGCCCCGTGGAGACCCGTTTAATCCCCGTGTATATAAAAAGACAAAAATACCCTTAGTATATATATAATATATGATTCATTGGAGAAAGAAAACCTAGCCGTCACATTATACTCTCTACTCACAGCCTCACCCATGCTTTACTGCTGCTGCTTCAGAGACAAAAAACTCCTCTCCTCTTCACTCCTCACTGTGAAAGTTGAAACCATCAATCTCGTCTCTTCTCCTCTCCTCATATATCGCCGACCACTGACCGCCGACCGCTGACTGCAGCGTCTCGTCTCCTCTCCTCTTCTTCTCGAACATCGTCGACCGCCAACCGCTGACCGTCTCCTCTCCTCTCCTTCACATCTCCTCTCCTCAATGCCGCCTCCCAACCCCTCAGTGGTTAGGTCGCTCACTGCAGGTCTCAATCTCACTGTGGCGTCCACGTCGTTCTCTCCTCGTTGCTGGTCTTCGGCTCTTCACTCGTCTGCCCCTTTCTTCCGTCAGGTATGTCAGTCTTGTGGCTTTGAAATTTATGTTTTTGAGTTCTATTTAGGATTGATTTGATTCTAGATTTTTGATTTAGGGTAATTAGGTTTAGCATTCTGAATTTTCTGATTATGATTTCCATTTAAAGTTGATTTGATTCTGAATTTTTGATTTAGGGTAATTTGGTTTCTGATTCTGAATTTCGAATTTCTATTTAGAATTGTTTGATTCTGAATTTTTAAATTTGGGTATTTAGATTCTGAGTTCTAAATTTCTAATTCTAATTTTTATTTTGGTATTTTTATTTTTTTTATAATTTTCTGGTGATTATTACCATATCAATGTGATTTTTGAATCTAAAAAATTTGCAACATTCATCCTGGACTCCTGGTTTGATATCGACATGCAATATTCTCTGTTTACAGAATATTTAAAAAATTTATGAATTCTAAAAATATTTTCATTTTAGTAATAGAAATAAACCTGCCGTCCGAAGAAGACAGAATTGATGTTTAACCATGCAGTCATGTAGAGTAAGAATCTGTGATATGCCTTTTGGAGAGAACAATTAAATTTTTTTGGTATAATACCTTCAGTCCATGACTTATACATTTGTACAGAATTGATTAAAAAATAATTAAAGAATGGCTAGCTAATTAAATCTACCTACTAGGCTACAACTCTAGTTAAAGGACTTAGAGCTCATAAAACGACAGATACATCATACAACACGATCGATTTTTAGCAAAGTGATTTAGTGAAATTAATTGCATCTAATAATCAACCCTGATATATATATATATATATATATATATATATATATATATATATATATATATATATATATATATATATATATATATATATATATCAATTCTCATATGAGATACAGGGCAAGTCTCATCATACTCTCATACACTAGTGCAATATCAACATGCTCATTTTATATTTTTGTCATCCATCTCTTCAGTTACATGAATAGCAATTGTTAATTTCATGTATCAATTTTGAATTTTAACATTTATGTCTTCTGAAGCATTTATAATATAGGTAACGTAATTGACAATTGTAACTCAGATTTTATTTTATTTAATTTAGAATTAAAATGATTTTGATTCATGATTTATATTTCATGATTTATATTTCATGCTATTGAAAGGGTGAGGAATAGTGTTCATTATTAGACTGCAACACCTAAAAGAGAGGAAAAATTTAAGGAAATATGTGCGCAAGTTAAGATACCATACACAAAAAATCTGTCTTGATTGTAAAATTAGGTGGAATATAACATTTTTGATGCTTGAAGTTGAGTTTATATATAGAGATGTATTTGAAAGATTGTCATTGCGTGAGAGTCAATATAAATCTTTGCCTAGTGAGAAGGATTGGGATATGGTGGATGAGATTTTTCAAATATTGAGGATATTCTTTGATGTGACTGAATTATTTTCTGGAACAAATTATCCTACATCAAATCTTTATTTTCCTAAGTTTTGTGTGATTAAGTTGGCTTTGATGGAGTGAAAAAATTGTGGAAATGAGATAATTGAAATGATGGCTACTAGTATGATAATTAAGTTTGAAAAGTATTGGGATGTGATTAATACAGTTATGGCTATTGGGACTCTTTTGGATCCTAGGTACAAGATGTATTTATTGAATTTCTTTTTTCGTAAAATATATGGTGAGACGGAGGCATGTGTTGTAATTGGTCAAGTGAAAAGGGTAGTGCAAGATTTAGTTTTAGAATATGCACCAAAGGGAAGAGAGAGAGACCAAGCTACTCAATTAGATATGCCACCACCATCAATTTCTCAAGTTCAAAGGGAAAGAAGTTCAATCATGAAGATTGGCAAGCTGATTTTGCTACACATGTAAGTGAAGAATCCGCATTTATTGATACAAAGAGTGAGTTGGATTATTATCTTGAAGAGAGACCGGTACCACAAACTGAACATGATTTTGATATCTTAAATTGGTGGAAGTCAAATGGAGCGAAGTTTCCTACTTTGTAAGCTATTGCTAGGGATTTTTTGGCGATTCCTATCTCTACCATTGCCTCTGAACCTTCATTTAGTATGGGTGGTCGATTTGTTAGGCCACATCGTAGTAGGTTACGTCCGAACACATTAGAGGCTCTAATGTGTAATCAAGATTGGCTTTGGAATGAACTTCGCACCACAACTAACATAGGATTTGAGTGCTACACAATTCATAACATTGAAGAAGATGTAGACGTAAGTAAACTATTAAATTACATATAACACACTATTTTTATATTATTGACTTATTGAGTTATTATATGGTTTTAACTTTAAATTGTTTTCTTGTCGATGTAGAATTCAAGTAAGTCAGAATCTACCATTACTACCATTACGAGATGAAAGGAAGATTGAGACGATGGAATTATGTTTTTATGATGTCATGAACTTTATTTGGTTGTTTATGAATATGGTTGGTTATTTATGTAATATTTGGTTATTTATGGATATATTTGGATGTTTATATTTGTTGTTATTGCTATTTAAGTCTTTAAAGACTATGGATATTATGTTTGTAATGGCAATTGAGGAGTATCTTTGATTTTTTCTATTTTTTTTCATTTTTTTCAATTTTTATTAATTTTTACAAAAATCTGCAGATATCCGCGGAGACCCAGGTCCCTGGCGGATACGGGGTCCCCGTTACCCGTCATGGGGAGGGGACGGGGACGGGGACGGGGATAGATATTGGCGGGGGGCATATCCCCGCCCCCATGGGGACCCGTTACCATCCCTAGTCTCTAAACTCCATTGTTGGGGGTGAGGAGCTCTGCAGCGTCTTGATGAATTAATGCAATGATTTCTGTTTTCCATTCAAACACGCTTGTTTCTATCTAAGATACTGATTCGTACTTAACTATGATGGATGTGATGATCCATGACACTCATCACCATTCTCAACCCATGAACATGTGCCTGACAAACACCTCCGTTCTACATTAGATTGAATGAGTATCTCTTAGATTCCTTAATCAGAATCTTCGTGGTATAAGCTAGAATCCATTGGTAGCATCCTTGAGAATCCAGAAAGTCTAAACCTTGTCTGTGGTATTCCGAGTAGGATTTAGGGATTGGATGACTGTAACGAGCTTCAAACTCGCAAGTGTTGGGCGTAGTGACAGACGCAAAAGGATCAATGGATCCTATTCCGACATGATCGAGAACCGATAGATGATTAGCCATGATGTGACAGAGCATTTGGACCATTTTCACTGAGAGGATGGGAAGTAGCCATTGAAAATGGTGATGCCCTACATACAGCTTGCCATGGAAGGAGCCTTGCATGTTTGAAAGTGAGAAAGCATTATGTTGCAGGAATTCAGAAGACAAAGCATCTCCAAAACTCCAACATATTCTCCATTACTGCATAATAAGTATTATTTAATCCATGCTCTCTTGTTTATTTGCAAGTTAATTGATAACTATAATTGGTATCCTGACTAAGATTAATAAGATAACCATAGCTTGCTTCAAGCCAACAATCTCTGTGGGATTCGACCCTTACTCATGTAAGGTATTACTTGGACGATCCAGTGCACTTGCTAGTTAGTTGTGCATATTGCAAAAGTGTGATTGCAATTTTGTGCACCACTTTCCAAGTCTTTTAGTTGATGAATTTCCAAGGGTGCAATTTTTCCTTTTTACTCACTTTTGGTGACGCTTAAGGCATAAAATTTAAACCCCAAGTGCTTCAATTAGTTTCAGTGATTCCATACAATTTTCAAAAGCAAATAAGCTTCATATATCAATTAAATAATAAGTCAAAAATAGAGAAGCACCACTGATATAGATTATAAAATTGAGCACATAATCACCACAAAGTGGCTTATATGAACGCCGAATCAAACACAAGCATATTATAACTATTCCTAATTATTATCTCTCATTTAATTTTGTCACTAGACCTCTCAAACACTAGAAAATACTCTCTCAGAGGCTGAAGAACGTTTAGTTATGGTGCAGGTTTTTTCTTGGCCAAAAGCGTTGTAAAAAGTGTTGGAATTTCACCACTTTGAGCTTGAATTTATTTAGCTCCTTAGGCATGCTCCATATGGACTTCAAGAGGAGTTTTCTTGATACATAAGAGAGAAAGAATTCACCATGATCACTGCTGAAAAAACAAAAAACAATAGAAAAGGAACAAGAGCTCATCATGCTGAATTTTCGGTAAAAACGCGAGAATTAGGAAAAACGAGGAAGAAATGATGTTTGTATGGATTGGACTCTTAAGAACACATGAAGAAAAATTGAAGAACTACTGAAAACAAGGCTGAAATATAGAGGTAAGGTGAAGTATCTATCTCTCTCTCTCTCTCTCTCTCTCTCTCTCTCTCTCTCTCTCTCTCTCTCTCTCTCTCAAGAATTCAGTCAAAAAGGGTGGTAAAATGCATAAGGGTTTGTAAAATTTGTGACCAATGTTCCTTTAAATAAAAATTCAAAGTCTTGGTAAATTTATAATGATAAAATGCTGAAAAAAATTAGAAGAAAAGAGGCTGAGATTAAGAGAGAATGAGTGTAAGTTTGAGAGAGAATAATAACATCATAATGACGTGTTTATCCGCAGTTAACTACGGTTAGTTACTCATGGTTAAAAATACAGCAGAGATGAGTGAGAGGCTGAGAGGGAGGGTGAGTTACTCGGGTGGCAAGTAAGAGAATTTGGGGTCTCTAGGAGTCATTTGAAGAATACTTGATGCATGAAAACTTGTCTCTCAACAAATCTCCCTTCGGCAAGTATACCGATTTTGTCGTCAAGTAAAAACTCACAATAGAGTGAGGTCAAATCCCACAGGGATTGATTGGTCAAGCAACTTTAGTTGCAAGAGTATGCTAGTTGAGCTAAACAGAGTGTAGTTTGAGAATTGCAGAAAATTAAATGACAGAAAAGTAAATTGCAGAAATTAAAGTACAGAATCTTAAATGGGGATTTGGGGTAATGAGCATGAAAATAAATGACAGAAAATAAAAAGAATGGGTAAGATCAGAAATGGGAGATTCATTGGGCTCAAGAGATGTTATATTCTCTGGATCAAGTTCATTTTCATCTCTTCCTCAATCAATGCATCTATTGATCTCCTTGGCAATCTTAGGTGATTAGATTCCAATTCCTTGGTAATCCAATCTCTCTAAGCTTGAACAAGTGCCCAATTCCTTGATTTAATTGCTCATGGGAAGAGATGAAGTATGGTCACTGATTATACTACATGTATTTCCAAATCAAAGTGTTGGGAGGATTACATGTCACTATATCTGCCTAAACCCCAATTTGGTCCAACACGAGAAAGCATTTCTAGCATGATCTCCTCATCCCTTTTACAAGGCTCAGAGGAGATCCAATTATGGAGAGTTTCTTTTCCAAGACAACTAACCAATTGAATTAAGATCGAAAGCTTTCTAGTAAATCAAAAGAGAAGAAAGAAGAAGAGAATGAAAACTATAATTGATCCATCAAATTACAATAGAGCTCCCTAACCCAATGAAAGGGGTTTAGTTGTTCATAGCTCTAGAAATGAAAAATGGCAGAAAATAATACATCCCAGCTAAAAAAGGTGCAGAAAAGTAAATATACAGAGAGTAGTTCTCCAAAGTGCCAAGCTTTTCTATAGTTCAGAACTACTCCTATATATACTACTCCTCTTGATCTTCTAGTGAGTTCTTCAAGTCTTGGATGTGGGCTTTGGATCTTGAGTTGAAGCAGTTCCAATCTTTAGTGGGCCCAGCTTGTAGAGAAGTATGAATTAGGCATGGGCGTTAGTGAAGTTAACGTTAAGTGACATTGTGGGTTCGAGAACGTTAGTGGCAATCACAATTTTCACTAACGTTCCAACCCCATATAGCCTACGTTAACTCCAACGTTAGTGGCACTAATGTGACCACTAACGTTGCCTTGTAAATCTTTGCTAGCGTTATTGGACTCACCTTTCCCAATAACGTTGGCTTATAACCCTTTGTCCCTACGTTAGAGTTCACGTTTTAACGTGGCTCTTAACGTGGTTATGCCTCACCTTCGAGAGCGTTAGTGACACTTACCTTTGTCACTAACGCTCAAAGTGCCCCTACTCTCCACGTTAGAGCTCACATTAACTAAGTTAACGTGGCCACTAACGTGGTAGTAATGCCATCTTCCAACGTTAGTGACAAAGGTGAGTGTCACTAACGTTGGCTCATCAATCTCAGCTCTACGTTAACTTTCACGTTAGTGGTCTTAACGTGATCACTAACGTGGGCAATGCTAGTTGATCCAACGTTAGTGACAAAGGTGAGTATCACTAACGTTGGCATTGTTCCTCTCTTCCACGTTAGAGTTCACGTTAACTAAGTTAACGTGACTCTTAACGTGGCTCATTGCCAATTCTTGGAACGTTAGTGGTGTTCACATTTACCACTAACGTTGGAGCTTTCTTTTGTCTCCACGTTAACTTAGTTAACGTGGTAATTAACGTGGGCTTATGATGGCTTCGCGAGCATTATTGGTGATCACTTTTCTCCTTAACGTTGCAAGCTATTTACCATTCCACGTTAGTGGTCACGTTAACTAGATTAACGTGAGTACTAACGTGGTTCTTCCTTGCTTCTTTTGTCCTGAAATCAAGCAAATAAAGTGCATCAAAGCTCTAGCTAAAGTCATGAGATTATGCATCATCAATTTATCATTCAATTCTAGCAAAATCTTCTGTAGGGATTTTCTTCTTTTTCCATCCCCTTGGGACCTTTTTTTGTGTCCGTTGATGCCAACTTGTTCCTTGTGGTTTCCTTTTTTAGAATGGTTTTGTTGTCTATTTCATGTGATTCTGATGGGTCTGGTTCCTTTTGGATTACACTTGGCTGTTGCTCCTTCAGATCACATTGGTTGTTAACCATAGGAGTCCTTATGTGTGGTACTTGTGCTTCCTTGTTTGACTCCACCATCAGCTCTTTGTTATCATGGTCTGCTTCTTGTGAGGGGTTGAAAACATTGAAAGTGAGCTGATCATCATGTATTCTCAACACTAGCTCTCCTTGTTTCACATCTATGAGTGCTCTGGCTATGGCTAAGAATGGTCTTCCCAAAATGATGGCGTAAATGGGGTTCTCATCCATTTCCAGGAAAACAAAGTCTGTGGGGGAGGAAGTAGTTCCCAACCTTCACTAGCACATTATCAACCACTCCTATTGCCTATTTTTGAGTTTTGTCAGCCAACTTAACGATTACATATGTGGGTGTTAGCTCATTGATTTGAAGCTTTTTCATAAGGGATAGAGGCATTAAGTTGATGCTCGCTCCCAGGTCACAGAGTCCTTTATCAATCATTGTTTCTCCTATGGCACAGGGAATATGGAAACTCCCTGGATCCTTCCTCTTTGTGGGTGGCCCTGGTTGAATGAGAGCACTGCAATCCCTATTCATCTTTATTGTTTGTCCACCTTTCAAAGAACTCTTTCTGGCTAATAGCTCCTTTATATACTTTATGTAGGAAGGCATTTGCTGGAGGGCTTTAATAAATGGTATATTTACATCAAGAGATGCAAACATGTCGAGGAATCTTGAATACATCCTCCCTACTACACCACCTTTAAGCCTTTAGGGAAAGGGTGCATATGGGTTAAGTGTCTCCTTCTTCTTCAGCTCTTCCTTGAGTGTGGGTTGAGGTGTATGGCTCTTTTCTTCCTGGTTTCCCTTTTGATTGTCTTGGAGGTGTTCCACTTCATTCATACTCCTCTCATCACATGTGGTGATCATCTTACATTCTTCCCACCTTACTTTCTTTGTTTCTCCTCTTGGATTCTTCTCCGTGTCACTAGGAAATCCATCGGTGGGTTTGGGAATTTGTTGAGATAGATACCCTACTTGAGACTCTAGTCTCTTGATGTTTTCTCCTTGGTTTTTTATATTGCCTCGCACTTCTTCCTTAAACACCTTGTTGTCTTGGACTTCTCTGCATAAATCTTCAAGTAGAGTCTCAATCTTTGAAAGTCTATCCTCTGTTAGTGATGATAGATTGGGATTAGGTGGGTGTTGATAGGCTCTCTGTGAGGTATATTGGTGAGTTGCATTGTTGTTGGACTTGAGGTTGTGGCGTCTCTGGTCTTGACCTTGGTCTTGTTGATTTCTCCAACCAAAGTTGGGGTGATTTCTCCATCCAGAGTTGTAGGTTTTGGAGTATGGGTCATGGATTTGTCTAGGTGAGTTTTCAACATAGTTGGCTTGTTCCCAGTCACCTTCTTCTCCTATATTCACTCCTTCTTGAGTTGGTGATGAAGTGATGACTGCTGCAACTTGGTTTTCCTCCACCTTCTTGGCGAGATCTGCTAGCTGTTTGGTGATCACCTTATTTTAAGCTAGCAATGCATCCATGTGGTTCAGCTCCATTATTCCTCAAGTGTTACTTCTTTCAGAGGCATAGAAGTAGTCATTCTCAGCTACTGTTTCAATGACATCTATGGCTTCTTTAATGGTTTTCTTCTTGTTTAGAGAGCCCCCTGATGAATGATCTACAGCCTTCTTTGACTCATAAGAAAGACCTTCATAGAAAATATGAAGTTGCACCCATTCATTGAACATATCTGGTGGGCATCTTCTTGTTAAGTCCTTAAACCTCTCCCATGCCTCATAGAGAGTCTCACCATCTTGTTGCCTGAAAGTTTACACCTCAGCTCTCAGCCTGTTAATTCTTTGAGGAGGGTAGAATCTTGCCAAAAATTTGTTCACCACATCTTCCCAATTTGTCAAACTCTCCTTTGAAAAGGATTCGAGCCACTTGGATGCCTTGTCCCTGAGTGAAAAAGGGAACAACAGCAGCCTATAGACATCCGGGTGGACTCCATTAGACTTCACAGTGTCACAAATTCTCAGAAAAGTGGTTAGATGTTGATTGGGGTCTTCTTGAGCACTTCCTCCAAATGAGCAGTTGTTCTGAACAAAGGTGATGAACTGGGGTTTTAGTTCAAAGTTGTTGGCATGTATGGTGGGCTTCTGGATGCTACTTCCACAGTTTCCTGGATTTGGATTGATGTAGGAGCCTAGAACTCTCCTTTTCTTGCCCAGCATGATTTGCAGGGCCTTCTCTAGCATGGTTGTGAGCCTCTTCTTCATGATTGTTTTCCAAGTTCTCTTCCATGTTGGGTTCAAAGTACTCTTCCTCTTCCTCAGCACCAACAACTCCTTTCCCTCTTGCTTCCCTCCTTAATCTCCAGAGGGTTCTCTCAAGTTCTGAATCGAAGAAAGTTGAGGTTCCCTCTCTTTTCCCTGTCATACAACTAACAAAACACGCAGCAAGAGATAAAATGAAGAGGTTATTCTTGTTAGAGTGATTGTTAGTGTGAGTGATGCAAATTATCAAACAGTTAGTGTGTTAGTGAGCAAAATTGTAGATAATAACAAAGAAAGAAAGAAAGAAAAAGAGAGGGTATAGAGGATGAGGAAGAAGTTAAACAAAGTGAAAATAAATGACTGAATAAAGTAAACAAACAAAGGAAAAATGCTCAATCTAGTAAGCTTCCAACTTAATCATTGTTGATACAAAATCAATCCCCGGCAATGGCGCCATAAACTTGATGCATGAAAACTTGTCTCTCAATAAATCTCCCTTTGGCAAGTATACCAATTTTGTCGTCAAGTAAAAACTCACAATAGAGTGAGGTCGAATCCCACAGGGATTGATTGGTCAATCAACTTTAGTTGGAAGAGTATGCTAGTTGAGCTAAACAGAGTGTAGTTTGAGAATTGCAGAAAATTAAATGACGGAAAAGTAAATAGCAGAAATTAAAGTGCAGAATCTTAAATGGGGATTTGGGGTAATGAGCATGAAAATAAATGACAGAAAATAAAGAGAATAGGTAAGATCAGAAATGGGGGATTTATTGGGCTCAGGAGATGTTGTATTCTCCGGATCAAGTTCATTTTCATCTCTTCCTCAATCAATGCATCTATTGATCTCCTTGGCAATCTTAGGTGATTAGATTCCAATTCCTTGGTAATCCAATCTCTCTAAGCTTGAACAATTACCCAATTCCTTGATTTAATTGCTCATGGGAAGAGATGAAGTATGGTCACTGATTATACCACATGTATTTCCAAATCAAAATGTAGGGAGGATTACATGTCACTATATCCGCCCAGACCCCAATTTGGTCCAACATGAGAAAGTATTTCTAGCATGATCTCCTCATCCCTTTTCCAAGGCTCAGAGGAGAACCAATTATGGAGAGTTTCTTTTCCAAGACAACTAACCAATTGAATTAAGATCGAAAGCTTTCTAGTAAATCAAAAGAGAAGAAAGAAGAAGAGAATGAAAAATATAATTGATCCATCAAATTACAACAGAGCTCCCTAACCCAATGAAAGGGGTTTAGTTGTTCATAGATCTAGAAATGGAAAATGGCAGAAAATAATACATCCCAGCTAAAAGTGCAGAAAAGTAAATATACAGAGAGTAATTCTCCAAAGTGCCAAGCTTCTCTATAGTTCAGAACTACTCCTATATATACTACTCCTCTTGATCTTCTAGTGAGTTCTTCAAGTCTTGGATGTGGGCTTTGGATCTTGAGTTGAAGCAGTTCCAATCTTTAGTTGGCCCAGCTTGCAGAGAAGTATGAATTAGGCATGGGCGTTAGTGAAGTTAACGTTAAGTGACATTGTGGGTTCGAGAACGTTAGTGGCAATCACAATTTTCACTAACGTTCTAACCCCATATAGCCTACGTTAACTCCAACGTTAGTGGCACTAATGTGACCACTAACGTTGCCTTGTAAATCTTTGCTAGCGTTATTGGGACTCACCTTTCCCAATAACGTTGGCTTATAACCCTTTGTCCCTACGTTAGAGTTCACGTTTTAACGTGGCTCTTAACGTGGTTATGCCTCACCTTCAAGAGCGTTAGTGACACTTACCTTTGTCACTAACGCTCAAAGTGCCCCTACTCTCCACGTTAGAGCTCACATTAACTAAGTTAACATGGCCACTAACGTAGTAGTAATGCCATCTTCCAACGTTAGTGACAAAGGTGAGTGTCACTAACGTTCTCATCAATCTCAGCTCTACGTTAACTTTCATGTTAGTGGTCTTAACGTGACCACTAACGTGGGCAATGCTAGTTGATCCAACGTTAGTGACAAAGGTGAGTGTCACTAACGTTGGCATTGTTCCTCTCTTCTACGTTAGAGTTCACGTTAATTAAGTTAACGTGACTCTTAACGTGGCTCATTGCCAATTTTTGGAACGTTAGTGGTGTTCACATTTACCACTAACGTTGGAGCTTTCTTTTGTCTCCACGTTAACTACCACGTCAACTTAGTTAACATGGTAATTAACGTGGGCTTATGATGGCTTCGCGGGCGTTATTGGTGATCACTTTTCTCCTTAACGTTGCAAGCTATTTACCATTCCACGTTAGTGGTCACGTTAACTAGATTAACGTGAGTACTAACGTGGTTCTTCCTTGCTTCTTTTGTCCTGAAATCAAGCAAATAAAGTGCATCAAAGCTCTAGCTAAAGTTTTGAGATTATGCATCATCAATTTATCATTCAATTCTAGCAAAATCCTCATGAAATCATGTGAAATTCACAATAGTTGCTTGAATCAAGGTGTAAGTGTATTTTCATCCAAAACTTTCCTTATTCACTAAGAAAATGCATGAAACTACCTTAAAACAGTAAAGAAAAGGTCAGTGAAATTGGCCTAGATGCACTGGCATCAATACTAGTCAGAAATTCAGTTCGGAGTAACTTTTACCGTCTGATAAAATAATTAATGGCTAATATTTCTTAAGAAATAAATTATGAAAGGATGGCTAATATAAATCCTGGTACATAATTTCCTAGATAAAAATTATTTTTGCACTGATTCTGAGGTATTTGGTTACTAGAGTTTTTCTCGACACATGGAAAGCCGTCACTAAAAGTGTTTTCCCGGCGTAAAAAATCTCTAGTGCAAAAAATAAATCAATGGTAAGCTAAGATTTACTATTTGCTAGTCAAATTTGACTTAGAGGAATTAATTACTATCATAAAGTCAAGTTTGACATATTAATTACCTTTATTTTTTTACCATTGATCTTGCCTCACTAATAGTTATTAGGCCGTGGTTCAAGATTTTGTGGAATAAGTTATAAAATAGCTAGAAAAGTTAGTTTACCGAAAATCGGGTTCTTATATTCTATCCTCTTTAAAGAAAAATTTGCCCTCAAAATTTTAGCTATGCACAAGGAATTATAGGGACATTTATGTCATGCTTTATAGTTAAGATCCTTAATTAGCATAACACTTACCTAAACCGAAGGGATCAAACCTAGTGGCACTTGTTAGTAGTCACAATAAAAAAATTTTCCCTGTTGTTGTGCCTAGAAGTGCCTTGGTCCTTTTAGTTTAAGCAGTCTCTTGCTCGGTGTCCTGCTCTGCCACAAAAATACCAAAACATTTGTTCTGAATTGCAAGGTCTGCTGCCATGATTCTTTCTACATCTTGAGCATATTGAGCCTCCTTGAATTTGTGGAAATTATTTTTCTTGCTCCTGTCCCTGGTTATGATTGTTAATACAGCCATTGATATGAATAGCAGGGTTACCATTTTGTTATTGCTGACCATTAACCTTGAAATCTCTACCTCGAGGGGCAGGCAAACTTCGATTAAAGTCTTGTTATATATCTTTCCAACAGCTTGCTCATGCAATTACTAACTTATTAGTATAATCCTCATCCAACTAGCTCTTATTTACCAACTCCATAGAGTTCCTAATATCTATCAGTCCTATTGAAGCCAGCAGTTCCTCCCTAAGACCTCCTTCATACTTAATACACTTTCACTCTTCATATTCCGCAAAATTTTTCTAGCAAACTTTCAAAAATCAGCACAAGTCCTCAAACTTTCGGGTGTACTCAGCTACCGTCATGATTCCCTGCCTCAAATGTAGCAATTCTAACTCCTTAGTGGTATGGGCAGACGGAGAAAAAATACTTCTTGTAGAACTTAGTGCTGAAGTCGGACTAAGTAATCTCAGTGCCTCCTTGTCCAAACAATTGGCTCACTCCCTACCACCAATATTATGCATCCCCTTCAGCATGTAAGTGGCGAACTCCACTTATTTTCCTTGAGGAACATGTTGCACCTGCGGAGCCCATTCTGTGGCACGAAACCAATCATCTGCCTCGGTCGAGTTGGTGGTTCCAGAGAATTAGGACGGGTTAACTTTAATGAAAGACGCCATAGTCATCGGCCTATCTTCCTCAAGTACGCCATTTTTCGGTCTGTTTCATTTCCATGGCCGTGCCCATTACCGTTCTCCAATTGTTGTTCCATTATTTTCACTTCTATGTTAGTTATAGCGACGAAATCATGCACATCTACAGCTATTGCGTTCATAGATTTTAGCAACGCAACCGGGTCAAATGCTGGCTCAGAACTCATACTCTCTTGATGGGGGGTTACGCCTGTTTGCAAACATCGAGGTCCTGTTGATACCAAATTGTCAACATTAAAGTGATCAGTCTTAACATATCCAGTTTAAGTGCTAGCATTTCCAAAATGTATGCTCACAGGAAATCATGCAATTATATCATCAGAGATATCCTAGTGGCATGATATAAGAAAAGCAGAGTATGCAGTGAAGTATAGTTAGTCTATTCCCAAGGATCTACTAAGAATGAACTGCTCTGATACCAACTTGTAATGACTCAACTTCTAGTTCATCATGACCAAGGCTAGCAGCTAAGCACTACTATTCAGCTAACCTTAGGGACTCTCAACCTTATATTAAATATATACATATGAGCCTGTAGCACTAGTCGAGATCTCATGATAGATAGATGTAACAGAATAGGTAATAGTTAAACAGATAATATCTATATAAAGCATAGAAAACACAGAACAGAGTAATATCATACATATATGCCCAAAGAGTCATTTAGTACATCATAGTTTACATCAGGTTACGTTGTTGCTTATTCATATAAATATTTACAGACTCCATTATTTATATTAACAGTCCCCGACTCACAAGAACCACCCTAGTCTGGGACCCCTTCTAGCTTACGTATATAAATATTTACAAAAGCAACTAGCTCTCTAAAGTCTATACAAAGCGAGGGCAAACACCACTACTACTATTGCTACTATTACTGCTGCTGGGCATGGATATCTTGGTAGCTGAGGAAACACTGTGCTAAAGTAAGGAGAGAGTTATTAGACACACCCGTAATGTTGTTGCTCACATGTCCTAATGCAGAAAACTCAAAGAAGATCACGTTGGTTTCCATCTGCGGGAACGAGAAAAATAAGGGGAAAGAACCTAAGGTTCCCAGCAGGGTACTAAGCAAGAAACTAGGGATTCCGTAGCCGTCTAAGAGTTCACGCAGTTATGTCGGTAAGTCTCATAAACAAGTGCAAGCACAAGCATATAGCAGAATAGTAAACAAGCACAGAACACAAGAAACATAGATAAATCACAATCATAGAGAAATGCAACAACCAAGTATGATGCATGCCTGGTCCTATGCAAGCCATTAGCTCACACGTAAGTTGACTATCTGCAACCCAACGTCACCCAAGACTAAGCCTGAATATGGTTTTTTAACTGCATACATTCTGCATATGTGCCTAATGGACAAAGCCACATGCATTCTAGCAACTTACAATCGTAGCAGAGCTTGACACCATAGTATGCTAATAATTAGAGAAATTGGTTTCAACATAAAGTGGACATCCCCACATCTTATGGTTATGATTCCATCATAGCAGAAACTCCTTCTTTCCAGATAATCTCTTAGCATGATTCTAGTTCTATCGGAGCAGACACTCCTCCTTTTCAGATAATCTCTTAGCACCTTTGGGTTTATAGTTTCATTTTTTCACAGCACTTTTCAATAAACTTTATCTCTAAGGGACTCTTTTGTCCTTCTCTTTTATAAAAACTTGTGCCAATCTCTTCTCTTTAAATCTCTCAACCTTTGTCACATTTACTATTCTGCCTTTGGTACTTTTGTATATTTTCAATTTTGTCCTTTTGTACATATTTTTTCTTTTTACCGTTTTCTTTAGACTTTTAGTGACGCTTTTACTACTAATATTATTACTTTACTATTTTAACCTTATATCCTTCCTAACATACTTTTTTTACTCTTTATTAAGTTAATTAACCATTTTTACATTTACTTTATGCCCAAAATTACTATTTTACCCCTAAATGCTCTCGTTTTTTCATTCATTTTATTTAGCGTTAAAACTTTATGAGATTAATTCTAACATTTTTTATGACCAAATTATCCCTAATAATTAGTAATTACTTTCAATTTTATCTCTAGGGACCTAAAATATTATTTTATTCTTTATTAATTCATTAATTGTTTTTGTTATCATCACTTTTTACTATTTTACTTCTAACTTTTATTATAGCTTTTATTTAGGCTCAAAATTTTATTTTTTACAAATTTGACCCAACTAATTTATATAATTATTAATTTATTTTTAATGACACTAAATTCAAAATTTTACTTATTTTCATTTAAATTACATGTTTAACCCTCTTTTTACCTAAAATAACCATAACAACCTTTTTTATTTTACACACATATTCCATAGGATTAAAATCAGTTTTTTATATTATTTCTAACACTCTAACATGTCACTTTCCAAGTCTTTTAGTGGCTGAATTTTCAGGGGTGCAATTTTGTAATTTTGCCCACTTTTAGTAATGCTTATACTTGAAACTTAAACCTCAAGTGTCACAATTAATTTCAGTGGTTTCATACAATTTTTAGAGGCAAATAAGCTTCATATATCACTCAAATAACAAGTAAAAAACAAATAAGTACCCCTAAATTTCACAAAGTGGCTTATATGAATGCCGAATCAAGCAAAAATATATTCTAACTATTCTTAATCCTTACCTCTCATTTAATTCCATCACTAGACCTTCAAATACCATAAAAATACTCTCTCAGAGGCTGGAGCACGTTTGGGCATGGTGCAATTTTTTTCTTGGCCAAAAACGTCGCAAAAAGTGTTGGAATTTAACCACTTTGAGCTTGAATTTGTGTAGCTTCTTAGGCGTGCTCTAGATGGACTTCAATAGGAGTTTTCTAGATACATAAGAGAGCAAAAATTCACCATAATCACTTCTAGAAAAATAAAAAAAATAGAGAAGAAACAAGAGCTCACCTTGTTAAATTTTTGATAAAAATGCGAAAATTAGTGAAAACAAGCAAGAAATAGTGTTTGCATGGGTTTGACTCTTGAAGAACACATGAAGAAAAATAGAAGAACTACTGGAAACAAGGATGAAATTCAGAGGTAAGGTGCAACATTTCTCTCTCTCTTTCTCTCTGAAGAATTCAGTCAAAAAAGATGGTAAAAATGCATAAGAGTGTGTAAAATTTGTGACCAATATTTAATTAAATAAAAATTTAAAGTCTTGATAAATTTATAATGGTAAAAGGGTGAAGAAAAATCATATGAAAAAGGACCTGAATTGAGAGGGAAGTGGAGTGAGTTTGAGAGAGAATAATCAGCGTCATAATGATTTGTTTATCCGCAGTTAATCCCAATTAGTTACTTGTGACTAAAAATAAAACAAAGAAGAATAAAAGGCTGAGACAATCTTGGCCCAGTGGTTGAAAGGAAGGGGTGAGTTACTTAGGTGGTAAAGAAGAGGATTCGGGGTCTCTAGGAGTCGTTTGCGAAATACTAGTCAGAAATTCGGTTCGAGATAACTTTTATCATCAGGTAAAATAATTAATGGCTAACATTTATTCTTAAAGAAATAAATTATGAATGGATGACTAATATAAATCTTGGGACATAATTTTTAGGTAAAAAAAAAAATTATCACTGGTTTCGAGGTTTTCGGTTACTAGAATTTTTTTTGGTGCGCACCAAATTGTCATTAAAAGTTTTTCCTGACTCAAAAAGTCTCTAATGAGAAAAATAAATCAATGGTAAGCTAATAGTCAATTTTGACTTAGAGGAATTAATTACCCTCATAAAGTCAAGATTAACCTATTAATTACCATTTTCTATTTTTTTTTTGTACCGTTGTGCCTGCCTCACTAATAGTTATTGGGCCGTGGTTCAGGATTTTTTGAAATAAATTACAAAATAGCTAGAAAAGTCAATTTATCAAAAATCAGGTTCTTACAATTGTCACGATCGAAAAAGTGGAGACTGAAGTTGCAACATTACAAACGTTGAGGACTCGCTCGTGAATTGGTGCTAGAGGAAGACATTGGTGGTGCTGTGATTCGGATCTTGTTGCACACCGATCTAATCTTCAACGCAAATAAACAGAAGGCATCTGTGACACACTTGCTGACGATGGAAGACAGAACAATGATAGTAAAAGAAGGAGGTCTGCTTTGTCATGTCCTACTAATTGTGGCTAAGCTACCACCACTCACGGTAACTATCTTCCCTTGGCATCGCGAATGTGAGACTTAAATGATGAAAAGGCAGGAAGAGACGACGATTACAAGGGCGAGTATGGCTAGAAAAAAAGACGGCTGAGGTACATCGTAGGATGCTGGCTGATGGGTTCTCAGGACAAGATCACCTCCGACCTCTGTGCAGATACTCCTAAGAATGGATGGAGAGAGAGAGAGAGAGAGCTCCCTCCTCAAGAGCTGAGTTTTGACTTGTTGGGCTTTTATTTTGTGTACCAAACTCAATTAAAGACAATTCATAGAGATAAACTAATATTTTAGGTTATGATTGATGAATTTTGTTATAAACACTTGATTTCTGGTGGAAATCTTTATTTTTAGGTAGTAGAATTAGATAATTCTAATTAATAATAAAATTTACTATAAACAAAAAATGATAATGAAGTCAAAGAAGTAAGAAATTAAAAATTGTATTATTTTCTCTTCAAAATTCTCTTCTATAAAATTATTCCCTTTCTATTTGTGTCTAATCTAATTAATTTTTTCTATTTTACCTCTTATCTCATTAATTCTCTTCTATTCTATATCCTTTTTCTTTTAACACTATTCTTTATAGTATATAAAATCATGATAACATGCAAGAAATACTAAATTATGTCCCTATCATAAATTTTTTCATAAAACATATAAAAAGTCCCTATCGTAACATGAACTTTTCAATTTAACCTTTAACCAGACATGGTTATTAGTTCCTTTTCGATTGTTCTAAGTTCTATCAAATCTACTCATGTTGTTGATATATTCCTTTTTTTTTTTGTTCTTACTTTATTTCTAACCTTATATATCTGTTTAAAAATAATTCTCAAATTCATAACACACGTACAACTTGCCACAAAAGGCTTTTTATACATTCTACGAAATTCTTATGAATACTAATGTTGTTACTTGTTAGTGATTTCATTTCTTTTAGATCTTGCTTTAATTCCCCGTCTTATTTTAGTTCTATTAAGTTTCCTTTCTTTTTTACTCTTTTCACTTAAAACAATGGCCAGGGAATAAACATTTGTTGCAGATATATCCCGTAAAGTTACACAAATTTCCTCAACTTAAATTTTGTTTTTGGAATTAACACTAAATAAGGTTGTTTCTTTTCGCTAACGAGTTTATTATTTGATTTGAAATAGCATATCAACTATTTTTTAGCTCGATTAGCTGTAAGAACCACAAATCTTATGTGTTTGTATTTGTTACTTTAAAAATTATTTATTTGTATTTGTCAGTTTTAAAATAAAATTTTTACCAAATTAGATTTTAGAAGCGAAATTAAAGTTTCCAAAATTAAAAAAAATTGTCACAAGTCCAAAGCAAAATTAAAAGCTTATTATCGGGTCGTTTTTTAAAAAAACGTATTATAATTGACTATGGAATTGAGTGTTTTCGTGGTAAGCCAAAATATTAAATAAGTAATAAAGCAAAATAACAATTAAGAAAATTAAATATGACAAGTAAATTAAAAGTACTATAAGCAATTAGAAAGAAGAAATGATCAAATTTAACTAATGAAAAAGGTTAACTAAGAAAATTGTCCTAATTAGTCAACCTACAATAATGAGAAATATTAGTTAGAGTTAATTATCTTGGTCTACAAAGTTTCAATCAATGAATTAATCTTTATATTATTCAAGTTATTTAACCAACCAAGTAGTTTTGACCTAATTCATTTTTACGCTACCTCTAATAAATTTTTGACTTAACGCGCGAATATATATAACTGTATTTTTCATGCGGATTTTGCTTTTTTTTTCTTTTCTCAGCGTTTTCTGCGTCTCTACGTTCTGTTCCATCTCTACATTCTTTGCATTTTTTCTTCTTTCTCTATATTCTCTTCGTTCTTTGCGTTCTACTCTTCGTTCAAGTTCAATGCTCTTTTGTTTAATTTGAAGATTTGGATTAAAATTTTTGAAATAAAGCTGTGAAATCAGATTTAAATTGGTATTTCGTTGTCGAAGATAATGAATGATTCAAGTTTAGACTGTCAATTGAATCAGAGCGAAGTGGATTATTGTTTTGAATTGAATCAAGTGGTTGAAGTGTGGTTTGATTCTAGTTAATATAGTTCGTTAATAGTTTATGATTCTGTAGGTGAATAATATTTTTTTTTGTGAAAATTAATGTTCATGGTTTATAATTTGAATTGAATGTAATGTAAAAGTTTTGAATTTAAATTATTAGTGTGATGAATTTGTTCCGTTATTATTTCAGTGTATTTCGATTATAAATTAGTATATTTTGAAAATGCTTTCGATTTATTTTTAAGTTCAGACTTTCAATTGAACTATGGTGAAGTGTATTATTATTTTGAATTGAATCAAGTGGTGAGGTGTGGTTTAAATTTAGTTGGTGTGGTTTAAATTTAGTTAATGTAGTTTGTTATTAGTAGTTTATGATTCTATAGTTGAATCATTTTGTTTTTATTTGTGAAAATTGGTGTTTATGATTCTGTAGTTGAATTATTTTGTTTTTATTCTCCGTCATCGGAAGTCCAATCCCGTAGTGGCAAGGTCTCCTGTTCGTCACCAGGAGATACATTTCTAACACAAAAATCCCACTTGTTAGCCATCTTATCCCTTGCTGATTCTGTTCTTCAGTATTGAAACTCTATATCCACCAACTCCATAGTTATGGACGTCGTTCTCCTCTGAAACTCCCATCTTGATTTTTTTTTTATTCAGATTAATTATTATATATATGATCTCAGTTGCAGTTAGAACACAACAAAAATAGAAAAAAAATCACAACCGAGAAGGCCTACTTGAACTGACGTAACGACAGAGCAGAGAAGTAGGAAAAGAGAGCGATGCTTCCTTGGCCAGAACACCAATGAGCTCTGTTGATTGGGTCATGAAACCCAGCTCTTAGCTTAGCCTTCTTCCTCGATGCGTGAGTGGAAAAAGGAGAAGGCGACTGAGAGAGCGATGGAACAATGAGAATCGCGTGCAGAGATGGCTTTGACCAACGATAGTGGAGGCGACGAGACTACTGTACACAGCAGCGAGGCTTCTCTATCAGCAGGAGGTGCGAGAAGAAGAACGAATGAGAATGCTTGCTCAGGAGATGAAGAGTGCAAAACGATGTCGTTTACTATGCTGTGCTGTCACTTTATGTTCTATGTTAACGACAACGTCAAAAAACAAACAGAAGGACGAACGTGATTCAAAAAATACATTCAGGAACGAATTTGATTAATTTATTTTTTCAGAGACAAAAATAAATATCGAAATATCTTTAAAAAACGATTTTGACTATTAACCTTTAAAAATACTATTCTTTCCCTCTTATAAGTTTTTGGGTAATTACTTTTCTTTTTTATATATATATAGTGTTACTTTTTCTACTTAATTGATTTGTAAAAATTTTTAACATAAACAATCCCAAAATTTCAACCACTCAACAAACAAAAAAAAAGTCTAAAAACTTTATCACCAACCACAATTATACCCCAAATTAATATTAACAACCCAATTTAACGGATCAATAAGACAATAACCCACCAAAATTAAATAAAGTTCAACTCAATTTATATTATGTTACACGATAGATTGATTCATAGCAACTAATCATGTTTTAGATTATATTCCCCTGAAACCAACTAGCATATGCGGTGTGCATGGGCTAACTTAGGCTCGATTTTGTTAAATCTAAACTCAATTCTAAACTAACTCAAAAAAATTCAAATTAAGACATATAATTGGTATAAATAATTTTGTTGATCTTATCCAATAAATTAATAAAATATGACCCTTAAAAGTTAATTTTAATAAATATTATATATATATATATATGATAAATAATTTTAAACGTAAAATAGTGTTACGTAATAAAAAATACTAATTAAAGTATAAAAGTACGAGATTTTATTTCTAATTTCATCATAAAAAAAAGATATGCTTTACTTATATAAAATAACAGGTTAAGTTGTTGACTTAAAACATAACTTAAATTCAATTCGAAAATAGTATTGAACAAAAATGATTTCAATTTATAATGAAAATTTTAGGTCAGGCCAGAATTTATACACCTTAACAACGGGCTTTAGTTGGAGGACCATGTCTTCTAAAATATTTTATAAAAATATTAGTAAAATATTGCAAAGGGAAAAAGTAGTACAATTGATTGAAACTGGATTGTATTTGGGCTGGAACGTGAGGTCCAAACTCGTTTCGAGGGCCACGTCCGACTTGTATAGAAGTCGAGTTGCCACCGTCCGAGTTCTTCGTGAGGAGGTGGGAGTGGTACCTGCAAGAGATTTCGATGCCTAACTTAGCAAAAGTTTTAGGCAGGTTTTTAGTAGATTGGGTTTTATGGAGGTTTGCATTGGCGAGTATCATTGTGATCACAACGGTATTATCGTGACCAGGCGTCATGCCTTGAGCGTCTTCTTTGGTGAATGAAATTGTAGGCAAATCAGGAACGTTGCGGTCTCCACCAACTTAGTAGACTTCCTTGAGATGCCTTTTATGCGAAGACTTAGTTACTCACCTTCCTGCAAATCCTCTATTTATCATGTGTATGTGCTTATCAGGGATTTGCGGTGGCTAATCTCATCGACCTCCGTCTTCATCACCTTTTTTCCTTCTTTCTGGATCGTTTGTCCTTTCGCAAGGTACATCTTTAATCGATCTTCTTTGGCCAGTTTCTCTATCACATTTTTCAGATCATAGCAATAATTGGTAGAATGTCAATATAATTTGTGATACTCACAATATTCTGTCCGACTTCCGACTTTCTTGTGCTTGATAGGGCAAGGAGGTGAAAGTTTTTCAGTATGGCAGGTCTCTCTATAGACATCAACAAGAAAAACTCAGAGGGCGTGTAGTTGTGGTATCTTCGAGATTTCTCCGAGTTGTACTCCTTCTTTTTCTTTGTCTCCTTTTTTCTTATCCCGAGTTTGGTAGGGAGGGTTTGACTTTGGGACTGATTTTTTAGGCCGAAAGTTCTCTTTCATGTTGATATACTTCTCTGTCTGCTCTTGCACTTCATACAGAAAAGTCGGGTGCTGTTTGGATATAAATTGGGAGAACGGCCCTTCTCTAAAAGCCATTAACCAACCTCATTATCATTGCTTCAGGAGGTAAGTGTTGTATTTTCAAGCAGACTTTATTGAATATTTCTATATATTCTTGGAGTATTTCTCCGACCTCTTGTTTAACCCCAAGTAGACTTTGAACATATTTGACTTTATTCTTCTGAATTGAAAATTGGGTAAGAAACTTCCTTGCCATGTCATTAAAGCAAGTCACTGACTTAGGCGGTAAGTTATCAAACCATTTCATCACTGCCTTGGTCAGTGTTGTCGGGAAGGCCTTATAGCGAGTTACATCGGACGCATCAGCCAAGTACATTCAACTTTTGAAGTTGCTAAGGTTGTGTCTGGAGTCGGTAGTTCCGTTGTAAAGATCTATGTCGGGGGCTTTTAAAGTTTTTAGGGACTCTAGTTCGCATGATTTCCTCAACAAACGAATCTTATCCTTCAAGAGGAATTTTCTCCCAATTAGCCTGATTGGTCTGACTTCTAAGGTTGGCCTCTAGTCTCGAGAGCTTTTTCTCTAACTCTCTTCATCGTCATACCTCTTTTCATAATTCTTTTTTTGCTTCTTGTTGTCGTTCGCCCTCTTGTTCGAGTTGTTCTAACCGACCACATGTCCGAGTTTAAGTCCCAATATCTTTGTGGGATGAGGGGTTCTTCATCTTTAGGTGGATAGATCTCTGAGTAAATCCACCGTGGTAGCGGGATCCTTGATGTACCTTCCCCGTGGGTGGTGTTTGTTCTTTCCCGTGGTAGAGGTAATGCAAGTGCTCGATCATCATTGCGAGGCTCTGGTTCCGATTCGAATGTTGTATGACCGTTCTCAAATTGATTGTTCGCTATGCGTAGGTATAGACTTCTAGGTTTCCAGCAACAACGCCAATGTTCTAGTGGTAACTTAAAACTGTATTGTATTTGGACCGGAACGTGAGGTCCAAACTCCTTCTAAGGGCCGTGTCCGACTAGTATAAATGCCGAATTGTCGCCGTCCGAGTTCCTCATGAGGAGGTGGGGGCTGATACCTACAAGAGACTCAGATGCCTAATTGAGCAAAGGTTTTTGGTAGATTTTTAGTAGATTGAGTTCTGAATATACTTGAGAATATCAGTATATTTATAGTAGAACGTTGAATCATCTTTTAGAGTAGTTCCACATTTATTGGTGGATAACTGTTTCCCTTCTCTAATAAAGTTGATGATAACTTCCATCTAGAAAGGTGAAAGATATCTTAGAAGTTAGTTAATCTTTCAGATAATTAGGGCTGAGCTACTGTTGTCATGCCCGACCTCATAGAGGTCCAGTAGGTAGATGAGGCCACCTTTTTGGGTGGACTTTTATTCTTATTAGGCCTAACTTTATGTTTTTTGGTCAGGGTATAACAAGTTCTGTCCTCAATTTCTCCATACACTCAATATTTTTCTTTTAAATATTTCAAACATAACATCTTAGTATCATTCAGTTTCTCCATAAACTCAATACCTTTTTTTTTAAATTTCAAACATAACATCTTAGTATTATATTATATTTTGTTGGTTCCTTGATTTTTTTTTTTTGTTTTTGCATGAAAAGGACATGCAAATATTTAATAAGTATTATAAATTTTAATATTTATTATTTTAACTATAACTTTTTTTTACATATTTTACAATTTATATATTATAATTTTTTACAATTATAATGATAAAAAAAATTAAGAAATTGATCATTTTTTAAGACAAGTAACTTGAATAAAATGATTGAAAAATAAATTTATCAAATTATAACTTTTTAAAATTGCATATTTGTTTGTAATATTTCTATAACTATGTAAACCGCTAGAGGCATCAACAAAATTATTATAGGTTGTAACGGTTTTTGAAGGATGTGCAACATACATAAAATGCTGTTGGCTGTAGCGATTTAGGTACAAATAGGAGGTAGGTAAAAATTGCTAGAGGCTATCGCGGTTTATGTGAATGTTGGCTATAAGACCGCAAAAACTAACCGCGAATTCTTCATTTGGTGTGAAAAGGGCATTTGGTTAGAGAGAGAGAATTCTTGAGAGAAGGAAGAGGTGGCTGAAAGAGAATTTGAATTTTTTGGAGTGTATATATTCAAGTGGGACCATGGTAGATGAATATCAGTGTTGCCCATGTTGTTGAAGACATCATTGAAGAGGTTAGTTTGTTTTCTTTTTAGTATTGAAGTTTGGAATATAAAATCTAATATTTAGGGTATAGAAATTAGAATATATAATTTAAGATTTATAGATTAGTATTTAAAATTTAAAATTTAAATTTTAAATTTTATGATTTTAAATTTTAAATGGAGACAAAAATTAAAAAAAAATTGACACATTTATTACTTGTTCTAAAATGCGTTAATATTCATTCTATTTTTGTATTTAGACAGTCATATATATTAAATATTTAATTAACGTATATATTGAATCGAATTAGTACATTTGTAGTAAAAATTTTAAGTCACTTAAAATTTTAAAAATATCATTTAAAATATTTTATAATTTTTTTATATATAATTATTTATTTATTATCATATTAATAACAAACTTAAAAATAATTATATTTATGTATTTTATTTTAATATAATATTATTATATAATTTTTATGTTAAAATTTTTTTCACCAAAGTTTTCTTCGAACTCTGTCGTTCCACCTAACTGCTACAATGAAATAAACAAAATGTTTATTGGTCAATCCGATTATAATAGGTACGAATCATCATTAAGTGAAAAAAGTTTAGATTCTCAATTTTTTTTTATCGAAGAGATAAAGTGTGATATTTTGTTATATATTTTATAGAATAAATAATTACCTTCGTCTTTTAAAGATTATTGGTTTTTAAATTAGTTGTTAAAAGATTCTTTTAGTTAAATTCATCTTTTAAAAAATTTAAATTAATTGTATTAATTCTTTTATTTTTTTTATTGTTGACGTTAAAATTTATTTATGTGGCATGTTAAATAATTTATTATTAAATCAAATCAAAATTTAATTAAGAGAAAAACTTAAAACATTAAAATTCTTTAATTTAGAAATAATTTTATCTTATTTCATAAATTTATCGTGCTAACTGCTAATTATGACTACTAAATATATGTTATAATATCACTTAACGTTTATTTTGATGTTGTTAGCAATCAATTTTAAAAGAATTAAAATAACTAAGTTAAAGTCTTATAAATTTGATTAAAAAAATATTTTAAAACAAATTTAGAAGGTGAGTGATTTTTCGAAAATTAATCCCACTAATTACTCATATTTTATAAGTGGGATAAAAAAATTAAAAAATTAAAAATTATTTAATCAGAGCCATTATTCTCATCAAATCTTAGACATAGATATCTCAATCAGCAGTTAATATCTCATTCAACGGCAAACAGCTCAAAGTCGTAACTTACACTCAAGAACACACCAGAAAACCCCACACTGATTCTCGCAAGATAGAGGAGTCAATGAGCCATATCAACGAAGTCGACGTGGAAGTAAGTCCGCAACTGGATTTAGAAGCAGTGATATCGTGACACGTGTACGGTAAATATCTCACACCCTCAAGTCTCGCCCCTCAATCGCTCTATAAATTCCAGTCGAGGCTTCGCCTTCAAACCCATTCTAGCGAGATTTGATCATCGTTCTAGTTATTTGTTTTGTTGCAACTTTCGCTGGTGTTTCCGATTCTTAAACTGAAAATGTCGTCTTGCTGTGGAGGAAACTGTGGGTGCGGAAGCGGCTGCAAGTGCGGCAACGGCTGTGGAGGGTAAGATATTCGTAGCATTAATTTTTTTTCTTCTTCTTTTCTTTTCTATAAAAATGGGAATTCTCCTGGAATTTTTGTTCTAGGGTGTTTCGGCTGATATTTTTGGGTACTTTTTCGTTTTTTGGCTGAATTGTTTGTAAAATTGGTTGACACTTTGGTTTTGGCTCTGAGTTTCTGAACAGGAACACCTGAACGTTTGTTTGATTTTGACGGAAATGCTGTTTTATTTATGTCTCTCTTTGTAAAAGCATGATGTTTGGTGTGAAGGGTGAATTTTGTTGGCTGCATCAACGTTTGGTTGTCATAGATATTTGTGTTTGTCCCCTTCCTTTCTTAATTTGCGCTCTCGCTCTCTCTTTGGCTGAATGATATGAGAAACCGATGTTTTGTTGTTATTTCGTCAGATCCTGATTGCTTTCAGCTCTGTCCTGCTTTAAAAATCCCTGAAGCCCGCCCAGAGGGATTTGTGAGCTTCAATTTCATGTTTAAAAATGAAGTAAATTATTTGATGAGTAAATTGGGGTCTATTTCACACACTACAAAGCATCTTCTTCCCTGGCTTTATTTCTAAAATCTCAGCTTACAGGAATTCACCCATTAAGTAGCGTACCGCGAATAATTCGTGCATACTACCAATTCATCAGCGTAGCGGAAAGTCGTATTTATATTTTCCACTTTTACATATGGTCGTACTGTGTATCGTTCGTGTACCGGAGCGAATTGCATGCCATGTAACTGTGACAAGAACAGCAGAAGTAATTTTATTTTTATTCACATGATGTTTGCATGTGCAGCTGCAAGATGTACCCAGATTTGAGCTACACCGAGAGCAGCAGCACAACAGAGTCATTGGTGATGGGAGTAGCACCTGCCAAGGCCCAATTCGAGGGTGCTGAAATGGGTGTTCCAGCTGAGAACGATGCCTGTAAGTGTGGGCCAAACTGCAGCTGCAACCCATGCACCTGCAAGTGAAGAGCCCACACGCTCACACGCACAGCAGAAGCAGAGATCCTTTTAGTTAAATAATAATAATCATAATAATGATATCTAGTAGTGTTATTATGTGTATGTGTTACTGGTTTTGTGTACACTCTTCTGGTGGAGTGTTTAAAGAAAAAACACTCCCCGTTTTGGAGTGCTTAGAATAAAGTGGCCTGTGTCTTGCTGCATCCTTGAACTTTAGCTTGGGTGTATCTAGCCATGGGTGCTTTGTTTCTTTGTTGCTTTCTTTGCTTTCTGTATAAACTTCAGCTAATCCTGAATCGTCCATCTCTGCTGGTTAATGAAATGATATTAAAGAATTATCGGAAGAAGCTTGTTTTGGTGTATTTTATTTTTCTTTATTTTATCTTTTTAAATTCGGTTTTCTTATATGGGTTGAACTTGTTCTCTTATTTTAGAGCATAAGATTCTAACAATTTCTTATTTTTCTTTATGTTTCGGGTGGTATTGAATTGATTTAATTTCCAAAAACAAAAAAGATTTTGTAGAAGAGTATTTACTCTTTTATCTATTTTATTTTAGATATAGTATACTAATATAGTATCCTAAGAAAATAAATGGTTCTTATTTGGGCATCGTTCTTGTCAAAAGCATATTAGGAATTTACAGTTGATCGTCGTTGCCTTCCTTCTTGATTGATGGATGGGTATACAATTCCCAAGTTATGTATATTTGTATTAACAAAAGTGTTATTTGAATATCAAAATAAATTATTAATATAAAATATATATTAAAAATAATATTAAATAACATATATATTTATATAAATATATAGTAATTAATTTTAATATATAAATTATATTATATATATACTAAAAATTAATTATCAAATTAATTATTTATATAAAATACATTTTAAAATATAAAATATATATTATAAATAAATTAAATATTATATATTTATATATACTTATACACAGATTTGATTAATTTTTTATATATTTATATTTTTTTTAATCAGCCTTTTCATTTTTTTTACTCGGTGTTCTTGGTTTATTTAGATGTTTTATTACACTTTTTTTATGAGATAATCAAGTAGTCATAAGATTTTTATATATTCGAATTTTCTATCATCAATATATCTTTTTTTTTTCTTGCTTTCATTCCTTTATTTTTTACATGTATATTTTTATTCTTTTATAATTTATAGTCAAATTTATTTTTATTTATTTCTATGTAATATTTCAGTTGTTACAATTCTACTATCAACATATCATAACTTGATTTTATTTGGAGTTTTAGATTGATTCTTAGAATTCAAAATACTAGAAATTTCGATCTTACCAATAGTAACCTTATAACTTGATTTAATCTAAAAGTTAGGAATTACTTAAATTAGATGCTAACAATATTTTGTCGCATACAAATCTAAAAAATTGATAAGCATTCTTATTTCATAAATTTCAATATATATATATATATATATATATATATATATATATATATATATATATATATATATGATTTAACTCTCTTTTCATACACTCTTCTACGAATTTCAATCAAAAGTATTATCTAATTAAAGTAGTTATCGTTGACATTTATTCTGAAGGATGTTTCGTCTAATCACTAATTATTTTTAGGCTAATTTATTGTGGTATTCAAAAGTTATTTTTGAAACTTAAGATGTTTTGTAATAGAATAGAAAAAAGATTCAAAGCAACGTCTTTGTTCTATAGTCATTTAAAATCAAATGCAGTTAAATGTTCAAACTGATGGTCAATCTAGGAGTGACCTTGAATTTGAGACAAAACTGATCAAATAAAGACAATGACAAAGACTTGGTGAACAAATCAGCTACGTGGTTCTAGCCTTCAAATCGAAATATGAACTATATGTAGTTTGAGATTAACCCGATCCATTACTAGGTGAAGGTTGAGCTCGAAGTGCTTTGTCTTGCTGTATACCATCGGATTTGCGACCAAAAATACTGCACTAATATTATCACAATGCATTGTAGAAGGGTTGGTCGCTGGAACATGCAATTTAGAGAGGAGATTTTCCAACCAAATGAGTTTGGAATCTATAGGTGTGGGGCCTCTATATTCGGCTTTAGCATTGCTTCTGCTCACAGCTTGCTTTCTACTTGATCACGAGAGTAGGTTGTCACCAAAAGACACCATAACCACAGGTGTCGTGTCTATCATCAATGTCCAAACCTCAACCTAAATCAAAGAAAACAGAGTCTCAAATTAGTACTAGGATGAAAGATAAGTCCATAAGTCATAGTTCCAGCTACTTTTTTCATTAACTTACTTTTTTCATTGAGAAAGCTACATCAGGTTGGGTAAATGTAGCATATTGCTAGGACCCAACTATAAATCTATAAAAGATGGATTTTCGAAAGTCTCACCACCAAAGGCTGTTAGAGTGTAGTTACCATTTGTGTAGTACTGGTTTACAGCCTTGCATGTTAGCTTTATGTAATAAATTTGAAATGTATTTGCTTTGTGAAAGGTGGTAATAACTTGAGGGCAATTTCACAGCTTCTATGTCTAGAATGTGATGCGTGAGCATCTTTTTTATCTTTTTTTTATTGAATTTGCATTCAAATTATTGAGTTTAATCAAGATTTAAATATCTTTTAGTCATTATGGATGCTACTTTGAGTTGTGTGCAATTTTATTTATTTCAGGTAGCATTCGGATGGATTTGACGGAGTTTTGTAACAGAAAAGGAAGAAAGCGAATGATGATGTCAACCCCGATCTCCTTGTATTCAAACAGGAATAAATTGGGATACAAAAGTCCAAATGACGTGATTTGAGCGGCATTGGAAAGCTAACTTTCAGGGCTTTCCAACGATGTATAATAGTGCATATTTCTTCTCCAGAAATCTCTGCCTCCTCCACGCTGAACTTGGCAGCCAAGTTCAGCGTGGACTTGAAAACTCTAAGGGAAATCACCCCCTCTCTCCACGTTGAACTTGGGATTTCCCAAGTTCAGCGTGGATTCAAAAGAAAGCACAAGTAACACACTGTATCATCCACGCTGAACTTGATATTTTCCAAGTTCAGCATGGACTCAAGGGACGCACCAAATTAAAGGAGACACTGCCTCATCTACGCTGAACTTGAGAATTTCCAAGTTCAGCGTGAATCCTAATAACCCAAGTGGTCTCCAGACACTCATATAAGGCTGCACATGAAGCTTAATTAATTTTGATTGAATTTTTATTTCATTTTAAAATAGGAAAAGATATTATTTAGTTTTAGAAATTATAATTTATATTAATTAGGATTAGATACAAAAAGGAAAAAGAATCAGTCCTTCGGATCTCTTCTCTTGAACCTCATTCCGTAATTTACAGTTTACCAGAATCTTTATTTTCTCTCTAAACCATGAGCAACTAAACATTCACTGTTAAAGTTAGGAGCTCTGTCTATTGTATGGATTGATACTATTATTTTTCTATTTTAATTCATGTACTGATTTATAATTCAAGAATTATTTTCTTTCTTTATCTTATGAATTTGGGTGGAAAGAAAGTATGACCTTTGTTGTAATTGAGTTCTTGTATAACTTAAAAAAGCTCTTTACTTAAACAACAACTTGAAAACATATTCTCCTAAATTTCTAATTATTTGGATTTAACGGAATACGTGACATATAATCCTCTTATATTTGGATAATTAGGATTTATGTGGCCTATAAATTAGAATTGAACTTCACCCTTTAATTGGAATTAAGTGACCAAAGAATTGGCGGTTAATGAATTTTAGAGGAGACTAAAAAGGTCTAAGAAATTAGGGTTTAGTCACATACAGTTTGTCATGAATTAAATCTTACATGATTAAAATAGTTAGTAAAAAAAGTTAATCCGAAAGATAGATATCTCTGAAATCTTAACTGTTTCTCCATATATTATTCAACTTGTTTACTACTTGCTATTCTGATTTTCTGATTTACTGTTTAATACTTTTGAACTCTCATACATCATTTTTTGCTTGTCTAACTAAGTAAATTAATCAACCATTATTGCTTAGTCCATCAATTCTCATGAGATCGATCCTCATTCACTTGAGATACTACTTAGTACGATCCGATGTACTTACCGATTAGTTTGTGGTTGTAATTTCTGCACCAGAATCCCAAACGTTTTATAAAGAATTAGTAGATATATATCAAAGAGTATGGTTAGCTCACTTGATAAAAAAAGGTCTGTATGGACAAAGTCCATAGTGATTAAAAGTGGTTAAAATTTGACTCACCTATAAATAGATGACATGTGGAGAGTAGCATGCTGGTTCTTAGTGGGTTTGATCATGTTACATTGTTAGGAATTATGGGAGGATAAAGTAGAAAATGAGCCGATTAAAATTATGTGTATATTATGTGGGCCTATAAAAGGATAAAAAAGCTCTATTATGTTGTAAAATAAATAAAAGGTGTACTAAATATAAAATAAAGATATGTAAATAGAAGATTCTAATATTAATATTAGTCAATATAATTAATTCAATAAAACTAATTTATATATATCTATTAATATATATAGCAATTTATTGTAAGAGAGAAAGAAGAGAATAGTATATGAGAAAGAGTAATTATTGTTATTGCTCTGTATGTATTTGCATCAGTTCATGTCTATTTATAGGCGTACAAGAGTAGTGTTAATTAATTTCATTCAGTATTGAGAAAGTAAATCTTCATCTGTGGAAAGAGTGAACCGCCCATTAAATGAGCATCCACATCATCATGCATATCTTAACACTCCCCCTTGGACGACCATTTAGGAATATGCCTCATTAAAACCTTTCTAAAGAAAACCCAATGGAAAAAACTTTAGTGAAGGAAAGAGTATAATATCCTTTGTGATGGGGACTGCCTCATTAAAAACCTTGTTAAGAAAAACCCAATGGGAAAAAAACCCGACAAAGGAAAAAAGAGTATAGTCTCCCCCTCTTGCCGACATCATTTAATGTCTCGAAATCGGCGCATTCCAATCTCATGTACCAATCTTTTAAAGGAGAATTTTGGAAGTAACTTTGTGAATAAATCTGCCAGATTGTCACTTGAACGGATCTGTTGGATATCAATTGTCCCTTGATTTTGAAGATCATGAGTGAAGAAGAATTTGGGAGAAATATGCTTTGTTCTATCACCTTTGATGTATCCACCCTTAAGTTGAGCAATGCATGCTGTATTATCTTCAAACAGGACAGTTGGAGCTATCTTCTGATCAATCAGTCCACATGATGACAGAATATATTGGATCACACTCCTCAGCCAAAAACACTCGCGACTAGCTTCATGTATCGCTAGTATTTCAGCATGATTAGAGGATATTACAACAATCGTCTGTTTCGTGGACCTCCATGATATAGCTGTACCACCATATGTGAACAGGTATCCTATTTGAGATCTCCCTTTGTGTGGATCAGACAAGTATCCAGCATCTGCATAGCCAACTAGTTGTGACTTGGATCCATATGGATAAAACAATTCCATATCAACCGTTCCATGAAGATATCGAAAGATTTGCTTGATTCCACTCCAATGTCTTCTGATTGGAGAGGAACTATACCTTGCTAGTAAATTCACCGCGAATGATATGTCAGATCGCGTATTATTAGCAAGATACATTAGCGCTCCAATGGCACTAAGATATGGTACTTCAGGACCAAGGATATCTTCATTTTCTTCTTTATGACGGAATTGATCATTTTCCACATCCAAAGATCTTACGATCATTGGGGTACTCAAGGGATGTGACTTATTCATATAAAATCTTTTCAAGATCTTTTCCGTGTATGTTGTTTGAAGCATAAAGATCCCATTTTTTATATGCTCGATCTATAGGCCGAGACAAAATTTAGTTCTTCCAAGATCTTTCATCTCAAACTCTTTTTTTAGAGTTTTTATAATTGTTGGAATCTCTTTAGGAGTCCCAATGATATTTAAATCATCAACTTACACAACAATTATAATGAATCCAGATGCAGATTTCTTTATGAAAATACATGGGCAAATATCATCATTCTTAAATTTGTTTTTGGCCAAATACTCAGTAAGACGATTACACCACATTCGTCCAGATTGCTTTAGACCGTATAAAGATCTTTTCAATTTGACTGAGTATAACACCTATGAATATTCATTGGATGGTTTAGATATCTTTAATCCTTCAGGGACTGTCATATAGATATCACGATCTAATGAGCCGTATAAGTAGGATGTTACCACATCCATTAAATGCATATGCAGTTTATAATATGCAGATAAACTGACCAAATAACGCAATGTTGTCGCATCCACTACAGGAAAATACGTTTCTTCATAATCTATACCGGGCCTTTGTGAAAAACCTTGTGCCACAAGTCGGGCTTTATTGCGCACAACTTTATTTTTCTCATTTCGTTTTCTCACAAATACCCACCTGTATCCAATAGGTTTTACATCTTCTGGTGTATGGACTACAGGTCCGAAGACTTCACATTTTGGAAGTGAGTCTAATTCAGCTTTCATGGCTTCTTTCTATTTTGGCCAATCATTTCTTTGTCGACATTCTTCGACTGATCTTGGCTCAAGATCCTTACTTTCATACATGATATTTAATGCCACATTATATACAAATATTTCATTGACAATTGTCTTATTTTAGGCCCATTTCTCTCCTATAAAGACATAATTTATCGAGATCTCATTATTTTCACAATTTTCAGGTACTTGAACGTCTTCTGGCATTAAAATTATATCAGAATTTTAGACAAATGTAGGTGTCTTTACTATGTCTTTTTCAACAGGAATAGTATTTATCTCTTTTCTCTTTCGAGGATTTTTATCTTTGGAACCAACAGGCCTGCCACGCTTCTGGTGTGTATTTGCTTCAGTGGCCATTTGTCCTACTGGGACATCAATTCGAATTGGGGCATTTTCCATCCTGCCACGCTTTTGGTGTGAATTTGCTTCAGTGGCTACTTGTCCTACTGGGACATCAATTCAAATTGGGACATTTTTTACTGGTATATAAGATTTGGTTATCCTCTTTGTATCGGAAAATGCATCAGGGAATTCATTTGCTATTCTTTGCAAATGTATAATCTTTTTGAACTTTTAGTTCACATTGCCCTGATCGAGGATCTAAATGCATCAACGATGATGCATTCTAATTAAGTTTCTTTTCAGGAAGCTTATTCTCTCCCCCTAATGTTGAAAATTTTGATTCATCAAAATGACAATCCGCAAACCGGGCTTTAAATATATCTCCCATTTGTATCTCAAGATACCTCACTATAGAGGGAGAATCATATCCAACATATATCTCCAATTTTCTTTGGGGTCCCATTTTGGTGCGATTAGGTAGTGCAATGGAAACATATATCGCACACCCAAATATTCTTAAATGGGTAATATTTGGCTGCTGGCCAAAAGCTAATTGCATAGGAGAGAACTGATGGTAACTCGTTGGCCTCAAACGAATAAGTGATGTGGCATGTAAAATAGCATGCCCCTAAACCGAGGTTGGGAGATTTGTTCTAATAAGTAAGGGTCTAGCAATTAATTGGAGGCGCTTAATAAGTGATTCTGCTAACCCATTTTGTGTGTGAACATAAGCTACTGGATGTTTAACACTTATTCCATTAGTCATACAATAAGCATCAAAATCTTGGGAAGTAAATTCACCAGCATTATCAAGACAAATTGCTTTGATTGGATTTTCTGGAAATTGTGCTTTTAATCGAATAATTTGAGCCAGTAATCTCGCAAACACCAGGTTGCGAGAAGATAATAAGCACACATGTGACCATCTCGAAGATGCGTCTATCAGGACCATAAAATATCAAAAAGATCCACATGGTGGATGAATAGGTCTACATATATCACCTTGAATCCTTTCTAGGAATTCAGAAGACTCAAATCCAATCTTTACTGGTGATGGCCTTAAAATTAACTTCCCTTGAGAACATGCAATACAACAAAATTCACTAGATTTAAGAATCTTCTGGTTCTTTAGTGAATGTCCATGAAAGTTTTCAATAATTCTCCTCATCATGGTTGTTTCCGGATGACCAATCGGTCGTGCCAAGTTATGAATTCATTTGAGCTAGTAAACTTCTGGTTTACAGTGGCATGTGATTCAATTGCACTAATCTTGGTATAATACAACCTAAATGAAGTGAGGGTAACTTTTCTAATATAACCTTTTTATTTAAATAATGAGTTGTGATACATAAATACTCATGATTTTTCTCATTTATTGTTTTAATATGATATCCATTTCGGCGAATATCTTTGAAACTCAACAAGTTCCTTAGAGACTTGGTAGACAATGGTGCGTTATTTATTATAAATTTTGTTCATCCAGAAAACAAAATTATAGCTCAGAGCCTTCTATCATATTGCCAGAGCTAATAATAGTATTAATATATTCATCTTTTGGCACAAGATAGGTAAAATATATATCACTTTTAAGAATAGTGTGCGAACTTACACTATCCGCAAGGCAAATATTTTCAGAATATGTCCTTGCCATTTTTCTTCAAAAACAAATGATAATAATAATAAATGAGTAGAAGTACATGCACAATAAAATTATTCATATGAATACTTAACAAACACATACACATATCAAACTATTCCATCATTGATCAAATAACCAATATTTCCTTTAAGATCCTCAAAGAAATTAGATACGTCATAATGAGTGGTGGAATTTTCACATTTGAAACAAAATTTGTTTTCTTTCCTTTGTCATTCTTTTTCAAGGATGCTTGATAAAGATCAACTAGGTGCCTTGGGGTATGACAGGTACGTGACCAATGGCTCTTTCCACCACAACGGAAGCATTTATCCTCAATTGATATACTTTGCCCATTGTTTCTTTCTTTATCCCACTTCTGGTGAGATCTTTTCTTGTGAACATAATTTCTTTTCCTTCCATAATTTTTCTTGTTATCAAAATCTTGCCATTTACCTCTTCTGGGTTAATGATTTGCCGCATTTGCTTCAGGAAATGGAACGGCGCCAGCTGGGCGCGCTTCATGATTTTTTAAGAGCAACTCATTGTTGCGTTCAGCAACAAGAAGGCAAGAAATTAACTCAGAATATTTTTTAAATCCTTTTTCTCGATACTGCTGCTGCAGGAGCACATTCGAGGCATGAAAGGTTGAGAAAGTTTTCTCCAACATATCATGATCAGTTATCTTTTCCCCACATAATTTCATTCGTGAGGTGATTCGAAATATTGCAGAATTATATTCATTTATGGATTTAAAATCCTGCAGACGCAAGTACATCCATTCATATCGGGCTTGAGGAAGTATCACCTTTTTTTATGATTGTACCTTTCTTCAAGGTCTTTCCAAAGATCTGTAGGATCTTTTAATGTGAGATATTTATTTTTCAATCCTTCGTCAAGATTGCGACGAAGAAAAATCATGGCTTTGGCTTTATCCTTCTGGGATGTATTATTTTCAACCTTACTGGTATCTCCAAGATCCATTGAATCAAGATGAATTTCAGCTTCTAGTATCCATGATAAATAATTGTTTCCAGATATAAAAAATATTAAATTCAAAATGAGAGAGTTTCACCATAATAAAAATTTGTTATTTGGAGTCTTCCTAAAATTTCGTTACAGTTTTGTGCTGATAACGTATTGTAAAATAAATAAAATGTGTACTAAATATAAAATAAAGATATGTAAATAAAGGATTCTAATATTAATATTAGTCAATATAATTAATTCAATAAAACTAATTTATATATATATATATATATATATAGCAACTTATTGTAAGAGAGAAAGAAGAGAATATTATATAAGAGAGAGTAATTATTATTATTATTGTGTATGTATTTGCATCAGTTCATGCCTATTTATAGGCGTACAAGAGTAGTGTTAATTAATTTCATTCAGTATTGAGAAAGTAAATCATCATCTGTGGAAAGAGTGAACCACCCATTAAATGGGCATCTACATCATCATGCATATCTTAACATATTAGTGTTTTTTAAGTGGATAATACTAAAAACTGAAAATCCATTATAATATAAAGCTCTTTAATTATTAATCTATTATCTATTATCTATTATATATTACTAATTTACAACAAAAATATGTTATATATTACTCTTTTATTGTAATTAAAATTCAATCTTTTTTTCTAAAATTAGAGGATTCTCTCATCTCTAAAGATTCAATTATTTAAAAAAATTAATTTTTAAAGGAAGAGATATAAAAATTAATTAATAGTTATATTGGTAGTTATAAAATTAACTTAAAATTAATTTTTTTAAATAATTGAATCTTTATTCTAATTAATTAGTTTTTAATCACAATATTAGTATTCTCTTCAAATTATATATAATAAATATTTAAAGAAAGAGATGTGAAAATAGAAATTATAAAAATAAATGGTAAAAATTTAAAACTAAAAAAGATAAAAAAATATAATTAAAATTAAAATTAGAGAATGTGATATTATACATTTTGATTGTCAAATTTGTAATTAGTCATTGATAATGATATATAAGAGAAATAAAATAGATGAAAAAATAAGAGAAATAGAGTGAAAAAGAGAGGAAGAGATAATATTCTAATTTTGGAGGAAAAAATTGAATTTCAATTGTAACGAGAGAATGACATGTAACACATTTTAGTTATAAAATTAATAATATATAATAAATAATAGATAATAGATTTATAATTAAGAAGTTTTTATTGACCCAACATTATAATAAGTTTTTCGTTTTTAGTGTTATCCACTCAAAAAATATTAATAGATTTTTTTTCTTCACATAAAAGGCTCATGTAATATAGACATAATTTTAGTCAACTTATTTTCTACTTTATGTAATCTCAAGCATATAACGTGATTAAACCCACTAATAACCTACATGATACTCTCTATATATTACGTGTTTATAAGTTAGTTAAATCTTAGTCATTTTTTGCCACTATAACCTTTGGCCACCAAAAATCTCTCCTTGATAAAATCCTACACTAATAATTCAATAGCTTGTGTTCAACACCCACTTTTTTTTCAAATTTATTCTGAAACTTTTTTTCCTGGTAGCAATCTCACCAAACATAGAAGAATATGGAAACTTATTCTCATCAAAGAGAACATGCCTAGTAATAAAGATTTTTCCAATACCTTATGATTGGGGCATAGCCTAAAAAGACAAAAAAGGTTGAGACTTATATTCCAATTTGTTTATGTGTATAAGGCTTCAAATAAGGATAGCAAGTGCATCCAAAAATTCTAAAAAATGAATAATCAGGAACACAATGATGAAGGAGCTCAAAGGGAGATTTATTGGATGTATTAGGGGATGGCAGCCGATTAATAATATATAAGTCTGACAAGAAGGCAACGCCCCAATGTTTAAGGGGGTAGAGAGGTCGAAACAGGCATTGCCAAGACAATGTCTATGATGTGGTGATGTTTGCATTTGGCTCTATTATTTTGTCTAGGATAGGAATAACGATGATGAGTAATTCCATGGTTAGCTAAGAAAGAGGTGAAGGCAGATAAGAGATATTCTCTTCCATGATTAGTTTGTAGAGCTTTAATACGAAGACCACTGAAGTTTTCCATCAAATTTTTTAATTGAATAAAAGTTGTAAACACTTGTGACTTAGTATGAAGTAGAAAAGTGCAAGTATAACCAGTGTAAGCATCCATGAAAGAGACATGATAACGAAATTCATGAAAAGATAATTTGGAGGCAGGTCCCCAAATATGACTGTAAATCATACCCATTGGAACAGTAAATTAATAAGAGTCATGTGAAAAAGGAAAATAGTGCATTTTAGCTAATTAAACAACAACTTTTACACAATAACCAGAGCTAGAGCCTATAGGGATAGAAATAATGCAAGTTTTACGCACAACAGCAACCGTTTTAGGTGTTTGTGTCCAAGTCTATGATGCCTTACGCAGCATTTGTTTAGTATATGTGTCTAGCTAAGACATGGACAACTTAAAACGTGTCTTTGTTTAGTTTGTAAGACACACAAATAAGAGAAACACGAATATCCACAAATATATACAATATACATATTTTTTTGTGTCTCACTCAATTGATGAGACACGAAATGAAGCTATAGACACGGATTTCAATTTTTTTTTGGACTATTTTATCTCTATTAAGTTTTTCAAATTTTAAATATCTCTTTCTCTTTTTATAAATTCTAATTTAATTTATGAGGATAAAATAGTCATTTTAAGTTATATAGTATTTTTGTATTTTGCAATCAAACATTATATTAGACACTATATTAGTGTTATGTCTATTATTTTCAAATACTAAACACAAACACAAATATTTTATATTTATGTCTTTAAATGTATATGTCTTAATGTCTATGTCTCAATACATACACAAAAGAGCCTTAAATATATATCTATTCTAGCACGAAAAACTCAAGGGATAGAAAAAGATTCGATTCTTTCAACAGCTACATTACGAAACCTATAGATTCCAACTTGAGGAGACCCTCGAAGCAGGACCTATTTGGTTGCCTGTGATTTCACATAACAAGCATCAGCGTGGAATTCAAAGAAACACGAGTTATCAATTACAAATTTTTGAACACTAATAAGATTTTGAATTATATTTGGGACAAGAAGCAATTTCTTAAAATAAAACGTTTATGATTATCAAGAGAAACTAAGTTTGCATACCCAAAATCAGAAATACGTGTACCTGACCCATTATCTAACAAGATTTGTTCTTGACCATTATAGGATTCAGCATCCATGAAACTTGATTGATCAGAGGTGATGTAATACGAGTCACCCATGAGTCACCCATGTCAGGAAATCAGGACGCTTTAGAGAGGTGGCATGGAAGAAGACATGCTTGATGAGGCACCAGAATTTGCTTGGGATGTAGTGAAGTTTTGATCAAATTGATGAAAACAGAATTGCCCTTAAACTTGCCACATACTTGACATTGAGGACATTGTTGTGTCAAAGAGGCATTGCCACCACGAAAGAATCTGCTATGGGTGTATGCGGATCGCATCAAATCGGATATGATCGAAAATTTGATTCAATCCGCACAATCTCTATCAAATCATATCGGATATGATATTCACGTTTTTTAGTGTCGAATCCAATCCGATCTAAACATTTACGGATTAAATATTGGGTATATCCACGTAATTAAACCTTCTCTTTTTAATCATATTTCTATGTAAATAATTCAATAAAAATATTTCTTTCACACTTTTAAACCTATTTATTCCTAAAAGAATTTTAATCAATTTTTTTTAAATAAAAAATGATATAATATAATATATGAATAATAACTACTAACTAAAATATACAAACAAATAAATATAATACCAAACATTCCAACAAACACTTCTAATAATAACTAATAAGTAAAGATAACAAGTACTAAAATACTAAATGTCTCATTTAAAATAAAACAGAAACATTATAACACACTAAAAGTCTAAATAATCTACAGCAAATACTTAAAATAAAATAATAGTAAAACAAGTTGATCCCTTCTTAAATCAGCCATAAGGTAATTTCAGCAGCTATGTATTCTTATTAAGAAAATACCAACTGAAAAATTAGTAAAACATGTTAGAATAAATTAAAAAAATAATCTAAGTAATTATACACTAATACAAATACTTAGTTATAATATTTAAGATGGTTCAGGAGGATGCAATTGACTTTGAACTTCAAGATCTCCAACACTAATAATTTTAGAAAATTCTATTCAATTCAACAATAAAATATGTCAAAATCAATGGTATAAAATAAAGAATCAAGAATGATAAAAAATAAATGAACCAATTCATTATATACCTGAATCAATTACAGTATCTCTTTCATCAAGTTCAACCAAAATCTTAACAGATTTTAACCAATATTGAGTGCAAATTAAAGCTTCTACAGTGGTGGGACTCAAAGCACTAAGATAAAGGATCAAAGACATGTCCTCCGAGCTAAAAACTGACTCAGATGTCACAGTAAAAATAAGAATGACTAATATATCTCTAGTTATGCAAGAGAAAAATCGATATCTCAGAGTCTTTCCTCTCCACCACCTCAATATATCAAATCCACTAAAATATTTTGCCACTTCATTTTTTAAATACATATCCATTTTATTCAACTTTATTCTGTGTTTGTTTTCATTTGCTAATAAGGTTTTCAATCATAATGTTATCATATGTCAGCATACTATTAATGAAAAATGAATTAGAAATTAATATGAAATATACTTTTATCAATTTTAAAAATGTAACTAATGCAATTAAAATTTTAAAAATAATTTTAATGTATGACGTCTACTTAAAAATCACTTTGAAAATTTAGTTGACTTCGATAATATTACTTTGTATCTTATAGGTTATCTTGCTTTTGTTCCGTTGTTGCACATGTGCTGGGTTTCTTTGCTTTTGTTAAAAGTTAGTTTTTATGATATGATAGTTATTACCATGGTAGATGGTATTTATATTTAAAATTAAAGTAAATTTTAATATTTGAAAACACATATTAATTTAAAGACTAATATTATTAAAATATAAAAAATATTATTTTAATTTTAACAAATATTTTTTATTCATTGTAGTCATTATAGACTACACCTTATTAAAAATATATATTATGAATGATGTATGTATAAATAAAAAGTAAATACTCAAATTAATTTTAAAAAATTTTAAATAATATTTTAGTCTTTAATAAACTTTTATTTTCTAAAAGAATTAATCTCATTAAATAACTATTCATCATTTTTAATATGTATATCAGACAAATTAATCGCTAAAAGTTCTACGACAACTAAATTTCAAAAAATAAGTTATGCTATTATGATGATGTGTATTTTCTTCCTCACTTGCTGAAATGTGGTGGATGTAGGAAAAAGAAACACGTGGAGTTCTTGTTTCCGCTTGGCCCAGCAAGTGTTGTGCCAGTTGCAGAGTTAATATAAAAAGTGAGCTAGGTTGTGGTTAATTAATTGGAGTTAGCTTCGTAGATAATCTCATGATTAGTTATTTAGGTTTTTTGGGTCTGTAACAGGTCTTTTTTGGAAAGCATAGTAAAGGTGGGCTGGGATTTAAGTAATTGTAAAAAAAAAAATTTCTCCATTTCTTAAATTGTGGGATAATCAGGTCGAGTTTAGTTTCTTGACAAAAAGAAAAAGCATAAGAATTCTGACAAAAAAAATGTGAACAATAATAATAATATTGATATAAGTGATAACGGTAATATAAAAATCCTCTCTATACAGATCGTCTTATAACGATTATCGTGTTTTCCACCTCTGTTCCATTACTGCCCCTGATGGCCGACAACGAATGGCCTGAAGGAGACCCAAACGAGAGTGACCATGCAAGAATAGAAAAGGAACTACTTGAGAGAAGTTCAAAGAAAGTCAAAAAAGGAGAAGATTACGCGGGTACTTCAAATCCAGCTCTGACTCCTAGAGTCGAAGGATGGATGCAGAGGAAAGAAGTTGGCCACAAAGGACGTTCATATATGACGTGCGCTAGATACCCATTTAAAAGTTCACGAGTTATAAATCTCAAGTGCATCATAGATATCATCCTGAACTAGCGACCAAACGCTATCAAAATTTAGTGAAAGATGTCGCCATTCAAAAAACATATTGAGAGTTTTAATCTCGTGTTGTTTTTCCTTGGATTTATAATTCAGTAGTTTTTTATTAGTAAACTTAACATTGTGACTTTTGTTTTTTTTTTTATTTTTTCGGAGCAATACATTAGAATTAAAAAACTATCTTCATTATCTATTGTGAAAATAATATTTTACTTCTTCATAATTGCCTTCCACTACTATATATAAAAAATCTATGTATACATAATTTATTACCAGGTACAATTTATTACAGCAGTGGATTACGCTATCCACTGTTTTTTCATAAACTGCAATATAGTTCAGGTTCTTTAGAAAGTATGGTTTTTGTATGGCACAAATTTTAACGTAATTTGCACTATTCTATAACAGATTATGTATATAAATTATAAACTGTTACACCTCTATAGTAATTTACATAAAATTAAAATAGAATAAAAATATAATATTTCAAAAATTTACCATTATAAAAATTTAAAGTCCAATTGATTTATTTATGTAAATTGTCTTATATAAATCATATGTCAATGACCATTATGCCATAAATAGTGGGGAATGGAATAGTTTTATGTTTCTTTACTAAAAAGCATGAAACAGAAAGGTTTCCAACGATTTATTTTTGTTGCTTTCTCGTAAATCGTAATACTAGCATAGGTTTTATTTTTTTTTCTAAGGTGTTTGCTACGGTACGATCATAAATTCATGACACGTGAATTATATTTTCCACGTCAATAATTAATTTTTCTTTTTTTAAATATATATTATATCAATTATTTTACTAAATTATCCTTATACTTTAATAAAAATAAAAAATATTTTTTATTTAATATTATAAAAGACTAAAATACCCTTTTTATATTAAACAAAAATTAATTCAAAAATCAAAATCAAAATACATCTCATTATTCATATACATTGAAAAATTACTTCATTGATCATGAACCCTAATCTAATCTCTCTCACCCCTGTTCATACAAAAAAAAAACACATCTGAACAATTTTTTTCATCATTAAATATCAATCTACCAATAAAATACAACCTCATCCCTAATTCCTACCCGGACAGCAGCAGCCTATCCTCACCCTCTCTCTTCATCGTAGCCGTGCTCTCTCTCCGTCGTTCTTCACGCAAGCAGCCGCCTTGTCGTTCCCCATGCATCAACAGCTCATCGTGTCGTCCTCCACGTAGCAGCAACCCCGTATCACTCTCTAGCGTCGTGCCTTCCTCCACTCCTCCCTGCAATTGCCACTCTCTGTCTTCCGTTTGCAGCTGTTCAGCCCTGCCGTTTCCATCGTCTAGCCCCATAGTTTTCGTCGACACAGTCCCCTGCATCTAGAATGGAGCCTCAGGTAATTTGTAGTTCAGTTCCAGCGTTCTCTGTCCTAACTTTTGGTTTTTTTATTTTTTGATCATTTGTTGTTTTTATAATTTTAATTATTTCTGGTTATGTTCACTATTCCAGTGTTCTCTCATGAAACTTTTGCGGTTGCTATTTCTTGATTATGTAATTTTAATTTATAGTTTGGTATTTAATTTGTGCTTGTTCTAATTTTAATGTTGTTGTAATTTAAATTTATGCTATTCTAATTTTAGTTTTAACATAGATGGTGATACACAGTTGAACCAAGGGAATGATGAAGATATGGTTTCAGGCTCCAGCAGCAAGCAGAGTTACAATTTTCAAGCTTCCAATGTTAATCCTAAGAGAGAAAAGTACCTCAGATACCGGACCAGACTTAATGCTGCAGAGTATGCTTATTTTAGCTGTGTAATTTAGTTTTTATATATGTTTCAAAAATGCCAACCTATCCTAGATTCAAACCTTATATTTTCTTGGCTTCTTTCATGCGGTTTTAATGCATGTAATGTGAAATATACCTTCATCATTTGGTAAAGAATTAGGAAGTACATATTGAGGTTTGGTAACCATATCTAAGTTATCTTCATTCAATCCAAAGTTCATCATAAGAGGTGCTCTGTAATTTTAGCTTTAGGTTGGTATAGTTACTCTTTTCCTCCATACAATTTACTTTTCCTATTTTTGTTGGGAGAAAGAAAAAGAGAATGATGATAACTTGATTTGAGAAGGGATTAGTTATATGTAGGTCAGGGAAAGGTGGTTTTTCTATCTTTCTTATTTTTTAATGTATATGCTAAACTAAATGTACTATAAATATCAACTTAATTTTGGTTCTTTAACTGCTGCCAAAGCTGTTACGATGCCAAAACTGCAAAGCTGTAAATTTAAACAAAAAGATGTAACATTTCTAATGCATTCAAGTTTATTACATGAATTTATAAAGACCTCTGTAATATCGTTATTCATTAATAAAATCTGTTATTAAACACAATCTTGATAAAGTGTCTCCTTGTTGGAGAAAATATTAGGTCGGGGCTTTGAGTGTTTGGTCGCTTGTGGATTCTGCTGGGAATGTCAAGCTTACTAGCTCCTCTTTTGAATATTATGTGATTTGTTGAACTACACGTCTAGTCTAATAATTGATTTTTTTTTGTTCAAACATTTCATGAAGATGATCATACTTTTACTAAATTAATAATTTAAGTTTTACAATTTTGTGATCATAGTCGAATAATATGCACTTCGGTATGGATTAATTTGATGTAATTGACCCCAATTTTCATTACCATATTGTTACTAGGATGATAATTCTTTTTCTTTTTGGGTTGATTATGCGGTCACTATAAATCTGCAGTTGGGGAGTGGTTCAATGGTGGATTGGGCTGAAATTTTGATAGCAAATTCTGGATGTAATTTTTCGTTCCGAATGATTGGAGGATTAAGATAAGATTTGGAGGGTGAGATATGGCTTGCGTGCACAAAGTAATTTTGTAAATTTTTCATGTTTTTCATAATTACAAGCTTATAACACATAACATTCTTTCGAGTTCTCAGCCTTCACCCAGTCTGATGATTCCTCAGAAGATTGAACCTCTTCCATTGCTCTTGGCCATTACAGAATCAAGCCTTTCTTGCAAGCATGTAAGCTCTCTTGCCAGAGATTTTCTTGTTTCCCTGAAATTTGGATGCAAGCCCTAGTATATAACATTGATCAAGGACAAGGAAGCTAACTAAGACTCTAAATAATCCTCCTAATGCATATGTATCTAATCATTTACAAATCACAATTATCGCATGTGATTGTAATGTAAAGCCATTGATAAAAAAATAGTGAAACAAATACATACTTGATGCAACATTTTATTACCAAATCAAGGTATATTGAAAAGAAATTGCTGATTTGATATTATGTAAACAGCATCAGTAACACATACTTGAATAGTATCCAACTTCCGCATGAGCCTCATTATATTCTCTCCAAGTGCGATCCTCTGCTTCTCATCATTTTGTAGATCAGAAGAGTGCTCAAACGCTTGAAATAGAAGCTTTGATATTAGTCAACTCCTTACTGACTTCGCTGCTACAATACAGAGAATGAGAGACACTATAATAGCATAATAACAACTAACCTATTGCTAATTTTTCATTCTCTTCACTAAAAAAGGCATCACTGAATTCTTTGCTGCCGGTTCAAGAGTAAGACAGACTGCTTCCACCTGAATATGTGACATATATTGATCCCATTCTCATGAGTTTAGCATGTCAGTTAGTTAGTTAGAGGAAAGATATCTTGTTTGTAATTCAATTTCAAACAAATCCAATGTAACATCCATCCTAAGGTGTAATGCAAGTTTATGGTTACCTTGATTTATATGCACTTCATCACAAAATGATGCTATGACTTTTCCACTAATTAATGAAATTAATAATGCAACAGCATTTACTAATATACCTTTAAAATTAAATAATTTTATTTTATAGTACTCATTTGTATTCTAGTATTTTTGTGTGCATCACACATTTTAAATCTAGTATATTGTATATTAAAGCAAAGTTACCGCAGCACATAAAACATCACTCAGAGGATCCTCCAAACCAAAAGCAGAGAAAGAAGAAGTAATTAATGAAAAATTGCAAAGAAGAATTCACGTAGTGATACTTCAGTGGTGTGCCTTTGACCATTTAATACCATTTTTCCAACTTCCCATAGCAAATTCTGGTGTTCATGTATGTCTTCTTCATATCAACATCAAGAAACATTCAAAGGCTATCCATCCCTAATCACTCAACTTTGCCTCCTTTTAATTTGTTAGACTTGGTTGAACTGCCATTGCCATTGCCATCGTCATCAAATATTTGCCAAGCTGTTATATCATGCATAAATAAATACATATTTTTGTTCCAAAAAATACACATAATCTTTTAATCAAAATGCGCACTTTTTAATTTACATACACAAATCCAAATGCATTATTAGTTAATTGTTGTGTTCATTTAGTAGAGATGACAGCCAAATGCCTTAGAGAAGCAATGATGTTGGAAGAAAAAGAGCTCAGAATTAAGACAAGACAATGAAGCTGTTGAAGTTGTTTGATATTTGAAGCTTCACCATGATTGCATGGCTGCATTTGTCACTGGAGTATGAAAATTGATAAAAATTTTGGAAACAGCAGCAGCCACTGATGTAATTGTTAGGTTAGCCTGTTTACATTACACCCTTTGAGTACGGCCTTTCACCAAACCTTGCATTATATATCATTGCTACTTTGATTTGATGCATTTGAGAGAGCTTTACTCATGGATGCTGTCATTAAGTGTGATACTATGCCAGCAATGATAATCAAAGCCGAAATCAATATGGTTATACTCATCATATACTAATCAGTATTTCTCTGTCAAATTCCTCTACTTGCCTCAATACAAACATTTTCATCAAGTATTTACTGTAAAGTGATGTTTGTTAGAAACAATTTTCAAAGGCAAAAATTAAAGAAAAGAAAAACTAGACCTTAAATCCTTAATTAATTAGGATTAGGAAAGTTAACATTGCAACATCAGTATCATTATTTTATTATGAATATGAACCATAAACGCGCGCTCATGAAACTAATCCCTTCTCAAATCAAGTTATCATCATTCTCTTTTTCTTTCTCCCAACAAAAATAGGAAAAGTAAATTGTATGGAGGAAAGGAGTAACTATACCAATCTGAAGCTAAAATTACAGAGCACCTCTTCTGATGAACTTTGGATTGAATGAAGATAACTTAGATATGGTTACCAAACCTCAATATGTATTTCCTAATTCTTTACCAAAGGATGAAGGTATATTTCACATTACATGCATTAAAACCGCATGAAAGAAGCCAAGAAAATATAAGGTTTGAATCTAGGATAGGTTGGCATTTTTGAAACATATATAAAAACTAAATTACACAGCTAAAACAAGCATACTCTGCAGCATTAAGTCTGGTCCGGTATCTGAGGTACTTTTCTCTCTTAGGATTAACATTGGAAGCTTGAAAATTGTAACTCTGCTTGCTGTTGGAGCCTGAAACCTTATCTTCATCATCCCCTTGGTTCAACTGTGTATCACCATCTATGTTAAAACTAAAATTAGAATAGCATAAATTAAAATTACAACAACACTAAAATTAGAACAAGCTGAAATTAAATACCAAACCACAAATTAAAATTACATAATCAAGAAATAACAACCGCAAAAGTTACATGAGAGAACACTGGAATGGTGAACATAACCACAAATAATTAAAATTATAAAAACAACAAATGATCAAAAAATAAAAAAACCAAAAGTTAGAACAGAGAACGCTGGAACTGAACTGCAAATTACCTGAGGCTCCATTCTAGATGCAGGGGACTGTGTCGACGAAAACTATGGGGCTAGACGACGGAAACGGCAGGGCTGAACAGCTGCAAACGGAAGACAGAGAGTGGCAATTGCAGGGAGGAGTGGAGGAAGGCACGACGCTAGAGAGTGATACAGGGTTGCTGCTACGTGGAGGACGACACGATGAGCTGTTGATGCATGGGGAACGACAAGGCGGCTGCTTGCGTGAAGAACGACGGAGAGAGTGCAGCTACGATGAAGAGAGAGGGTGAGGATAGGCTGCTGCTGTCCGGATAGGAATTAGGAATAAGGTTGTATTTTATTGGTAGATTGATATTTAATGAAGAAAAAAAATTGTTCAGATGTGTTTTTTTTTTTGTATGAACAGGAGTGAGAGAGATTAGATTAGGGTTCATGATCAATGAAGTAATTTTTTAATGTATATGAATAATGAGATGTATTTTGATTTTGATTTTTAAATTAATTTTTGTTTAATATAAAAAGGGTATTTTAATCTTTTATAATATTAAATAAAAAATATTTTTTATTTTTATTAAAGTATAAGGATAATTTTGTAAAATAATTGATATAATATATATTTAAAAAAAGAAAAATTAATTATTGACGTAGAAAATATAATCCACGTGTTGTGTTTTAATTTGTCCACATTTTAATTGTATCGATACGTATGAATTTATGATCGTACCGTAATAAATACCTTTTTCTAAAACTTATGTATAGGCCACGATTTATATTTAAATATAGAGGACAAAATTGTAGCCATTACAGATTTAGGACAATCTAGTAGTATAATAGTTCAACTGGTTTAAATAGATAAATTATTCTCATTTTTATGTAACTATAAACAATTAATGCTTCTTTCTTATTCTGGAACCCTAAATATATATATTTTTCTTTTTTCCGGCCATGATTTGCCCTCTAATAAAAGGTTGGCACCCAAACATAGGACAAACACACAAAAAAAAAACCAAAATTCCTTCCATAGTCAATAATCCCGAAAAAAAAAATCAGCCTAACCAAAAACTACATCCTGAATATGCCAAAAAATCCTAAAACTTACTCACCTTCATTAAAACATACTTGGTTAAAACATATTCAAACTCTCCTAATTAACCCACCACTAACAAGCTCACTGCATTCTCAGTCAGGGGTGGTAGTCTCGTAGACAATATCTGCGCGTGAAGCTACGCCATACCACGCATTGCGCAATGCGATACTCCCCAACATTGGTACTATGCTAACTGATATAGCAACACACAAATCTGAAAACAAACAACAAATATTACAACAGATCTTAGCCGAAAGGCCAAGAAAGATACCCTTAAACTATTTAAGAATGGCTTCAACCGAGTATTGAATCTGTCGCTTTCTCTTCAAATAGTTTCTTTGCAGCTCTAGTGAACAAGTTATGGGCCTGCAAAAAGTTGGTAAAAGTTCAAATTTTGTTCAAATTATGAGACGAAATCTTTCAGCTAATACAGCACATGCTCATGGTTTATATGATATACCTGCTTCGAAGAGAGGCCAATCTTCTCTAAGTCACTTAGCTGCAAAATGTCAAAACCAAACAGGATCACTAACAGTATCAGATAATTCAATTTCTGCTATATATATATATATATATATATATATATATAATAAAAAAACAAAATTACAGAGATTCCCTAAATTAAATTTGGTTACATGGCCTTTTTTACTCTATGTTCATCGTGGATACCACGATTTAAGCAAAAATTAGTAAATCGTAAACTAACCCACGATTTCTAGACTAACTTAGGCATCATAATCGTAAACCATGATTTTCCCTCGGAAAAAACCCACGTAAATCGTGGATGTAAAGGCAACAACCTTGAATGCAATTTGTATTGTTTGAATGATATTGCTCCCGTGATCGAATAATAATAATAATAATAATAATAATAATAATAATAATAATAATAATAATAATAATAATAATAATAATAATATCTTACGTGTCTTGGGAGAAACATAATAGAAGAAAATCATATATATAAGCACACTAACCGATTTAAGCGGACTTTCTTCCCTAAGGTCTATTATATATTCTGCCATCTTCTCTCCTATGCCCTGAATGAATTGAAAAATAAAGAACAATCATGAATATAAATGAAAAAGGGAAAATTTTCAAATTTGGAAACAGCTATTCATGTTTTGCATCGCAGTGACATCCTGCATGTACCTTTAACTTTAGTAGTTCCTCTCTGCATTTAAGAATTAAACACAATGTTAATATTCAAAGAAGGATGACTAAGTATGCTTCAAAGGGTCAGAAAATTACAAAGGAGAATCATTTGCCTTACCTGCTTGCATTGTTTAAGAAATCAATGTATTCTTGAACTAGAGTATTCTGTGTTGAAAATTGGTGATGTGAGGATGGCAGTTCATGAAATCCTTTGTTACTAGAGTGAAAGAATAGTTTGTACCTTCAACGCAGAACTTCGTGTACTGAATTTATCAAGCGGAGTGTCATTCTTTAGTATTTTCCCTTTGTTAGCAGAGCAGGTTTCTGTAGAAGGTGTTTGTGAGAAAGAGAATGCTTCAAGGGGCTTTTGATTAACACTGATGTTGAGAGGGGAAAAGGGTTTTTTTAAAGGACTTTGGGCTGCATTTTTGCTCTCATTTGTAATTGGCGAGTTCATCACCTTGGCCAATGGCTCAGCTGAATATAAGAACAAATTCAAAGCCTTAGTAAGCACATTTACACAAGATTAAACCAAGCATCCAATAACTATTCACTGTTATGTCGGCAAATAATAAGATCAAGTGAAGGAATCTCAGAGCAATGACATACCAGGGAGATTTTTACATGGCTCCCATGAAGATTTATTGGTATAATGCTCAGATTCTTGCTTATCGTTGCTTTTAACACCACAATTCTCATTCTGTAGAACATTAAGTAAATAGTATATTCGAGAAAAATGAAGATATTTCTCCAGTATGCATGAAAATATATGTTTTACCTCCTCCAAGCAAGTATTGAACGGATCTGCACTATCCAGTAGATTTCCAAACGACACAGCAAAGGCACTGCTTACAAAATATGAAAATTCTCAATAGGTAAAGAAAAAATCAGTTTCCATGATTATATCAGCAAAAGAACCAATGGTCACCTTTCTTTTGTATGTTGTGCCGATTCATTAATTCCAGTTCTTCCTTCCTTCACTGAACTATCGAAAGTAACACATCTCTTAGCAGAGATTTTGACCGAACTTGGAGTTTTTCTTGGAAACAGAGAGATAGATGCAGCAAATCTTTGTGAACTCTTCGTTTTGCCTTTTGATTCTAGCCAAGCTTTCAGTTTGGCTTCCATGTCCACTTTAACTTTTGGAGTCTCTTGTTTTTGAGCTGAAGGCACAAAATTAGACACATGCCTTGATCTAGCAGCCAAACTAACAGTATGAACAGATTCCTGGTATTCTCCTGGATTCTGGAATCAAAACAAAAGAGAGATGCAATAATCTTTTGAACCAATTCTGTGGATCATAGTCTTTGGTCACTGATATAGTTAAACAAGGAGCTAGAAAATATCTGGCCTTACCAGGCAAGCGACCATCAATGCACGACTAGTTCCCCCTAAAGAGTCTTGCAATATGCGGGTCAATTTGCTTTCGCGGTAGGGAACTCGTGGTTTGTTGTTGTTTAATGCATAGATCACATTTGACAGTGCAAACAAGGATTGGTTTATCTTACCACTCTCTTGGAGACGAATCCCTTCATTGCAGGTCCTTCTGTTGTCTTCGTTACCTGGTTCAGTCTTACACACATAAGCATAATCAGAACCTTTTGAATACAACATAATATCCTATGTTACACTAATCAAGATACCAACATTGAATACGATATGTAAATATGGTAATTTTTTAAAAATATAAAACATGAATACATAACCTTAATCAAATATTCAGAATAATTCGCCTAATAATGATCTTATATATGACAAATCATCTAGATGATAATAATATAGAGAATGAACAATACCTTCCTTCAGTTCAAAAAATTGGTCATATCCATATGAAGTCAAAGCTAACAGTAAGGCATACACACATAATATATATAATATGAAAGAAAAATTAAATTATTTGTGCAACATAGATCATATCATTGAGACGAGAAAACTTGAAAATTTAAGTAACCTGCCAAGTCAATGAGATTCAACTTTCCGAATACAGCTGCTCCAGTGCCATCAGCAGAAGGAGTGGAGACAGAGATCATAAGGACTGCATGGCTCCTACTAGAGACATCATTGAGGCCAGTGTGAGCAACTTTACGCCGCTGAACTCCGCTCGAGAAAACATCATGAAACTCAGACATTGTGTTTATGGGAACCTGAGAGAGTCCACGGAGGTGGATTTCGCCATCTTTGTCATCCCAAACTGAAATCTCTTTTGCTTTGACCTCCAAAAGGTCATAGCATCTGTCCATGTAGACCTCATAGTATGAAATATTTGCAGTCCTGCCATTGTTTCGGCAAATGGACAGTATCATAGACATAGCCAGTGTCATCAAGCCAGGTTGGTCCTTAGTCCCCTGCAACACCAAAGATGGGATAACTTCAGAAACATAACAAAGGATTCTGCTACAGCTAGTTGGTTATCCAAGGCAATGTGTAGCTTATAACTTTTCTAAGTTTGTACTTGTGCTATGCCTGTATAGAACCAACCACAAAGCATGGCATGTTCGCTGAAACACTTTTGTTTTTCATAATGCTATCCAAAATCCCATATTTCCCAGTAATTTATACATTCAAAAACCCATATTGGAAAAAAAAAAAAGAAAAATAAATTGAGTTCCCGAGCCTAGAGAGTGGATCACACTTTACCAAACAATTGAGGGAAAAAATTGAGAGGATTCACTCCCTTAGTTGCCATCCTCAATTCACATTTTGCTTAAAATTCGTACTAAAAAATCAACGGAAAATGGCAATAACAAATCTAATTAAAAGAAAAAAAAAAAAAAACACGCTTGGTTAAGGTCATACCTGCATGGTGTATGTCTTGCCACTGCCAGTGGCTCCATAAGCGAAAACTGTGGCGTTGCAGCCACTGAAGATTCCAGGTATCATAGGGCTCACTTCTTTGCTGAATATCTGACCCACATTATTATCTTCTACCCCAAAGAATGAGTCCAATTGGTAGCACTCCTTTCGGCTAACATCAACACAAAACACAAAAATCACCACCGAACCTAAAAATTCCACAAACCTCTTTCACCCAAAACAAGAAAGAAGAGTTTAATTTCCATGCACGGACACACATTTTCAAAAAATTGTTTCACACAAAAGTGGTTGACTCTCACGGCTTCTATTGTAAGAAGAAACCAACAGAATTGGATATGTAAAATTTCTTTTACACTAACGGCATAGTAAAATTAAGCTCAAACACAACAAGAAAGCATAATTGGGGGGAAAAGGTAAAGGCTAGAAATAATTTCTGAAACCTGGTTTGTGGATCTTTGAGATAAACGGCAACTTCATCTTCTGCAGACTCGAAATCTTGGTCCAGGACGGAGACACACGGAACTGGGTCGCCATTTTTTGAAGAGATCTCTTGAGGAAGAAAGGGTCTAACCCTGACTATCACTCTGACCTTGGAGCCAAGAGTAGCCATTGATGAAGTTCGGAAAGGAATTTTCAGAGAAATTTTGGGAAATGTTCAGAGAGAGAGAGAGAGAAGAAGAAGAAGGAGAAGAAGAAGAAGAAGAAGAAGAAGAAGAAGAGGTTTTTCGAAAAAACAGAGAACCTGAGAATTTGGGAGGCTTATTTAGTTTGAACTTTGAATTGAACGTTTAGTGACCCCCGCATGTTTTCCGTTTCGAGGTAAAGGAGCTAAGCTAGTTGACCGTGACAGGAATTCGAAGACAGGAGCTAATTGAAAATAAAATTTTAATTTTAGGACAGAGAATTTTAATCTCTTTTATTATTTTATAAAAATATGAAATATTAAAATTTTAAAAATAAAGAGTCAAATTTTAATAATAATTTTTTAAAAATATTTTTATTTAATTTTGTAAATTTTAAATTTATTTTTCAATCTTTAGATTTACCTTAAACTAAATATAATATTAAAATATAATTTAGTCTAATGTATTTTTATTTTATACTAAATACAACACAAAATTTGATTTAGTCATGTCTTTTAGTTTTAGAATTTTTTTTTTTCTTACTTTTGATTATGAAAAGTTATGTTACGTGTGTTTAGTACTATTTTTTATAAATGTTTTTAATTTTTTGAAAAATTAATTGAGAGATTTTAAAGAAGTAAAAAATATGACGTCTTCCTTTTCAGAAGTTATTTTATCATTTTCATTAAAAAAGGTAAAGTATATTTTTTGTCCCTGAAGTTTACTAAAAGTTTTAAAATTACCCCTAAGTTTCAATTTGTCTCAATTTTATCCCAGAAATTTTCGATTTGCATCAATTTTACCCCTGAACGTTAACAGCGTTGAAATCACTAACAGACGTTAATGACGTGGCAATCAAGGAGTTTCATGTGGCAACTATGTGTGTGACTCATTTCTAAAACGTTTTTTTAAATAATTCTTAATTTTTGTTTAAAAATTTATATTACAAAAATGAAATAGGTAAAAATCCCATCATGAAACCCTAAAATTAACTTCTTCATTTACGTCTGCATCTTCATCTTCTTCATTCTCTGTAAGAATAAGAAACCCTAACGAATGGCTTCCCAAGGCTCTGTATCATCACAAAAAAGTAGTCGGCGACGACGAACGCTGACATGCAACTGTGGTGAACCCCCTGTACTGAGATGGTCGAAGACACCAGAAAATTCCGGCCGGAGATTTTGGGACTATGTATACTTTGATGTAAGTTTGAGTGCTTTCTTATTTTGATGTCTTTCTGAGTTTCTTCAATTTCTTTTTTTTTTTGTGTTTATGTTACAGATTGGGAAGGAGTGCACATTTTTTCTTGAGCAGATGGAGTTGCAGAGATAAAAGAGGCTGAGGTTGCAAGGTTGAAGATGAAGATTTTCACCTTGAAGGCTAAATTAGTTTATGCCAAATGCAAACTGTTGATGGCTGTTATTTTTGGTGTGTTGGGTTGGTTTATGGTGATTCTAATGGTTTATTTGTGGGTGAAGAATGGAACCCATTTGAGGTTAGGGTACTAATGCGTTTGGGACATATGAAAATAGCAGAAGTAAGAATAGGATGGTTGTTCGTAATCAGTTACAAAACTGTACTCAACTCAAAAACTTGTTAATGTTGTTGTCCTTGAAGTTTAATTTATGTTTCAAAAGTATCCCTAAAAGGATTAAAATAGTTTGGCATTAAAATTGGCATTAAGAACCTGTTGTGACAAAGACAAACTCTAATTAAAAGTTGTATGAATGAATCCATCACATTAGTCATTATCAAAATAACATAAGTTGTTAATCAACATATTCTCTAATTAACATAAGTCATAACCAAAGTAAAAACTTAATTACATAAGTCATAACCAAAATAATTCAGCAACAAAGAAAGAGTTGGAGTCATAAGTCATAAGTCATAATACAAAATGCCAATATTGTTCAAGCTTTCAAAAGAAACACTAATTACAAGATGCGACACAACTAAGACCCTGTGAGAGCACTCTAAGTTTGACTCCCTTGTAATGAGGGTTGTCCCTGTTCAGTTGAAGTGGAGTTGTTCCTAAGGATTCTAGTTGGTCTTGGTGGCTGGAATTTTTTGTGTGCATTTGGTTGGGTATTAGGCCTTGCTGCAACATTGGCCAATCTGGTCCTCTTATGCACTGAGTCAGTAGATCCAACTTTCTTAGCAGTGCTGTGCTGGGCTGGTGATGATGTAGCAGTTCCAGCATTATTGTTTTGGGCTGACGATGTGGCAGCAGTTGTTTCTTATGATGGACTTGAACAAACAATAGCCAGTTACAGTTAAAAAAAGGTAAACAGCATAAGAAACAGTCTTATGTATGGGAATCATATCCAATAGACAAGTACTCACGGTTGGCCTTCTAAGAGGGCAGCCTCGCTTGTTGTGACCCAATTTTAGACAATAAGAGCATTTTTGTTGTAACCTCAGCCTAGAAGTGCTTGGGCCTTGTGGTTCTTCACCCTCCCCTCTTGCTCTTTTCTTCTTAGGCCTCCTCCCAATTGGCACTCTGTGTGGTGGAGGAACCACATCTGAATATGTAGTTCTCTCCCACATTGTATGTCCATTACAAGGGTTAATCATGGGGGCATAACAAGTCACATAAGCAGCTTTAATGTAACAGCTTACAACATATTTTCGAATATCATCTTTAGCACAATTAATTGCACTAACTGCATGTGGACAAGGTAAACCTGTCATTTGAAACTTTCTACAAGTACATTCTTTCTTCAAAAGATCTACTACAAATTTGTCCCTGCCTCTTATGACTTCAAATTTTGAGATTTCGGCAGCAACTGGGAACCATCACCTAGAAGCATCTATTTCCTTTTGTAACTTAAGCTTAATCCTAGGAAGAATATCATCCTTATACTTCTCAATAAGTATCCTATTTTCAGCCCATTTCTTCATCAAATAAACTCTAATATCCTCTAGCATTGTCAATATAGGTTTTTTCCTTGATTCAACAATTGCAGAGTTGAAGCTTTCACACATATTATTGACAAGTGCATCACATTTAAGATAGAATTCAAACCTTGATTTAGTCCTTTTTTAAGATTCAGCCCTGGAATTTTTTTTTGAAGTTGGCATAGAGGTGTCTCACACAAAATTTGTGATCAACACCTGGAAGTAGATCACCAAGCCCTGTTTGTGCAAAATGCACAATTTTAATATAATGCTCAAATAATGTTTAATACACCAGCAAAGACCATCATACAATTTTAATATAATGATTATAGTTATCAAAACTAATTAAAATTTCCTATGAATATAGTTTGATACAGCAGCAACTACCCTCATATAATATAATGATGACATAAAAGATCATTAAAAGAACATTGACATATACTGCAGAAGCCAAATGATGAACTAATTCACAGCAAAATCTTAATATACTAAAATACAGGTTAGATCTTAATTACACTAAAATACAAGTTAGTAGATTACCTTTTGTTGGTCAGACATGAATGTGCTACGAAGTAATTTATCCGCTCCTATATCATCAATTAGGTTTGAGAGGAACCACGTCCATGAATCTTTTGTCTCAGCCTCCACGATTGCATATGCGATTGGTAGCTGGTAGACGAAATTGTGATTCGTACTCTTTGTACTTGTATGAAATTTAATTCGAGATAATAGCTCTTTACTATGTGTGGTCACAACTCCGTTCAACTAACCAGCAAGTGTACTGGGTCGTCCAAGTAATAAACCTTACATGAGTAAGGGTCGATTCCACAGAGATTGTTGGTATGAAGCAAGCTATGGTCATATTGTAAATCTCAGTCAGGCGGATTTAAATAAATTATGGAATTTGGAAAATCAAATAATAGTAATTAAACATAAAATAAGGATAAAGTTACTCATGTATTTCCATGATGGCAATTTCAGATAGGCGTATGGAGATGCTGTGCTCCTCCTGAATCTCTGCTTTCCTACTGCTTTTATCCAATTTTATCACTCCCTTCTATGGCAAGCTATATGTAGGGCATCACCGTTGTCAATGGCTACATCCCATCCTCTCAGCGAAAAAGGTCCAAATGCTCTGTCACAGCACGGCTAATCATCTGTCGGTTCTCAATCAGGTTGGAGTAGAATCCCTTGATTTTTTTGCGTCTGTCACTAACGCCCAGCCTTCAGGAGTTTGAAGCTCGTCACAGTCATTCAATTCCGGAATCCTACTCGGAATACCACAGACAAGGTTAGACCTTCTGGATTCCCATGAATGCCGCCATCAATTCTAGCTTATACCACGAAGATTCTGATTAAGGAATCCAAGAGATATGCGCCCGGTCTAGGGTAGAACGAAAGTGGTTGTCAATCACGCGCGTTCATAGGTGAGAATGATGATGAGTGTCACAGATCATCACATTCATCAAGTTGAAGTGCAATGAATATCTTAGAATAGGAATAATTCGAATTGGATAGAAAATAATAGTAATTGCATTGAAGCTTGAGGTACAGCAGAGCTCCACACCCTTAATCTATGGTGTGTAGAAACTCCACCGTTGAAAATATATAAGTGAAAGGTTCAGGCATGGCCGAATGGCCAGCCCCCCAAAACGTGATCAATAGTCTCCTCAGATGAAGAATAAAATAAAACTAAGACCAAAGATGTCTAATACAATAGTAATTTATCCTATTTATATCAGACTAGCTACTAGGGTTTACATGAGTAAGTAATTGATGCATAAATCCACTTCCGGGGCCCACTTGGTGTGTGTTTGGGCTGAGCTTGATCTATCCACGAGCTGAGTCTTCTTTTGGAGTTGAACGCCAAATTGTAACGTGTTTTGGGCGTTCAACTCCGGGTCGTGACGTTTTTCTGGCGTTTTACTCTAGACAGCAACATGGAACTAGCGTTGAGCACCAGTTTACGTCGTCAATTCCCAAATAAAGTATGGACTATTATATATTGCTGGAAAGCTCTGAATGTCTACTTTCCAACAACATTGAAAGTGCGCCATTTGGAGTTATGTAGCTCCAGAAAATCCATTTCGAGTGCAAGGAGGTCAGATTCCAACAGCATCAGCAGTCCTTTGTCAGCCTCCTATCAGAGTTTTACTCAAGTCCCTCAATTTCAGCCAGAAATTACCTGAAATCACAGAAAAACACAAAAACTCATAGTAAAGTCCAGAAATGTGAATTTAATATAAAAACTAATGAAAACATCCCTAAAAGTAGCTTGAACTTACTAAAAACTACCTAAAAACAATGCCAAAAAGCGTATAAATTATCCGCTCATCAGTAGCATCTAGTCATTTGGATCCCACCCCATAGCAACCAATAGCCATCCTCCATATGGTGTCTTCAAGAAGCAACCATCAAGCCCTATCATAGGCCTACACTTCATGAAACTCTCCTTGCAAGCCTTTAAACAAATGTAAATCCTATGAAATTGTGGACTTAAGTCGAGTGATGTATCGGGGTGCTCAGTTTGGGCTGCTGGAGGTAATTGGACTTTCAGCTTCAAAGATGAACCAGGATTCGTGCACAGCAACTCATGACAATAGTCATAAAATCTTCTATACTGCTCCCTAAACGTTCCATTAATATCAACCAGTGCAATCTGCTTGGCCCGAAATGCCTTTGCTCTTGAAATCTGCACATTCCACTTCCTAAGAGTCCTACTTTGTATGGTGCCCAGCTTCAACTTCAGATTCTCTTCTACTTTCCTCCTGAAGACCTTCGCCAGCCACTTCGACTTCATCACTTTTATGTCAAATACAATGTTACAAGAATGATGATCATTAACAGTTCTTAGCTGCCAACTATCTTCATTGGCCATCTTCACCGCATAGACAAATCATTCACACCCATCTCCACACTTAGCCCTCACCCGGACATTGTCCACCAATGGAAATTTTATGTTTCTCCCAGTATGAACAACATATGATGTCACAGCTTCCTTGAACTCCTCTCTTGTTGCATAGAGAGCTCCAGACTCCCACTTATACATGCTCATATCCTTCAACTCCTTGTGAACGGGAAATTTCTTCTTGCTAGCTTCGTCATCCTCACTCGATACCTCCTCCAACTCATCACTGTTCAAACCTTCATCATCGCTTAAACAAGAGCTCTTTCTCTTTCTAACAGCCACCTTTTGAGTTTTCTTTAACTTCTCTACAGCACTCTTACTTTTCTTAGACTTTCTTATATCTTGGTGCATCTCCCCAAGAGATATATCAACATCAAACAGCCCATCATCACCACAATAATCATCTTCACTATCACTAAAATGAAGATCAGAATCAGCCTCATAATCTGGGTCATTAGAGCCATCCTCTTCTTCACTATTGTCCCCATCACCAACATTCTGTAGCACTTCTTCAGCATTTAAATGGACATCAACTAATCCCTGCATTTGGGCCTCCATATCCACCCCTTCACATTGGGCTTCTACTTCAATATTTTGGGCCTGTCTAATATCACTTGACCCACTATCAGCATCCATACACTCTTCCTCAACAACCTTGCTGCCACCCCCAACATCTAAGTAACCAATGTCGTAACAAAAATCATCAGGGATTGAAGCCTTATGCACCACATACAAATCAACCACCTTTTTTTCAACTCCTATATTTGCTATTTCCATTGCTTCTTTATCACCTTTCAACAACTTTAAGCCTTCTAATCCTAATTCAGTATCTTTATACCACAGTACCCCAATGTTCTCAACAATGTACCCAAGTTTTCCAACCACATCATAAGCCTCTATAACACTCCATCTATCTCTGTCACACCAGTCAACCGTTGACACCTCACCATCAACATACTCAGTTTTACCCTTATCACTACAAAACCTACCCCTGTGAGGAACTCTAACACTGAAATCATCCATCCTGCCGTTATAAAAACATTTTCAGACCAAAGAACAGTGTAACTATTCATTCAAAAATATAGACCACGTAAAAGTTATGTTTTTCACAAAAACTGAACAGAAATCCCTCAATCCCTGAATACAATAGAACCCTAACAGCAACCAAGACTGATAAAGAAAAACCCTAAATCCTAACTGTTCAAACATGCAGTAGCAAAATTGATTAGAATGGTGGCCTACCTCGTTGGAAACCTTGATCAGAATGGCGCTACCCTAGACTGAATTGTTGATGACTGAATGCTATCCCAGACTCCTCCCTCAATCTCGGCGGCGTCGCAGCATGCGCCGTCCTGCACGTCGTCGCGGCGGACTGAAGAAAATGGTGCATTGCCTGACCACCCAGCAAGCTTCGTCGAGTGATTCTGTTTCCCTGGCTGTGTTCCTTTTTGCCAAAGGGAAGATAAAAGGCTTATGTTTGAAAAAGGAAGCCAATTCGTTTACTGGGGTTACTCAGCCATGAGTATTTTGGGGGTTTCACCTTTCTTGCCACATCACACACTATACTTTGCCATATTACTAACGTCTGTTACTAATTTAAACGGCGTCAACTTAAAGGATAAAATTGATGCAATTCGAAAACTTCTGGGATAAAATTGAAACAAATTGAAACTTAGGGGTAATTTTGAAACTTTTAGTAAACTTCAGGGACAAAAAGTATACTTTACCCTTAAAAAAATTAGGAATATGTTCCTTGCACAATTTTTTTTATCATTCTATCAGTCTATTTTTTTATTAAATTTGTATTTAACATTGTTTGTGGTATAAAATCTCAATAATTAAGTTATGTAAAATTAACATTCAATATTAAAAAGTATTTGTTATTGTTACATAGGTAACCTGAAGTAGGTGGATTGGGCTTGAAGGATTGGCCCAAATGTTAAAGGAAGGTGGTCTCCGACTTGATCACGCTCGGGAGCCGCCGTCCGAGCTGTGTGTTTGAAGGAATCGGGGATGGTACCTGCAAAGATACTCCGATGCCTAAGTTAGCAAGGGGGCAAGCAGGTTTAGAAAGTATTGGACCTAGTTTACCTGAGTGTGTCAGTGTATATAGTGGTGATCCAATAACCACCGTTGGAGTAGTCCCACTTCTGAAGGTGGATAACCGCCCCCTTTATCTTAGGGTTGTTGAGATATCACTTCTGGAAGTGGATGAGAGATTTTAGGGGGAAGTTACTTGTTTGAATAATTATTATCTGCCAGCTCATGTCGAGTCCGACCTCTTCGGGGAGGAGCCTATGTCGAGCCCGACCTCTTTCGATGAAGTCGGGTAAGTGGTGAAGGCAATCTTTGGGTTAGGCCTTTTTTGACTTACTTGGGCCTGGGCCGTAGTATTGGGCCAGGGTATGAACAGTGCCCCTACTCGAGTCCGATCTCTTTGCTATTAGTTGGATTCAAGTATTATTTAAATTTGGGTTCTTTCAAGTCGGAAACTGATGTGATTTAAAAACCGACGTGATTTCGAATTTCTCAACCGTTGTGTCTAATCAAACGTCGCGTCCGTTTGGGGTTTCGCATTTATACGTGGGAGTAGTTACATTGGTAACGACGCATTTCTTTAATGATCGCGTCATGTTACCGTTGCGCCCCTAACATGTTATAAATACTTTTTCCTCTTCTTTCTTTGTTTTTTTTCGTCTTCTCTTTCGAAGTTTCTTGCATGCACACTCACTCTTTCTCATTCAAAAAATCCTTTTGGTCTTTCGCTCTTGGGTGCCTCGTTGCTTTTTGCCATCGCGACTATCCCTCTTCGATTCTTCGGAAAAATGTTAGTTCTTATCTACCTTCCTCTGTTATTTGTACGAGGTTCTCTTTATTTCTGTTTGGCACTGACGTTAGGATTTTTGCTAGTAAAGAATTTTACAAAAATAGTCGCATTGTAAGTATAGCTTCTAAACTAACAGAAAACCCCTTCGTACAAACGTTTGGTTGTCAAAAGTAACAAACCCAATAAATTTATAAACCGAAGTATTCAAACCTCGGATCGTCTTCTCAAGGAATTGCAGGGAAGTATGATTTATTATTGGTTATGGAAAAAAAAGTGTTTGGGTTTGAAAAAGGTTTTAAGCAAGAGAAATAGATTGCAAGAATTAATAAATTAATAATTAATAAAACTCTTGGCAAGGTATGAGAACTGGAAGTCCTATCCCAGTTATCCTTATCAATTGTGATGAGAATTGGATTCTTCTCCCACTAAGTTAACCTCTAACTATGAAGGTAAGTCAAGTGGATGTAATAAGTTTAGTTCCTCAGATCCTAGTCTTTCCTTGGGAAAGGCTATAGTTAGTGGAACTCGAATTAATTCTTGAAGAATTCCAATTTTTGGTCAACAATGAGTTTGATAACTCAAAAGTCACCAATTAATCAACCAGAGCCAAAAGGTAGAAAAATCTAAATTATTTATATCATAAATAAGAGAAACAAATCATAGATCTGAAAATACCTAAAATAATATTTATTAAGAAAATCATAACATGAATGTCGTTAAGCCAAATTGGCAACATATATAATTAAAAATAAGAGAAGTCAAAATAAAGGAATATTAAACCTGGAGCTCAGAAGAATTATAAGTTGAAATAATAATAAATCCTAAATCCTTTAAGAGGAATTCTAATCCTAAATCCTAAGAGAGAGGAGAGAGCCTCTCTCTCTAAAAACTACATCTAAAACTAAAAATTATGAGTTATGATCGAATTATATATCAAATCGAAGCCCCGGACGTTAGCTTTCCAATGCAAGTGGAACCGCATCATTTGGACCTCTGTAGCTCAAGTTATGATCGTTTTAGTGCGAGAGGGTCAGGCTGACAGCTTTTCAGTTCCTTCAACTTCTTGTATTCCTTCCACTTTTGCATGCTTCCTTTCCATCCTCTAAGCCATTCCTGCCCTGTAATTCCTGAAATTACTTAACACACATATCAAGGCATCTAATGGTAATAAGAGAGGATTAAATAAAAGAAAATAAAAGCCAAAGAAGTATGTTTTCAATCATAGAACAAATTCTGGGAAGGAATTGTAAAACATGCAAATCATATGAATAAATGTATGAAAGACTGATAAAATCCACTCAATTAAGCACAAGATAAACCATAAAATAGTGGTTTATCAGGCACGTTTGTACGTTGGAGGAGGATTTCCTGCCTCTACCGCTCTTTTGTAATGCGAGGCTCTAAGATTTGTGCATGTTTATTAGAAATCGTTGTTGCCGCCTGATGATTCTTTTCCTTTTTTGCTTTTGGAAAAAACTAAATTGTCTCTAGGAGCCCTATTTTTTTATGATTTTATTTTTATTTGTAGGTCTTGTTGCTTTTATACCTACTTCCTTATTTGTCGGAAAGAATGTCTTCCCGTATTCTTGAGACCCTTTTGAAGTGGGTAGATGATTCTGCGCTTATTGAGAAACCTTTAGTAGATACTGACTTTATCACCGAGCTCCGTACCCATCATAGGATTTGTAGCCTTGAGATTGATGAGCCTAAGTATGAGTTAGTGGCCCCGGATCCCGAGGATCGGGTTTGTTGCGGGAGGATTGCTGATTCAGATCCTCACTTTTTTATGTACGACTGCCTCTTCACCCATTTGGGGGTTTCCTTTCCTTTTTCTGATTTTGAAATGGACGTTTTGTCCTATTGCCGAGTTTTTCCTACCCAACTTCATCCCAATTCTTGGGGTTTTATGAGGATTTACTAGCTTGTCATCTAGGAGCTTAGTTTTTCGACCTCTTTGAAGATCTTCTTCTATCTTTTCCACCTTACTCGACCTTTCAGTAAACAAAACACAGCAATGGGTGTCTTTCCGGGCTATTCAAGGCCGGAAAGTTTTTTCTATCTTTGATGAGTCTTTCCACGACTTCAAAAACTTTTCTTCAAGGTCGAAGCCGTAGAAGGCCATCATCCTTTTTTCCTGAATGAGAACAGCCAACCCCGATTTCCTTTATACTGGTCAGAGGCCTCTTCCGTTGAAAAGTATAGCCTGGATGATTTGGACGAGGTAGAGGAGGCCGTTGTTGGGTTTTTACGAGAGGCCTGGGGAAGAGCTCCCAACTTGGACACTAAGAAATTTCTCTTTGGCCCTCTGAGTTTCGTCCAGTCCGAGCTAGGTAGCTTTTATTTCTTTGTGGCTATTTTTAACGTGTCTTGTCTTGTATTATGGTTTCCTTCGAATTGTAAGTTGATTGCCTTTTTATATATTTTTTCTTTTCAGAAATGGTGAAAAGCAGGTCCAATGCTGCCTACCAAAAGGTCCAGGAGGCCAAGAGGAAGGCTCGTGCCCGAGCTGACGCTACTAAGGTCAGAGCTTCTGGCACTCCTCCTCACAACTCGGAGTCCTCTTCTTGCCCGATTTTGGTAAACTCAGCTTTCGCTTCTTCTCTTCCTCCTCCTCCCCCTGTTTCTCTAGCTCGGCTCCCTTCCGAGCCAGAAAAGAAGAAACACAAGACCTCGGAGACTGGTTCTTCCCCTTTTGGGGAGGCCAACTTTGATGGTCTGAAGTTCGTTCGGAAGCACATCTTTCCTCATAGCCAAATTGCTATGGATGATGCTTCCCTTTGAAATCATCTACAAATTTTGGTTCGGGGGGGGGGGTGATGAGCGAATAATTTATACGCTTTTTGGCATTGTTTTTAGTATGTTTTAGTTAGTTTTTATTATATTTTTATTAGTTTTTATTTAAAATTCACTTTTCTGGACTTTACTATGAGTTTGTATGTTTTTATATGATTTCAGGTATTTTCTGGCTGAAATTGAGGGACCTGAGCAAAAATCTGATTCAGAGGCTAAAAAGGACTGCAGATGCTGTTGGATTCTGACCTCCCTGCACTCGAAGTAGATTTTCTGGAGCTACAGAAACATAATTGGCGCGCTCTCAATTGCGTTGAAAAGTAGAGATTCTGGGCTTTCCAGCAATGTATAATAGTCCATACTTTGCCTGAGATTTGATGGCCCAAACAGGCATTCCAAGTCAGCTCAAGAATTCTGGCGTAAAACGCTGGAACTGGCACAAGAATGGGAGTTAAACGCCCAAACTGACACAAAAGCTGGCGTTTAACTCCAAGAAAAGTCTCTACACGAAAATGCTTTAATGCTCAGCCCAAGCACACACTAAGTGGACCCGGAAGTGGATTTTTATGTCATTTACTCATTTATGTAAACCCTAAGCTACTAGTTCTCTATAAATAAGACCTTTTGCTATTGTATTTTCATCTTGGTTCTTCGGGTTCCCTCTCTGGGGCCGAAGCCAATGATCACCATTATCACTTATGTATTTTCAACGTTGGAGTTTCTACACACCATAGATTAAGGTGTGGAGCTCTGCTGTACCTCGGTATTAATGCAATTACTATTGTTCTTCTATTCAATTCAGCTCATTCTTGTTCTAAGATATTCATTCGCACCCAAGAACATGATGAATGTGATGATTATGTGACGCTCATCATCATTCTCACTTATGAACGCGTGCTTGACAACCACTTCCGTTCTACAAGCAAACAAGGCTTGAATGCTTATCTCTTGGATTTCTTAATCGGAATCTTCGTGGTATAAGCTAGAATTGATGGCGGCATTCAAGAGAATCCGGAAGGTCTAAACCTTGTCTCTGGTATTCTGAGTAGGATTCAAGGATTGAATAACTGTGACAAGCTTCAAACTCCTGAAGGCTGGGCGTTAGTGACAGACGCAAAAGAATCACTGGATTCTATTCCAACCTGATTTAGAACCGACAGATGATTAGCCGTGCTGTAACAGAGCGCGTTGAACATTTTCACTAAGAGGACAGGACTGTAGCCATTGACAACGGTGATGCCCAACATACAGCTTGCCATGGAAAGGAGTAAGAAGGATTGGATGAAGACAGTAGGAAAGCAGAGAGACGGAAGGGACAAAGCATCTTCATACGCTTATCTGAAATTCTCACCAATGAATTACATAAGTATCTCTATCTTTATTTTATGCTTTATTCATAAATCATCTATAACCATTTGAATCTGCCTGACTGAGATTTACAAGATGACCATAGCTTGCTTCATACCAACAATCTCCGTGGGATTGAGCCTTACTCGCGTAAGGTTTATTACTTGGACGACCCAGTGCACTTGCTGGTTAGTTGTGCGAAGTTGTGATAAAGAGTTGAGATTGTAATTGAGCGTACCATGTTGATGGCGCCATTGATGATCACAATTTCGTGCACCAAGTTTTTGGCACCGTTGCCGGGGATTGTTTGAGTTTGGACAACTGACGGTTCATCTTGTTGCTTAGATTAGGTATTTTTCTTCAGAGTTTTTAAGAATGAATTCTAGAGTTTCAAGGTGATGTTCTTATCATCACCAAAGCTGATTGATTTTCATCAATTTAGCTCTTGAATGTAATGTCCTGCTGAAGCTTGGCTAGCCATGTCTAATTTCTTTAGACTGAAGCTTTAGACTAACATTGCATGATTCCTGGAATTCTTATTAAAATTTTTGAATCTCTTTATTTTCTTGTCCATATAATTTTCGAAAAAACCAAAAAAAATTACAAAATCATAAAAACCAAAAATATTTCTTGTTTGAGTCTAGTGTCTCATTTTAAGTTTGGTGTCAATTGCATGTTTCTATTCCTCTTGTATTTTTCGAATTCAGTCATGTGTCTTCATTGATCTTCAAGTTGTTCTTGATGATTTCTTCACTCTGATCTTTAAATTCTCTTGTCTTGAGTGTTTTATTGTTTCTCATATGCATTCTCAATTTGTTAGTGTCAATAGTATACAAACTTCTAAGTTTGGTGTCTTGCATGCATTGTTTATTTGATTTTAGTTGCATTTTGATTATTCCCCATCATTAAAAATCCAAAATTTTTAATTTGTGTCTTTTCAAGTCAATAATATAGAGAATTGAAGATTCAGAACATACAGTAGAGGAATTACACAGAAAAAGCTGGGCGTTCAAAATGCCTAGTGAGGAAGGAAAACTGGCGTTTAAACGCCAGCCAGGATACCTGGCTGGGAGTTTAACGCCCAAAAGGGTAGCATTTTGGGCGTTAAACGCCAGAATGGATACCATTCTGGGCGTTTAACGCCAGGATGGCACTAGAGGGAAGATTTTGTTTTTAATTCAAATTTTTTTTAAGTTTTCATAAATTTTTTCAAAATCAAATCTTTTTCAAATCATATCTTTGCAATCATATATTTTCAAAATCAATTTCTTTCCTTTTTCAAAAATACTTGCTAACAATTAATGATTTGATTCAACATTTCAAGTATGTTGCCTTTTCTGATGAGAAAGGTTTAATGTTTGAATCATATCTTTTCTTGTTAGCCAAGTCATAGATTTTAAAAATCAAATCTTTTTAAATTTCTTTTCAATCATATCTTTTTAAAACTATATCTTTTCAATCATATCTTCTTAATCACATCTTTTTCAAAATAGTTTTCAATAATATCTTTTTGATTTCTAATTTCAAAATCTTTTTCAAATTTCACTTAATTTCTTTCCCGATCTTAGTTTTCGAAAATCCATTACCATTTTTCAAAATTTCTTTTAATTAATTCACTTTAATTTTCGAAAATTTCTTTCCCTCTTCTCACATATTTCTACTTATGGACTAACACTTCTCCTCAATGCACAATTTGAACTCTATCCCTCTTGATAAGCTCGAATTCTTCTACCTTCTCCTTCTATTCTTCTTTTCCTCTGACACATCAAGGAATCTCTATACTGTGACATAGAGAATTCCATATTTTCTTGTTCTCTTCTCTTTCATATGAGCCGGAGCAAAGACAAAAGCATTCTTGTTGAGGCTAACCCTGAACCTGAAAGGACCTTGAAGCGAAAGCTAAGAGAAGCTAAAGCACTACTCTCTGTAGAGGACCTAACAGAAATCTTCAAAGAAGAGGACATGGCAGCTGAAAACAACAACAATGCCAACAATGCAAGGAAGGTGCTGGGTGACTTTACTGCACCTACTCTTGACTTCTATGGGAGAAGCATCTTTATCCCTGCCATTGGAGCAAACAACTTTGAGCTTAAGCCTCAATTAGTTTCTCTAATGCAACAGAATTGCAAGTTCCATGGACTTCCATTGGAAGATCCTCATCAGTTTTTAGCTGAGTTCTTGTAAATCTGTGACACTGTCAAGACTAATGGGGTTGACCCTGAGGTCTACAGACTTATGCTATTCCCTTTTGCTGTAAGAGACAGAGCTCGGATATGGTTGGACTCAACCTAAAGAAAGCCTGAACTGTTGGGAAAAGCTAGTCAATGCCTTCTTGGCAAAGTTCTTTCCACCTCAAAAATTGAGTAAGCTTAGAGTGGAAGTCCAAATCTTCAGACAGAAGGAAGGTGAATCCCTCTATGAAGCTTGGAAAAGATACAAACAATTGATCAGAAAGTGTCCCTCTGACATGCTTTCTGAATGGAGCATCATAGGTATCTTCTATGATGGTCTTTCTGAACTGTCCAAGATGTCATTGGACAACTCCGTAGGAGGATCTCTTCATCTGAAGAAGACACCTGCAGAAGCTCAAGAACTCATTGAAATAGTTGCAAATAACCAATTCATGTACACTTCTGAAAGGAATCCTGTGAACAATAGGACGAATCAAAAGAAAGAAATTCTTGAGATTCATACTCTGAATGCCATATTGGCTCAGAACAAAATATTGACTCAGCAAGTCAATATGATTTCTCAAAGTCTGTCTGGAATGCAAGCTGCACCAGGCAGTACTAAGGACGCTTCATCTGAAGAAGAAGCTTATAATCCTGAGAACCCATCAATGGAAGAGGTGAATTACATGGGAGAATCCTATGGAAACACCTATAATCCTTCATGGAAAAATCATCCAAATCTCTCATGGAAGGATCAACAGAGACCTCAACAAGGTTTCAACAACAATAATGGTGGAAGAAACAGGTTTAGCAATGGCAAGCCTTTTCCATCATCTTCTCAGCAACAGACAGAGAATTCTAAGCAGAGCCACTCTGACTTAGCAACCATGGTCTCTGATCTAATCAAAACCACTCAAAGTTTCATGACTGAAACAAGGTCCTCCATTAGAAACTTGGAGGCACAAGTGGGTCAGCTGAGTAAGAAAGTTACTGAACTCCCTCCTAGTACTCTTCCAAGCAATACAGAAGAGAATCCAAAAGGAGAGTGCAAGGCCATCAACATGGCCGAATTTGGAGAGGAGGAAGAGGCAGTGATCGCCACTGAGGAAGACCTCAATGGACGTCCACTAACCTCCAATGTATTCCCTAATGAGAAACCATGGGAATCTGAGGCTCACACTGAGACCATAGAGATTCCATTGGATTTACTTCTACCATTCATGAGCTCTGATGAGTATTCTTCCTCTGAAGAGGACGAAGATGTCACTGAAGAGCAAGTTGCTAAATACATTGGAGCAATCATGAAGCTAAATGACAAGTTATTTGGTAATGAGACTTGGGAAGATGAACCCCCTTTGCTCACCAAAGAACTGGATAACTTGACTAGGCAGAAATTACTTCAAAAGAGACAGGACCCTAGGAAGTTCTCAATACCTTGTATTATAGGCACCATGACCTTTGAAAAGGCTCTGTGTGACCTAGGGTCAAGCATAAACCTCATGCCTCTCTCTGTAATGGAGAAGCTAGGGATCTTTGAGGTGCAAGCTGCAAGAATCTCACTAGAGATGGCAGACAATTCAAGAAAACAAGCTTATGGACTTGTAGAGGATGTTTTGGTAAAAGTTGAAGACCATTACATCCCTGCTGATTTCATAGTCCTAGAGACTGGGAAGTACATGGATGAATCCATCATCCTTGGCAGACCCTTCCTAGCCACAGCAATGGCTGTGATTGATGTTGACAGAGGAGAATTGATCATTCAAGTGAATGAAGAATCCTTCGTGTTTAAGGCTCAAGGATACCCCTCTATAACCATGGAGAGGAAGCATGAAGAACTTCCCTCAAAACAGAGTCAAATAGAGCCCCCACAGTCAAACTCTAAGTTTGGTGTTGGGAGGGCACAACTAACTTCTAAGTTTGGTGTTGAACCCCCACATTCAAACTCTAAGTTTGGTGTTAGGAGGTTCCAACATTGCTCTGAGTATCTGTGAGGCTCCATGAGAGCCCACTGTCAAGCTACTGACATTAAAGAAGCGCTTGTTGGGAGGCAACCCAATTTTATTATATTTATCTGATTTCCTTTGTTATTTTATGTTTTCTATAGGTTGATGATCATGGGAAGTCACAAAATCAATTGAAAAAGCAAAAATAGCATGAAAAACAGAAAGAAAAACAGCACACCCTGGAGGAAAACTTGCTGGCGTTTAAACGCCAGTAAAGGCAGCAAATGGGCGTTTAACACCCAGTCTGGTACCATTCTGGGCGTTTAACGCCAGAAAGGGGCACCAGATTGGCGTTAAACGCCAGGAAGGGGCAAGAAGCTGGCGTTAAACGCCAAAAATGGGCATCAGCCCGGCGTTTAACGCCAGGATTGGCAGAAGGAGAATTTTTGCTCACCACTTGGTGCAGGGATGAATTATCTTTGACACCTCAGGATCTGTGGACCCCACAGGATCCCCACCTACCCCACCACTCTCTCTCTTCTTCACCCATTCACCAATCACCTCAACACCTCTTTCCCAAAAACCCCTCACCTATCAAATCCCACCATTCTCTTCACCACTCACATCCATCCTTCATAAAACCCCATCTACCTCACCATTCAAATTCAAACTACTTTCCCTCCCAAACCCACCCATATTGGCCGAACCCTACCCCCCTCTCCACCCCTATATAAACCCATCTTCACTCCTTCATTTTCACACAACCTAAACACTACTTCTCCCCCTTGGCCGAACCACAAAGCCACCTACATCTCCACTATTTCTTCTTCTTCTACTCTCTTCTTCCTTCTTTTGCTCGAGGACGAGCAAACCTTCTAAGTTTGGTGTGGTAAAAGCATTGCTTTTTATTTTTCCATAACCATTTATGGCATCTAAGGCCGGAGAAACCTCTAGAAAGAGGAAAGGGAAGGCAAAAGCTTCCACCTCCGAGTCATGGAAGATGGAGAGATTCATCTCAAGGGTGCATCAAGACCACTTCTATGAAGTTGTGGCCATGAAGAAGGTGATCCTCGAGGTCCCTTTCAAACTCAAAAAGAGTGAATATCCGGAGATTCGACATGAGATCCGAAGAAGAGGTTGGGAAGTTCTTACCAACCCCATTCAACAAGTCAGAATTTTAATGGTTCAAGAGTTCTATGCCAATGCATGGATCACCAAGAACCATGATCAAAGTGTGAACCCGGACCCAAAGAATTGGCTTACAATAGTTCGAGGGAAATGCTTAGATTTTAGTCCGAAAAATGTAAGGTTGGCATTCAACTTGCCCATGATGCAAGGAGATGAACACCCTTACACTAGAAGGGTCAACTTTGATCAAAGGCTAGGGGATGGTTGGAGTTTATCCAACGCTCAATCATTCCCACTAGCAACCGGTCCGAAGTCACTATAGACCGGGCTATCATGATTCATAGCATCATGATTGGAAAGGAAGTAGAAGTTCATGAGGTTATATCCCAAGAACTTTATAAGGTGGCGGACAAGTCCTCTACCTTGGCAAGGTTAGCCTTCGCTCATCTCATTTGTCACCTCTGTTATTCAGTTGGAATTGACATAGAGGGAGACACCCTCATTGATGAAGACAAGCCCACCACTAAGAAAATGATGGAGCAAACAAGAGATCACACTCATCATGAAATCCCTGAGATGCCTCAAGTGATGCACTTTCCTCCACAAAATTATTGGGAGCAAATCAACACCTCCCTAGGAGAATTGAGTTCTAACATGGGACAACTAAGGGTGGAGCACCAAGAACATTCCATCCTCCTCCATGAAATTAGAGAAGATCAAAGAATCTTGAGAGAGGAGCAACAAAGGCAAGGAAGAGACATTGAGGAGCTCAAGCACTCCATAAGATCTTCAAGAGGAAGAACAAGCCGCCATCACTAAGGTGGACCCGTTCTTTAACTTCCTTGTTCTTTATTTTCCTATTTTTCGAATTTTCATGCTTATGTTTATCTATGTTTGTGTCTTATGATCATTAGTGTCTTAGTGTCTATGCCTTAAAGTTATGCATGTCCTATGAATCCATCACTTTTCTTAAATAAAAAATGTTCTTAATTGAAAAAGAGAAGAATTGTATGAATTTTGAATTTTATAACAGATTAATTATTTTGATGTGGTGGCAATACTTTGACTTCTGAATGTATGCTTGAACAGTGCATATGTCTTTTGAATTTGTTGTTCATGAATGTTGGCTCTTGAAAGAATGATGAAAAAAGGAGACATATTACTGAGGATCTGAAAAATCATAAAAATGATTCTTGAAGCAAGAAAAAGCAGTGAATACAAAAAAAAAAACAAAAAAAAAGAAAAAAATTTAAAGTCATGATCCAAGGCAAAAAGAGTGTGCTTAAGAAACCTGGACACCTCTAATTGGGGGCTCTAGGAAAGCTGAGTCACAATCTGAAAAGGTTCACCCAGTTATGTGTCTGTGGCATGTATGTATCCGGTGATAATACTGGAAGACAAAGTGCTTTGGGCCACGGCCAAGACTCATAAAGTAGTTGTGTTCAAGAATTATCATACTTAACTAGGAGAATCAATAACACTATCTGGATTCTGAGTTCCTATAGAAGCCAATCATTCTGAATTTCAAAGGATGGAGTGAGATTCCAAAACTGTTCAGAGGCAAAAAGCTAAAAGCTCCGCTCATCTAATTAATACTGATCTTCCTAGATGTTTGTGGAATTCATTGCATGTTCTCTTCTTTTTATCTTATTTGATTTTCAGTTGCTTGGGGACAAGCAACAATTTAAGTTTGGTGTTGTGATGAGCGGAAAATTAATACGCTTTTTGGCATTGGTTTTAGTATGTTTTAGTTAGTTTTTATTATATTTTTATTATTTTTTATTTAAAATTTACTTTTCTGGACTTTACTATGAGTTTATGTGTTTTTCTGTGATTTCAGGTATTTTCTGGCTGAAATTGAGGGACTTGAGCAAAAATCTGATTCAGAGGCTAAAAAGGACTACAGATGCTGTTGGATTCTGACCTCCCTGCACTCGAAGTAGATTTTCTGGAGCTACAGAAACATAATTGGCGCGCTCTCAATTGCGTTGAAAAGTAGAGATTCTGGGCTTTCCAGCAATGTATAATAGTCCATACTTTGCCTGAGATTTGATGGCCCAAACAGGTGTTCCAAGTCAGCTCAAGAATTTTGGCGTAAAACGCCGGAACTGGCACAAGAATGGGAGTTAAACGCCCAAACTGGCACAAAAGCTGGCGTTTAACTCCAAGAAAAGTCTCTACACGAAAATGCTTCAATGCTCAGCCCAAGCACACACTAAGTGGACCCGGAAATGGATGTTTATGTCATTTACTCATTTCTGTAAACCCTAAGCTACTAGTTCTCTATAAATAAGACCTTTTGCTATTGTATTTTCATCTTGGTTCTTCCGGTTCCCTCTCTGGGGCCGAAGCCAATGATCACCATTATCACTTATGTATTTTCAACGGTGGAGTTTCTACACACCATAGATTAAGGTGTGGAGCTCTGCTGTATCTCGAGTATTAATGCAATTACTATTGTTCTTCTATTCAATTCAGCTCATTCTTGTTCTAAGATATTCATTTGCACCCAAGAACATGATGAATGTGATGATTATGTGACGCTCATCATCATTCTCACTTATGAACGCGTTCCTGACAACGACTTCCGTTCTACAAGCAAACAAGGCTTGAATGTTTATCTCTTGGATTTCTTAATCAGAATCTTCGTGGTATATGCTAGAATTGATGGCGGCATTCAAGAGAATCCGGAAGGTCTAAACCTTGTCTATGGTATTCTGAGTAGGATTCAAGGATTGAATGACTGTGACGAGCTTCAAACTTCTGAAGGCTGGGCGTTAGTGACAGACGCAAAAGAATTACTGGATTCTATTCCAACCTGATTGAGAACTGACAGATGATTAGCCGTGCTGTGACAGAGCGCGTTGAACATTTTCACTGAGAGGACGGGACTGTAGCCATTGACAATGGTGATGCCCAACATACAGCTTGCCATGGAAAGGAGTAAGAAGGATTGGATGAAGATAGTAGGAAAGTAGAGAGACGGAAGGGACAAAGCATCTCCATACGCTTATCTGAAATTCTCACCAATGAATTACATAAGTATCTCTATCTTTATTTTATGCTTTATTCATAAATCATCTATAACTATTTGAATCTGTCTGACTGAGATTTACAAGATGACCATAGCTTGCTTCATACCAACAATCTCCGTAGGATCGACCCTTACTCGCGTAAGGTTTATTACTTGGACGACCCAGTGCACTTGCTGGTTAGTTGTGCGAAGTTGTGATAAAGAGTTGAGATTGCAATTGAGCGTACCATGTTGATGGTGCCATTGATGATCACAATTTCGTGCACCAGGGGGGAGTTCGGATAGCGGGAGTTTGTACTGCTCTTCTTGACATCTTAGACAAAACTCCCTTGAGTTCTTTGAGCTCTTTCCAAAAAACTGTGGAGGGCCTTCAGGGGAGGATTGTCCTTTATCAAGAGGAAGAGAAGAGGCTTCAGGGGGAGAATGATTGGCTGAAGGAGGAGCTGGCCCAGCTTCAGGAGAGGGAGAAGAAGTTAATGGGCCAGTGTGCCATGGTAGAGGGTTTAAAGAAGAAGGCGGAGCAAAATTATGTCAGGGTTTTTTTTTGAAAGTATTGATCTTTAAAGGCAGCTAGAGTTGAATCGGGAGGCCTATCAGGAGTTGGAGAATTCACTTGTTGAGAGCTCGGAGGAGGCTTGGAGGGTGTTTAAGGAACAGGTCGGAGTTATTGCTCCCGATTTGGACCTTTCACCTATCCATCCTGATAAGGTGGTCGTTGATGGGGCGATTGTCTCTCCTCCTCGTCCTAAGACCGATTCTGAGCTGAAGACTCGTGGGCAAAGGATTGTTGCGTCTCCTCCTCACGAGGAGCAACAAGAGGTATTCCTACCGAGTTCTTCTGAAGCTTCGACTTTCGTCGCCGAAGAGATTGCTCCGACCCCTTCGACTTCTGCAGCAGACCCGAGCTCTATTCCCCTTGATGACTCCAATCTTCCTTCTCAATGATTTCAGCTATTAGGGCCCGGCCCGGCTTGAGGGACCTTTTTGAACAATTTATTTTATGTGCTTGTGGTATTGGTTTCTAACATTTTGATCCTTAATAGGGTCATTAACAAAAAGGTATTTGTTTTGTTGGTCCTTTTTGGATAAGGGCCTTTAACAAAATATTTTGATTATGCCTGTTTGTGGATTATTTTGACGCTTTGGTCTTCTTGAGGTTTTAAAACCGTTTGTGGGAAAAAACTTTTGTCGTGTGGGCTGTTTTTGTCTAAGTTAGACCATTTCGTTTGCTGAAAAAACTCTTTTTTGAAAATTTGAGAAAGCCTTCGCTTCTACCCTTGGGGGGTTTTCCTATCTCTTTTGTATTCCTTACATATTCAATTTTTGCTTATTGAATTGTTTTTGTAACTTAGATTATTTTTGCGATGCATTTTGATTTTCTCTCGGGTTTTCCGGCTAGTGAGTCGCTTGTTTCCGATTTTATCATGATCGTTTTACGTAACCTCTTTACACCAACTTGTACCTCGTCGTTTTATTCTGCCGACTGTTTTGAGGGTTACCTGAAACTGTAGGTTGATCTCAGATGATATCTTTTGTACTGATTGGAGATGACGGGTCCGGCTTGTGTGTGGCAGCCGAAGCTGTCGTGTCTGACCTGTTGGACTGGCAATGCTGCTGATCCTTCGTCACCGGAGGGTGGTGGTACCTGCAAGGGACTCCGATGCTTAAGTTAGCAAGGGTATTAAGCAGGTTTTTTTTAGTAGAATCAGAGTATGAGTTATACCTGGGTGCTCTTGTGTATTTATAATGGTGTAGAGCGACCTTCTTTAGATAAGATAAGTTAGTTATCTTTATCTTATCTTATCTTATCTTTGAGTGAGGTCATCTTATCTTTAAGGGAATTGCCCTTATCTCTATAGGATTTGGGATGCCTTTGGATTTGGGCCGTGTTCCTCTATGTGGGCCTTTCTTAGGCTTTTCTAGTGATTTAGCTGAGCTCTTTGAAGAGAGGTCGGATTGTCCTGACTTGAGGAGGTTGGTCGTCTTATCAGTAGAACATCCCGGATCGGACAGCTCGACCCAGGGTATGAACAGTGCCCCTGCTCGAGCTCAGTCTTTCTTTTGAGGTCGAATCTTAGTTTTTAGGACTTCGATCCTTCTGTGGTGAAGCCGGACTCAAGCATTTTGTCGACTTCTTTTTTGTAGAATTTGTCCTTTGAATGCGGAACGTTTCCTTTTGAATTTTTATTCTTTCTTAAACGCGCGTCTGCTTGCTTTGGGAATGCGCGAATGGTTTAATAACCTCATTAATTCTTTTAATGCTCCGTTTCTTTGTTCATTTTGATCTTTTCACAAAAACGGTTTCTCTTCTCTGTTTCTTTTGTTTATTTCACCGCTTTACATTCGATTCTTGGTGAAGTTTTGATTTTGCTTGAGTTTATGTTGGAAAGCTTGCACCTTTTCATATTACCATGCTTGGTTATCACTGTGATGCATATTTTCTGGTTTTCTTTCGACCTTATGTATGCTTTTGGGTGGATTTCCTGGTAGTTTGGCGCTTTTTAGGGCTTCGCATGTTGCCGCTGCTTTTTGAACTGCTGGTAGTTTTTGTTTTTGAGGTTTTATGAACTACTATTTTGAAAAAGGTTGCTCCTTTGATGACTTTCGTCCTGTTGATAGTTTCTTTGTTGATAGAGACGACGATTTTTTGATGACTTTCCTTTGATTTTCGTCTTTTTCTTCTCGGGACGTTGCTTGTTGGAAGAGGGTTTTTTTTTACTGAGAGTTTTATTGGGATGTTAGCCTTGTATATTTTTTTGAGCCTTTACTCTCTGAAGGATGCCCCTGGACCTCGGTGTACGTCTTGGGGTCTTCCTTTTACTATTTTGTATGGTCGAAGTCATGTTTGTCCGAGATGTTTTCATGTCGTCCGAGCTGTTTTGGTTAGTAATCCATTTTCTTTTTTCTTGTTGTAGGACTAGTTGGCTATGTCTTCTCGCAAAAATATTGTCGAGACGTCTTCCAAGATTCCTAAGGGTATGTTTGGTGGACGAAATTGTGATCTTATTCATTGTAATTGGATTTTAGAAATTGGCACGAGTGGACACAACTCCGTTCAACTAACCAGCAAGTGTACTGGGTCGTCCAAGTAATAAACCTTACGCGAGTAAGGGTCGATCCCACAGAGATTGTTGGTATGAAGCAAGCTATGGTCACCTTGCAAATCTCAGTTAGGCAGAAAAAAGAGGAATTGTGATTATAAATAATAAAAAGGAATAATAAAAGGGATAGAAAACTTATGCAGATTCATTGATAGGAATTTCAGATAAGCGGATGGAGATGCTGTAGAGCCCAAGGACGCCTGCTCTCCTACTGCTTCTACTCAATCCTTCTTACTCCTTTCCATGGCAAGCTTTGTATAGGGGTTCACCATCAACTGTGGCTACTTTCATCCTCTCGGGAAAATGATCCTATGCGGTTGTCAGTCGCACGGCTAATCGTCTGGAGGCATCACCCATGGCTGATAGCTACATCCCATCCTCGCAGTGAAAACTAATGCTCACGCACTCTGTCACAGTACGGCTAATCACCGGTTGGTTCCCGCTCCTACTGGAATAGAATCCCTCTTTTGCGTCTGTCACTAACGCCCAGCAGGTTACAAGTTTGAAGCACGTCACAGTCATTCATTACCGGAATCCTACTCGGAATACCACAGACAAGGTTAGACTTTCCGGATTCCCAGGATCCTACTCGGAATACCACAGACAAGGTGAGACTTTTCGGATCCTCATAAATGCCGCCATCTATCTAGCTTATACCATGAAGATTCTGTTGGGGAATCTAAGAGATACGCATTCAAGCTCTGTTGCATGTAGAACGGAAGTGGTTGTCAATCACGCGCGTTCATAAGTGAGAATGATAATGAGGGTAATCTGACTCATAACATTCATCATGTTCTTGGGTACGAATGAATATCTTGGAATAAGAATAAGAGAGATTTGAATAAAAGATAATAGAATTTCATTAATACTTGAGGTACAGCAGAGCTCCACACCCTTAATCTATGGTGTGCAGAAACTCCACCGTTGAAAATACATAAGCAAAAGAGGTTCAGGCATGGCCGAATGGCCAGCCTCCTCAACGTGATCAATGATCTCCTAAGATGAAGAATAAAACAAAACTGAGACCAAAGATGTCTAATACAATAGATAAATGTTCTATATATACTAGACTAGCTACTAGGGTTTACATGAGTAAGTAATTGATGCATAAATTCACTTCCAGGGCCCACTTGGTGTATGCTTGGGCTGAGCTTGATTAATCCACGAGCTGAGGCATCTCTTGGAGTTGAACTCTGAGTTATGACGTGTTTTGGGCGTTCAACTCCGGATAATGACGTTTTTCTGGCGTTTAACTCCAGACAGCAGCGTGTACTTGGCGTTCAACGCCAAGTTACGTCGTCAATCTTCGAATAAAGTATGGACTATTATATATTGCTGGAAAGCCCTGGATGTCTACTTTCCAAAGCCGTTGAGAGCGCGCCAATTGGAGTTCTGTAGCTCCAGAAAGTCCATTTCGAGTGCAGGGAGGTCAGATTCCAACAGCATCAGCAGTCCTTTTGTCAGCCTTCTTTCAGAGTTTTGCTCAAATCCCTCAATTTCAGCCAGAAATTACCTGAAATCACAGAAAAACACACAAACTCATAGTAAAGTCCAGAAATGTGAATTTAACATAAAAACTAATGAAAACATCCCCAAAAGTAGCTCAAACTTACTAAAAACTATATAAAAACAATGCCAAAAAGCGTATAAATTATCCGCTCATCACAACACCAAACTTAAATTGTTGCTTGTCCCCAAGCAACTGAAAATCAAATAGGATAAAAAGAAGAGAATATACTATAAGGTCCAAAATATCAATGAATATTAATTTAATTACATGAGCGGGACTTGTAGCTTTTTGCTTCTGAACAGTTTTGGCATCTCACTTTCTCCTTTGTAGTTTAGAGTGATTGGCATCTCTAGGAACTTAGAATTTTAGATAGTGTTATTGACTTTCCTAGTTAAGCATGTTGATTCTTGAACACAGCTACTTATGAGTCTTGGCTGTGGCCCTAAGCACTTTGTCTTCCAGTATTACCACCGGATACACAAATGCCACAGACACATAACTGGGTGAACCTTTTGTGACTCAGCTTTGCTAAAGTCCCCAGTTAGTGGTGTCCAGAGCTCTTAAGCACACTCTTTTGCTTTGGATCACGACTTTAACCATTCAGTCTCAAGCTTTTCACTTGGACCTTCATGACACAAGCACATGGTTAGGGACAGCTTGATTTAGCCGCTTAGGCCTGGATTTAGATTCCTTGGGCCCTCCTATCCATTGATGCTCAAAGCCTTGGATCCTTTTTACCCTTGCCTTTTGGTTTTAGGGGCTATTGACTTTTTCTACTGCTCTTTCTTTTTCTTTTCGCCATTTTTTTTCGCAAGCTTACTTTTTCACTGCTTTCTCTTGCTTCAAGAATCAATTCATGAATTCTTCAGTTCATCAATAACATTTCTCTTTGTTCATCATTCTTTCAAGAGCCAACAATTTTAACACTCATAAACAACAAGATCAAAAATATGCACTGTTCAAGCATTCATTCAGAAAACAAAAAGTATTGCCACTACATCAATATAATTAAATTAAATTCACTAATAATTTCGAAAATTATGTACTTCTTGTTCTTTTGAATTAAAACATTTTTCATTTAAGATAAGTGAAGGACTAATGGATTTTATTCATAGCTTTAAGGCATGGTTACACACTAATGATCATGAAGTAGAGACACAAAACATAGATAAACATAATAATTAAAAACTGAAAACAGAAAGAAAAATAAAGAACAAGGAATGAATCCACTTGAGTGAGGGTGGCGCCTTCTTGAAGGTCCAATGGTGCTTTTTGAGCTCCTCTATGTCTCTTCCTTGCTTCTGTTGAATGATTCATAGTAATTTTGGTGTTTCTACCCTTAGTTGCTTCCAATATTTGTGTGGAGGATAACTTATCCCCTGAGGTATCTCAGGGATCTCTTGATTTGCAGCCACATGTTCTAACCAACTGAGCTATTCCAGCTTATATATAAGTCTTTCCATCTCCCAAGACTCAGAGGTGGAAGCTTTTGTCTTTTCTTTGAGGTTTCTCTGGCCTTAGGTGCCATTAATGGTAATGGAAAAGCAAAAAGCTATGCTTTTACCACACCAAACTTAAAATATTGCTCGCCCTCGAGCAAGAAAAGAAAGAAGAGAAGAAGAAGAAGATGGAGGTGAGTGAGGGGAGATGGATTCGGCTATATGGGTGGGGTTGGGTGGGAAAGAGGAGGTTGATGTGAATGGTGAATGGGGTGATTGGGAAGAGGATTTGAGGTGATTGATGAAGAAGATTGGGAATTGTGACATGGGGAATTCAAATCACAAAAATAGGATTAGGAGGGAAAGTGGGAATATGGTAGGTGGGGATCCTGTGGGGTCCACAGATCCTGAGGTGAAAAGAAATACCATTCCTTCACCATATAGGCATGAAAAATGCCTTCATGCATCATTCTGGCATTCAAACGCCTATTGGTGCATGTTCTGGGCGTTCAACGCCCATGTGATGCATGTTTCTAGCGTTGAACGCCAGTTTCATGCTTGTTCCTGGCGTTCAGCGCCAGTTTGTCCTCTCTGTGCACCATCCTGGCGTTTAACGCCAGGTTGTTGCTTGTTTTGGGCGTTCAGCGCCAGAATGGTGCTCTGTTCTGGCGTTAAACGCCGGCCAGATGCACCTTCTGGGCGTTGAACGCCAGCCCGTGCGTCCTCCAGGGTGAAAAATTTTTTTCTTCTGTTTTTGACTCTGTTTTTAATTTCTTTGATTTTTTCGTGACTCCTCATGATCATGTACCTAATTCAACACAAAAATAACACCAAAACAAAATAAAATAAAATTAGATAAATAAAATTGGGTTGCCTCCCAACAAGCGCTTCTTTAATGTCAATAGCTTGACAGTGACTCTCATGGAGCCACAAGGTGATCAGGTCAATTTTAGTGTGTAGTCCCAACACCAAACTTAGAGTTTGGATATGGGGTTAGAACACCAAACTTAGAGTTTGGTTGTGGCCTCACAACACCAAACTTAGAGTTTGACTGTGTGGGCTCTTCTTGACCTTGAACTGAGAGAAGCTCTTCATGCTTACTCTCCTCTGTCACAGAGGGATGGCCATGTGCCTTGAAGACAAGGTAGTCCCCGTTTAATTGAAGGACTAACTCCCCTCTGTTGACATCTATCACAGCTCCTGCTGTGGCTAGGAAAGGTCTTCCTAGGATGATGCATTCATCATCTTCCTTCCTAGTGTCTAGGATTATGAAATCAGTAGGGATGTAAAGGCCTTCAACCTTTACTAGCACGTCCTCTACTATTCCATAAGCTTGTCTCATTGACTTATCTGCTAATTGTAATGAGAACAAGGCAGGTTGTACCTCAATGATTCCCAGCTTCTCCATTACAGAGAGTGGCATCAGATTTATCCCTGACCCAAGATCACATAGAGCTTTTTCAAAGCTCATGGTGCCAATGGTGCAAGGTATTAAGAACTTGCTAGGATCTTGTTTCTTTTGAGGTAGAGTTTTTTGAATCCAAGTATCCAGTTCACTAATGAGCAAGGGAGGTTCACTTTCCCAAGTCTCATTACCAAACAGCTTGGCACTCAGCTTCATGATAGCTCCTAAGTATTGAGCAACTTGCTCTCCAGTCACATCTTCATCCTCTTCAGAGGATGAATAGTCTTCAGAGCTCATGAATGGCAGAAGGAGATTTAATGGAATCTCTATGGTCTCTAGATGAGCCTCAGATTCCTCTGGATCCTTAATAGGAAACTCCTTCTTGCTTGAAGGACGTCCCAGGAGGTCCTCCTTACTAGGATTTTTGTCCTCCTCCTCCTTAGTGCATTCGGCCACTTTGATTAAATCAATGGCCTTGCACTCTCCTTTTGGATTCTCTTCTGTATTACTTGGGAGAATACTAGGAGGAGTTTCAATGACTTTCTTACTCAGCTGGCCCACTTGTGCCTCCAAATTTCTAATGGAGGATCTTGTTTCATTCATGAAACTGAAAGTGGCCTTTGACAGATCAGAGACTATATTGGCTAAATTAGAAGTGTTTTGTTCAGAATTCTCTGTCTGTTGCTGAGAAGATGATGGATATGGCTTACTATTACTCAGCCTATTGCGTCTACCATTGTTAAAGCCTTGTTGAGGCTTTTGTTGATCCTTCCAGGAGAAATTTGGATGATTTCTCCATGATGGATTATAGGTGTTTCCATAAGGTTCACCCATGTAATTAACCTCTGCCATGGCAGGGTTCTCAGGATCATAAGCTTCTTCAGAAGCTGCCTCTCTAGTGCTGTTGGATGCATGTTGCAGTCCGTTCAGATTTTGAGAGATTATGTTGACCTGTTGAGTCAACATTTTGTTCTGAGCCAATATGGCATTCAGAGCATCAATTTCAAGAACTCCTTTCTTCTGAGGTATCCCATTATTCACGGAATTCCTTTCAGAGGTATACATGAACTGGTTGTTTGCAACCATGTCAATGAGTTCTTGAGCCTCTTCAGGCGTTTTCTTCAGGTGAATAGATCCGCCTGCAGAATGGTCCAATGACATTTTCGAAAATTCAGAGAGACCATAATAGAATATATCTAACATGGTCCATTCTGAAAACATGTCAGATGGACATCTTTTGGTCAGCTGCTTGTATCTTTTCCAAGCTTCATAGAGGGATTCACCATCTTTTTGCTTGAAGGTTTGAACATCCACTCTCAGCTTGCTCAGCTTTTGAGGAGGAAAGAACTTATCCAAGAAGGCAGTGACCAGCTTATCCCAGGAGTCCAGGCTATCCTTAGGTTGTGAGTCCAACCATATTCTAGCTCTGTCTCTTACAACAAAAGGGAAAAGCATGAGTCTGTAGACTTCAGGATCAACTCCATTCGTCTTTACAGTCTCACAGATCTGCAAGAACTCAGTTAAAAACTGATAAGGATCTTCAGATGGAAGTCCATAAAACTTGCAGTTTTGTTGCATTAAAGCAACTAGTTGAGGCTTAAGCTCAAAGTTATTGGCTCCAATGGCAGGAATGGAGATGCTTCTTCCATCAAACTTGGATGTTGGCTTTGTGAAGTCACCAAGCATTCTCCTTGCATTATTATTATTATTATTTTCGGCTGCCATGTCCTTCTCTTGTTCGAAAATTTCTGAAAGGTAGTTTCTGGATTGTTGTAATTTAGCTTCTCTTAATTTTCTCTTCAGAGTCCTTTCAGGTTCTGGATCAATTTCAACAAGAGTGCCTTTTTCCCTGTTCCTGCTCATATGAAAGAGAAGAAAACAAGAAAAGAAAAAGGAATCCTCTATGTCACAGTATAGAGATTCCCTTATGTTAGTAGAAGAAGAAGGGGGGTAGAAGAATGAAGAAGAATTCGGATTTTTAGATGAAGAGAGGTGAAGAGAAGTGTTACTAATTAAATAATTAAATAGAAGAAGAAAAGAGAAGGAATATTTCGAAAATAATTTTTGAAAAAGAGGTTAGTAATTTTCGAAAATTAAAGATAAGATGAGATTAAAATTAAAATTTAAAACAAAAAGAATTTTTGAAAAAGAGAGGGAGAATTTTCGAAAATTAGAGAGGGATAGGTAGTTAGTTGGTTTTGAAAAAGATAAGAAATAAACAAAAAGTTAGTTAGTTGATTGAAAAAGATTTGAAATCAAATTTTGAAAAAGATAAGAGGATAAGAAGTTAGATAAGATATTTTGAAATCAAATTTTGAAAAAGATAAAATTTTTGAAAAAGATAAGATAAAAGATAAAAAGATAAGATAAAAATTTTAATAAAAAGATATTTTGAAAAAGATTTAAATTTTAAAAAGACTCAACTAACAAGAAACTACAAGATAAGATTCTAGAACTTAAAGATTGAACCTTTCTTAACAAGAAAGTAACAAACTTCAAATTTTTGAACCAATCACATTAATTGTTAGCATATTTTCGAAAATTAGATATAAAAGATAAGAAAAAGATTTTAAAAAAAAATAATTTTTAAAATTTTCGAAAATAATAAAAAAAATGAAAAAGATATGATTTTTGAAAAAGATTTTGAAAAGATAAGATTTTTAAAATTGAAATTTTGACTTGACTTGTAAGAAACAACTAATTTTAAAAATTTTTTGACCAAGTCAACCCAAAATTTCGAAATTTTGGAGGGAAATAAGGAAAAGATATTTTTTTGATTTTTGAATTTTGAATTATGAGAGAGAAAAACAAACAAAAATACTCAATGCATGAAATTTTTAGATCAAAACAATGAATGCATGCAAGAATGCTATAAATGTCAAGATGAACACCAAGAACACTTTGAAGATCATGATGAACATCAAGAACATAATTTTGAAAAATTTTTGATGCAAAGAAAACATGTAAGACACCAAACTTAGAAATCTTTAATGCATGGAAAATATGAATGCAAAAGTGCACATGAAAAACAACAAAAGACACAAAACAAGAAATCATCAAGATCAAACAAGAAGACTTGTCAAGAACAACTTGAAGATCATGAAGAACACTATGAATGCATGGGATTTTCGAAAAAAATGCAAGAAAAATTTTAAAGCATGCAATTGACACCAAACTTAAAAGTTAACACAAGATTCAAACAAGAAACACAAAATATTTTTGATTTTTATGATTTTCTAATTTTTTTGTATTTTTATTAATTTTTGTTTTCGAAAATATTTTGGAAAAACGAAAAAATAAAAGAAAAATTTTTGAAAAAGATTTTTGGGAAGAAAATTACCTAATCTGAGCAACAAGATGAACCGTCAGTTGTCCATACTCGAACAATCCCCGGCAACGGCGCCAAAAACTTGGTGGACGAAATTGTGATCTTATTCATTGTAATTGGATTTTAGAAATTGGCACGAGTGGACACAACTCCGTTCAACTAACCAGCAAGTGTACTGGGTCGTCCAAGTAATAAACCTTATGCGAGTAAGGGTCGATCCCACAGAGATTGTTGGTATGAAGCAAGCTATGGTCACCTTGCAAATCTCAGTTAGGCAGAAAAAAGAGGAATTGTGATTATAAATAATAAAAAGGAATAATAAAAGGGATAGAAAACTTATGCAGATTCATTGATAGGAATTTCAGATAAGCGGATGGAGATGCTGTAGAGCCCAAGGACGCCTGCTCTCCTACTGCTTCTACTCAATCCTTCTTACTCCTTTCCATGGCAAGCTTTGTATAGGGGTTCACCATCAACTGTGGCTACTTTCATCCTCTCGGGAAAATGATCCTATGCGGTTGTCAGTCGCACGGCTAATCGTCTGGAGGCATCACCCATGGCTGATAGCTACATCCCATCCTCGCAGTGAAAACTAATGCTCACGCACTCTATCACAGTACGGCTAATCACCGGTTGGTTCCCGCTCCTACTGGAATAGAATCCCTCTTTTGCGTCTGTCACTAATGCCCAGCAGGTTACAAGTTTGAAGCACGTCATAGTCATTCATTACCGGAATCCTACTCGGAATACCACAGACAAGGTTAGACTTTCCGGATTCCCAGGATCCTACTCGGAACACCACAGACAAGGTGAGACTTTCCGGATCCTCATAAATGCCGCCATCTATCTAGCTTATACCACGAAGATTCTGTTGGGGAATCTAAGAGATACGCATTCAAGCTCTGTTGCATGTAGAACGGAAGTGGTTGTCAATCACGCGCGTTCATAAGTGAGAATGATAATGAGGGTAATCTGACTCATAACATTCATCATGTTCTTGGGTACGAATGAATATCTTGGAATAAGAATAAGAGAGATTTGAATAAAAGATAATAGAATTTCATTAATACTTGAGGTACAGCAGAGCTCCACACCCTTAATCTATGGTGTGCAGAAACTCCACCGTTGAAAATACATAAGCAAAAGAGGTTCAGGCATGGCCGAATGGCCATCCTCCTCAACGTGATCAATGATCTCCTAAGATGAAGAATAAAACAAAACTGAGACCAAAGATGTCTAATACAATAGATAAATGTTCTATATATACTAGACTAGCTACTAGGGTTTACATGAGTAAGTAATTGATGCATAAATTCACTTCCGGGGCCCACTTGGTGTATGCTTGGGCTGAGCTTGATTAATCCACGAGCTGAGGCATCTCTTGGAGTTGAACTCTGAGTTATGACGTGTTTTGGGCGTTCAACTCCGGATAATGACGTTTTTCTGGCGTTTAACTCCAGACAGCAGCGTGTACTTGGCGTTCAACGCCAAGTTACGTCGTCAATCTTCGAATAAAGTATGGACTATTATATATTGCTGGAAAGCCCTGGATGTCTACTTTCCAACGCCCTTGAGAGCGCGCCAATTGGAGTTCTGTAGCTCCAGAAAATCCATTTCGAGTGCAGGGAGGTCAGATTCCAACAGCATCAGCAGTCCTTTTGTCAGCCTTCTTTCAGAGTTTTGCTCAAATCCCTCAATTTCAGCCAGAAATTACCTGAAATCACAGAAAAACACACAAACTCATAGTAAAGTCCAGAAATGTGAATTTAACATAAAAACTAATGAAAACATCCCCAAAAGTAGCTCAAACTTACTAAAAACTATATAAAAACAATGCCAAAAAGCGTATAAATTATCCGCTCATCAATGTTCCACTGGCTGGACTCCCTCGTGTTGATGTGTGTCTCCGTGGTATATGCTGAGTTCTGTGCAGAGCTGAGAAAATGTCATAGGATTTGTAGTAATTGTGCCTAGGAGAAAGATTATGAGCTTGTAGTACCTGATTCTGACGAGAGGGTTTGTTTCTCGACCTCGGTTCAGGGGGAGCGTCCCTTCTTTTATGCCTATGACTATTTTTTCAGCCAGCTGAACATTACGTTCCCTTTTACTTCCTTTGAGACTGACTTGTTGTGGTCGTGTAACGTTGCTCCATCCCAGCTCCATCCGAACTCTTGGGGTTTTATCAAGATCTTTCAGTTGCTTTGCCAAGAATTAGATGTTACGCCTTCTCAAACTCTCTTTCTATACCTCTTTGTTCTGACTAAGCCTGGGACTACCAAAAAGAAAGCTTCTTGGGTTTCTTTCAGGTCTGCCCAAGGGCACAAAGTCTTTTCCATGTATGATGAGTCCTTTAGGGACTTTAAGAACTATTTTTTCAAGGTTCAAGCTGTTGAGGGAGCTTGACCTTTTTTCCTAGAAGCGAATGGTGAACCTGCCTTCCCTTTGTGTTGGCAGAAGAATGTTGTAGTGTCTCGATACTCGTGGAAGATGCTTGATGAGGTCGAGCTGGCCTTTGTAAATGTGTTGGAGGATATTTGGGGGGAACCTCTTCATCTTGACACAAAGAGATTCTTGGGGGACCCTTCTCTTGTCCGAGCCAAACTGGGTAGAGACCGACTTCTTTTGTTATGTTTTGTTTTTACTTTTTTCCCTCCAGTTTTGTAACTTGTTTTGATTTATTTTTTCAGAGATGGCCAAGACCAATGATTCCATGAAAGCCTTTAAAAAGGCGAGGAAAGCTACTGCTGTATAAAATATCTTGGCCAAGGCTGCAGGGGAGGGATCTTCTCAAGTTCCTCCTAAGAGGCCGATCTCGAGTTTTATTGGGCCGAGGAGGGTGATCCTAACACCTCAGGTCCATTTAGTTAATCATTCCCAAACCTCTGCTGTTACTTCTTCTCATACTGCCATTCCTCCTTTAAAAAGACCCCGGACTGTCGAGCCTTTGTGAGATTAGATGAGGACACAACATTGAAACATAAGGAGAGCTATGTTACCACCTATAGAGAGATGATGGATCTTAGGAACAGCTTGGAATTTGTCCAGGCTGATTATACCGAACTCCAAGGTCACCTTGTAGGCAGTGTTAATACTGCTTTATGAGAATCTGAAGGAGCAAGTTCGAGTTCTTGCGCCGGAGCTTGACCTTGACCGATCTTGAGTTCTATTGGGCTGAAGAGGGTGATCCCAACACCTCTGCTGCTACTTCTTCTCCTACTATCGTTCCTCCTCCAAAAAGATCCCAGACTGTCAAGCCTTTTAATCTAGATGCTCCTGACTTTGATGCTGTCGGGTTTGTTGATAAGCAGATTGCTCCTTATGGTGTCATGCCTACTGATGATGTATCCATTCTTCATCATTTGGATTTTATCACTCGGAGTGGCATTAAACTAGCACACATGGGAGCAGCTTTATACCGGATCACTCAAGATCTTCCTATCCATGCTACAAAGGCCTTTATAGAGGAGGCCAAGTCAGAGTTTGACCGGATTAAGGGTTTAAAAGAGGAGCTTGAGGTGAAAGTGACCAAGCTGGAGATGGAGTTGGAGGGGGAGAAGACTCGGGCTATTGGTCTGGCGGCCTCTGTGAGATTAGCTGAGGACACATCGTTGAAACATAAGGAGAGCTATGTTACCACTTATAGAGAGATGATGGATCTCAGGAACAGCTTGGAATTTGTCCGGGCTGATTATACCAAACTCCAAGGTCACCTTGTAGGCAGTGTTAATGCTGCTTATGAGAATCTGAATGAGCAAGTTCGAGTTCATGCGCCGGAGCTTGACCTTTCCCTTTTCTGCCTGGACAACATTGTTATGGATGGTAAGATTGTTCCTGATGATCCTGATGATGATGATGATGTCGGCCCTCTTGTTGTTTCTTGTGCAAAAACCTCTAATATTCCGCCCTCCTCTACTTCGGCTAAAGTCGCTCAACCGGAGTCTGATCCCGATGTTCAAATTCTGAACCGAGATGATGGAACAGTAGATGTAGTGCCCCTTCAGACTCGGGCTCCTTTGCCCCGAGGTGCTACCGCTGGAGAGTCTCTGAACCCTATGTAGTTTTTATGAATTTTCTTGGCTGTGTATGGCCCGATCTGTGGGTCTTTAAACTCTTTTTGTGGTTTCGTTATTTTGTTCTCTGAACACTTTTAGTTGCTTTGCTGTTAGCAACTTTATTTTGGGAAAAACAAAGTATTTTCTTAGGCTTCTTTGAGGCCGACTTTAGGTGTTCTCTTTGAGCCTTGTTAATATTATAACTTCGTTTTCTTTCATAACATGTTTGTCTGCATCTGTCTGGTACCTTTTTGGGATGTCGGAGCCTTGTTGTCTGACCTCTTGTGATTGCCTCTGTATATTTATACTTGTGACTTGATTTTGAGGTTGTGGATGTTGGGGTCCAACTTGTATGTTGACTTCCCTCCTTCGATCTGAAGTTATTTTTAGTAATCCTCTTTCTTGGACCTTTGTCAGGTCTCTTTCAAGGATTACTTTTTATAAATTTTTGGTTTTGAGGCCGACTTCTTTATGTTGGTCCCTTATAAGTTATTTTTAGCAATCCTCTTTTTTAGGGCTGGCCAGGCCTCTTTCCAGGGATTGACTTTTTATAACTTGTTATTGCGACGACTGGTCTGACTTCTTTACGTCGGCCTGTCTTTTAAGTTATTTATAGCAACCCATTTTATTAAGACCTCATCAGATCCTTTCTATGGATTGCTTTCGATAACTTCTTGCATTATTCTGTTTTTGTCGCTTTTTCATCTTTGCCGATATTGTAGAGACTGGGTTTTGTTCCCCGTTTGGTTGACCTTTTGATGAATTTGGTTTTCATCTATTTTGGTCCTTTTCATGATCGAGCAGTGAATTTGATTTTCACTTTTTGCTGACCTTGTAGCTTTATAATCGGGCGATGAATTTTTAGCGTTTCAGATTAATGCGTCTTGAGTATTTATAGAGAATCTAAAACTTTATTCAAAGAGAATGCAAATATATATATGTGGGTGTTTTATCCCTCTAAGTCGGGCAATTTGTAGATCTTGGCTTGGTACCTCATTAAAAAATATTTTCAGGAAAAAGAGTGCGCCTTATCCTAAGATCTTTATTACCTCTAACTGTAGTACCTTCTTAAGTTGCAGGCGTGCCATGACCTTGGGAGCTCTCGCCCTTCGAATTCGAACAGTCTGTAGTAGCCCTTTCCAAGTACCTCTACGACTCGGTAGGGTCCTTTCCAGTTTGCCGCCAGCTTTCCTTCTCTGAGTCGAGTTATTCTGATATCATTTCGGATTAGGATGAGGTCATTCTCGGCAAAACCTCGCAGTACTACCTTTTGATTCTATCTTGAAGCCATTCGACGTTTCAATGACTCTTCCCTGATTCGAGCTCTTTCTCGAGTTTTTGGAAGTAGGACGAGTTCTTCCCTTTGAAGTTGGGAGTTGGCTTCTTCATTATAGTGAATCACTCTGGGCGATCCTTCTTCGATCTCCACTGGGATCATTGCCACCAATCCGTAAGCTAATCAGAAAGGTGATTCCTTTGTGGTGGAGTGTGGAGTTGTCTGATATGCCCATAGGACTTGCGGGAGCTCCTCCACCCAGGCTCCCTTTGCGTCCTGTAATCTCTATTTTAACTCGGCTAATATGACTTTGTTAGCAGCTTCTGCTTGTTCGTTGGCCTGAAGGTGTTCTACGGATGTGAATTGGTGTTTTATGTTCAGGCCGGTCACCAATTTTCTGAAGCCTGCATCTGTAAATTGAGTGCCATTATCTGTGGTGATGGAGTATTGAACCCCAAACCTTGTGACGATGTTTCTATACAGGAATTTTTGGCTTCTTTAAGCAGTGGCGTTAGCTAGGGGTTCCGCCTCGATCCATTTTGTGAAATAGTCTACCCCTACGATGAGAAATTTGACTTGTTCGGATCCTTGAGGGAAAGGACCGAGAAGGTCGAGTCCCCATTTTACGAATGGCAAGGGTGAGGTTATGCTGATGAGCTCCTCTGGTGGAGCGATGTGAAAGTTGGCATGTTTTTGGCATGGTAGACATGTCTTTACGAATTCTGTTGCTTCTTTTTGTAGAGTCGGCCAATAGAATCTGGCCTGGAGTACCTTTTTGGTAAGAGCCTGTGCTCCGAGATGGTTGTCACAGATGCCGCTGTGTTCTTCTTCTAAGACTTCCTTTGTATTGAAAGTCGGCACACATTTTAACAGTGGTGTTGAAATCCCTCTTTTGTATAGAGTATTATTTATGATTGTGTAGTGTTGTGCTTCCCGTTTTAACCTCTTTGCCTCTTTCTTATCTGTGGGGAGTGTTTCTGTTTTGAGATAGTTAATTATAGGAGTCATCCATCCTTTATACTGACCTGTTATGGCTAGGATTTTTTCCTCTTCCAAGATTGACAGGTTCTGAACTGTTTCTTGGATGAAGCTTCTATTGTTACCCCCTAGTTTGGTGCTGGCTGGTTTTGAGAGTGCATCAGCTCGGGCGTTCTGTTCTCGGGGTATGTGGCGGACCTCATATTCCCCGAGTTGTCCGAGCTGTTCCCTGGTTTTGTCCAGATACTTTTTCATGGTGGGATCTTTGGCTTGGTAGCTCCCCTTTATTTGCCCAAGCACACACCAAGTGGACCCCTGAAGTGGATTTTTACGTCATTTACTCATTTCTGTATATCCTAGGTTACTAGTTCACTATAAATAGGATATTTTGACATTGTATCTTTACCTCATGACACATTACACGTTTCTTATTGTATCTTCTATGGCATGAGTCTCTAAACCCCATGGTTAGGGGTGAGGAGCTCTGCTGTGTCTTGATGGATTAATGCAATTACTACTGTTTTTCATTCAATCACGCTTGCTTCTATTCTAAGATATCACTTGTTCCTCAACTTGATGAATGTGATGATCCATGACACTCATCATCATTTTCACCTATGAACGTGTGCCTGACAACCACCTCCGTTCTACTTTAGATTGAGTGGATATCTCTTGGATTCCTTAATCAGAATCTTCGTGGTATAAGCTAGAATTGATGGCGGCATTCAAGAGAATCCGGAAGGTCTAAACCTTGTCTGTGGTATTCTGAGTAGGATTCAAGGATTGAATGACTGTGACGAGCTTCAAACTCCTAAAGGCTGGGCGTTAGTGACAGACGCAAAAGAATCACTGGATTCTATTCCAACCTGATTGAGAACCGACAGATGATTAGCCGTGCTGTGATAGAGCGCGTTGAACATTTTCACTGAGAGGATGGGAGGTAGCCATTGACAACGGTAAAACCCTACATACAGCTTGCCATGGAAGGACCTTGCGTGCATGAAGAAGAAGATAGTAGGAAAGCAGAGGTTCAGAAGATAGAGCATCTCCAAAACCTCAACCTGTTCTCCATTACTGCAAAACAAGTATCTATTTCATGTTCTTTTACTTTTCACAATTAAACCTGAGAATTATTGATATCCTGACTAAGAGTTACAAGATAACCATAGATTGCTTCAAGCCGACAATCTCCGTGGGATCGACCCTTACTCATGTAAGGTATTACTTGGACGACCCAGTGCACTTGCTGGTTAGTTGTGCGGGATTGCAAAAGTGTGATTGTAATTTCGTGCACCAAGTTTTTGGCGCCGTTACCGGGGGTTGTTCGAGTTTGGACAACTGACGGTTTATCTTGTTGCTTAGATTAGGACTGTTTTATTGTTGTTGGTTTAGAGTCCTTTATTTGAGTTTAGTTTCATATTTTAAGTTTGGTGTCAATTGCATGTTTTTGTTTTCTTTTAATTTTTCGAATTTGCATCTTCTTAGTCCTTTCTTGATCTTTGAAAGTTCTAAGTTTGGTGTCATCTTGTTGTTTTTCTCTCTTTTCATTTCAAAAATCAAATCTTTTTCAAAATAATTTTCAATCATATCTTCTTAATTACTAATTCCAGAGTCTTTTTAATTAATTAATTAATTTAGTTTTCAATTTGCTTTGATTTTATTTTCTTTTAGTTTTCGAAATTTTATTCTATTTTCTTTCCCATTTATTTTATTATTTTCAGTCATCTTTAATTAAAAACAAATTTTTTTTTTATTTTACTTGCAATCCATATCATCTCCCTTTCTCCATCATGGACCTAAGTGGAGTTGAGCAGTCCAGAAGGACTCTGGGGTCATATGCTAACCCCATTACAGCTGCATATGGGAGTAGCATTTGTATACCTCCCATTAAAGCAAGCAGCTTTGAGCTAAACCCTCAACTCATTATCATGGTGCAACAAAATTGTCAATATTCCGGTCTTCCACAGGAAGAACCTACTGAGTTTCTGGCACAGTTCTTACAAATTGCTGACACAGTACATGATAAAGAGGTGGATCAGGATGTCTACAGATTATTACTGTTTCCATTTTCTGTAAAAGACCAAGCTAAGAGGTGGTTGAATAACCAACCCACAGCAAGCATAAAAACATGGAGACAGTTATCAGCCAAATTCCTAAATCAATTTTACCCTCCAAAAAGGATGACACAACTAAGGCTAGACATCCAAGGCTTTAAACAAGAGGATAATGAATCTCTTTATAATGCCTGGGAGAGGTACAGAGGTATGCTAAGAAAATGCCCCTCTGAAATGTTTTCAGAGTGGGTACAGTTAGACATATTCTACTATGGGCTTACGGAAAAAGCTCAGATGTCTCTATACCACTCAGCTGGTGGATCTATACATATGAGGAAGACGATTGAAGAAGCTCAAGAGCTCATAGATACTGTTGCAAGAAATCAATATCTATACTCAAGCAGTGAGTCGTCTACAAAAGAAGAAGCTATGGCAGTAACTACTGATCCCAATCCTCAAGAACAGATTGTTGAGCTTAATCAACAATTACTCCTGATGACAAAACAGTTAGCAGAATTTAAAGAGATGCTCCAAGAAACCAAAATTGCTAACAAGAATATAGAATCACAGTTGAATCAGACAAAACAGCAGTTATCTAAACAGATAACAGAAGAATGCCAAGCAGTTCAATTGAGGAGTGGGAAAACATTGAATAACACTGCTCAAAGTAGCAAAAAGCTAAGAAAGGAACAACTGACAGAGGATAACCAAACCACTGCCCAAAATCCCTCTGAGGACAGTAAGAGCCCAGAGAGGAATACTCCTGGCGTTCAAACGCCAGAAAAGGGGGGAAAGTTGGCGTTAAACGCCCATTCCTTGCCCAGTTTTGGCGTTCAAATGCCAGAAAGGGGGGAAAGTTGGCCTTAAACGCCCATTCCTCACCCATTCCTGGTGTTCAAATGCCAATGAAGAATCAGACACCTGAGAGTGCTGATAGTAACCCCTCTAAGAAGGCTTCTCCAACCACCTCTGTAGGGAATAAACCTACAGCAACTAAGGTTGAAGAATATAAAGCCAGAATGCCTTATCCTCAGAAACTCCGCCAAGCAGAACAGGATAAACAATTTGCCCGCTTTGCAGACTATCTAAGGACTCTTGAAATAAAGATTCCGTTTGCAGAGGCACTTGAGCAAATACCTTCTTATGCTAAGTTCATGGAAGAGATCTTAAGTCATAAGAAGGATTGGAGAGAAACTGAAAAAGTGTTTCTCACTGAAGAATGCAGTGCAGTCATTCTGAAGAGCTTACCGGAGAAGCTTCAAGATCCAGGAAGCTTTATGATACCATGCACATTAGAAGGTGCTTGTACCAAGACAGCCCTATGTGACCTTGGAGCAAGTATCAATCTAATACCTGCACCTACTATCAGAAAGCTTGGGTTGATTGAAGAAGTCAAACCAACCCGGATATGTCTCCAACTTGCTGATGGCTCAATTAAATACCCATCAGGCATAATTGAGGACATGATTGTCAAGGTTGGGCCATTTGCCTTTCCAACTGACTTTGTAGTGCTGGAAATGGAGGAGCACAAGAGTGCAACTCTCATCCTAGGAAGACCCTTCCTAGCAACTGGACGAACTCTCATTGATGTACAAAAAGGGGAAGTGACCCTAAGAGTCAATGAGGATGAGTTCAAGTTGAATGCTGTCAAAGCTATGCAGCATCCAGACACATCAAATGACTGCATGAGCGCTGACATTATTGACTCTTTAGTGGAAAAGATCAATATGACTGAGAGTCTTGAATCTGAGCTTGAGGATATCTTTAAAGATGTTTAGCCTAACCTGGAGGAACCAGAGGAAATACAAGAACCTCTGAAAATTCCTCAGGAAGATGATAAGTCTCCTAAACCCGAGCTCAAGCCACTGCCACCATCCCTGAAGTATGCATTTCTGGGAGAAGGTGACACTTTTCCAGTGATCATAAGCTCTGGTTAATTTCACAGGAAGAGGAAACACTAATTCAAGTGCTAAGGACACACAAGACAGCTCTTGGGTGGTCCATAAGTGATCTTAAGGGCATTAGCCCAGCAAGATGCATGCACAAGATCCTATTGGAAGATAATGCCAAGCCAGTGGTTCAACCACAGAGGCGGCTAAATCCAGCCATGAAGGAGGTGGTGCAGAAAGAGGTCACTAAGTTACTAGAGGCTGGGATTATTTATCCTATTTCTGATAGCCCCTGGGTGAGCCCTGTCCAAGTTGTCCCCAAGAAGGGAGGCATGACAGTGGTTCATAATGAAAAGAATGACCTGGTTCCTACAAGAACAGTTACAGGGTGGCGCATGTGTATTGACTACAGAAGGCTCAATACAGCCACCAGGAAGGATCATTTTCCTTTACCATTCATAGACCAAATGCTAGAAAGACTAGCAGGTCATGATTACTACTGCTTTTTGGATGGCTATTCCGACTATAATCAAATTGCAGTGGACCCTCAATATCAAGAGAAAACAGCATTCACCTGTCCTTCTGGCGTGTTTGCTTACAGAAGAATGCCTTTTGGTCTATGCAATGCACCTGCAACCTTTCAGAGGTGCATGCTCTCCATCTTCTCTGATATGGTAGAGAAATTCCTGGAAGTCTTCATGGATGACTTCTCAGTATTTAGAGACTCATTCAGCTCCTGTCTTGATCATCTAGCACTTGTCCTGAAAAGGTGCCAAGAGACTAACCTGGTCTTAAACTGGGAGAAATGTCACTTTATGGTGACTGAAGGAATTGTCCTTGGACACAAAATTTCAAGCAAGGGAATAGAGGTGGATCAAGCAAAGGTAGAGGTAATTGAAAAATTACCACCACTTGCTAATATTAAGGCAATCAGAAGCTTTCTGGGGCATGCAGGATTCTACAGAAGGTTTATAAAGGATTTTTCAAAAATTGCAAAACCTCCAAGCAACCTGCTAGCTGCTGACACACCATTTGTGTTTGACACACAGTGTCTGCAGGCATTTGAGACCCTGAAAGCTAAGCTGGTCACAGCACCAGTCATCTCTGCACCAGACTGGACATTACCATTTGAACTAATGTGTGATGCCAGTGACCATGCCATTGGTACAGTGTTGGGACAGAGGCATAACAAGCTTCTGCTCGTCATTTATTATGCTAGCCATGTTCTAAATGATGCACAGAAGAATTACACAACCACAGAAAAAGAGTTACTTGCAGTGGTTTATGCCATTGACAAGTTTAGATCCTATTTAGTAGGGTCAAAAGTGATTGTGTACACTGACCATGCTGCTCTTAAATACTTACTCACAAAGCAGGATTCAAAACCCAGGCTCATAAGGTGGGTGCTGCTTCTACAAGAGTTTGATATAGAAATAAGAGACAGAAAAGGGACAGAGAACCAGGTAGCTGATCATCTGTCCCGAATAGAACCAGTAGCAAGGGCGTCCCTCCCTTCTACTGAGATCTCTGAGACCTTCCCAGATGAGTAACTCTTTGCCATTCAGGAAGCTCCATGGTTTGCAGACATTGCAAATTATAAAGCTGTGAGGTTCATACCACAGGAGTACAGCAGGGTGCAAAGAAAAAAATTAATTTCAGATGCCAAGTACTACCTATGGGATGAGCCATATCGCTTTAAGAGATGTGCAGACGGAATAATCCACAGATGTGTACCTGGAGAGGAAGCACAAAGGATCCTGTGGCATTGCCATGGATCACAGTATGAGGGACATTTCGGAGGTGAGCGAACAGCTACTAAGGTCCTCCAATGTGGATTCCACTGGCCTACTCTCTATAGGGATGCCCGAGAGTTTGTGCGTATCTGTGACATTTGCCAAAGAGTTGGTAACTTGCCTCATGGTTATGCCATGCCTCAACAAGGGATCTTAGAGATTGAATTATTTGATGTATAGGGTATTGACTTCATGGGTCCCTTCCCACCATCATACTCAAACACTTATATTCTGGTGGCAGTAGACTATGTATCTAAATGGGTAGAAGCAATTTCCACACCCAATAATGATACCAAGACCGTGCTGAAATTCCTCTAGAAACACATCTTCAGCAGGTTTGGTGTTCCCAGAGTACTAATCAGTGATGGGGCACTCATTTCTGTAATAAACAGCTATACTCTGCTATGGTCCGATATAGAATTAGTCACAAAGTAGCAACTCCGTATCATCCACAGACAAATGGACAATCTGAAATCTCTAATAGAGAGCTAAAAAGAATCCTGGAACGGACTATTATTGCCCGTAGAAAGGATTGGGCAAAGAGCTTGGATGATGCTCTGTGGGCATACAGAACAGCATTCAAGACTCCTATAGGAACCTCTCCATACCAACTTGTGTATGGGAAGGCTTGTCATCTGCCCGTGGAATTGGAACATAAAGCCTACTGGGCAACCAGATTCCTAAACATGGATGCTAAGTTAGCTGGTGAAAAAAGATTGCTCCAGCTAAATGAGCTAGAGGAGTTCAGACTCAGTACCTTTGAAAAAGCAAAAATCTATAAGGAAAAGGCAAAGAAGTGGCATGACAAAAAGTTGTCATCCAGAGTCTTTGAGCCAAGACAAAAAGTTCTGCTCTTCAACTCTAGGCTCAGACTATTCCCAGGAAAACTTAAATCCCGATAGAGGGGTCCATATGTGATTACAGGAGTCTCACCATATGGATATGTTGAGCTTCAGGATATTGATTCTGACAAAAAGTTCATTGTTAATGGACAGAGGATCAAACATTACCTTGAAAGTAATTTTGAGCAGGAATGCTCAAAACTGAGGCTTGAATGAGTCTCAGTAAAGGTCCAGCTAAAGACAATAAAGAAGCACTTGCTGGGAGGCAACCCAGTCATTAGCAGGTTATTTGTTCTATAAAAGTTTGATATACATTCTTCAAGGTTGATCATTGAAATTGAAGGAATTCACAGAGTTACAGAAGGATTCAGTGCACAAAGCAGAGAAAAGGAGCTTGCTGGCAAGAAAATGCCAGTAAGGGGTACTCTGGGCGTTAAGTGATAAAGGGGTTTCTGGCATTTAACGCCAGCCAGGGCACCTGGCTGGGCGTTAAACGCCCATAATGGCCACCAAGTGGGCGTTAAACGCCAGAATGGATACCATTCTTGGCGTTTAACGCCAGAAAGGTAGGGGACAAAGATTTTGTTTTCCACTTCAAATTTTTTCAAACTTTCTTATTTTGATCCATAATTTTTTTGCATAAACACATTACAAACTTTCATCATTCACCTTCAATTTTCAAAAAATTAAACAACTTTCTAAATCATTCTCAAAATCTCTTTCAAATCCTTTCCAAATCTTTTTCAAAAACTCAAATATCTTCTCAAATTCTTTCCATATCTTCTCAAATCTCCTTCAAAATTTTCAAAATCTCTCCCCCTTCCTTATAAATAACACTCGGCCATCCCCCTCTCCCCACCATTCGAATTTGCTCTCCTCCTCTCTATCCTCTTTCCTTTCTTTTGCTTGAGGGCAAGCAAACCTCTAAGTTTGGTGTGCTTTTCCATGATCACTAAGCCAAGATTTATCAAGATCATGGCTCCTAAGGGAAAACAAACCAATTCAAGAGGCAAGAAAGAGAATACTCCAAAGAATCTTTGGAGTCAAGAGAAGTTCTTAACCAAAGAACATGCAGACCATTACCACAAAATAATGGGTCTGAGGTCAGTGATCCCGGAAGTTAAATTCGATCTGAAAGGAGACGAATATCCGGAGATCCAAGAGCAAATTCGAAACAGAGGATGGGAAGTTCTAACCAACCCTGAGACAAAGGTTGGAAGAAATATGGTTCAGGAATTCTACTCAAATCTGTGGCTGACAGATAAGCAGAGAATGACGGGAACTGCTTTTCATACCTACAGATCCATGGTCAGAAGAAGAATTATTTACTTCCATCTGGACAAAATAAGAGAGGTCTTCAAATTGCCTCAACTGCAAGATGATCCTGAATCCTTTAATAGGAGAATGGTGAGAGCAGATAAGGGGTTGGATCAAGTTCTAGAGGACATATGCCTCCCTGGAACTAAGTGAATAACCAATTCAAAAGATGTCGCAAACCAACTCAAGAGAGGAGATCTCAAACCAATTGCAAGAGGTTAGATAGACTTCATTGGGCGTTCTATATTGCCCACTAGCAACCGTTCTGAGGTCACCATCAAGAGAGCAGTGATTATTCATTGCATTATGCTGGAAAAAGAAGTGGAGGTTCATCATCTGATTGCTTGTGAGATTTACACAATTGCAAACAAGAATTCCACTGAAGCCAAATTGGCTTACCCAAGCTTAATCTCTTTGCTATGTAAAGATGTTGGGGTGAGGATGGGAGTAGATGAATTCATCCCAATTGAACATCCAATCACCAAGAAGTCAATGGAAGGACAAATGCAAGATAACTCTATCAAAAGGAGGGCGTAGGAGTTCCTCCCTGAACTTCCTGAAATTGACTACTGGGCCAGCCTAGAAGCATCTGTTGCCAAGCTACAAGAAACTATGGAACAAATTAAGGAAGAACAGCAGAATCAAAACTGCATGCTCTGTAAATTACTGAAGGAACAAGAGAAGCAGGGGCGTGAGCTACAGGAGCTGAAGCGCCAGAAGCTCTCCCTTGAAGGATCAAATACCCCACAAGTTGAGGGAGCATCCACTTCTCAAAATCAAGGTTGTTGAGTCCTAACTCTGTGATAACCTCTATCATTAGGAGTCTATTTTAGCGTCATTTAATTTTTTTTCTTTCTATTGCTATTAGTCTTATCTTATATTTATTTTTGAGTCTTGTTCTTAATTCATGATTAATAAAATTTAAGGTTCATGTCTTAAAGCTATGAATGTCCTATGAATCCATCACCTCTCTTAAATGAAAAATGCTTTAATCACAAAAGAACAAGAAGTACAGGATTTCGAATTTATCTCTGAAACTAGTTGAATTAGTTTGATGTGGTGACAATACTTTTTGTTTTCTGAATGAATGCTTGAACAGTGCATATGTCTTTTGAATTTGTTGATTAAAGAATGTTAAACTTGTTGGCTCTTGAAAGAATGATGAAAAAGGAGAAATGTTATTGAGGATCTGAAAAATTATCAAATTGATTCTTGAAGCAAGAAAAAGCAGTGAATTCAAAAAAAATTTATAAATATAAAAAGTGATCCAAGAGTGTGCTTAAGAACCTTGGACACCTCTAATTGGGGACTCTAGCAAAGCTGAGTCACAATCTAAAAAAGTTCACCCAGTTATGTGTCTGTGGCATATATGTATCCGGTGGTAATACTGGAAGACAGAGTGCTTTGGGCCACAGCCAAGACTTATAAAGTAGCTATGTTCAAGAATCATCATACTTAACTAGGAGAATTAATAACACTATCTGAATTCTGAGTTCCTATAGATGCCAATCATTCTAAACTTCAAAGGATAAAGTGAGATGCCAAAACTGTTCAGAAGCAAAAAGCTACTAGTCCCGCTCATCTAATTGGAGCTAAGTTTCATTGATATTTTATCCTGTTTGATTTTCAGTTGCTTGGGGACAAGCAACAATTTAAGTTTGGTGTTGTGATGAGCAGATAATTTATACGCTTTTTGGCACTGTTTTTAGTATGTTTTTAGTACATTTTAGTTAGCTTTTAGTATGTTTTTATTAGTTTTTATTTAAAATTCACTTTTCTAGGCTTTACTATGAGTTTGTGTGTTTTTCTGTGATTTCAGGTAATTTCTGGCTGAAATTGAGGGACCTGAGCAAAAATCTGATTCAGAGGCTGAAAAAGGACTGCAGATGCTGTTGGATTCTGACCTTCCTGCACTCGAAGTGGATTTTCTGGAGCTACAGAAGCCCAATTAGCGCGCTCTCAATTGCGTTGGAAATTAGACATCCTATGCTTTCTAGCAATGTATAATAGTCCATACTTTGCCCGAGATTTGATGGCCCAAACTGGCGTTGCAAATCAGCTTCAGAATTCCTGGCGTTTAACGCCGGAACTGGCACAAAAATTGGAGTTAAACGCCCAAACTGGCACAAAAGCTGGCGTTTAACTCCATGAAAAGTATCTACACATGAAAGCTTCAATGCTCAGCCCAAGCACACACCAAGTGGACCCCGAAAGTGGATTTTACGTCATTTACTCATTTCTGTATGTCCTAGGTTACTAGTTCACTATAAATAGGATATTTTGACATTGTATCTTTACCTCATGACACAATACACGTTTCTTATTGTATCTTCTATGGCATGAGTCTCTAAACCCCATGGTTGGGGGTAAGGAGCTCTGCTGTGTCTTGATGGATTAATGCAATTACTACTGTTTTTCATTCAATCACGCTTGCTTCTATTCTAAGATATCACTTGTTCCTCAACTTGATGAATGTGATGATCCATGATACTCATCATCATTCTCACCTATGAACATGTGCCTGACAACCACCTCCGTTCTACTTTAGATTGAGTGGATATCTTTTGGATTCCTTAATTAGAATCTTCGTGGTATAAGCTAGAATTGATGGCGGCATTCAAGAGAATTCGGAAGGTCTAAACCTTGTCTGTGGTATTCTGAGTAGGATTCAAGGATTGAATGACTGTGACGAGCTTCAAACTCCTGAAGGCTGCGCGTTAGTGACAGACGCAAAAGAATCATTGGATTCTATTCCAACCTGATTGAGAACCGACAGATGATTAGCCGTGCTGTGACAGAGCGCGTTGAACATTTTCACTGAGAGGATGGGAGGTAGCCATTGACAACGGTGAAACCCTACATACAGCTTACCATGGAAGGAGCCTTGCGTGCATGAAGAAGAAGACAGTAGGAAAGCAGAGGTTCAGAAGATAGAGCATCTCCAAAACCTCAACCTGTTCTCCATTACTGCAAAACAAGTATCTATTTCATGTTCTTTTACTTTTCACAATTAAACCTGAGAATTATTGATATACTGACTAAGAGTTACAAGATAACCATAGATTGCTTCAAGCCGACAATCTCCGTGGGATCGACCCTTACTCACGTAAGGTATTACTTGGACGACCCAGTGCACTTGCTGGTTAGTTGTGCGGGATTGTCAAAGTGTGATTGTAATTTCGTGCACCAGTACCACCACCCTCCGGTGACGAAGGATTAGCACCATCACCAAGTCCAACAAATTAGACACAACAGCTCCGACCAGTACAGAAGATCTCGTCCGAGATCGACCTACAGTTTCAGGTAACCCTCGGAACATTGGCGCCGTTGCCGGGGATCCTGGAAGTCATCCCATCATCATGGCGGATGACCATGACAATGACCACAACTCAGATCTGGAGGATAGAACATCGCACAAAAATGCGGATACTACACCAAAAGATACTTCACAACTTAACAACAAAAAGAATTCTCCAAACACAGAAGCCATGGAGACACTTCAAAACCATTTGAAACAACTGGAAGAAGAAGCCCTACATCAACGAGAGGCTGAGAAAGATCTACAAAAGGAAATAAGGCAACACCAGGAATTGAAGGACAAACTCCTAAAACTCGAAGCCGATCTCAAAACCAAAGCCACACGATCCCCTCATGAGGATAGTTCCCGCAAAGAGCAAGACCCATTCACCAAGGAGATCATGAAGACCAAGATCCTAAAAGACTTTAAACTCCCGGACATGACTTTGTACGACGGCACTACAAATCCCAGCTATCATCTCAGCAATTTTAGAAGTAGAATGTACCTTACCGATGCCTCAGATGCAATTCGCTACAAAGCCTTTCGTACTACTTTAAAAAAGACAGCAATCAGATGGTTCGACAATCTGCCTCCCAGGTCCATCTCGAGTTTCAATGACTTGGCCAAGAAGTTTTTGGCCAGATCTCCATCCAAAAAGACAAGGCTAAACACGCCCCAAGTTTATTAGGAATCAAGCAAGGAGAACGGGAAAGTCTTTGCAACTACATGGAAAGAGTCAACAAAACGTGCCTGGACATACAGAGCTTACCAATAGAGGCTGCCATTATGGGCCTCATCAATGGCTTACAAGAAGGACCCTTTAGTCAATCTATATCCAAAAAATACCCCACATCTCTGAACGAAGTGCAAGAACGAGCTGGGAAGTATATCAACATTGAGGAAAACTCTCGGCTAGGAGAGACCTCAAAGTCCGATTCACCTCCCGGAATAAAGACAAGGAGTCCAAAAAGAAGGAATATCGACATGGTGAAAAAACTAAAAAATACTACAATTACACCCCTCTTCGGGTGTCCCTTGTGGATGTCTACAGAAAGGTTTGCCACACTGAAAAAATACCTCCAGCTCGACCACTCAAAGGCAAAAAAAGGAGGAAATCAGGGCGAATATTGTGAGTATCATTGCATCTGCGGGCATTGGTGCACGAAATTTGATCATCAATGGCGCCATCAACATGGTATACTCAATTGCAATCTCAACTCTTTATCACAACTTCGCACAACTAACCAGCAAGTGCACTGGGTCGTCCAAGTAATAAACCTTACGCGAGTAAGGGTCGATCCCACGGAGATTGTTGGTATGAAGTAAGCTATGGTCATCTGGTAAATCTCAGTCAGGCGGATTCAAATGATTATGGAGGATTGATAATTAAAAGATGAATAAAACATAAAATAAAGATAGAGATACTTATGTAATTCATTGGTGAGAATTTCAGATAAGCGTATGGAGATGCTTTGTCCCTTCCGTCTCTCTGCTTTCCTACTGTCTTCATCCAATCCTTCTTATTCCTTTCCATGGCAAGCTGTATGTTGGGCATCACCGTTGTCAATGGCTACAGTCCCGTCCTCTCAGTGAAAATGTTCAACGCGCTCTGTCACAGCACGGCTATTCATCTGTCGGTTCTCGATCATGTCGGAATAGAATCCAGTGATTCTTTTGCGTCTGTCACTAACGCCCCACAATCGCGAATTTGAAGCTCGTCACAGTCATTCAATCCCTGAATCCTACTCAGAATACCACAGACAAGGTTTAGACCTTTCGGATTCTCAAGAATGGCCGCCAATGGATTCTAGCTTATACCACGAAGATTCTGATTAAGGAATCCAAGAGATATCCACTCAATCTAAGGTAGAACGGAGGTGGTTGTCAGGCACACGTTCATAGGTGAGAATGATGATGAGTGTCACGGGTCATTACATTCATCAAGTTGAGGAAGAAGTGATATCTTAGAACAAGAATAAGCTGAATTGAATAGAAGAACAATAGTAATTGCATTAATACTCGAGGTACAGCAGAGCTCCACACCTTAATGTATGGTGTGTAGAAACTCTACGGTTGAAAATACATATGAACAAGGTCTAGGCATGGCCGAATGGCCAGCCTTCCAAAGAGGGTTCAATCATAAAAACATGATCAAAAGATGATCCGAAGATTGAAAGATTCTTAAATACAATAGCAAAAGGTCCTATTTATAGAGAACTAGTAGCCTAGGGTTTACAGAAATGAGTAAATGACGTAAAAATCCACTTCCGGGCCCACTTGGTGTGTGCTTGGGCTGAGCATTGAAGCTTCCATGTGTAGAGACTTTTCTTGGAGTTAAACGCCAGCTTTTGTGCCAGTTTGGGCGTTTGACTCCCACTTTTGTGCCAGTTCTGGCGTTTAGCGCCGGGAATTCTGAAGCTGACTTGGAACGCCTGTTTGGGCCATCAAATCTGGGGCAAAGTATGGACTATTATATATTGCTGAAAAGCCCTAGATGTCTACTTTCCAACGCAATTGAGAGCGCGCCAATTAGGCTTCTGTAGCTGCATAAAATCTACTTCAAGTGCAGGGAGGTCAGAATCCAATAGCATCTGCAGCCCTTTTCAGCCTCTGAATCAGATTTTTGCTCAGGTCCCTCAATTTCAGCCATAAAATACCTAAAATCATAGAAAAACACACAAACTCATAGTAAAGTCTAGAAAAGTGAATTTTAAATAAAAACTAATAAAAATATAATAAAAACTAACTAAAACATACTAAAAGCATACTAAAAACAATGCCAAAAAGCGTATAAATTATCCGCTCATCACAACACCAAACTTAAATTGTTGCTTTTTCCCAAGCAACTGAAAATCAAATAGGATAAAAAAGAGAATATACAATGAATTCCAAAAACATCTATGAAGATCAGTATTAATTAGATGAGCGGGGCTTTTAGCTTTTTGCCTCTGAATAGTTTTGGCATCTCACTTTATCCTTTGAAGTTCAGAATGATTGGCTTCTATAGGAACTCAAAATCCGGATAGTGTTATTGATTCTCCTAGTTAAGTATGATGGTTCTTGAACACAGCTACTTTATGAGTCTTGGCCGTGGCCCAAAGCACTCTGTTTTCCAGCATCACCACCGCATACATCCATGCCACAGACACATAACTGGGTGAAACTTTTCAGATTGTGACTCAGCTTTGCTAGAGTCCCCAATTAGAGGTGTCCAGGGTTCTTAAGCACACTCTTTTTGCTTTGGATCACGACTTTAACCGCTCAGTCTCAAGTTTTCACTTGACACCTTCACGCCACAAGCACATGGTTAGGAACAGCTTGGTTTAGCCGCTTAGGCCAGGATGTTATTCCTGTAGGCCCTCCTATCCACTGATGCTCAAAGTCTTGGATCCTTTTTATTATCCTTGCCTTTTGGTTCAAAGGGCTATTGGCTTTTTCTGCTTGCTTTTTTTTTTTGAATTCACTGCTTTTTCTTGCTTCAAGAATTATTTTTATGAATTTTTCAGATCCTCAGTAACATGTCTCCTTTTTCATCATTCTTTCAAGAGCCAACAATTTTAACATTCATGAACAACAAATTCAAAAGACATATGCACTGTTCAAGCATACATTCAGAAATCAAAAGTATTGCCACCACATCAAAATAATTAATCTGTTATAAAATTTGCAATTCATGCAATTCTTCTCTTTTTCAATTAAGAACATTTTTCATTTAAGAAAGGTGAGGGATTCATAGGACATTCATAACTTTAAGGCATAGACACTATGACACTAATGATCATAAGACACAAACATAAATAAAACATAAAGCATAATTTTTGAAAAATAGAAAAATAAAGAACAAGGAGATTAAAGAACGGGTCCACCTTAGTGATGGTGGCTTGTTCTTCCTCTTGAAGATCTTATGGAGTGCTTGAGCTCCTCAATGTCTCTTCCTTGCCTTTGTTGCTTCTCTCTCATGATTCTTTGATCTTTTCTAATTTCATGGAGGAGGATGGAATGTTCTTGGTGCTCCACCCTTAGTCGTCCCATGTTGGAACTCAATTCTCCTAGGGAGGTGTTGATTTGCTCCCAATAGTTTTGTGGAGGAAAGTGCATCCCTTGAGGCATCTCAGGGATTTCATGATGTGGAATTTCCTCATGTCCATGAGTGGGATCTCTTGTTTACTCCATCCTCTTCTTAGTGATGGGCTTGTCCTCATCAATGAGGATGTCTCCCTCTATGTTAATTCCAACTGAATTACAGAGGTGACAAATGAGATGAGGGAAGGCTAACCTTGCCAAGGTAGAGGACTTGTCCGCCACTTCATAAAGTTCTTGGGATATAACCTCATGAACTTCTACTTTCTCTCTAATCATGATGCTATGAATCATGATAGCCCGGTCTATAGTAGCTTTGGACAGGTTGCTAGTGGGAATGATTGAGCGTTGGATAAACTCCAACCATCCCCTAGCCACGGGCTTGAGGTCATGCCTTCTCAGTTGAACCGGCTTCCCTCTTGAATCTCTCTTCCATTGAGCGCCCTCTTCACAAATGTCTTTGAGGACTTGGTCCAACCTTTGATCAAAGTTGACCCTTCTAGTGTAGAGGTGTTCATCTCCTTGCATCATGGGCAAGTTGAATGCCAACCTTACATTTTTCGGACTAAAATCTAAGCATTTCCCCCGAACCATTGTAAGCCAATTCTTTGGGTCTGGGTTCACACTTTGATCATGGTTCTTGGTGATCCATGCATTGGCATAGAACTCTTGAACCATTAAGATTCTGACTTGTTGAATGGGGTTGGTAAGAACTTCCCAACCTCTTCTTCGGATCTCATGTCGGATCTCCGGATATTCACTCTTTTTGAGTTTGAAAGGGACCTCGGGGATCACCTTCTTTATGGCCACAACTTCATAGAAGTGGTCTTGATGCACCCTTGAGATGAATCTCTCCATCTCCCATGACTCGGAGGTGGAAGCTTTTGCCTTCCATTTCCTCTTTCTAGAGGTTTCTCCGACCTTAGGTGCCATAAATGGTTATGGAAAAACAAAAAGCAACGCTTTTACCACACCAAACTTAGAAGGTTTGCTCATCCTTGAGCAAAAGAGGAAAGAAAAGAGTAGAAGAAGAAGAAATAGAGAAGATGGAGGGGGCTTTTGTGGTTCGGCTGAGGGGGAGAAGTAGTGTTTAGGTTGTGTGAAAATGAAGGAGTGAAGTAGGGTTTATATAGGGGTGGAGAGAGGGATAGGGTTCGGCCATTATGGGTGGGTTTGGGAGGGAAAGTGGTTTGAATTTGGATGGTGGGGTAGGTGGGGTTTTATGACGGATGGATGTGAGTAGTGAAGAGAATGGTGGGATTTGATAGGTGAGGGGTTTTTCTGGGGAAGAGATATTGAGGTGATTGGTGAATGGGTGAAGAAGAGAGAGAGTGGTGGGATAGGTGGGGATCTTGTGGGGTCCACAAATCCTGAGGTGTCAAGGATAGCTCATCCCTGCACCAAGTGGCATGTAAAACGCCCTTTTTGCCAATCCTGGTATTAAAGGCCGGGCTGCTGCCCTTTTCTGGTGTTAAACGCTAGTCTGGTGCCCCTTTCTGGTGTTAAACGCCCAGAATGGTGCCAGACTAGGCGTTAAACGCCCATTTGCTGCCCTTACTGGCGTTTAAACGCCAGCAAGCTTTTCCTCCAAGGTGTGCTGTTTTTCTTTCTGATTTTGCTTTTTTAATTATTTTTGTGACTTCACATGATCATCAACCTATAGAAAACATAAAATAATAATGGAAAATAGATAAATATAACATTGGGTTGCCTCCCAACAAGCGCTTCTTTAATGTCAGTAGCTTGATAGTGGGCCCTCATGGAGCCTCACAGATTTTCAAAGTAATGTTGGAACATCCCAACACCAAACTTAGAGTTTGAATGTGGGGGATCAACACCAAACTTAGAATTTGGTTGTGGTCTCCCAACACCAAACTTAGAGTTTGACTGTGGGGGCTCTGTTTGACTCTGTTTTAAGAGAAGCTCTTCATGCTTCCTCTCCATGGTTACAGAGGGATATCCTTGAGCCTTAAACACAAAAGATTCTTCATTCACTTGAATGATCAATTCTCCTCTGTCAACATCAATCACAACCTTTGCTGTGGCTAGGAAGGGTCCGCCAAGGATGATGGATTCATCCATGCACTTCCCAGTCTCTAGGACTATGAAATCAGCAGGGATGTAATGGTCTTCAACCTTTACCAGAACATCCTCTACAAGTCCATAAGCTTGTTTTCTTGAATTGTCTGCCATCTCTAGTGAGATTCTTGCAGCTTGTACCTCAAAGATCCCTAACTTCTCCATTACAGAGAGAGGCATGAGGTTTATGCTTGACCCTAGGTCACACAGAGCCTTCTCGAAGGTCATGGTGCCTAATGTACAAGGTATTGAGAACTTTCCAGGGTCCTGTCTCTTTTGAGGTAATCTCTGCCTAGTCAAGTCATCCAGTTCTTTGGTGAGCAAAGGGGGTTCATCCTCCCATGTCTCATTACCAAATAACTTGCTCTTCAGTGACATATTCGTCCTCTTCAGAGGAAGAATACTCATCAGAGCTCATGAATGGCAAAAGTAAATCCAATGGAATCTCTATGGTCTCAGTGTGAGCCTCAGACTCCCATGGTTCCTCATTAGGGAACTCATTGGAGGCCAGTGGACGTCCATTGAGGTCTTCCTCAGTGGCGATCACTGCCTCTTCCTCCTCTCCAATTTTGGCCATGTTGATGGCGTTACACTCTCCTTTTGGATTCTCTTCTGTATTGCTTGAAAGAGTACTAGGAGGGAGTTCAGTAACTTTCTTACTCAGCTGACCCACTTGTGCCTCTAAGTTTCTAATGGAGGACCTTGTTTCAGTCATGAAACTTTGAGTGGTTTTGATTAGATCAGAGACCATGGTTGCTAAGTCAGAGTGGCTCTGCTTAGAATTCTCTGTCTATTGCTGAGAAGATGATGGAAAAGGCTTGCCATTACTAAACCTGTTTCTTCCACCATTATTGTTGTTGAAACCTTGTTGAGGTCTCTGTTGATCCTTCCATGAGAGATTTGGATGATTTCTCCATGAAGGACTATAGGTGTTTCCATAGGGTTCTCCCATGTAATTCACCTCTTCCATTGATGGGTTCTCAGGATCATAAGCTTCTTCTTCAGATGAAGCGTCCTTAGTACTGCCTGGTGCAGCTTACATTCCAGACAGACTTTGAGAAATCATATTGACTTGCTGAGTCAATATTTTGTTCTGAGCCAATATGGCATTCAAAGCATCAATTTCAAGAACTCTTTTCTTCTGATTCGTCCCATTGTTCACAGGATTCCTTTTAAAAGTGTACATGAATTGGTTATTTGCAACCATTTCAATGAGTTCTTGAGCTTCTGCGGGCGTCTTCTTCAGATGAAGAGATCCTCCAGCAGAGCTGTCCAATGACATCTTGGACAGTTTAGACAGACCATCATAGAAGATACCTATGATGCTCCATTCAGAAAGCATGTCAGAAGGACACTTCTGATCAATTGTTTGTATCTTTCCCAAGCTTCATAGAGGGATTCACATTCTTTCTGTTTGAAGGTTTGGACTTCCACTCTAAGCTTACTCAATTTTTGAGGTGGAAAGAACTTTGCCAAGAAGGCATTGACTAGCATTTCCCAAGAGTTCAGGCTTTCTTTAGGTTGTGAGTCCAACCATATCCTAGCTCTGTCTCTTACAGCAAAAGGGAATAGCATAAGTCTGTAGACCTCAGAGTCAACCCCATTGGTCTTGACAGTGTCACAAATTTGCAAGAATTCAGCTAAAAACTGATTAGGATCTTCCAATGGAAGTCCATGAAACTTGCAATTCTGTTGCATTAGAGAAACTAATTGAGGCTTAAGCTCAAAGTTGTTTGCTCCAATGGCAGGGATAGAGATGCTTCTCCCATAGAAGTCGGGAGTAGGTGCAGTAAAATCACCCAGCACCTTCCTTGCATTGTTGGCATTGTTGTTGTTTTCGGCTGCCATGTCTTTTTCTTGTTTGAAGATTTCTGTTAGGTCCTCTACAGAGAGTAGTGCTTTAGCTTCTCTTAGCTTTCGCTTCAAGGTCCTTTCAGGTTCAGGGTCAGCCTCAACAAGAATGCTTTTGTCTTTGCTCCTGCTCATATGAAAGAGAAGAGAACAAGAAAATATGGAATCCTCTATGTCACAGTATAGAGATTCCTTGAGATGTCAGAGGAAAAGAAGAATAGAAGGAAGAGGTAGAAGAAGAAGAATTCAAACTTATCAAGAGAGATAGAGTTCGAATTATTGATAGTGGAGGAGTGTTAGTCCTTAAATAGAAGGATGTGAGAAGAGGGGAAGAATTTTCGAAAATAAATTAAAAGACCTTGAAGAAATTTTTGAAAAATTGAAGAATGATTTTCGAAAATTAAAGTTGGAAAAGAAATAAAGTGATTTTTGAAAAAGATTTTGAAATTAGAAATCAAAAAGATTGACAATTATTTGGAAAAAGATGTGATTAAGAAGATATGATTGAAGAGTTATGGTTTTAAAAAGATATGCTTGAAAAGATATGATTGAGAAACAATTTAAAAAGATTTGATTTTTAAAATTAATGACTTGGCTAACAAGAAATTTAAAGGATATGATTCAAACATTAAACCTTTCTTAACAGAAAAGGCAACATACTTGAAATGTTGAATCAAATCATTAATTGTAGGCAAGTATTTTTGAGGATGGAAAGAAATTGATTTTGAAAATATATGATTGAAAAGATATGGTTTGAAAAAGATTTGATTTTGAAAAATTATGAAAACTTGAAAAAAAATTTGAATTAAAAACAAAATCTTTCCTCTTGTATCATACTGGCGTTAAACGCCAGAATGGATACCATTCTGGGCGTTTAACGCCCAACATGCTACCCTTTTGGGCATTAAACGCCCAGCCAGGTACCCTGGCTGGCGTTTAAACGCCAGTTTTCCTTCTTCACTGGGCATTTTGAACGCCCAGCTTTTTCTGTGTAATTCCTCTGCGGCATGTTCTGAATCTTCAATTCTCTGTATTATTGACTTGAAAGGACACAAATTAAAATTTTTTTTTGAATTTTTAATGATGAGGAATAATCAAAATGCCACTAAAATCAAATAAACAATGCATGCAAGACACTAAACTTAGAAGTTTGTATACTATTGACACTAACAAATTGAGAATGCATATGAGAAACAACAAAACACTCAAGACAAGAGAATTTAAAGATCAGAGCAAGGAAATCATCAAGAACAACTTGAAGATCAATGAAGAACATAATGAATGTAATTTTCGAAAATTAGAAGAATAAAGACATGCAATTGACACCAAACTTAAAATTAGACACTAGTCTCAAACAAGAAACATAAAAATATTTTTTATTTTAAGATTTTATAAATTTTTTTTTGTGCTTTTTCGAAAATTGAGTGGAAAAGAAAAACAAGGGTTCAAAATTCTTAATGAGAATTCCAGGAATCATTGCAATGCTAGTCTAAGACTCCGGTCCAGGAATTAGACATGGCTTCACAGCCAGCCAAGCTTTCAGTGAAAGCTCCGGTCCAAAACACTTGACATGGCCAATGGCCAGCCAAGCTTTAGCAGATTATTTCTCACAACAACAAAATTGATAGAAATCAACAAGCTCTTGTGATGATAAGTTGAAACCTCGGTCCAAAAGATTAGACATGGCTTCACAGCCAGCCATACTTCAACAAATCATCATGAAACTCTAGATTCCATTCTTAAAAACTCTGAAGAACAAAATAGAAATATATTTTTTGTATTTTTGAAAAATTTTCGAAAAGTAAAAAGCTTAAACATAAAATAAAATTACCTAATCTAAGCAACAAGATGAACAGTCAGTTGTCCAAACTCAAATAATCCCCGGCAATGGCGCCAAAAACTTGGTGCACAAAATTGTGATCATCAATGGCGCCATAAACATGGTACGCTCAATTACAATCTCAACTCTTTATCACAACTTCGCACAACTAACCAGCAAGTGCACTGGGTCATCCAAGTAATAAACCTTACGCGAGTAAGGGTCGATCCCACGGAGATTGTTGGTATGAAGCAAGCTATGGTCATCTGGTAAATCTCAGTCAGGCGGATTCAAATGGTTATGGAGGATTGATAATTAAAAGATGAATAAAACATAAAATAAAGATAGAGATACTTATGTAATTCATTGGTGAGAATTTCAGATAAGCGTATGGAGATGCTTTGTCCCTTCCGTCTCTCTGCTTTCCTACTGTCTTCATCCAATCCTTCTTATTCCTTTCCATGGCAAGCTGTATGTTGGGCATCACCGTTGTCAATGGCTACAGTCCCGTCCTCTCAGTGAAAATGTTCAACGCGCTCTGTCACAGCACGGCTATTCATCTGTCGGTTCTCGATCATGTCAGAATAGAATCCAGTGATTCTTTTGCGTCTGTCACTAACGCCCCACAATCGCGAGTTTGAAGCTTGTCACAGTTATTCAATCCCTGAATCCTACTCAGAATACCACAGACAAGGTTTAGACCTTCCGGATTCTCAAGAATGGCCGCAATGGATTCTAGCTTATACCACGAAGATTCTGATTAAGGAATCCAAGAGATATCCACTCAATCTAAGGTAGAACGGAGGTGGTTGTCAGGCACACATTCATAGGTGAGAATGATGATGAGTGTCATGGGTCATCACATTCATCAAGTTGAGGAACAAGTGATATCTTAGAACAAGAATAAGCTGAATTGAATAGAAGAACAATAGTAATTGCATTAATACTCGAGGTACAGCTGGTGCACGAAATTGTGATAATCAATGGCGCCATCAACATGGTACGCTCAATTGCAATCTCAACTCTTTATCACAACTTCACACAACTAACCAGCAAGTGCACTGGGTCGGCCAAGTAATAAACCTTACGCGAGTAAGGGTCGATCCCACGGAGATTGTTGGTCTGAAGCAAGCTATGGTCATCTTGTATATCTCAGTCAGGCGGATTCAAATGGTAATGGAGGATTAATGATTAAAAGATGAATAAAACATAAAATAAAGATAGAGATACTTATGCAATTCATTGGTGAGAATTTCAGGTAAGCGTATGGAGATGCTTTGTCTCTTCCGTCTCTCTGCTTTCCTACTGCCTTCATCCAATCCTTCTTACTCCTTTCCATGGCAAGCTGTATGTTGGGCATCACCATTGTCAATGGCTACAGTCCCGTCCTCTCAGTGAAAATGTTCAACGCGCTCTATCATAGCACGGCTAATCATCTGTCGGTTCTCAATCAGGTTGGAATAGAATCCAGTGATTCTTTTGTGTTTGTCACTAACGCCCAGCCTTCAGGAGTTTGAAGCTCGTCACAGTCATTCAATCCTCGAATTCTACTCAGAATACCACAGACAAGGTTTAGACCTTCCGGATTCTCTTGAATGCCGCCATCAATTCTAGCTTATACCACGAAGATTCTGATTAAGGAATCCAAGAGATAAACCTTCAAGCCTTGTTTGCTTGTAGAACGGAAGTGGTTGTCAGGCACGCGTTCATAAGTGAGAATGATGATGAGCGTCACATAATCATCACATTCATCATGTTCTTGGGTGCGAATGAATATCTTAGAACAAGAATGAGCTGAATTGAATAGAAGAACAATAGTAATTGCATTAACACTCGAGGTACAGCAGAGCTCCACACCTTAATCTATGGTGTGTAGAAACTCCACCGTTGAAAATACATAAGAACAAGGTCTAGGCATGGCCGAATGGCCAGCCTCCCATAATCTAAGAATTAGACATCCAAAGATGATCCTTAGATCTAAAGTGATCAAAAGATTCCAGGATGTAAAATACAATAGCAAAGGGTCCTATTTGTAGATAACTAGTAGCTTAGGGTTTACAAAAATGAGTAAATGACATAAAAATCCACTTCCGGGCCCACTTGGTGTGTGCTTGGGCTGAGCATTGAAGCTTTCATGTGTAGAGACTTTTCTTGGAGTTAAACGCCAGCTTTTGTGCCAGTTTGGGCGTTTAACTCCCATTCTTGTGCCAGTTCCGGCGTTTAACGCAGGGCAGTCTTGAGCTGATTTGGAACGCCGGTTTGGGCCATCAAATCTCGGGCAAAGTATGAACTATTATATATTGCTGGAAAGCCCAGGATGTCTACTTTCCAACGCAATTGAGAGAGCGCCAATTGGACTTCTTCAGCTCTAGAAAATTCACTTCGAGTGCAGGGAGGTCAGAATCTAACAGTATCTGCAGTCCTTTTCAGCCTCTGAATCGGATTTTTGCTTAGGTCCCTTAATTTCAGCCAGAAAATACCTGAAATCACAGAAAACACATAAACTCATAGTAAAGTCCAGAAAAGTGAATTTTAATGAAAAACTAATAAAAATATAATAGAAACTAACTAAAACATACTAAAAACATACTAAAAACAATGCCAAAAAGTGTATAAATTATCCGCTCATCAACAGCAGAGCTCCACACCTTAATCTATGGTGTGTAGAAACTCTACCGTTGAAAATACATAAGAACAAGGTTTAGGCATGGCCGAATGGCCAGCCTCCCAAAGAGGGTTCAATCATAAAAGCATGATCAAAAGATGATCCGAAGATTGAAAGATTCTTAAATACAATAGCAAAAGGTCCTATTTATAGAGAACTAGTAGCCTAGGGTTTACAGAAATGAGTAAATGACATAAAAATCCACTATCGGGCCCACTTGGTGTGTGCTTGGGCTGAGCATTGAAGCTTCCATGTGTAGAGACTTTTCTTGGAGTTAAACGCCTGTTTTTGTGCCAGTTTGGGCGTTTAACTCCCACTTTTGTGCCAGTTCTGGCGTTTAACGCCAAGAATTCTGAAGCTGACTTGGAACGCCTATTTGGACCATCAAATCTCAAGCAAAGTATGAATTTTTATATATTACTGGAAAGCCCTGGATGTCTACTTTCCAACGCAATTGAGAGCGTGCCAATTGGGCTTTTGTAGCTCCAAAAAATCTACTTCGAGTGCATGGAGGTCAGAATCCAACAGCATCTGCAGCCCTTTTCAGCCTCTGAATCAGATTTTTGCTCAGGTCCCTCAATTTCAGCCAAAAAATACCTGAAATCACAGAAAAACACACAAACTTATAGTAAAGTCTAGAAAAGTGAATTTTAAATAAAAACTAATTAAAATATAATAAAAACTAACTAAAATATACTAAAAGCATACTAAAAATAATGCCAAAAAGCGTATAAATTATCCGCTCATCAGGCATCACACAACGAATGTTTTGACTTAAAAAATATCATAAAAAAGCTAGTAAGAGAAGGGAAGCTAGATCGGTATCTAGCCAGCCAGGACGACGAGCAAAGAAAAAGAAGAAGGGAAGAAGATGTCGGACGAACCGAACGGTCACCTCGTACACTAGAAAGACACGTCCACATGATACACGGCAGATTTGCGGGAGGAGGAGTCTCCAAGTCATCTCGCAAAAGATATCTTAAAGATGTATATCACATTGAGGGGAAGGAGGAAGCAGCCGACATTCCCGCGATTACCTTCACTAGAAAAGACGCATCCGGTATAATCTCAGGACACGACGATCCCATGGTCATCACTGTTATACTGGCAAATGCAAATCTCCACTGCACACTGATAGACCAAGGGAGCTCCGCCAACATGTTGTTCAAAATTGCCTTCGACAAGCTCGGGTTGGAAGAAAACGAACTCAGAGCATATCCGAACAGCCTGTTCGGACTAGGAGACACCCCGATTCAACCGCTTGGATACATCTCGCTACACACAACCTTCGGAAAAGGAAGCCAGTCAAGAACACTCAAGATAGATTACATTGTGGTCGACGTAAGTTCAGCCTACAACGCCTTAATAGGTCGGACGACATTAAATAAACTTGGCGCAATAGTCTCGACTCCACACCTATGAATGAAATTCCCGACTGCAGAAGGGATAGCTACAATAAAGGCAGACCAGAAGACGGCGCGTCGCTGTTACCATGAAAGTCTAAACCTCAGAAGCAGAGGAGAAGAAGTCCACACAATCAAACTCGGTGGAGTTTAGAGGCGGGAAGAACTCCGCCCACAGCCCGAAGGTGAAATAGAGAAAGTCCAGATCGGGGACATCCCGGACCAAACAACCAATATCGGTATAATCCTAAAAGGAGACACAAAAGAATCACTCATATAGTTCTTACGAGATAACGTTGACCTCTTTGCGTAGAATGCCGGAGACATGCTAGGCATAGACCCCAAGGTAATGTGCCACAAACTAGCAGTATACCCAAGATCTCGACCAGTACAACAGAGGCGTAGAAAGCTCAGACCAGAATGCTCTCAAGCTGTGGAAGAGCAGATACAAGCTCTATTGGAGACAGGGTTCATAAGAGAAGTCAAATACCCACTATGGCTAGCTAACGTCCTCTTGGTGAAAAAATCAAATGGGAAGTGGCGAATGTGCACCGACTACACTGATCTCAACAAAGCCTACCCAAAAGATCCTTATCCACTCCCAAGTATCGACGCTCTGGTAGATGCCTCCTCCGGATATAAATACCTCTCATTTATGGACGTATATTCAGGATACAATCAAATCCCAATGTATCCACCCGACCAAGAAAAAACTTCCTTCTTAACCTCAAAAGCAAACTACTGCTACATCGTCATGCCTTTTGGTCTTAAAAATGCGGAAGCTACTTATCAAAGATTAATGAATAAGGTCTTTTCGGATCACATCGGAAAAATCATGGAAGTCTACGTAGACGACATGCTGATAAAGACACAAAATGAAGAGATGCTATTGTCCAATCTGACCCAAGTATTCGACACTATAAGAAGGCATGGCATGCGACTTAATCCTGCAAAATGCACCTTCGCAGTAGAAGCTGGAAAATTCTTGGGTTTTATACTCACACAAAGAGGAATCGAAGCAAACCCAGATAAATGTCGATTTATACTCGACATGAAGAGTCCGACTTGTGTCAAAGAGGTACAACAACTCAACGGGAGGTTGGCAGCCTTGTCCAGATTTCTATCCGGATCGGTAATAAGATTTCTTCCCTTCTATGCCACTCTAAGGAAGGGAAAGAAGTTTGAATGGACAACGGAGTGCGAGCAAGCCTTCCAAGATTTCAAAAGGTTCTTGGGACAGCCACCTATCCTAACTCGGCCGTGGTAGGAAGTCGGGCAGTGGCCTCAATACTAGTCCGAGAAGACGACAGTGGGTAACAACCCGTATACTTCATCAGTAAAGCATTACAAGGAGCCGAGCTAAACTACCAAAAAATAGAAAAAGTTTGCCTACGCTCTTATACTAACATCTCAACGACTCCGTCCATACTTCCAAGCCCACACCATTAGGGTTCGAACTAACCAGCCTATAAAAGAGATTTTACAAAAAACAGACATGGCAGGCAGAATCTTGCAATGGGCAGTCGAGTTGTCCGAATTCGATCTTCACTATGAAGCTCGGACCGCCATCAAATTACAATACCTGGCCGACTTCGTTGCAGAATTTACAAACACACCAAAAATCCCCACAGAATGGAATCTCTACATGGACAGTTCCTCAAATAAAACCGGAAGCGGCACAGGTGTTATAATTAAAAGCGACCAAGGAACCCAAATCGAACTCTCCCTTAAATTCGGGTTCCCTGCCTAAAAAAACCAAGCGGAATAACTGCGAGCGGATTTGAAGCTGGCTAAGGAGGTTGGAGCTCAAATGCTTACCATCTTCAGTGACTCACAGTTAGTCACTTCGCAAATAGCAGGAAGCTACCAAGCCAAAGATCCCACCATGAAAAAGTACTTGGACAAAACTAGGGAACAGCTCGGACAAATCGAAGAATATGAGATCTGTCACATACCCCGAGAACAGAATGCCTGAGCTGATGCACTCTCAAAGCTAGCCAACACCAAACCAGGGGGCAACAATAGAAGTCTCATCCAAGAAATTCTGCAGAATCCATCAATCTCAGAAGAAGAAAAAATCCTGGCCATAACAGGTTAGGATCAAGGATGGATGACTCCCATAATTAACTACCTCAAAATAGAAGCACTCCCCACAGAGGAAAAAGAGGCAAAGAGGTTGAAACGGGAGGCACAATACTACACTATCATAAACAATACTCTATATAAAAGATGGATTTCAATACCATTGTTAAAATCCGTACCAACTTCTAGCACAAAGGAAGTTCTAGAAGAAATACACAGTGGCATTTGTGGGACTCACCTCGAAGCACAGGCACTTACCAAAAAAGTACTTCGAGCAGGGTTCTATTGGCCGACCCTACAAAAGGAAGCCATAGAGTTCGTAAGGACATGTCCATCATGCCAGAAACATGCCAACTTTCACATCGCCCCACCAGAGAAACTCATCAGTGTGACCTCACCTTGGCCATTCACAAAATGGGGACTCGATCTTCTTGGGCCCTTTCCTCAAGGATCGGGACAAGTTAAATTCCTCATAGTAGGGATAGACTATTTCACAAAATGGATTGAGACAGAACCCCTAGCTAATGCCACTGCTCAAAAAAGTTGAAAATTCTTATATAGGAACATTGTCACGAGGTTCGGGGTTCCATACTCCATCACCACGGACAATGGTACCCAGTTCACAGACGCGGGCTTCAGAAAGCTAGCGGCTGACTTGAATATAAAACAATAATTCACTTCTGTAGAACATCCCCAAGCCAATGGACAACCCGAAGCTGCCAACAAAGTCATACTGGCCGGGCTAAAACGGAGATTACATGTCGCAAAGGGAGCCTGGGCCAAGGAGCTCCCACAAGTCATATGGGCATATCGAACGATGCCACATTCCACCACAAAGGAATCACCCTTCCGATTAGCGTACGGAATGGATGCAATGATCCCAGTGGAGATTGAAGAAAGGTCGCCTAGAGTGATCCACTATAGTGAAGAAGCCAACTCCCAACTTCAGAGGGAAGAACTCGACCTACTTCCAGAAGTCTGAGAAAGAGCTCGGATTAAGGAAGAAGCATTAAAACGACAAATGGCTGCGAGATATAATCAAAAGGTAGTACAGCGAGTTTTTGCTGAAAACGACCTCATCCTAATCCGAAATGATATCGGAACAACCCGACCTAGAGAAGGAAAGTTGGCAGTAAACTGGAAAGGATCCTACCGAGTCATAGAAGTACTTGGAAAGGGCTACTACAGACTATCTAAACTCGATGGGCGAGAGCTTCCTAGGTCGTGGCACGCCTGCAACCTAAGAAGGTACTATAGTTAGGGATGATAAAGGATCTTAGGATAAGGCGCACTCTTTTTCCTGAAAAAGTTTTTTAATGAGGCGCCAAGCCAAGACCTACAAATCACCTACAAAGGTTTAGATCTTCTACACACGCTCAAGCCGCATTAATCTGAAACATTCATCATCCGATTATAAAGCTACAGATCGGCAGAAAGTGAAAGTCAAATTCACTGCGCGATCACGATAAAGACCAAAAATGAAAACTGAATTCATTAAAAGGTCGATCAAACGAGGGTTAAACCCAATCTCTACAAAATCGGCAAAGATGAAAACAAAATAATGCAAGAAGTTATAGAAAGTGACCTGATGATGTCCTAATAAAATGGATTGCTATAAAATAACTTAAAGACTGGCCGACATAAAGAAGTTGGACCAGTCGCAGCAGCCGAAGTTATAAGTAAATCCCTGGAAAGAGGTCTGGCTAGCCCTATAAAAGAGGATTACTATAACTTAGAAGGGCCTGACGTGACCTGAAACAAGGTCCAAGAAAGAGGATTACAAAATAACTCAACAGGGCCCGACGTAGCGAAGTCGGCCTGAAACATAAAGCTACAAAAGTAATCCTTGAAAGAGACCTGAACAAGGTCCAAGAAAGAGGACTACAAAATAGCTCTGCAGGACCCGACGTGATGAAGTCGGCTTAAAGCATAAAAGTTATAAAAGTAATCCCTGAAAGAGAGCTGAACAAGGTCCAAGGAAGAGGATTACAAAATAACTCAGCAGGGCCCGATGTGGCGAAGTCGGCCTGAAACATAAAGCTACAAAAGTAACCCCTTAAAGAGACCTAAACAAGGTCCAAAAAAGTGAGTTACTAACAACTTTTTGGACAAAATCGAGATAACAAAATCAGCAACCGCAGCGAACTAAACAAGGAACAAAACGAGTTGCTGGAAATAACATCAGGCAAAAGAATTAAGCCAATCCAAAGAGGTCAGACAAAGAAAAGTTCTAACACTCCCAAAACCTAGAAAGGTACCAAGCCAAATACAAACATGCATGATGTAAAAACTACTAGTTAGGATAAAAAGCAAACTTCAGAGGCCACCAAAATCAGCCCCAAAAGCTCGGAAGCTACTTTGTTTTTCAAATAAAGTTGCTAAACAGGCAACTAAAAGGGTATCAACAGTCAGCAAAACATCATTTACAAAATAAAGAGTTTAAAAAGCCCACAAGCCGGGCTAGCTACACAAGTAATTAGAAAATTCAGTTACATCTGAAGGCTTCTCGGCAGCATCAACACGGGGTGAAGGAGGACGAGTCTGAAGAGGCACTGCATCCACCGTCCCATCATCCTGGTTCAAGATTTGGCAATTCGGTTCTGACTCAAGGCGGTTGATCTCAGTAGTGGAAGTCAGAGAGGTCGGCGTGACAGAGGTCTTGGTGGCAGGCAGTGAAGGATGATGATCATCATCATCATCAGGGTCATCAGGAACAATCTTACTATCCCTAACAATATTTTCCAGGATAAAAAGGGAAAGGTCAAGCTCTGGCGCAAGAACTCGAACTTGCTCCTTCAAATTCTCATAAGCAGCAGTAATGCTGCCTACAAGGTGACTTTGAAGTTCGGTATAATCGGCCCGGACAGATTCCAAGCTATTCCTGAGATCCATCATCTCTCTATACGTGGTAACATAGCTATCCTTATGTTTTAATGTCGTATCCTCAGCTAGTTACACAGCAGCCACCAGACCAATAGCCAGAGTCTTTTCCCCTCCAACTCCTTCTCCAGCTCGGTCACTTTCACCTCAAGCTCCTCTTTTAAACCCTTAATCCGGTCAAACTCCAATTTTGCCTCCTCCATAAAGGCATTTGTGGCATGGATAGGAAGATCTTGAGCAGTCCGGTATAAAGCCGCTCCCATATGTGCCAGATTAATACCACTTCGAGTAATAAAATCCAAATGATAAAGAATAGCTACATCATCAGTAGGCATGACACCATAGGGAGCAATCTGTTGATCTACAAACCCTACAGCATCAAAGTCGGGAGCATTCAGACTAAAAGGGTCGACTGTTCGAGGTCTTTTTGAAGGTGGAGCTGTGAAAGGAGAAGAGGTACCAGCAGAAGTTTGTGAAGGATTAACCAAACGAACCCGAGAAGTAGGGATAACCCTCCTCGGCCCAAGAGAACTCGTAACTAAAGGCTTCGACAAAACCTGAGAAGACCCCTCCCCGGCCGCCTTGGCCGAGGCATTCTGAGCTGCAGTAGCCTTCATCGCCCTTTTAAAGGCCTTCATGGATTCGTTGTTTTTAATCATCTCTGCAAACAAACACCACAGCAGGAAACCAAGCTACGAGTCAGAAAAAGATCTCATAAGAGACAAACTCAACAAATCGATAAGCAAAACCAAAAGAAAAAATTGACCACTACCCAGCTTAGCTCACAGGAGAGAGGGGTTAGCTAAAAATTTCTTTGTGTCGAGATGAGGAAGCTGCCCCCAGTTTTCATCTAGCACAGTCACAAAAGCTTGTTCAGCCTCATCTAACATCTCCCATGAATATCTCGAAACCACTACATTCTTTTTCTATTCTAAAGGAAAGGTGGGCTCATCATTTTCATCCAGAAAAAAGGGCCAAGCTCCTTCAACAGCTCGGACCCTAAAAAGTAATTTTTGAAATTGCGAAAGGATTCATCAAACATGGAGAAAACCTTTTTCCCCTGGGAAGCTCGGAAAGAAATCCAAGCAGCTTTCTTTTTCACTACACCAGGATTTGTCAAGACGAAAATATAAAAGAAGAGAGATTGCGAATTAGGGATACCGAACTCACGACACAGCAACTGAAAGATTTTTATAAAACCCCAAGAATTAGGGTGAAGTTGGGATGGAGCTACATTACAGGACCATAACAGGTTGGTTTCAAAACGGGTAAAAGGAAGAGTAATATTCATTTGACTAAAAAAGAAGTCGTAGGCATAGAAAAAAGGATGCTCTCCAGCAATTCGGGTAGAAAAACAGACCCTTTCCTCAGAAGTTGGAGATACGAGCTCATAATTCTTCTCATCACTACCATTGCCGCAGATCCTATGAAATTACCTAAGTTGTTGACAAAACTCTGAGTCAACCAGCGAGACACACAAAAGGACCATAGAATCCACCCAATCAGCCATCCCCTCAGGAACCTTAAAAGACGCATCGACAATATTTTTGCGAGATGACATGACCAACTAATCCTACAAACAAAGAAAAGGAAACAGATTACTAACCTAAAACAAATTCGGGCAATACGGAAGCAACTCGAACAATGCGACCTTGAGCACACAAACAGTAAAAGGAAGACCCCAAGACGCACACCAAGGTCCAGGGGCATCCTTTGGAGGCAATGACAGAGTAAAGTCTCAGAAAAATCTACAAAAGCTAAAAACGAAACCCTCAGTAGAGAAAATAACCCTCTCCCAACAAAGTAGCATCCCAAGAAGAAAAGGGCGAAAATCAAAGAAAAAATATCATCTCCATCAAAGAAAAGCAATCAACAGGACAAAAGCCATCAAAAGGAGCAACCTTTCTCAAAAACAATAGTTCAGAAAGCAGCAATAGCATACGAAGCCCTAAAAGAGCCAAACCAGGAAAATACACCCAGAAGCATACATAAGGTCAAAAGGAAAACTAGAAAACATGCATCATAGTGATAAATTGAGCGTGATAATATACAAAGATTCAAGCTTTCCAACATGTTGATAATATACAAAGAATCAAATACAAAGCAGCAAAAATAGACGATGAAAGAAAAAGCAAAACCAACCTGGAAAAGGAGAAGAGTGCGGAAGGAGGTTGAAGACGAAGAAACCAGAAATTGCCATCGAAAGCGAAGAAAGCACTTACGATCACCAAACAACATTGCAAGGAGAAATGCAAAAAATGTAAGTTTTCAGATGAAAACAGAAGGAGAGAAGAAAAAGGGAAGCTACAACAAAAAGCAAGAGAAGAAAAAAATATTTCTTGAGAGTAAAATTCAAAATAAAAGCCAAAAGAAACGGAGCATTAAAAACCAATTAATGAGGGCATTAAAAACCCTCACGCATTCCCAAGGCCAGGACACTAATGCAAAAGCGCGCGCTTTCAGAGGAAACGAAACAGAAGCATTCCACATTCAAAAAGGAACTCTACAAAGATAAAATCGACGAAATGCTCACCCGAGAAGGATCGAAGTCCTAAAACTAAAGACTCGACCTCAAAAGAAAGACGGAGCTCAAGCAAGGGTAGTGTTCATACCCTGGGTCGAGCTGTCCGACCCAGGATGTTCTACCGACAAAGCGACCGACCTCTTCAGGTCAGAACAATCCGACCTCTTCTCAAAGAGCTCGGCCAAACTACCAGGAAAGCTCAATAAAGGGCCCAAACAGAGGAACACGACCTGAATCCAAGGGCAGCCCAAGCCTATAGAGATGAAGGCAGTTCCCTTAAAGATAAGATGGCCTCACTCGAAGATAAAAGATAAGATAAGATAACTAACTTATCTTATCTAAGGAAGGTCTCTATACACCATTATAAATACACTGGAGCACCCAGGTATAACTCATACTCTGATTCTACTAAAAACCTGCTTAATACCCTTGCTAACTTAAGCATCGGAGTCCCTTGCAGGTACCACCACCCTCTGGTGACGAAGGATCAGCACCATCACCAAGTCCAACAAGTTGGACACAACAGCTCCGACCAGTACAGAAGATCTCATCCGAGATTGACCTATAGTTTCAGGTAACCCTCGGAATAACTGCCCATTGCAAAATTCTTCTTGCTAAGTCCATTTTCTGCAAAATCCCTTTTTTGGGTTGGTTGGTCCGAACCCTAATGATATGAGCTTGGAAATATAGATGGAGCCGTCGAGAGGTTAGTATGAGAGCATAGGCAAATTTTTCTATTTTTTGGGTAGTTCAGCTCGGATCCTTGTAATGCTTTGCTGATGAGGTATACAGGTTGTTGCCCATTGTCGTCTTCTCAGACTAGTGCTGAGGCTACTGCCCGACTTCCTACTGCGAGATATAATATAAGTGGTTCTCCTTCCCGAGGCCGAGTTAGGATAGGTGGCTGTCCCAAGAATCTTTTGAAATCTTGGAAGGCCTGCTCGCACTCCGTTGTCCATTCAAACCTCTTTCCCTTCCTTAGAGTGTCATAGAAGGGGAGAGATCTTATTGCTGATCCAGCTAGAAATCTGGACAAGGCTGCCAACCATCCATTGAGTTATTGTACTTCTTTGACACAAGTCGGGTTCTTCATGTCGAGTATGGCCTAACATTTCTCCGGATTTACCTTGATTCCTCTTTGTGTGAGCATAAAACCCAAGAATTTTCCAGCTTCTACTGCGAAGGTGCATTTTGCAGGATTAAGTCGCATGCCATGCCTTCTTATAGTGTCGAATACTTGGGTGAGGTCGGACAGCAGCGTCTTTTCACTTTGTGTCTTTATTAACATATCATCCACATATACTTCTATGATTTTTCCGATGTGATCCGTGAAGATTTTATTCATTAATCTCTGATAGGTAGCTCCTGCGTTTTTTAGTCCAAAAGGCATGACGATGTAGCAGTAGTTTGCTTTTGGGTTTAAGAATGAAGTTTTTTCTTGGTCGGGTGGAACATTGGGATTTGATTGTATCCCGAATATACGTCCAGAAACGAGAGGTATTTATATCCGGAGGAGGCATCTACCAGAGCGTCGATACTTGGGAGTGGATAAGGATCTTTTGGGTAGGCTTTGTTGAGATCAGTGTAGTCGGTGCACATCCGCCACTTCCCATTCGATTTTTTCACCAAGACAACGTTGGCTAGCCATAATAGATACGTGACTTCTCTTATGAATCCTGCCTCCAGTAGAGCTTATACCTACTCTTCCACAGCTTGGGATCGTTCTGGCCCGAGCTTTCTACATTTCTATTGTACTGGCTGAGATCCTGGGTAGACTGCTAGCTTGTGGCACATTAACTTGGGGTCTATGCCTGGCATGTCTGCAGCCTTCCATGCAAAGAGGTCGACGTTATCTGCGAGTGATTCTTCTATGTCTCCTTTTAGGATTGTACCGATATTGGTTGTTTGGTCTGGGATATCTCCGATCTGGACTTTTTCTACTTCACCTTCGTGTTGTGGGCGGAGTTCTTCCCGTTTCTGAGCTCCACCGAGTTCGATTGTGTGGAATTCTTCTCCTATGCCTCTAAGGATTAAACTTTTGTTGTAGTAGCGGCGCGCCGTCTTCTGGTCTGCTTTTATTGTAGCTATTCTTTCTACAGTTAGGAACTTCATGCATAGATGTGGAGTCGAGACTACTGCACCGAGCTGATTCAATGTTGTCCGACCTATTAAGGCATTGTAGGCTGAGCTTACGTCGACCACAATGTAGTCTATTTTGAGTGTTCTTGACTGGTTTCCTTTTCCAAAGGTCACGTGTAGTGAGACGTATCCAAGTGGTTAAACTGGGATGTCTCCCAATCCGAATAGGCTGTTCGGATATGCTCTGAGTTCTTTTTCTTCTAAGCCGAGTTTGTCGAAGGCAGTTTTGAATAATATGTCGGTGGAGCTTCCTTGGTCTATCAGTGTGCGGTTGAGATTTGTGTTTGCCATTACAATAGTGATGACCATAGGATCGTCGTGTCATGGGATGATGTCGGATGCATCCTCTTTGGTAAAAGTAATTGTGGGGATGTCGGGTGTTTTCTCTCTTCCCTCAACATGATATACTTTTTTGAGATATCTTTTGCGAGAGATTTGGAGATCCCGCCTCCCGCAAATCCTCCGTGTATCATGTGGACGTGTCTCTCGGGTGTACGAGGTGGTCATTCTGCCTGTCCAACATCTTCATCCCTTCTTTTTTTCTGGGATCGTCTGCTCGGCTCACCAAATACCGATCTAATTTTCCTTCTCTTACCAGTTTTTCTATGATATTTTTTAAGTCGAAACATTCGTTGGTGGAATGTCCATAGATTCGATGATATTCACAATATTCTGCCCGGTTTCCTCCTCCTTTTTTTCTTTTGAGTAGTCAAGCTGGAGGTATCTTTTCAATATGGCATACTTCTCTGTAGACATCCACAAGGGATACCCGAAGAGGGGTATAATTGTGGTATTTTTTTATCTTTTTCCCATGTCGATCTTTTGCTTTCTTGGATTCTTTGTCCTTATCTCGGGAGGAGTATGAGAATCCAGATTTTGAGGTCTCTCCTAGTCGAGTGTTTTCTTCCATGATGATATACTTCTCTGCTCGTTCTTGAACCTCATTTAGAGATGTGGGATGCTTTTTCGATATGGATTGGCTAAAAGGCCCTTCTTGTAGGCCATTGATGAGGCCTATGATGGCCACTTCTGTTGGCAGATTTTGTATGTCTAGACATGCCTTGTTGAATCTTTCCATGTAGCTACAGAGACTTTCCCGATCTCCTTGTTTGATTCCTAATAGACTTGGGACGTGCTTGGTTTTATCTTTCTGTATAGAGAATCTGGCTAGAAACTTCTTGGCTAGGTCGTCGAAGCTTGAGATGGACCTGGGGGGTAGATTGTCGAACCACTTAATCGCCGTTTTTGTTAAGGTAGTCGGGAATGCTTTGTAGCGGACTGCGTCTGAGGCATCAGTGAGGTACATTCGACTTCTGAAATTACTGAGGTAGTGGCTGGGATCTGCCGTGCCATCATATAAGGCCATATCCGGGAGTTTTAAGTCTTTTGGGATTTTGGTCTTCATGATCTCCTTGGTAAATGGATCTTGGTCCTTACGGGAGCTGTCATCGTGGGTGGATCGAGTCACTTTGGCTTTGAGATCGGCTTCGAGTTTTAGGTGTTTGTTCTCTAATTCCCGGTGTTGCCTTATCTCCCTTTGTAGGTCCTTCCCAGCTTCTCACTGATGTTGGGCTTCTTTCTCAAGTTGTTTTAAACGATCTTGAAGCGTCTCAAGGGCTCCCGGGTTTGGTGAATTTTTGTCTCCGTTAGGTTGTGGGGTATCTTTTGGTGTAGTGTCCACGTTTTTGTGCGGCGTTCTGTCTTCTAGACCCGAATCGTGGTCGTTGTCATGGTCATCCACCATGGTGGTGGGATGACTTTCAGGGTCCCCGGTAACGGCGCCAATGTTTCGAGTGTTACCTGAAACTGTAGGTCGATCTCGAACGAGATCTTTTGTACTGATCGGAGATGATGGGTCCAGCTTGTGTGTGGCGGCCGGAGCTGTTGTGTTTGACTTGTTGGACTGGCAATGCTGCTGATCCTTCGTCACCGGAGGGTGGTAGTACCTGCAAGGGACTCTGATGCTTAAGTTAGCAGGGTTATTAAGCAGGTTTTTTTAGTAGAATCAGAGTATGAGTTATACCTAGGTGCTCCAGTATATTTATAATGGTATAGAGCGACCTTCTTTAGATAAGATAAGTTAGTTATCTTTATCTTATCTTATCTTATCTTTGAGTGAGGTCATCTTATCTTCAAGGGAACCACCCTTATCTCTATAGGCTTTGGTATGCCTTTGGATTTGGGTCGTGTTCCTCTATGTGGGCCTTTCTTAGTCTTTTCTGGTGATTTGGCCGAGCTCTTTGAGGAGAGGTCGGATTGTCCTGACCTGAGGAGGTCGGTCGTCTTATCAGTAGAACATCCCAGATCGGACAGCTCGACCCCGGGGTATGAACACCAACCATCTTGGTCGGTAATGGAATTTTCACGCTTTTTCGAGCTTAAATCGGTGCGTTTCGTAGAATAACGATGGTAATAACGAAATTATAAAGAGATAGAATAAAATCTTTATAGATTGATGGAGGTAACTTTTATAAAAGTTGACTTAGTTACTAAGGGGTTTTAAGACTATTAGCCCTTAGTCCCCACTTTGATGCCTCGTTAAAACCCCCTTCAGAAAAACCCTTTTCGGGGAAAAAATCATGAAGTCGGAAAAAGAGTACATCAGGGAGTGGAGTTCGCTTCTAATTATAATACCTCCTCATGTTAGAGGCATGCGATGATCTGGGGACACTTTGTAGTATCCCTTTCCAAGGACTTCACTTATCTTGTATGGCTCTTTCTAGTTTGTGGCGAGCTTCCCTTCACATGACTTGTTTGCGCTATGTCATTCCTGATTAAGACCAAGTCATCTAAGGTGAAGCTTCTATGAATGACTTTCTTATTGTATCTGTTTGTCATCCTTTTCCTTAGTGCCGCTTCCCTTATCTGGGCCTGTTCTCGGACTTCAGGGAGTAGTTCGAGTTTTTATTTATGTGCCTGAATGTTGCCGACCTCATCATAGAATCTCACCCTTGGGCTTTGCTTGTTGACTTCAACTGGTATCATGGCTTCTATGCCATAAGCAAGTCGGAAGGGTGTTTCTCTAGTAGCTGATTGAGGTGTGGTTTGATAGGCCCATAACACTTGAGGGAGCTCCTCGACCCAAGCTCCCTTTGCATCCTGAAGCCTTTTCTTCAATCCAGCCAGTATGATTTTATTGGTTGCTTCAGCTTGCCCATTTGCTTGTGGGTGCTCAACCGAGGTGAACTGTTGTTTAATCTTCATGCTGGCTACCAAGTTTCTGAATGTAGAGTCGGTGAACTTGGTACCATTATCCGTGGTGATGGAATGGGGAGCTCCAAATCTTGTGATAATGTTCTTATAGAGGAACTTCTGACTTCTCTGAGCTGTGATGGTGGCCAATGGTTCTGCTTCGATCCACTTCGTAAAGTAGTCCACTCCCACTATGAGGTATTTTACTTGTCCAGGCACTTGGGGAAAGGGTCCGAGTAGATCTAATCCCCATTTTACAAAAAGCCATGGAGAAGTTATGCTTATGGGTTCCTTAAGGGGAGCGACATGAAAGTTAGCATACATTTGGCATGGTTGACTCTTCTTTACAAACTCGGTGGCATCCTTCTACAAGGTCGGCCAATAGAACCTGGCTCGGATGACTTTTCTGGCCTAAGACCTTGCTCCGAGATAGTTCCCACAGATATTACTGTGCACTTCTTCCAAAACTTCAATCGTCTTTGAGGTCGGTACGCACTTCAATAATGATGTGGATATTCCTTTTCTATAGAGGTTATTTTTCACCAAGGTGTAACTTTGTGCTTTCCTCCGGATTTTTTTGGCCTCTTTTTCCTCCTTGGGTAGGATGTCGAGTTTTATGTATTCGATAAAAGGGGTCATCCTCCCGAGATCCAAGCTGGATACCTCCAGGACATCTTGTTTAGCCTCTATTTTTATGACAGATGGTTCTTGGAGAGTTTTCTGGATCGAGTTTTCTTGGATCCTTTTTATTTTTACCCTTGCCATTTGGTTTAAAGGGCTATTGGCTTTTTCTGCTTGCTCTTTTTTTTTTGAATTCACTGCTTTTTCTTGCTTCAAGAATCAATTTGATGATTTTTCAGATCCTCAGTAACATTTCTCCTTTTCCATCATTCTTTCAAGAGCCAACAATTTTAACATTCATGAACAACAAATTCAAAAGACATATGCACTGTTCAAGCATACATTCAGAAGTCAAAAGTATTGCCACCACATCAAAATAATTAATCTGTTATAAAATTCAAAATTCATGCAATTCTTCTCTTTTTCAATTAAGAACATTTTTCATTTAAGAAAGGTGATGGATTCATAGGACATTCATAACTTTAAGGCATAGACACTAAGACACTAGTGATCATAAGACACAAACATAAATAAACATAAGCATAAAAATTCGAAAAACAAAAAATTAAAGAATAAGGAGATTAAAGAACGGGTCCACCTTAGTGATGGCGGCTTGTTCTTCCTCTTGAAGATCTTACAGAGTGCTTGAGCTCCTCAATGTCTCTTCCTTGCCTTTGTTGCTCCTCTCTCATGATTCTTTGATCTTCTCTAATTTCATGGAGGAGGATGGAATGTTCTTGGTGTTCCACTTTTAGTTGTCCCATGTTGGAACTCAATTCTCCTAGGGAGGTGTTGATTTGCTCCCAATAGTTTTGTGAGGAAAGTGCATCCCTTGAGGCATCTCAGGGATTTCATGGTGAGGAATTTCCTCATGTCCATGAGTGGGATCTCTTGTTTACTCCATCCTCTTCTTAGTGATGGGCTTGTCCTCATCAATGAGGATGTCTCCCTCTATGTTAATTCCAACTGAATTACAGAGGTGACAAATGAGATGAGGGAAGGCTAACCTTGCCAAGGTAGAGGACTTGTCCGCCACCTTATAAAGTTCTTGGGATATAACCTCATGAACTTCTAATTCCTCTCCTATCATGATGCTATGAATCATGATAGCCCGGTCTATAGTAACTTCGGACCGGTTGCTAGTGGGAATGATTGAGCGTTGGATAAACTTTAACCATCCCCTAGCCACGGGCTTGAGGTCAAGCCTTCTCAGTTGAATCGGCTTCCCTCTTGAATCTCTCTTCCATTGAGCGCCCTCTTCACAAATGTCTATGAGGACTTGGTCTAACCTTTGATCAAAGTTGACCCTTCTAGTGTAAGGATATTCATCTCCTTGCATCATGGGCAAGTTGAATGCCAACCTTACATTTTCCAGACTAAAATCTAAGCATTTCCCCCGAACAATTGTAAGCCAATTCTTTGGGTCCGGGTTCACACTTTGATCATGGTTCTTGGTGATCCATGCATTGGCATAGAACTCTTGAACCATTAAGATTCCGACTTGTTGAATAGGGTTGGTAAGAACTTCCCAACCTCTTCTTCGGATCTCATGTCGGATCTCCGGATATTCACTATTTTTGAGTTTGAAAGGGACCTCGGGGATCACCTTCTTCATGGCAACAACTTCATAGAAGTGGTCTTGATGCACCCTTGAGATGAATCTCTCCATCTCCCATGACTCGGAGGTGGAAGCTTTTGCCTTCTCTTTCCTCTTTCTAGAGGTTTCTCCGGCCTTAGATGCCATAAATGGTAATAGAAAAACAAAAATCAATGCTTTTACCACACCAAACTTGGAAGGTTTGCTCGTCCTCGAGCAAAAGAAGAAAAAGAGAGTAGAAGAAGAAGAAATAAAGGAGATGGAGGTGGCTTTGTTTTTCGGCCAAGGGGGAGAAGTAGTGTGTAGGTTGTGTGAAAATGAAGGAGTGAAGATGGGTTTATATAGGGGTGGATAGAGGGGTAAGGTTCGGCCATTATGGGTGAGTTTGGGAGGGAAAGTGGTTTGAATTTGAATGATGAGGTAGGTAGGGATTTATGAAGGATGGATGTGAGTGGTGAAGAGAATGGTGGGATTTGATAGGTGAGGGGTTTTTGGGGAAGGGGTGTTGAGATGATTGGTGAATGGGTGAAGAAGAGAGAGAGTGGTAGGGTAGGTAGAGATCATGTGGGGTCCACAGATCCTGAGGTATCAAGGATAATTCATCACTGCACCAAGTGGCGAGCAAAAATGCTCCTTCTGCCAATCCTGGCGTTAAACGCCGGGCTGGTGCCCATTTCTGGTGTTTAACGCCAGCTTCTTGCCCATTCCTGGCGTTAAACGCCAGTCTGGTGCTCCTTTATGGCGTTAAACGCCCAGAATGGTACCAGACTGGGCGTTAAACACCCATTTGCTGTCTTCACTGGCGTTTAAACGCCAGCAAGTTTTCCTCCAGGGTGTGTTGTTTTTCTTTCTATTTTTCATTCTGTTTTTGCTTTTTTCAATAGATTTTGTGACTTCCCATGATCATCAACCTATAGAAAACATAAAATAACAAAAGGAAAATAGATAAATATAACATTGGGTTGACTCCCACCAAGCGCTTCTTTAATGTCATTAGCTTGACAGTGGGCCCTCATGGAGCCTCACAGATACTCAGAGCAATGTCGGAACCTCCCAACACCAAACTTAGAGTTTGAATGTGGGGGTTCAACACCAAACTTAGAATTTGGTTGTAGCCTCCCAACACCAAACTTAGAGTTTGACTGTAGGGGCTCTGTTTGACTCTGTTTTGAAAGAAGCTCTTCATGCTTCCTCTCCATGGTTACAGAGGGATATCCTTGAGCCTTAAACACAAGGGATTCTTCATTCACTTGAATGATCAATTATCCTCTGTCAACGTCAATCATAGCCTTTGCTGTGGCTAGGAAGGGTCTGCCAAGGATGATGGATTCATCCATGCACTTCCCAATCTCTAGGACTATAAAATCAGCAAGGATGTAATGGTCTTCAATCTTTACCAGAACATCCTCTACAAGTCCATAAGCTTGTTTTCTTGAATTGTCTGCCATCTCTAGTGAGATTCTTGTAGCTTGCACCTCAAAGATCCCTAGCTTCTCCATTACAGAGAGATGCATGAGGTTTATGCTTGATCTTAGGTCACTCAGAGCCTTCTTGAAGGTCATGGTGCCTACTGTACAAGGTATTGAAAACTTCCCAGGGTCCTGTCTCTTTTGAGGTAATCTCTGCCTAGTCAAGTCATCCAGTTCTTTGGTGAGCAAAGGGGGTTCATCTTCCCAAGTCTCATTACTAAATAACTTGTCATTTAGCTTCATGATTGCTCCAAGGTACTTAGCAACTTGCTCTTCAGTGACATCTTCGTCCTCTTCAGAGGAAGAATACTCATCAGAGCTTATGAATGGCAGAAGTAAGTTCAATGGAATCTCTATGGTCTCAGTGTGAGCCTCAAATTCCCATAATTCCTTATTAGGGAACTCATTGGAGGCCAGTGGACGTCCATTGAGGTCTTCCTCAGTGGCAATCACTGCCTCTTCCTCCTCTCCAATTTTGGCCATGTTGATGGCCTTACACTCTCCTTTTGGATTTTCTTCTATATTGCTTGGAAGAGTGCTAGGAGGGAGTTCAGTAACTCTCTTACTCAGCTGACCCACTTGTGCCTCCAAGTTTCTAATGGAGGACCTTGTTTCAGTCATGAAACATTGAGTGGTTTTGATTAGATCAGAGACCATGGTTGCTAAGTCAGAGTGGCTCTGCTTAGAATTCTCTGTCTGTTGCTGAGAAGATGATGGAAAAGGCTTGCCGTTGCTAAACCTGTTTCTTCCACCATTATTATTGTTGAAACCTTGTTGAGGTCTCTGTTGATCCTTCCATGAGAGATTTGGATGATTTCTCCATGAAGGATTATAGGTGTTTCCATAGGGTTCTCCCATGTAATTCACCTCTTCCGTTGATGGGTTCTCAGGATCATAAGCTTCTTCTTCTGATGAAGCGTCCTTAGTACTGCCTGGTGTAGCTTGCATTCTAGAAAGACTTTGAGAAATCATATTGACTTGCTGAGTCAATATTTTGTTTTGAGCCAATATGGCATTCAGAGTATCAATCTCAAAAACTCCTTTCTTCTGATTCATCCCATTGTTCACAGGATTCCTTTCAGAAGTGTACATGAATTGGTTATTTGCAACCATTTCAATGAGTTCTTGACCTTCTGCAAGCGTCTTCTTCAGATAAAGAGATCCTCCAGCAGAGCTATCCAATGACATCTTGGACCGTTCAGACAAACCATCATAGAAGATACCTATGATGCTCCACTCAGAAAGCATGTCAGAAGGACACTTTCTGATCAATTGTTTGTATCTTTTCCAAGCTTCATAGAGGGATTCACCTTTCTTCTGTCTGAAGGTTTGGACTTCCACTCTAAACTTACTCAATTTTTGAGGTGGAAAGAACTTTGCCAAGAAGGCATTGACTAGCTTTTCCCAAGAGTTCAGGCTTTCTTTAGGTTGTGAGTCCAACCATATCCTAGCTCTGTCTCTTACAGCAAAAGGGAATAGCATAAGTCTGTAGACCTCAGGGTCAACCCCATTGGTCTTGACAGTGTTATAGATTTGCAAGAATTCAGCTAAAAACTGATGAGGATCTTCCAATGGAAGTCCATGGAACTTGCAATTCTGTTGCATTAGAGAAACTAATTGAGGCTTAAGCTCAAAGTTGTTTGCTCTAATGGCAGGGATAGAGATGCTTCTCCCATAGAAGTCGGGAGTAGGTGCAGTAAAGTCACCCAGCACCTTCCTTGCATTGTTTGCATTGTTGTTGTTTTTGGCTGCCATGTCTTCTTCTTTGAAGATTTATGTTAGGTCCTCTACAGAGAATTGTGCTTTAGCTTCTCTTAGCTTTCGCTTCAAGGTCCTTTCAGGTTCAGGGTCAGCCTCAACAAGAATACTTTTGTCTTTGCTTCTGCTCATATGAAAGAGAAGAGAACAAGAAAATATGGAATCCTCTATGTCACAGGATAGAGATTCCTTGAGGTGTCAGAGGAAAAGAAGAATAGAAGGAGGAGGTAGAAGAATTCGAACTTATCAAGAGGGATAGAGTTCAAATTGTTGATAGTGGAGGAGTGTTAGTCCATAAATAGAAGGATGTGAGAAGAGGGGAAGAAATTTTTGAAATTAAAGTAAAAGATTTTAAAATAATTAAAAGAAATTTTGAAAATTTGATTGATGATTTTCGAAAACTAAGATTGAGAAAGAAATAAAGTGATTTTTGAAAAAGATTTTGAAATTAGAAATAAAAAAGATATGATTTGAAACCTATTTTGAAAAAGGTGTGATTAAAAATATATGATTGAAAAGTTATGGTTTTAAAAAGACATGATTGAAAAGATATGATTGAAAAACAATTTAAAAGGATTTGATTTTTAAAATTAATGACTTGGCTAACAAGAAATTTAAAAGATATGATTCAGACATTAAACCTTTCTCAACAGAAAACGCAACACACTTGAAATGTTGAATCAAATCATTAATTGTTAGCAAGTATTTTTGAAAAAGGAAAGAAATTGATTTTGAAAATATATGATTGAAAAGATATGAGTTGAAAAAGATTTGATTTTGAAAAATTATGGAAACTTGAAAAAAATTTGAATTAAAAACAAAATCTTCCCTCTTGTGCCATCCTGGCGTTAAACGCCCAGAATGGTATCCATTCTAGCATTTAATGCCCAAATTGCTACCCTTTTGGGCGTTAACCGCCCAGCCAGGTGCCCTGGCTGGCGTTTAAATGCCACTTTTCCTTCTTCACTGGGCGTTTTGAATGCCCAGCTTTTTCTGTGTAATTCCTCTGCTGTATGTTCTGAATCTTCAATTCTCTGTATTATTTACTTGAAAAGACACAAATTAATTTTTTTTTTTTGGATTTTTAATGATGAGGAATAATCAAAATGCAACTAAACTGAAATAAACAATGCATGCAAGACACCAAACTTAGAAGTTTGTATACTACTGACACTAACAAATTGAGAATGCATATGAGAAACAGCAAAACACACAAGACAAGAGAATTTAAAGATCAGAGCAAGCAAATCATCAAGAACTACTTGAAGATCAGTGAAGACACATGAATGAATTCAAAAAATGCAAGAAGAACAGAAACATGCAATTGACACCAAACTTAAAATGAGACACTAGACTCAAACAAGAGACATAAAATATTTTTGGTTTTTATGATTTTGTAATTTTTTTGGATTTTTTTGAAAATTGAGTGAAAAAGAAAATAAAGAGATTTAAAATTTTTAATAAGAATTCCAGGAATCATGCAATGTTAGTCTAAAGCTTTAGTCTAAAGAAATTAGACATGGCTAGCCAAGCTTCAGCAGGACATTGCATTCAAGAGCTAAATTTATGAGAATAAATTAGCTTTGGTGATGATGAAAACATCACCTTGAAACTCTAGAATTCATTCTTAAAAATTCTGAAGAAAAATACCTAATCTAAGCAACAAGATGAACCGTCAGTTGTCCAAACTCAAACAATCCCCGGCAACGGCGCCAAAAACATGGTGCACGAAATTGTGATCATCAATGGCGCCATCAACATGGTACGCTCAATTGCAATCTCAACTCTTTATCACAACTGCGCACAACTAACCAGCAAGTGCACTGGGTCGTCCAAGTAATAAACCTTACGCGAGTAAGGGTCGATCCCACGGAGATTGTTAGTAAGAAGCAAGCTATGGTCATCTTGTAAATCTCACTCAAGCGAATTCAAATGGTTATGGAGGATAGATAATTAAAAGATTAATAAAACATAAAATAAAGATAGAGATACTTATGTAATTCATTGGATAGAATTTCAGATAAGCGTATGGAGATGCTTTGTCCCTTCCGTCTCTCTGCTTTCCTACTGTCTTCATCCAATCCTTCTTACTCCTTTCCATGGCAAGCTGTATGTTGGGCATCACCGTTGTCAATGGCTACAGTCCCGTCCTCTCAGTGAAAATGTTCAACGCGCTTTGTCACAGCACGTCTATTCATCTGTCGGTTCTCGATCATGTCGGAATAGAATCCAGTGATTCTTTTGCGTCTGTCACTAACGCCCCACAATCACAAGTTTGAAGCTCGTCACAGTCATTCAATCCTTGAATCCTACTCAGAATACCACAGACAAGGTTTAGACCTTCCGGATTCTCTTGAATGCCGCCATCAATGCTAGCTTATACCACAAAAATTCTGATTAAGGAATCCAAGAGATATCCACTCAATCTAAGGTAGAACGGAGGTGGTTGTCAGGCACACGTTCATAGGTGAGAATGATGATGAGTGTCACGGATCATCACATTCATCAAGTTGAGGAACAAGTGATATCTTAGAACAAGAATAAGCTGAATTGAATAGAAGAACAATAGTAATTGCATTAATACTCGAGGTACTACAGAGCTCCACACCTTAATCTATGGTGTGTAGAAACTCCACCGTTGAAAATACATAAGGGATAATGGTGATCATTGGCTTCGGCCCCAGAGAGGAAACCAGAAGAACCAAGATGAAAATACAATAGCAAAAGGTCCTATTTATAGAGAACTAGTAGCTTAGGGTTTACAAAAATGAGTAAATGACATAAAAATCCACTTCCGGGCCCACTTGGTGTGTGCTTGGGCTGAGCATTGAAGATTCTATGTGTAGAGACTTTTCTTGGAGTTAAATGCCAGCTTTTGTACCAGTTTGGGCGTTTAACTCCCACTTCTGTGCCAGTTCCGGTGTTAAACGCCGGGCAGTCTTGAGCTGATTTGGAACGCCGGTTTGGCCATCAAATCTCGGACAAAATATGAACTATTATATATTGCTGGAAAGCACAGGATGTCTACTTTCTAACGCAATTAAGAGCTCGCCAATTGGGCTTCTGTAGCTCCAGAAAATTCACTTAGAGTGCAGAGAGGTTAGAATCCAATAGCATCTGCAGTTCTTTTCAGCCTTTGAATCAGATTTTTGCTCAGGTCCGTCAATTTCAGCCAGAAAATACCTAAAATTACAGAAAAACACACAAACTCATAGTAAAGCCTAGAAAAGTGAATTTTAAATAAAAACTAATAAAAATATAATAAAAACTAACTAAAACATACTAAAAACATACTAAAAACAATGCCAAAAAGCGTATAAATTATCCGCTCATCAACTACATAACAGTAATTTGCTCTAGGCATGATGAAAGATGTCTTCTCCTCATCCGGCTTATATATCGGGATTTGGATATATGCCAAGTACGCATCCATGAACAACAAGTATTGATATTCCGAGCTGGAATCTACTAGGGTATTGTTCCGAGGGTTACCTGAAACTGTAGGTCGATCTCGGAGGAGATCTTCTGTACTGGTCGGAGTTGACGTAGCCGGCTGGTGGGTGGTGGTAGGAGCTATTGTGTCTGACTTGTTTGCCTAGCTATGCTGCTGATCCTTTGTCACCGGAGGGTGGTGGTACCTGCAAGGGACTCCGATGCTTAAGTTAGCAAGGGTATTAAGCAGGTTTTTAGTAGAATCAAAGTATGAGTTATACCTGGGTGCTCCAGTGTATTTATAATGGCGTAGAGTGACCTTCTTAGAAAAGATAAGTTAGTTATCTTATCTTATCTTTATCTTATCTTTAAGTAAGGTCATCTTATCTTCAAGGGAACCGCCCCTCTCTCTGTAGGCTTGGGCTGCCTTAGGATTTGGGGCGTGGTCGTCCATTTGGGCCCTTTTGGGCTTTTCTGTGATTTAGCCGAGCTCTTTGAGAAGAGGTCGGATTTGTCCTGATCTGAAGAGGTCGGTCGTCTTGTCAGTAGAGCATTCCGGGTCGGACAGCTCGACCCAGGGTATGAACAGTGCCCCTACTCGAGCTCGGTCTTCTGTTTTGAGGTCGAGTCTTCAGTTTTAGGACTTTGATCCTTTTATGATGAAGCCAATCTCAAGCATTTTGTCGATTTCTTCTTTGTAGGGTTCTCTCTTTTGAGTATGAAACGTTTTTCTTTTGCTTCTTCGTAAAAGCGCGCGTTCTTGTATTTAGCGCTCGTAGCCTTGGGAATGCGCAAGGGTTTTAATACCCTTATTAATTGGTTTTTAATTGCCCCGTTTCTCTTAGCCTCTCTGTTTTTGAATTTCACGTTTAAAAAATGGTTTCTCTTCTCCGTAACTTTCCTTTTCTTTCTCTTTTTCTGTTTTCTAAAGTTTGCAGTTTTCGTATTTCCTCCTGCGACGTTGCTTGGTGATTATCAGTGCTTTCCTTACTGTGAAAGGGCAACTCCTGATTCCATCTTCTACCTTTAACTTCGTCGAAGCTTTTTGTTTTTTTCAGGTTGGTTCGCTTTTTTACCTCCTTTGTTGCTTTGCATCCGGTTTTTGGTAAATTTTGATTTTGCTGTGATGCGTGTTGTCACTGAGGCCTTTGATTTCTTGGAAAGATTGTTCCTTTGATGTCTTTCCGCCATGTTGGTAACTGTGATGACTTTGGGTATGAATAGTAACTTTGCTGACGAACCTTTGTAGAAAGTAACGATTTTTTATGGCTCATTTTGATTTTGTGTCATTTGCCTGTTTGGGGGGGGGGTTTATTTCTCTGAAAAAGGTGGTGTCTTTGATGACTTCTTCTCAATACGTTTTGCTGCTTGGTAGTTCTGTTTGTTGATAAGATGAGATTGTGAATTTGGAAGGTAGTTATTTTGATGACTTTATTTGATTTTTTGGGGTAATGTCTTTCTTTTCTTCTCGGGATGTCACTTTTTGAGAGAGGGCTGTTCTTTGTCTTTGCTGAGAGTTTTTTTTGTTGGGATGTTGGTCTTGTGGGTTTTCCTGAATCCTTATTCTGTTAACTGCCTCCAAAGGATGCCCCTGGATCTTTTTGGTGTGTGTCCTGGGGTTTTCTTTTGTTGCCTGTACTGCGCTGGATTATGTTGCCCGAGTTATTTTGATGTTGTCTAAGATGTTTTTAGTAATCCAATCTTCTTTTCTTGTTTGTAGGACTAGTTGGCCATGTCTTCTCGCAAAAATATTGTCGAAGCGTCTTTTAAGGTTTCCGAGGGGATGTCCGATTGGCTGGACTCCCTTGTGTTGCTGTGTGTTTCTTTAGCCAATTCTAAATTATGTGTAGTGCTTAGAAGACATCACCATATTTGTAGCAGTGAGGATCAGGAAAACAATTATCAGTTAGTGGCACCTGATTCTGATGATTGAGTTTGCTTCCCTATCCTGACTCAGGGGGCGTCCCTTTTTCTATGCATATGACTTCTTTTTCAGCCAAATGAACATCACCTTTCCTTTTATTTCTTTTGAAACTGACCTGTTATGGTCCTGTAATGTAGCCCCCTCTCAGCTTCATCCGAATTCTCGGGGCTTCATCAAGATTTTTCAGCTGGTTTGTCAAGAATTTGCTGTTACACCTTCTCAAACTCTTTTTTTTTGTATCTTTTCGTGTTGACCAAGCCTGTGACTACCAAGAAGAAGGCTTCTTGGATTTCATTTAGGTCTGCCCAGGGGCATAAGGTTTTTTCTATGTATGGCGAGTCTTTCCGGGATTTTAAGAATTACTTCTTTAAGGTCCGGGCTGTTGAATGAGCCCGGCCTTTCTTTCTGGACGAAAATAACGAACCCCGCTTTCCTTTAGAGTGGCAGAGGAACGTAGTGGTATCTCGGTATACCTGGGAGATGTTGGACGAGTTCGAGCAAGCCTTTGTGAATGTCTTGGAGGATATTTCGGGGGAACCTCCTCATCTGGATACTAAAAAATCTTTGGGGGACACATCCCTTGTTCGAACTGCTTTGGGTATTACTTGATATATTTTGTTTCTTGTTTTTACTTTGCTTTCTCCTTCTTTCCTGGTTTGTAAAACTGTTAGTTTTCATTTTTCAGAGATGGCCAAGAATAATGATGAGATGAAGGCTTTCAAAAAGGCGAGAAAGGCTACTGCAGCTCATAACATCTCGACCCGGGTGGATGGGGAAGGGTCCTCTTAGGTCTCGTTGAAGCCATCTGTGCCGAGCTCTCCTGGCCCGAGGAAAATAATCCCTACTCCTGGAGTTCGTTTAGTGGATCCTCCACAGTCTTCTACTATTGCTGTGGCTTCTTCTACGGCCGTTCCTCCTTCCAAAAGACCTCAGACTGTTGAACCCTTCAATCTGGATGTGCTTGATTTTGACCCTATTGAATTTGTCGACCATTAGATCGGTCCTTATAGTGCCCTCTCTATGGATGATGTTTCTCTCCTTCATTACTTAGATTTTATAACTCGGAGTAGCATCAAGATGGCACATATGGGAGCTGCCTTGTACCGAACTGCCCAAAATCTTCCCCTTCATGCTACCAAGGCCTTTATGGAGGAGGCTAAGCGGGAGTTTGACAGAATAAAAGGTTTGAAGAAGGAGCTCCAAGTGAAAGTGACCAAGCTGGAGAAGGAGTTGGAGAGTGAAAAGGCTAGTTTCGTTGCCTTGGCGGCTTCTGTGCAGTTGGCTGAAGACACGGCATTGAGGCACAAGGATAGCTATGTCACGACCTATAGGGAGGTGATGCGTCTCAGGAGGGAGTTGGAGTCGGCCCGGGCTGATTATGCTGATCTCCAGGGTCACCTTGTAGGCAGCGTAACTGCTGCTTATGAGAACCTGAAGGAGTAGGTTCGGGTTCTTGCCCCCGAGGTCGACCTTACTCTCTTCATCCTGGACAATGTTATGAAGGATGGCAAGATTGTCCCTGACGAAGATGATGATGTTGAACCTCCTTCTGTGCCTGCTACCAAAGCCCATCTGGTGCCGACTTCTTTAGTTCATGAAGTCGGTCATTCCGAGTTGGAACTTGATTGTCAAATCTTAAACCGGGATGATGGGATAGTAGACGCTGTGCCTCTTCAGACTCGCCCTACCTCACCCTCAGTTGATGCTACCGAGAAGTCTTTAGGTCCTTAATGAATTTTCTGGATGTTTGTGTGGACAGCCCGACTTGTGGGCTTTTTTGAACTCTTTATATTTTGTAACTAGTGGTACTGACTTTTGCTACATTCCTAGTTGCTTGTTTAGCAACTTTTATCTTGAAAAACAAAGCAATTTCCAAGCTCTTGGGGCTAGTTTTGATAGCCCTTTGAGTTTGTTATTATTATAACTTGTGTTTTTCGTAACATATCTGTCTGCACTCATTTTGGTACCTTTCTAGGTTTTGGGGGTGTTGGAACTTTCATTGTCTGACCTTTTTGGATTGGCTTGATTCCCTTGAGCTTTTGCCTGATGGTTATTTTCAGTAATTTGTTTTGTTTGGACCTTGTTCAGGTCTCTTAAGGTTTTTGAGAGGTCGATTTCGTCATGTTGGTTTTGTCCAGGTCGTTGTTAGTAATCCTCTTTTTTGGACCTTTGTTTAGGTCTCTTTCAGGAATTTCCTTTTGTAACCTTGTGTTTTGGGCTGACTTCATCATGTCAGACCTTCTAAGTTATTTTTGTAATCCTCTTTCTTGGACCTTGTTTCGGTTTCTTTCAGGGATTACTTTTATAACTTTTGTGTTTTGGGCCGACTTCATCATGTCGGCCCCTTCTAAGTTATTTTTGTAATCCTCTTTCTTGGACCTTGTTCCAGTCTTTTTCAAGGATTACTTTTATAACTTTTGTGTCTTGGGCCAACTTCATCATGTCGGGCCCTTCTAAGTTATTTTTGTAATCCTCTTTCTTGTACCTTGTTCAGGTCTCTTTTAGGGATTACTTTTATAACTTTATGTTTTGGGCCGACTTTATCATGTCGTGCCCTTCTAAGTTATAGTAATCCTTTTTTATAGGGTTGGCCAGACCTCTTTCCAAGGATTTACTTATAACTTCGGTTATTGCGACTGGTCTGACTTCTTTACATTGGCTAGTCTTTAAGTTATTTTTTAGGAATCCATTTTATTAAGACCTCGTCAGGTCCTTTCTATGGATCACTTTCGATAACTTCTTGCATTATTCTGTTTTCATCTCTGCCGATTTTGTAGAAATTGGGTTTAATCCTCGTTTGGTCGACCTTTTAATGAATTTGGTTTTCATCTCTGTTGGTCTTTATCGTGATCGTGTAGTGAATTTAATTTTCTTTTTCTGCCGATCTGTAGCCTTATAATCGGATGATGAATGTTTCAGATTAATGCGGCTTGAGGATTTGTAGAAGATCTAAACAGATTTTATTCATAAGAAAATGCAAATATATACATGCGGGAGTTTTATCTTCTAAGTCAGGTGATTTGTAGGTCTTGGCTTGGCGCCTCATTAAAAAACCTTTTCAGGAAAAAGAGTGCGCTTTATCCTAAGATCCTATATCATGCCTAACTGTAGTACCTTCTTAAGTTGCAGGCATGCCATGACCTAGGAAGCTCTCGCCCATCGAGTTTGGACAGTCTGTAGTAGCCCTTTCCCAGTACTTCTATGACTCGGTAGGGTCCTTTCCAGTTTGCTGCCAACTTTCCTTCTCCAGGTCGGGTTGTTCTGATATCATTTCGAATTAGGATGAGGTCGTTCTCAGTAAAAACTCACTGTACTACCTTTTGATTGTATCTCGAAGCCATTCGACGTTTTAATGCTTCTTCCGTAATCCGAACTCTTTCTTGGACTTCTGGAAGTAGGTCGAGTTCTTCCCTTTAAAGTTGGGAGTTGGCTTCTTCACTATAGTGGATCACTCTAGGCGATCCTTCTTCAATCTCTACTGGGATTATTGCCTCCATTCCATACGCTAATCGGAAGGGTGATTCCTTTGTGGTAGAATGTGGTGTTGTTCGATATGCCCATAGGACTTGTGGGAGCTCCTCACCCCAGGCTCCCTTTGCGTCCTGTAATCTCTGTTTCAGCCCAGCCAATATGACTTTGTTGGCAGCTTCGGCTTGTCCATTGGCTTGGGGATGTTCTATGGAAGTGAATTGTTGTTTTATGTTCAAGTCGGCCACCAACTTTCTGAAGCCTGCATCTATGAATTGGGTACTATTGTCTGTGGTAATGGAGTATGGAACCCCGAACCTTGTGACAATGTTCCTATATAGAAATTTTCAACTTCTTTGAGCAGTGGCATTAGCTAGGGGTTCTGCCTCAATCCACTTTGTGAAATAGTCTACCGCTACTATGAGGAATTTAACTTGTCCCGATCCCTGAGAAAAGGGTCCAAGAAGGTCGAGTCCCCATTTTGCGAATGGCCAAGGTGAGGTCACGCTGATGACTTCTTCTGGCGGGGCGATGTGAAAGTTGGCATGTTTTTGACATGGTGGACATGTCTTTACGAACTCTGTAGCTTGTTTTTGTAGAATTGGCCAATAAAATCCTGCCCGGAGTACTTTTTTGGTAAGTGCTTGCGCTCTGAGATGATTGCCACAAATGCCACTGTGTACCTCTTCTAGGACCTTCTTTGTGTTGGAAGTCGCCACACATTTTAACAATGGTTTTGAAATTCCTCTTTTGTATAGAGTGTTGTTTATCATAGTGTAGTATTGTGCCTCCCGTTTTAACCTCTTTGCCTCCTTTTCCTCTGTGGGGAGTGTTTCTATTTTGAGGTAATTAATTATGGGAGTCATTCATCCTTGATCCTGACCTGTTATGACTAGGAATTTTTCTTCTTCCGAGATTGATGGGTTCTACAGAATTTCTTGGATGAGGCTTCTATTGTTGCCCCCTGGTTTGGTGCTGGCTAGTTTTGAGAGTACGTCAGCTCAGGCATTCTATTCTCGGGGTATGTGACGAACCTCATATTCTCTGAGTTGTTCGATCTGTTCCCTGATTTTATCCAAGTACTTTTTCATGGTGGGATCTTTGGCTTGGTAGCTTCCTGCTAGTTGTGAAGTGACTACTTGTGAGTCGCTGAAGATGATAAGCTTTTGAGCTCCAACGTTCCTAGCCAGCTTCAAACCAGCTAGTAGTGCCTCATATTCCGCTTGGTTGTTCGAGGCAGGGAACCCAAATTTGAGGGAGAGTTCGATTTGGGTTCCTTGGTCATTTTCAATTATCACACCTGCGCCGCTTCCAGTTTTATTTAAGGACCCGTCCACGTAAAGATTCCATTCTGTGGGGATTTCTGGTGTGTCTGTAAATTCTACAATGAAGTCGGCTAGGTATTGTGATTTGATGGCTGTCCGAGATTCGTATTGAAGATCGAACTCGGACAACTCGACTGCCCATTGCAAGCTTCTGTCTGCTAGGTCTGTTTTCTGTAAAATCCCTTTTATGGGTTGGTTGGTCTGAACCCTAATAGTGTGAGCTTAGAAGTATGGACGAAGTCGTCGAGATGTTAGTATGAGAGCGTAGGAAAATTTTTCTATTTTTTGGTAGTTCAGGTTGGATCCTTGTAATGCTTTACTGATAAAGTATACAGGTTGTTGCCCACTGTCGTCTTCTCGAACTAGTGCTGAGGCTACTGCCTGACTTCATACCGTGAGGTACAATATGAGTGGTTCTCCTTCTCGCGGTCGAGTTAGGATAGGTGGTTGTCCCAGGAATCTTTTGAAATCTTGGAAGGCTTGTGGTGCACGAAATTGTGATCATCAACAATGGCGCCGAAGACTTGGTAGCGCTCTCAAACGTGAATAACACTTTGTCACAACTTCGCACAACTAACCAGTAAGTGCACTAGGTCGTCCAAGTAATACCTTACGTGAGTAAGGGTCGATCCCACGGAGATTGTTGGTATGAAGCAATCTATGGTCATCTTGCAAATCTCAGTTAGGCGGATTCAAATGGTTATAGTGGTTTTCGAAAATAATAATAAATAAAGCATAAAATAAATATAGAAATACTTATGTAAATCATTGGCGGCAATTTCAGATAAGTGTTTGGAGATGTTTTGTCCCTGTTGAATCTCTGCAACATACTGCTTTCTTACTTTCAATCCTTCATACTCCTTTCCATGGCAAGCTGTATATAGGGCATCACCGTTGTCAATGGCTACATCCCATCCTCTCAGTGAAAATGGTCCAAATGCTCTGTCACAGCATGGATAATCATCTGTCGGTTCTCGATCATGTCGGAATAGAATCTATTGATTCTTTTGCGTTTGTCATCACGCCCAACAATCGCGAGTTTGAAGCTCGTCACAGCCATTCAATCCTTGAATCCTACTCAGAATACCACAGACAAGGTTTATACTTTCCGGATCCTCAAGAGTGGCCGCCAAAGGGTTCTAGCTTATACCACGAAGATTCTAGTTAGGGAATTGATGAGCGGATAATTTGTACGCTTTTTGGCATTGTTTTTAGTATGTTTTTAGTATGTTTTAGTTAGTTTTTAGTATATTTTTATTAGTTTTTAGTTAAAATTCACTTTTCTGGACTTTACTATGTGTGTGTTTTTCTGTGATTTCAGGTATTTTCTGGCTGAAATTGAGGGACCTGAGCAAAAATCTGATTCAGAGGCTGAAAAGGACTATAGATGCTGTTGGATTCTGACCTCCCTGCACTCAAAGTGGATTTTCTGGAGCTACAAAAGCCCAATTGGCGCGCTCTCAACGGCTTTGGAAAGTAGACATCCTGGGCTTTTCAGCAATATATAATAGTCTATACTTTGCCCGAGATTTGATGGCCCAAACTGGCGTTCCAAATCAGCTCAAAACTGCCCGGTGTTAAACGCCGGAACTGGCACAAGAATGGGAGTTAAACGCCCAAACTGGCACAAAAGTTGGCGTTTAACTCCAAGAGAAGTCTCTACACGAAAATGCTTCAATGCTCAGCCCAAGCACACACCAAGTGGGCCCGAAAGTGGATTTTTATGTAATTTACTCATCTTTATAAACCCTAGGCTACTAGTTCTCTACAAATAGGACCTTTTACTATTGTATTTTCATCTTTAGATCTTTGAATCTTTTGATCATGTTTATGGGGCTGGCCTCACGGCCATGCCTAGACTTTTGTTCTTATGTATTTTCAACGGTGGAGTTTCTACACACCATAGATTAAGGTGTGGAGTTCTGCTGTACCTCGAGTATTAATGCAATTACTATTGTTCTTCTATCCAATTCGGCTTATTCTTTGTCTAAGATATTCATTTGCACCCAAGAACATGATGAATGTGATGATTATGTGACACTCATCATCATTCTCACTTATGAACGAGTGCCTGACAACCACTTCTGTTCTACAAGCAAACAAGGCTTGAATGCTTATCTCTTGGATCCCTTAATCGGAATCTTCGTGGTATAAGCTAGAACTGATGGCGGCATTCAAGAGAATCCGGAAGGTCTAAACCTTGTATGTGGTATTCTGAGTAGGATTCAATGATTGAATGACTGTGACGAGCTTCAAACTCCTGAAGGCTGGGCGTTAGTGACAGACGCAAAAGAATCACTGGATTCTATTCCAACCTGATTGAGAACCGACAGATGATTAGCCGTGCCGTGACAGGGTGCGTTGAACATTTTCACTGAGAGGATGGGAGGTAGCCACTGACAATGGTGAAACCCTACATACAGCTTGCCATGGAAAGGAGTAAGAAGGATTGGATGAAGACAGTAGGAAAGCAGAGAGACGGAAGGGACAAAGCATCTCCACTCGCTTATCTGAAGTTCTCACCAATGAATTACATAAGTATCTTTATCTTTATCTTTATGTTTTATTCATACATTATCCATAACCATTTGAATCTGCCTGACTAAGATTTACAAGGTGACCATAGCTTGCTTCATACCAACAATCTCTGTGGGATCGACCCTTACTCGCGTAAGGTTTATTACTTGGACGACCCAGTACACTTGCTGGTTAGTTGTGCGAAGTTGTGATAAAAAGTTGAGATTGCAATTGAGCGTACCATGTTGATGGCGCCATTGATGATCACAATTTCGTGCACCAAGTTTTTGCCGCCGTTGCCGGGGATTGTTGAGTTTGGACAACTGACGGTTCATCTTGTTGCTTAGATTAGGTATTTTTCTTCAGAGTTCTTAAGAATGAATTCTAGTGTTTCAAGGTGATGTTCTTATCATCACCAAAGCTGATTGATTTTCATCAATTTAGCTCTTGAATGCAATGTCCTGCTGAAGCTTGGCTAGTGGTGCGCGAAATTGTGAACAATACTTTTTCACAACTCTCATAATCCCCGGTCATGAACCCCAAAAACTTGGTAGCTCAATACCATGGCATTACACAACTTCGCACAACTAACCAGCAAGTGCACTGGGTCGTCCAAGTAATAAACCTTACGCGAGTAAGGGTCGATCCCACGGAGATTGTTAGTATTGAAGCAAGCTATGGTCATCTTGTAAATCTTAGTCAGGCAAACTCAAATAGTAATGGTGATGAACGAAAATAACACAAAGGTAAAGATAGAGATACTTATGTAATTCATTGGTAGGAACTTCAGATAAGCGCATGAAGATGCCTTCCCTTCCGTCTCTCTGCTTTCCTACTGTCTTCATCCAATCCTTCTTACTCCTTTCCATGGCAAGCTTGTGTAGGGTTTCACCGTTGTCAATGGCTACCTCCCATCCTCTCAGTGAAAGCGACTGCATATGCTCTGTCACAGCATAGCGGAATTCATCTGTCGATTCTCGGTCAGGCCGGAATAGAATCCATCGATTCTTTTGCGTCTGTCACTAACGCCCCACCCACTAGGAGTTTGAAGCACGTCACAGTCATTCAGCCATTGAATCCTACTCAGAATACCACAGACAAGGTTAGACCTTCCGGATTCTCTTGAATGCTGCCATCAGTTCTCGCCTATACCACGAAGACTCTGATCTCACGAAATGGTTGGCTCGTTTGTCAGACGAGCACTCGGTTGTCAGGCGATCAACCATGCATCGTGCAATCAGGAATCCAAGAGATATTCACTAGAGCCTTGATCGCTTGTAGAACAAGAGTGGTCGTCAGTCACCTTGTTCATGGGTGAGAATGATGATGAGTGTCATGGATCATCACATTCATCAAGTTGAAGAACAAGTGATATCTTAGAACAAGAACAAGCGGAATTGAATGGAAGAACAATAGTAATTGCATTAATACTCGAGGTACAGCAGAGCTCCACACCTTAATCTATGGTGTGTAGAAACTCCACCGTTGAAAATACATAAGCATAAGGTCTAGGCATGGCCGAATGGCCAGCCTCCCAAAGAGGGTTCAATCATAAAAACATGATCAAAAGATCCAAAGATCGAAAGACCCCCTAATACAATAGTCAAAGGTCCTACTTATAGAAAACTAGTAGCCTAAGGTGTACAGAAATGAGTAAATGACATAAAAATCCACTTCCGGGCCCACTTGGTGTGTGCTTGGGCTGAGCAATGAAGCATTTTCGTGCAGAGACTCTTCTTGGAGTTAAACGCCAGCTTTGGTGCCAGTTTGGGCGTTTAACTCCCATTTGGGTGCCAGTTCCAGCGTTTAACGCTGGGATTCCTGAGGGTGACTTTGAACGCCGGTTTGGGCCATCAAATCTTGGGCAAAGTATGGACTATCATATATTGCTGGAAAGCCCAGGATGTCTACTTTCCAACGCCGTTGAGAGCGCGCCAATTGGGCTTCTGTAGCTCCAGAAAATCCACTTCGAATGCAGGGAGGTCAGAATCCAACATCATCTGCAGTCCTTTTCAGTCTCTGAATAAGATTTTTGCTCAGGTCCCTCAATTTTAGCCAGAAAATACCTGAAATCACAGAAAAACACACAAACTCATAGTAAAATCCAGAAAAGTGAATTTTAACTAAAAACTAATAAAAACATACTAAAAACTAACTATATCATACCAAAAACATACTAAAAACAATGCTAAAAAGCATACAAATTATCCGCTCATCAGCTAGCCATGTCTAATTCCTTTAGACTGAAGCTTTAGACTAACATTGCATGATTCCTGGAATTCTCATTAAGAATTTTGATATCTTTATTTTCTTTTCCACTTAATTTTCGAAAAATCCAAAAAAATTAAAAAAATCATAAAAAATCAAAAATATTTCTTGTCTGAGTCTAGTCTCATTTTAAGTTTGGTGTCAATTGCATGTTTCTGTTCTTCTTGCATTTATCATATGTCTTCATTGATCTTCAAGTTGTTCTTGATGATTTACTTGCTCTGATCTTTAAATTCTCTTGTTTTTGGGTGTTTTGTTGTTTCTCATATGCATTCTCATTTTGTTAGTGTCAATAGTATACAAACTTCTAAGTTTGGTGTCTTGCATCCATTATTTATTTGATTTTAGTTGCATTTTGATTATTCCTCATTATTAAAAATCCAAAAAAATTTTAATTTGTGTCTTTTCAAGTCAATAATACAGAGAATTGAAGATTCAGAACATACAGCAGAGGAATTATGCAGAAAAAGCTAGGCGTTCAAAATGCCCAGTGAGGAAGGCAAACTGGCATTTAAACGCCAGCCAGGGTGCCTGGCTGGGCGTTTAACGCCCAAAAGGGTAGTGTTTTGGGCGTTAAACGCCAGAATGTATACCATTCTGGGCGTTTAACGCCAGGATGGCACAAGAGGGAAGATTTTGTTTTTAATGCAAATTTTTTTCAAGTTTTTAAAATTTTTTTAAAATCAAATCTTTTTCAAATCATATCTTTTCAATCACATGTTTTCAAAATCAATTTCTTTCTATTTTCAAAAATACTTGCTAACAATTAATGATTTGATTCAACATTTCAAGTATGTTGCCTTTTCTGTTGAGAAAGGTTTAATGTTTGAGTCATATCTTTTCTTGTTAGCCAAGTCATTAATTTTTAAAATCAAATCTTTTTAAATTATTTTTCAAATCATATCTTCTCAATCACATCTTTTTAAAACCATAACTTTTCAAATCATATATTTTTCTCACATCTTTTTCAAAATAGTTTTCAATCATATCTTGTTGATTTCTAATTTCAAAATCTTTTTCAAAAATCACTTGATTTCTTTTTCACTCTTGGTTTTCGAAAATCAATTAGTGTTTTTCAAAATGTTTTTAAAAATCTTTTACTTAATTTTTGAAAATTGCTTCCCCTCTTCTCACATCCTTCTATTTATGGACTAACACTCCTCCTTGATGCACAATTCGAACTCCATCATTCCTTGATAAGTTCGAATTTTCTACCTCTTCCTTCTATTTTTCTTTTCCTCTGACACCTCAAGGAATCTCTATACTGTGACATAGAGGATTCCATATTTTCTTGTTCTTTTCTCTTTTATATGAGCAGGAGCAAAGACAAAAATATTCTTGTTGAGGCTGACCCTGAACCTGAAAGGACCTTAAAGCGAAAGCTAAGAGAAGCTAAAGCACAATTCTCTATAGAGGACCTAACAGAAATCTTCAAAGAAGAAGACATGGCAGCCGAAAACAACAACAATGCCAACAATGCAAGGAAGGTGCTGGGTGACTTTACTGCACCTACTCCCGACTTCTATGGGAGAAGCATCTCTATCCCTGCCATTGGAGCAAACAACTTTGAGCTTAAGCCTCAATTAGTTTCTCTAATGCAACAGAATTGCAAGTTTCATGGACTTCCATTGGAAGATCCTCATCAGTTTCTAGCTGAGTTCTTGCAAATCTGTGACACTGTCAAAACCAATGGGGTTAACCCTGAGGTCTACAGACTTATGCTATTCCCTTTTGCTGTAAGAGACAGAGCTAGAATATGGTTGGATTCACAACCTAAAGAAAGCCTGAACTCTTGGGAAAAGCTAGTCAATGCCTTCTTGGCAAAGTTCTTTCCACCTCAAAAATTGAGTAAGCTTAGAGTAGAAGTCCAAACCTTCAGACAGAAGGAAGGAGAATCCCTCTATGAAGCTTGGGAAAGATACAAACAATTAATCAGAAAGTGTCCCTCTGACATGCTTTCTGAATGGAGCATCATAGGTATATTCTATGATGGTCTGTCTGAACTGTCCAAGATGTCATTGGATAGTTTTGCTGGAGGCTCTCTTCATCTGAAGAAGACGCCTGCAGAAGCTCAAGAACTGATTGAAATGGTTGCAAATAACCAATTCATGTATACTTCTGAAAGGAATCCTGTGAACAATGGGACAAATCAGAAGAAAGGAGTTCTTGAGATTGATACTCTGAATGACATATTGGCTCAGAACAAAATATTGACTCAGCAAGTCAATATGATTTCTCAAAGTCTGTCTGGAATGCAAGCTGCACCAGGCAGTACTAAGGACACTTCATCTGAAGAAGAAGCTTATGATCCTGAGAACCCTTCAATGGAAGAGGTGAATTACATGGGAGAACCCTATGGAAACACCTATAATCCTTCATGGAGAAATCATCCAAATCTTTCATGGAAGGATCAACAGAGACCTTAACAAGGTTTCAACAACAATAATGGTGGAAGAAATAGGTTTAGCAATGGCAAGCCTTTTACATCATCTTCTCAGCAACAGACAAAGAATTCTAAGTAGAGCCACTCTGACTTAGCAACCATGGTCTCTGATCTAATCAAAACCACCCAGAGTTTCATGACTGAAACAAGGTCCTCCATTAGAAACTTGGAGGCACAAGTGGGTCAGCTGAGTAAGAAAATTACTGAACTCCCTCCTAGTACTCTTCCAAGCAATACAGAAGAAAATCCAAAACGAGAGTGCAAGGCCATCAACATGGCCAAATTCGGAGAGGAGGGAGAGGCAGTGAACGCCACTAAGGAAGACCTCAATGGACGTCCACTAGCCTCCAATGAGTTCCCTAATGAGGAACCATGGGAATCTGAGGCTCACACTGAGACCATAGAGATTCTATTAGATTTACTTATGCCATTCATGAGCTATGATGAGTATTCTTCCTCTGAAGAGGATGAAGATGTCACTGAAGAGCAAGTTGCTAAATACCTTGGAGCAATCATGAAGCTAAATGACAAGTTATTTGGTAATGAGACTTGGGAGAACGAACCCCCTTTGCTCACCAAAGAACTGGATGACTTGTCTAGGCAGAAACTAGCTCAAAAGAGACAAGATCCTGGGAAGTTCTCAATACCTTGTGCCATAGGCACCATGACCTTCAAGAAGGCCTTGTGTGACCTAGGGTCAAGTGTAAACCTCATGCCTCTCTTTGTAATGGAGAAGCTAGGGATCTTTGAGGTACAAGCTGCAAGAATCTCACTAGAGATGGAAGACAATTCAAGAAAATAAGCTTATGGACTTGTAGAGGATGTTCTGGTAAAAATTGAAGACCATTACATCCCTGCTGATTTCATAGTCCTAGAGACTGGGAAGTGCATGGATGAATCCATCATCCTTGGCAGACCCTTCCTAGCCACAGCAAAGGCTGTGATTGATGTGGACAGAGGAGAATTGATCATTCAAGTGAATGAAGAATCCATTGTGTTTAAGGCTCAAGGATATCCCTCTGTCACCATGGAGAGGAAGCATGAAGAGCTTCTCTCAAAACAGAGTCAAACAGAGCCCCCACAGTCAAACTCTAAGTTTGGTGTTGGGAGGCCACAACCAAATTCTAAGTTTGGTGTTGAACCCCCACATTCAAACTCTAAGTTTGGTGTTGGGAGGTTCCAACATTGCTCTGAGCATCTGTGAGGCTCCATGAGAGCCCACTGTCAAGCTACTGACATTAAAGAAGCGCTTGTTGGGAGGCAACCCAATGTTATATTTTATCTATTTTCCTTTATTATTTTATATTTTCTGTAGGTTGATGATCATGGGAAGTCACAAAATCATTTGAAAAAGCAAAAACAGAATGAAAAATAGAAAGAAAAATAGCACACCCTAGAGGAAGACCTTGCTGGCGTTTAAAGGGCAGCAAATGGGCGTTTAATGCCCAGTCTGGCACCATTCTGGGCGTTTAACGCCAGAAAGGGGCACCAGACTGGCGTTAAACGCCAGGAAAGGGCAAGAAGCTGGCGTTAAATGCCAGAAATGGGCACCAGCCCGGCGTTTAACGCCAGAATTGGCACAAAGGGCATTTTTTGCTCGCCACTTGGTGCAGGGATGAATTTTCCTTGACACCTCAGGATCTGTGGACCCCACAGGATCCCCACCTACCCCACGACTCTCTCTCTTCTTCACCCATTCACAAATCACCTCAAAACCTCTTCCCCAAAAACCCCTCACCTATCAAATCCCACTACTCTCTTCACCACTCACATCCATCCTTCATAAAACCCCACCTACCTCACCATTCAAATTTAAACCACTTTCCCTCCCAAACCCACCCATTCATAACCGAACCCTACCCCTCTCTCCACCCCTATATAAACCCATCTTCACTCCTTCATTTTCACACAACCTAAACACTACTTCTCCCCCTTTGGCCGAACCACAAAGCCACCTCCATCTCCTCCATTTCTTCTTCTTCTACTATCTTTTTTCTTCTTTTGCTCGAGGACGAGCAAACCTTTTAAGTTTGGTGTGGTAAAAGCATTGCTTTTTGTTTTTCCATAACCATTTATGGCATCCAAGGCCGGAGAAACCTCTATAAAGAGGAAAGGGAAGGCAAAAGCTTTCACCTCCGAGTCATGGGAGATGGAGAGATTCATCTCAAGGGTGCATCAAGACCACTTCTATGAAGTTGTGGCCTTAAAGAAGGTGATCCCCGAGGTCCCTTTTAAACTCAAAAAGAGTGAATATCCGGAGATCCGACATGAGATTCGAAGAAGAGGTTGGGAAGTTCTTACCAACCCCATTCAACAAGTCGGAATCTTAATGGTTCAAGAGTTCTATGCCAATGCATGGATCACCAAGAACCATGATCAAAGTGTGAACCCGGACCCAAAGAATTGGCTTACAATGGTTCGGGGGAAATACTTAGATTTTAGTCTGGAAAATGTAAGGTTGACATTCAATTTGCCCATGATGCAAGGAGATGAACACCCTTACACTAGAAGGGTCAACTTTGATCAAAGGTTGGACTAAGTCCTCATAGACTTTTGTGAAGAGGGCGCTCAATGGAAGAGAGATTCAAGAGGAAAGCCGGTTCAACTGAGAAGGCATGACCTCAATCCCGTGGCTAGAGGATGGTTGGAGTTTATCCTACGCTCAGTCATTTCCACTAGCAACCGGTCCGAAGTTACTATAGACTGGGCCATCATGATTCATAGCATCATGATTGGAGAAGAAATAGAAGTTCATGAGGTTATAGCCCAAGAACTTTATAAGGTGGCGGACAAGTCCTCTACCTTGGCAAGGTTAGCCTTTCCTCATCTCATTTGTCACCTCTGTTATTCAGTTGGAGTTGACATAGAGGGAGACATCCCATTGATGAGGACAAGCCCATTACTAAGAAAAGGATGGAGCAAACAAGAGATCCTACTCATCATGAAATCCCTGAGATGCCTCAAGGGATGCACTTTCCTCCACAAAACTATTGGGAGCAAATCAACACCTCACTAGGAGAATTAAGTTCCAACATGGGACAATTAAGGGTGGAGCACCAAGAACATTCCATCCTCCACCATGAGATTAGAGAAGATCAAAGAATCATGAGAGAGGAACAACAAAGGCAAGGAAGATACATTGAGGAGCTCAAGCACTCCATAAGATCTTCAAGAGGAAGAACAAGCCGCCATCACTAAGGTGGACCCGTTCTTTAATTTCCTTGTACTTTATTTTCCTGTTTTTCGAATTTTATGCTTATGTTTATCTACGTTTGTGTCTTATGATCATTAGTGTCTTAGTGTTATGCCTTAAAGTTATGAATGTCCTATGAATCCATCACCTTTCTTGAATGAAAAATGTTCTTAATTGAAAAAGAGAAGAATTGCATGAATTCTAAATTTTATAACAGATTAATTATTTTGATGTGGTGGCAATACTTTTGTTTTCTGAATGTATGCCTAAACAGTGCATATGTCTTTTGAATTTGTTGTTCATGAATGATTGGCTCTTGAAAGAATGATGAAAAAGGAGACATGTTACTGAGGATCTGAAAAATCATAAAAATGATTCTTGAAGCAAGAAAAAGCAGTGAATACAAAAAAAGGGAGAAAAACGAAAAAAAAAGAGAGAAAAAGAAAGAAATCAAAGTGTGATCCAAGGCAAAAAGAGTGTGCTTAAGAACCCTGGACACCTCTAATTGGGGACTTTAGCAAAGCTGAGTCACAATCTGAAAAGGTTCACCCAATTATGTGTCTGTGGCATGTATGTATCCGGTGGTAATACTGGAAGACAGAGTGCTTTGGACCACGTCCAAGACTCATAAAGTAGCTGTGTTCAAGAATCATCATACTTAACTAGGAGAATCAATAACACTATCTGGATTCTGAGTTCCTATAGAAGCCAATCATTCTGAATTTCAAAGGATAGAGTGAGATGCCAAAACTATTCAGAGGCAAAAAGCTAAAAGCCCCGCTCAACTTATTAATACTGATCTTCATAGATGTTTTTGGAATTCATTGCATATTCTCTTCTCTTTATCTTATTTGATTTCCAGTTGCTTGGGGAGAAGCAACAATTTAAGTTTGGTGTTGTGATGAGCGGATAAATTGTACGCTTTTTGGCATTGTTTTTATTATGTTTTAGTTAGTTTTTAGTATATTTTTATTAGTTTTTAGTTAAAATTCACTTTTCTGGACTTTACTATGAGTTTGTGTATTTTTCTGTGATTTCAGGTATTTTCTGGCTGAAATTGAGGGACCTGAGCAAAAATCTGATTCAGAGGCTGAAAAGGACTGCAGATGCTGTTGGATTCTGACCTCCCTTCACTCGAAGTGAATTTTCTGGAGCTACGGAAGCCCAATTGGCACGCTCTCAACGGCGTTGGAAAGTAGACATCTTGGGCTTTTCAGCAATATATAATAGTCCATACTTTGCCCGAGATTTGATGGCCCAAACTGGCGTTCCAAATTAGCTCAAAACTGCCCGACGTTAAACGCCGGAACTGGCACAAGAATGGGAGTTAAGCGCCAAACTGGCACAAAAGCTGGCGTTTAACTCCAAGAGAAGTCTCTACACGAAAATGCTTCAATGCTCAGCCCAAGCACACACCACGTGGGCCCGGAAGTGGATTTTTATGTAATTTACTCATCTTTGTAAACCCTAGGCTACTAGTTCTCTACAAATAGGACCTTTTACTATTGTATTTTCATCTTTAGATCTTTGAATCTTTTGATCACGTTTATGGGGCTGGCCTCACGGCCATGCATAGACTTTTGTTCTTATGTATTTTCAACGGTGGAGTTTCTACACACCATAGATTAAGGTGTGGAGCTCTGCTGTACCTCGAGTATTAATGCAATTACTATTGTTCTTCTATTCAATTCGGCTTATTCTTTGTCTAAGATATTCATTTGCACCCAAGAACATGATGAATGTGATGATTATATGACACTCATCATCATTCTCACTTATGAATGAGTGCCTGACAACCACTTCTGTTCTACAAGCAAACAAGGCTTGAATGTTTATCTCTTGGATCCCTTAATCGGAATCTTCGTGGTATAAGCTAGAACTGATGGCGGCATTCAAGAGAATCCGGAAGGTCTAAACCTTGTCTGTGGTATTCTGAGTAGGATTCAATGATTGAATGACTGTGACGAGCTTCAAACTCCTGAAGGCTGGGCGTTAGTGACAGACGCAAAAGAATCACTGGATTCTATTCCAACCTGATTGAGAACCGACAGATGATTAGCCGTGCCATGACAGGGTGCGTTGAACATTTTCATTGAGAGGATGGGAGGTAGCCACTGACAACGGTGAAATCCTACATACAGCTTGCCATGGAAAGGAGTAAGAAGGATTGGATGAAGACAGTAGGAAAGCAGAGAGACGGAAGGGACAAAGCATCTCCATTCGCTTATCTGAAGTTCTCACCAATGAATTACATAAGTATCTTTATCTTTATCTTTATGTTTTATTCATACATTATCCATAACCATTTGAATCTGCCTGACTAAGATTTACAAGGTGACCATAGCTTGCTTCATACCAACAATCTCTGTGGGATCGACCCTTACTCGCGTAAGGTTTATTACTTGGACGACCCAGTACACTTGCTGGTTAGTTTTGCGAAGTTGTGATAAAAAGTTGAGATTGCAATTGAGCGTACCATGTTGATGGCGCCATTGATGATCACAATTTCGTGCACCAGGAATCCAAGAGATACTCGCTCGTTCTAAGGTAGAACGGAAGTGGTTGTCAATCACGCGTTCATAGGTGAGAATGATAATGAGTGTCACGGATCATCACATACATCATGTTGAAGTGCAGCGAATATCTTAGAATAAGAATAAGCCGAATTGAATAAAAGATAGTAGTACTTTGCATTAAAACTCGAGGTACAGCAAAGCTCCACACCTTAATCTATGGTTTGTAGAAACTCCACCGTTGAAAATACATAAGTGATGGTCCAGGCATGGCCGAATGGCCAGCCCCCATAAACGTGATCAAAGGATCATAAGGTAATCCAAAAATAATCCAAAGATGTCTAATACAATAATAAAATGTCCTACTTATACTAGACTAGTTACTAGGGTTTACAGAAATAAGTCTAAATGCAGAAATCCACTTCCAGGGCCCACTTTGTGTGTGCTTGGGCTGAGCTTGAGCTTTACACATGCAAAGGCTTTTCTTGGAGTTAAACGCCAACTTGTAACGTGTTTTTGGCGTTTAACTCTGGTTTGTGATGTGTTTCTGGCATTTGACTCCAGAATGCAGCATGGAACTGGCGTTGAACGCCAGTTTGTGTCATCTAATTTCAAATAAAGTATGGACTATTATATATTGCTGGAAAGCTATGGATGTATACTTTCCAACGCCGTTGATAGCGAGCTATTTGGAGTTCTATAGCTCCAGAAAATCCATTTGGAGTACAGGGAGGTCAGAATCCAACAGCATCAGCAGTCCTTTGTCAGCCTCCTTATCAGAGTTTTGCTTAGGTCCATCAATTTCAGCCAGAAAATACCTGAAATCACAGAAAAATACACAAACTCATAGTAAAGTCCAGAAATGTGAATTTTACATAAAAACTAATGATCTCCTTTGGGATTTTGGTTTTCATGATCTCCTTGGTGAATGGATCTTGGTCCTTGCGGGAGTTATCCTCCTGAGGGGATTGATTAGCTTTGGTCTTGAGATCGGCTTCGAGCTTTAGGAGTTTGTCCTCCAATTCCCAGCGTTGCCTTATTTCCTTTTGTATGTCTTTCTCAGCCTCTCGTTGACGTAGGCCTTCTTCTTCAAGTTTTTTTAAACGGTCTTGAAACGCCTCCATAGCTCTCGCATTTGGAGAATTCTTTTTGTTGTTAAGTTGAGGAGTATCCTTTGGTGTAGTGTCCGCATTTTTGTGCGGCATTCTATCTTCTAGATCTGAATTGTGGTCGTTGTCATGGTCGTCCGTCATGGTGATGGGATGACTTCCAGGTTCCCCGGTAACGGCGCCAATGTTCCGAGGATTACCTAAAACTGTAGGTCGATCTCGGATGAGATCTTCTGTACTGGTCAGAGTTGACGTAGCCGGCTGGTGGGTGGTGGCCAGAGCTGTTGTGTCCGACTTGTTTGCCTAGCTATGCTGCTGATCCTTTGTCACCGGAGGGTGGTGGTACTTGCAAGGGACTCCGATGCTTAAGTTAGCAAGGGTATTAAGCAGGTTTTTAGTAGAATCAGAGTATGAGTTATATCTGGGTGCTCCAGTGTATTTATAATGGCCTAGAGTGACCTTCTTAGTTAAGATAAGTTAGTTATCTTATCTTATCTTTATCTTATCTTCAAGTAAGGTCATCTTATCTTCAAGGGAACCGCCCTTCTCTCTATAGGCTTGGACTGCCTTAGGATTTGGGGCGTGGTCCTCCATTTGGGCCCTTTTTGGGCTTTCCTGTGATTTGGCCGAGCTTTTTGAGAAGAAGTCGGATTTATCCTGACCTGAAGAGGTCAGTCGTCTTGTCAGTAGAGCATCCCGGGTCAGACAGCTTGACCCAGGGTATGAACATGTATCAATGTTTGGAAGAGGATATGAGTCTTTTGGACACGCTTTGTTTAAATCGGTGTAGTCAACGCACATCCTCTATTTGCCGTTCTGTTTTTTTACTAGTACCACATTTGCCAGCCAAGCCGGGTATTTGACCTCTTTGATAAAGCTGGCTTCTAGGAAGGCTTGTATTTTCTCTTCGACCACTTGAGCCCGTTCAGGACCGAGCTTCCGTCTCCTCTGCTGAAAAAGTCGAGATCCTGGGTATACTGACAATTTGTGCGTCATGAGCTCGGGATCTATCCTGGGCATGTCAGAGGCTTTCCAGGAAAAGAGGTCGGAATTCTCTTGTAGGAGCCTTATCAGCTTATGCTTCAAGTCTTCTTTCAAATTGGCTCCTATGTTGGTATTTTTTCCGTCCTCTTGCCCGATCTATATTTCCAGTCTTTCCTCCAGGCTGTGGTCGTAGTTCTTCTTTAGCTGGGATTCCCCCGAGCTCGATGGTATTAACCTCCTTGCCTTTACCTCACATGTTTAGGCTTTCATCGTAGTACTTTCTCACCAGCTTCTAATCTCCTCTGATGGTTGCTATTCCCTCTGGTATTGGAAATTTCATGCAAAGGTGGAGGGTGGATACCACTACTCCAAGCTGATTTAGGGTCGTTCTACCTATTAAGGCATTATAGGCTGAGCCCACATTGACAACTATGAATTCAATGCTTAGAGTTTTGGATTTCATCCCCTTTCCAAAGGTTGTATGTAGGGGGTATGAATCCTAGTGGTTTTATGGGTGTGTCCCCCAATCCAAAGAGGGTGTCAGGGCATGCTCTCAACTCTTTTTTGTCCAATCCTAACTTATCAAAAGTTGCTTTGAACAAGATATCTGCCAAGCTCCCTTGATCCACTAAAGTTCTGTATAGATGGGCGTTGGCGAGAATCATGGTAATTACCACCGGATCGTCATGTCCGGGGGAAATACCCTGTCCGTCTTCTTGGTGAAACAGATTGTTGGAAGGTCAGGCAATTCGCTCCCAACCTGATAAACTTCCTTCAGATGTCTTTTACGAGATGACTTTGTGAGTCCCCCACCAGCGAACCCTCCTGAGATCATATGTATATATCGTTCTAGGGTCCGGGGTGGTGGGTCTCTCCAATCTTCCTCATCTCGTTTCCTCTTATCATGATGGTCCAACCTTTCCATGAGGTATCTATCAAGTCGACCTTCCCTGGCCAGCTTTTCTATCACATTTTTCAAGTCGTAATAATCATATGTTGAGTGCCCATATAATTTGTGATATTCACAGTATTCGCTACGGCTTCCCCTCTTTTTGTTCTTGATGGGCCGATGATGAGGTAGCTTTTCAGTGTGACAAATTTTTTTGTAGATGTCGACTAGGAAAACTCGCAGAGGAGTATAAGAGTGATATCTCTTGGGACTTTCAGGCCGAACTTCTTCTTTTTTCTTGGACTCTCTCTCCTTTTCCTTTGATGGGTGAGAGTGCCCAGGTCGCCATATTAGTTCTCATGGCTTGGTGTTTTCCTCCATGTTGATGTACTTTCCAGCTCCTTCTTGTACATCACTCAAAGAAGTCGGATGCCTTTTCACGATGAATTGAGAGAAGGGACCTTCTCGAAGTAGATTTACTAGGTCCATGATTACTGCTTCCATAGGAAGATCTTGGTTTTTTAAGCATGCCTTGTTGAACCTTTCCATGTAGTCTCTTAGGGGTTCACCGACTTCTTGTTTTACCCCCAAGAGACTGGGCGCGTGCTTGACTTTATCCTTCTGAATTGAAAATCGCATAAGAAACTTACACGAGAGGTCGTCGAAACAGGTGACTAACCTTGGGGCGAGGCTATCAAACCATTTCATCGCCGCCTTTGTCAAAGTCGTTGGAAAGGCTTTGCAGCGAGTAGCATCAGAGGCGTCGACTAGGTACATCCGACTATTGAAGTTGCTTAGGTGATGCTTTAGGTCGGTAGTCCCGTCGTACAGATCCATGTCAGGGCTTTTGAAGTTCCATAGAACTTTTACCCTCATTATGTCTTCACTGAACGGATATTCTCCCCCCAATGGGGTATCTTCTCGGCCAGCGCGAGAGCCCCTACCTCAGAGATTGGATTCCAATTTTAAGAGCTTTTCTTCAAGCTCTTTTCGTCGCTCAACCTCTTTCCTTAGGTTTCTCTCTGCTTCCCTCTGCCGTTCCAGTTCTTGTTCCAGCTATTCTAACCTTCATTAGTGGCCATGGAGCAGTCCCATGAGATCGGCAGCGTGAAGTTGTCCCTTTATTTCCTGTTCGAGTACCCCATAGGAGATTCCCTTTGGGTCTTTCACACCTGAGGGACCTTCTCGGTGCTGGCTGTCTGCTCCTTGCATCGATATTATGGCTCTATCGTTGTTAACTGCATCTTGATGTTCTTGCTTGGATTCAGATGCAGTGTGTCCATCCTCGTTCTGGTCGTCCGCCATTATAAGGTGATCTCTCAGGTCCCCGGCAATGGCACCAAAGTTACGTGGGTAACCTAAAGTCGGTGAATTGGGCTTGAAGGATTGGCCCAAACGTTAGAGGAAAGTGGTCTCTGACTTGATCATGTTTGGGAGTCGCCATCTGAGCTGTGTGTTTGAAGGAACGTGGGGCGGAACTTGCAAAGACACTCCGATGCCTAAGTTAGCAAGGGGGCAAGCAGGTTTAGAAAGTATTGGACCTGGTTTACCTGAGTGTGTCAGTGTATTTATAGTGGTGATCCAAACCACCGTTGGAGTAGTCCCACTTCTGAAGGTGGATAACCGCCCCTTTATCTTAGGGTTGTTGAGATATCGCTTCTGGAAGTGGATGAGAGATTTTAGGGGCAGTTACTTGTTTGAATAAGCATTATCTGCCAGCTCATGTCGAGCCTGACCTCTTTCGATGAGGTCGGATAAGTGGTGAAGGCCAATCTTTGGGTTGGGCCTTTTTTGACCTACTTGGGCCTAGACCATGTATTGGGCTAGGGTATGAACAGTTATAATTATTATTTAATATCCATTCTCTTTGTGTAAAAAAATTGTATTTTTTGAATCATTTATTCAAACCCTACAATTTTAAAATAAGTACTTTTATAATTAAAAATCCAAATACAAAATAATTTATTTATAAGTTGCTATTAATAAAAATTTTATATTTTAAAATCTTTTTTCAAAAGAGCTTATTTAAAAAATTTATCCAAAATGGGTCTTAGTCTCTCAATCTTATTCTCCTTTTTAAAAGCAGTCTAAAAATTCATAAATACACAAGTATAATGTCTTAAATGGATTTTCATAAGAATAAATGATCTAGAGTCTAGACTAATTTCTCTTTTTTAGTTGTACATCTATTTAACAAGGCAGCGTTGGGTTCATGCCTATGTACATAAGAGACATAGATACAATATGTATATATTATTTGTTTGTTGAGTTATAAAATTTTAAATAGATACAATTATACTAAAAGACATGTCTTCAATGTATCTTTTTTTAGTTATGATACTAAACATAATCCATGAGTTATCAAATTTTTTAATTTTGTCTTTTATTATTACCATGGTCCTATTTCCTCTTAACTCCATTTCATTCTCCTTTTGTCTGATCCATTTATACTACTACCTTTTCCTTTTGTTATTGTCGTTGCCACCACTATCTCCTTCTTTTGTCTCCCACCTCTCTCTTTCTCTCTCTCCTTGTAATGACCCACATTTTTAAAAATCTAAATAAAAAAGGTTTTAATTTATTTTATTAATTTGGACTTCTTATTTTAAAAATTAACTTATTAAAAATAATTAAATTGATTTTTTACGAATATTTTGAATTCAAATTTTATTTTTTTTAAAAAAAAGAGAAAAAAACTAATTTGATTATTGTAATTTTAAATTTAAAATAAATATTTGATTATATTAGTATGTTGATAGATATATTTTTATACGTTTTTAAAATAATATTTAGTATCATAATTATATTTTTAAATTATTTTAATCTTAAGATTTTATAAAACTCTTATACTACTAATATGTATTTTTATTACTAAATTTTTTATTTTTATACACATTTCTATTGTTTAACATGTATAATTTCTCATCCCTTACCTTTACAGACTTACACAGACACTAATCTCACTCTCAACCTTACCTTAACCCTAACCTACCCCCTTCCCTTACCCACACCCACACCTCAACGAAGAAAGAAAGTAGCAGAAAAAAAAACAAGAGATGGGGATTGAGAGAGTTAAGAGGGAAAATCAAATCGTCAGGGAGAAGAAGAAGAGAGGGGGAGGGATGGTGCCGGGGGTTTGCTGCCGCACCGCCGCGTCCAGCTTGCCATCAGGCTAATGCGTGAGCATCTTTCTTATCTTTTCCTAGTGAATTGCATTTAAATTGTTAAGTTTAATCAAGAATTAATTGTCTTTTAGCCACTATGGATGCTACTTTGAGTCTTGTGCAATTTTGTATATTTTAGGTAGCATTTGGCTGGATCTGATGGAGAGGAAGCTTGTACAAATGGAAGGAGCTCAAGAATTAAAGAAGATAATTAGCGAGGAGCGACGCGTGCGCGTTCCTGACGCGTACGCGTGATTTGGAGCTTTCTAGGGTGACGCGTGCGCGTGGATGACTTTTCTATTTTTGGTAATTTTTTCGGACATGGTTGAAAAGTTCATTGAGGTATTTATGGATGACTTTTCTATTTTTGGTAATTCTTTTGAATCCTGCCTTAAGCATTTATCTCTTGTCTTGAAACGGTGTCAAGAATCAAACCTTGTTTTGAATTGGGAAAAATGCCATTTTATGGTCACAGAAGGTATTGTTCTTGGACACCGGATTTCAAGTAAGGGGATTGAGGTTGACAGAGCAAAGGTGGAGATAATTGAAAAATTACCACCAGCAGCAAATGTTAAGGCAGTCAGGAGCTTCTTGGGTCATGCGAGATTTTATAGGAGATTTATAAAGGACTTTTCTAAAATTGCTAAACCATTGAGTAACTTGTTGGTTGTTGATGTTCCTTTTGTCTTTGATTCTGATTGTCTGCATGCTTTTGAAACTCTGAAAGCAAACCTTACCTCTGCTCCCATTATAGCTCCCCTGACTGGGATTTACCATTTGAATTGATGTGTGATGCCAGTGAATTTGCTATAGGAGCTATTTTAGTACAGAGGCATGGTAAGCTTGTACATGTCATTTACTTTGCCAGTCGTGTGTTAAATGATGCCCAAAAGAATTACACAATTACAGAAAAGGAATTATTAGCTGTTGTGTATGCTGTTGATAAGTTTAGGTCCTATTTACTTGGTTCTAAGGTTATTATTTATACTGATCATGCTCCTTTGAAGTACCTTCTAACCAAACAGGATTCTAAACCAAGATTAATCAGATGGGTATTGCTCCTTCAGGAGTTTAATATTGAGATAAAAGATAGGAAATGGTCAAAAAATCAAGTAGCTGACCATCTCTCCAGAATTGAGCCTGAAGCAGGAGTACAACCACCCACAGCTGTAACTGGGATATTTCCCGACGAGCAGTTGTTTCTCATTCAGCGGGCTCCATGGTTTGCAGACATTACAAATTATAAAGCCATGAATTTCATTCCAAAGGAGTACAGCAGGCAACGAGTAAAGAAGCTATTGACGGATGCAAATTTCTACATTTGGGAGGAACCATACCTTTTTAAGAGGTGTTCAGATGGTATCATCCGGAGATGTGTCCCAGATAAAGAAACACAGCAGATTCTCTGGCACTGTCGTGGTTCAGATTATGGAGGCCACTTTGGTGGTGAAAGGACAGCTACAAAGGTCCTTCAGAGCAGGTTCTACTGGCCGACACTCTTCTGGGATTCAAGAGCATTTGTGAAGCACTGTGACAGATGTGAAAAAGCCACAAATCTCCTTGCCAGCTATGAAATGCCACAGCAGGGGATTCTTGAGGTTGAGTTGTTTGATGTGTGGGGTATTGACTTCATGGGACCCTTTCCACCCCGCACATTCAAACAACTATATTCTAGTGGCAGTTGATTATGTGTCCAAGTGGGTAGAAGCTATGGCTCTACCCACCAATGATGCCAAGGTGGTAATGAGTTTTCTTCAGAGATATATCTTTAGCCGGTTTGGTATCCCAAGAACACTCATTAGTGATGGAGGAAGCCACTTCTGCAATAGACAGCTGGACTCTCTTTTGCAGAGATATGGAGTCCGTCATAAAGTGGAAACCCCCTATCACCCTCAGACAAGTGGATAGGTTGAAGTTTCCAATAGGGAACTTAAGAGGATTCTAGAGAAGACCGTCAGTGTTTCAAGAAAGGACTGGTCTTGGAAGCTTGATGATGCTCTCTGGGCATACCGGACAGCGTACAAGACTCCCATTGGCATGTCCCCTTATCAGTTGGTCTATGGCAAAACCTATCACTTTCCAGTTGAGCTGGAGCATAAAGTGATGCCAGGGCATCAAGGCCAAATTCGCTGACCTTTTCTTTACTGTTTTAGGGTAGTTTCATGCATTTTCTTAGTGAATAAGGCAAGTTTTGGATGAAATTACACTTACACCTTGATTTAAGCAACTATTGTGAACTTTTCATGATTTTATGAGAATTTTGCTAGAACTACATGATAAATTGATGATGCATAATCTCATGACTTTGGATAGTGCTTTGATGCACTTTAATTGCTTAATTTCAGGGCAAAGGAAGCAAGGAAGAACCACGTTAGTATTCACATTAACCTAGTTAACGTAAACACCAATGTGGAATGGTAAAAAGCTTGCAACGTTAATGAGAAAAGTGATCACCAATAACGCCTGCGAAGCCATCCATAGCTCACATTACTTGCCACGTTAACTAAGTTAACGTGGTAGTTAACATAGAAGCAAAAGAGAACTCCAACGTTAAGAGAAAATGTGAACACCAAAAACGTTTTTCTCCAACGTTAGTGGTAAAAGTGAACACCACTAACGTTGGAAAACTTGGCAATGATCAACGTTAAGAGTCACGTTAACTTAGTTAACGTGAACTCTAACGTGGAAGTGGAAAACAAAAGCCAACGTTAGTGACACTCACTTTTGTCACTAACGTTGGACCAACTAGCATTGCCTACGTTAACTTTCACGTTAAGATCATTAACGTGAAAGTTAACGTGGAGTTGAGATCAAGGAGCCAATGTTAGTGACACTCACTTTTGTCACTAACGTTGGAAGATGACATCACTACTACGTTAAGAGCCACGTTAACTTAGTTAACGTGAGTTCTAACGCAGAGTATTTGGGCATTTGGAGCGTTAGTGACAAAGGTGAGTGTCACTAACACTCTCGAAGGTGAGACACACCCACGTTAAGAGTCACGTTAGCTACACTAATGTGAACTCTAACGTAGGAACAAAAGGCACCAAGCAACGTTAATGGAAAAAGTGATTCCCAATAACGTTCGCGAAGGGGTATAAGCCAACGTTATTGGGAAAAGTGAGTCCCAGTAACGTTGGCCGAAAATTGAGAAGGCAACGTTAGTGGTCACGTTAAGACCACTAATGTTGGAGTTAATGTGGGTACATGAGGGTGGAACGTTAGTGGAAAAAGTGAATGCCACTAACGTTCTCGAACCCACAATGGCACTCAACGTTAATCTCACTAAATGCCCAAGCCTAATTCATATTTCTCTGTAAGCTGGGCCTACTAAAGATGAGAACTGCTTCAACTCAAGATCTAGAGCCCACATCCAAGACTTGAAGAACTCACTAGAAGATCAAGAGGAGTAGTATATATAGGAGTAGTTTTGAACTATAGAAAAGCTTGGCACTTTTGGGAACTACTCTCTATATATTTACTTTTCTGCACTTTTAGCATGGATTCTTCTTTTCTGCCATTTTTCATTTCTAGAGCTATAAACAACTAAACCCCTTTCATTGGGTTAAGGAGCTCTATTATAATTTGATAGACCAATTATAGTTTTCATTCTTCTTTTTCTTTCTTTTCTCTTGATCTTACTAGAAAGCTTTCGATCTTAATTCAATTGGTTAGTTGTCTTGGAAAAGAAACTCTCTATAATTGGATCTCCTTTGAGCCTTGGAAAAGGGATGAGGAGATCATGCTAGAAATGATTTCTCATGTTGGACCAAATTGGGGTTTGGGCGGATATAGTGACATGTAATCCTCCCAACACTTTGATTTGGAAATACATGTGGTATAATCAGTGACCATACTTCATCTCTTCCCATGAGCAATTAAATCAAGGAATTGGGTAATTGTTCAAGCTTAGAGAGATTGGATTGCCAAGGAATTGGGATCCAATCACTTAAGATTGCCAAGGAGATCAATGAATGCATTGATTGAGGAAGAGATGAGAATGAACTTGATCCGGAGAATGCAACATCTCCTGAACCCAATGATTTCCCCATTTCTGATCTTACCAATTCTCTTTACTTTCTGCCATTTATTTTCATGCTCATTACCCCAAATCCCCATTTAAGATTCTGCACTTTAATTTCTATTATTTACTTCCAGTCATTTAAATTTTTGCGAGTTCCCAATCTAAATTCTGTTTAGCTTAACTAGCATATTCTTCTAACTAAAGTTGCTTGACCAATCAATCCTTGTGGGATTCGACCTCAGTTTATTGTGAGTTTTACTTGACGACAATTCGGTATACTTGCCGAAGGAAAATTTGTTGAGAGATAAGTTTTAACGTATCATAAAGTTTACTGGGCAATCAGGTATCTGAACCTTGATTTAGAAGCTACAGGAATTAAGCGAATGCTCCAGTTAAATGAACTTGATGAATTCAGATATTCAGCTTATGAAAATGCCAAGCTCTATAAGGAGAAGACCAAGTTATTACATGACAAGAAGATTGCCATCAGAGTATTTGAGCCAGAACAGAAAGTGCTGCTGTATAATTCAAGTCTCAAATTCTTTCCCGGGAAGCTGAAATCTTGGGGGTCAGGACCATTTGTGGTTACTAGGGCTTCACCATATGGTCATGTGGAAATACAGGAAGAGAATTCTGACAGAAAATTTACAGTGAATGGCCAGAGGTTGAAGCACTATCTTGGAGGAGAGATTGATCGCCAGAGATCCGCTCATCTGCTGAATTAGCAGAACTGACCGTCAAGCTAGTGACGTTAAAGAAGCGCTTGTCGGGAGGCAACCTGATAATTTCGTATCCTTAGTTATTTTCATAGTGGTAGTTTTCTTATTTATTTGATTTTTATTTAGTTCTATCTGATCATGCAGCTATTTGAGAACAGGAATTGAACACTTCGAAAAATATTTCAAAAAACAAAGAGAGAGACAAAGAAGGCCGAAAGATGCGCTGGAGGAGTGCAAGAACTATGCTTTGTGCACAAACAAGATCACGCGTACGCGTACCTCATGCATGCGCATCGTTTGCGCCTTTAGCCATCCACGCGTGCGCATCTCAGATGCGGACGCGTGACCTTGAAAATCGACGTAAATGGGTGTTTGGGCAAAAAGTTGCACGGGAGGGGAGCAAGAAGTGTGCTTTGCGCGCAAATTGGCTCACGCTTACGCGTCCAAGACGCGTGCACGTCAATTACGATTTTGGCACTCCACACGTACGCGTCAAGCACGTGCACGCGTGGATGAGTGAAATCGACGTAAAAGGTGTTTTGACCAGAAAGTTATACTGGTGTGGGGCTGGAACTATGCTGGGCGCACAAGCCCCACCACGCGAACGCGTCCCTGACGCGTTCGCGTCGTTTTCCCATTCTGGCCATCCATGCGTACGCGTCCTTGACGTGTACGCGTCGCTTGAAATTCGTGTGATCCACGCCTACGCGTGCCTCACGCGTACGCGTTGCATGCGTCGCCCAATTAAACCACCTCACCGCCTAATTTCAAATCATCCACCTCCCAAATCCTAATTCTCTCTTATTCTTTTATCTTTTTCTTCTTCTTTCATCATATTAATTGCTTTTATGTCTCTCTCTTTTTGCAGTTCTTCTTTGCTTGAGGACAAGCAAACCTTTAAGGTTGGTGTTGACGCTTCGCTTATGGCCTTTCTGTCTAGCACCAAAAGTAGAAGAATGTTCTTCATGAAGGAATGAAATGACCACCAGCATAACTGAGGTGGTTGAGTTCCTTTCATTCTATTTCTCTTCCGTTCTTATTGTTTTGTCTTCTATTTCCTGTTACTTTGATTGCTTGCATGATCTTTAGTACTTATTTTTGTCTCATGTATTACTCACTAAGCTTGAATTCAAAAGAAAAAAAAGTGATGTATTACATGAGAAATTGAGTTTATATTTAAGAGTAGTCTTATTTACTTAAATGTGGTGGTATTATTTGTGATTTTGAATGCATGACATGAATAATGTATATTTGAATTTGAATCAAAGGATGTTGATGTATAAGGAACAGAAATTTAGAGAAGTATTATGACTTCTCTGAAATAAATAAAAAATTTAATCCTTGAAGCAAAAGAAACAGCAAAATAAAAAAAATTACATATAATAATAAAAGCTAGGTCCAAGGCTCTAAGCATCAATGACTAGGGAGGTCAGACATGATTAAAAGCTCAAAGAGTTGTTTCCCTAGTCATATGCTTGTGGTGTGATTGTGTCAAGTAATCTTTGAGACAAAACACTTAGAGTCGAGACCAAGTGCGTTTAACAGAGTATGCCAAAGGCTTTGAGCACCACTGTCTGGGAGTAACTAAAAAAAATAAGAACTTAAAGGAAGTTCCCTAGTTAAGTGCTTGTGGTGTTTCTGTGTCAAGTAACCCTTGAGACAAAACATTTAAAGTCACGGCTAGGCTCAAGGTGCAAAGCACCAAAGAAAAATAAATTAAAAAAATTATGCTGTGTTCAAGGATTAAACTGAAGTTTAAAGATTAGAGAATTCATAATATGATTCGGATTCTAATTCTGAATGACACTGACATTCCTCTGATTCAAAGGAGAGTGAGATGCCAAAACTGTTCAAAATTACAATGAATAAACCCCATTTTAAGAAGAGACATGAGCTTAACGAACTCTCATTCTCATGCAAATTCACATCCTAAGCCTGTATTATTTTGGTTGCTTGAGGAAAAGCAACAATTCAAGTTTGGTGTTGTGATGCGTGAGCATCTTTCTTATCTTTTCCTATTGAATTTGCATTTAAATTGTTAAGTTTAATCAAGAATTAATTGTCTTTTAGCCACTATGGATGCTACTTTGAGTCTTGTGCAATTTTGTGTATTTTAGGTAGCATTTGGCTGAATCTGATGGAGAGAAAGCTTGTACAAATGGAAGGAGCTCAAGAATTAAAGAAGATGATTAGCAAGGAGCGACGCGTGCGCGTACCTGACGCGTACACGTGACACGCGAAGATGACCATCGACGCGTACGCGTGACTGACGCGTATGCGTGACATGCGCCACGTGCAGAAAATGCTGGGGGCAATTTCTGGGCTATTTTTGACCCAGTTTTCGGTCTAGAAAGCACAGATCAGAGGCTGCAGAATGGAGGACTCAAGGGAACACTTCCTGTTACTTCCCAAGTTAGGCGTGGGTCCTACGAAGTAAGTGGTCCCCATCCATCACTTGAAGACTTGCTGATTGCCATAATTAATTCTGATTTAAATTTAAATATTATAGGAAAAGATATTAGTTTAGCTATTAGATTTTAAATTAATTAGGACTAGATATAAAAGATATTAGGATTCTATACCAAGGAACATCCCCCATTCCAGACTACCAAAAAATATATTTTATCAGAATCATAGTTTTCTTCTCTGAGTCATGAGGAACTAAACCTCCATTGTTAAGGTTAGGAGCTCTGTCTATTTGTATGGATTGATTTTATTGCTTTTTCTATTTTAATTCATGTATGGATTTATAATTTAAGAATTGTTTTCGCTCTTTATCTTATTAATTTGGGTGGAACGGAAGTATGACCCTCTTTCTATTTGAGTTCTTGTATAACTTGGAAAGCTCTTTACTTGAACAACAGCTTGAAAACACATTCTCCTAAATTTTAATTATCTGGACTTAATGGGATACGTGACATATAATCCTTTTATTTTTGGGTAATTAGAGTTTTTGTGGTATATAAACTGGAATTTGATCATCACCCTCTAATTAGAATTAATTGACCAAGGAATTGGTAGTTGATGAATTTTAGGGGAGACTAGAAAGGTCTAAGGAATTAAGGTCTAGTCACATATAGTTTGCCATAAATTAAATCCTACATGATTAAAATAGTTAGTAAGAAAAGTTAATTCGGAAAAATAGATAACTCTGAAACCTTAACTGCCCTCTCCATGCTTTATTCCCAACCCATTTACTTTACTATTTTAATTTCTGTACGATTGTTTAATGCTATTTGAACATTCAAACACTCCTTTCTATTTGTCTGACTAAGCCAATCAATCAATCATTGTTGCTTGATCCATCAATCCTCGTGAGATCGACCCTCACTCACCTGAGGTATTACCTGGTACAACCCGGTGCACTTGCCGGTTAGTTTGTGGATTGTAATTTCCGCACCACACGCCTCACCGCCATCAACAGGAGCGTTAGAAGAGAGAGAGGGACAAACTAGCAAGGAGGAGAGAGGAGGTTGCGCCGCGCAGCCGTCAGAGCCATCGTTGCGCCAGTCATCGCCGCTGCCAATGACGGAGCCGTCGCCGAATCCTGTGTCACCATCGTTCTTTCCAACTTGCAAAAGAGAAGCACGATAGAGCTCTTCCGTTTCTGCTACCCTAGTTTGCCGAGAGAGAAGCTCGTGGATGGAGGAAGGCCGATGGAGAGAAGAACTCCACTGAGAGAGAGGGAATATGCCACTGTCGTGCTTCACGGTCGCGGGGATAGATCCCGCGTCGCCGTCACCCATGGCCACTGCTCTTACCGCCGCTCTATTTGGTTCTGTTTTGAGCTGTGTCGCCGTCTAGGTGGTCATTAACAACAGCTGACAGAGCCACCAGCGCCACTGTTACTCCTCAAATTTCGCCTCTCTTTCAGTAGGGTTTGCTATCTCAACAACTTGAAGCTACCACCGGTTTTGTTCAGGGTTTCTGCTGTGAATGGCACCAGCACCACCACCATCCTTCTTGTCTTGGTCTCAATTCTGGAAATCTTGAACCTACCATGTTTTACCTTCGTTTTGTTCCAATGTTGTTTTTGGTCAAATTCTTGTTTTAATTTCAATAGCATGTCTCTGTTTTTGCACGACCATTTTGTTCCTCCTATTTTTCTGCTGGGGCTATCTTGTGTGTTGATTATTGTGCCGCTATGGAATTGCTAAATTTGTTGCTACCATGATTGTCGCATTTAAATTCTGCAGTTTTGACTAACCAAAGTAGGGGGTTTATTTTAAAACTAAGAGTTTTTAATTTAAGAATGCCAAAAAGCTTATTGAGTAATTGCAAATAATTTATAAATGCTTTGTATGATCAATTAATGAGAATTGATGAAGTTGAAAATTGTTAGTAAATGTGAGTATGTTTGAATATGCTGAAATTGATTTTTGGTATGTGTTCTGAGGGTTACCTGAAACAATGAGGTCGATCTCGGACGAGATCTGCTGGTGTGATCGGAGCTACCGTATCTGACTTGCTGGAGCTGAAGGTGCTGCGGGTCCTCGATCACCGGAGGGTGGTGGTACCTGCAAGAGACTCCGAAGCTTAAGTCAGCACGGGCTTTAAGTAGGTTTTTTGTAGAATTGGAGTATGAGTTATACCTGGGTGCTCCAATATATTTATATTAGTGTGGAGTGACTTTCCTTTGAGATAAGTAGTTATCTTATCTTATCTGTTGTGGGTAAGATCATTTATCTTTTGGCCAGCCACCTTCAAGTGGGCTGTGATTCTCTACTTTAGGCTTGTTTTGGGCCTCTATGGCGATTTGGCTGAGATCTTTAGGGAGAGGTCGGTGACGACCAACCTTATATGAGGTCGGTCATTTTGTCTTTGTCCAACCCGGACTGAATAGCTCGGTCCAGGGTATGAACAATATGTTTGATGGTTTTGTAAAGAATTGGGTGATTAGATGAGCTATATGTGTATTTGTTAATTGTGATTCTGTTAGTGATGATGATATCGTTGTAGTTGCTGTTGGTTCTATTGTGATTGTGAATGAAGCTAAATTTAGTGTTGCTTGTTGAAATGGAATATGAATTGAGTTTTATAAATTGAGTTTGAATTTAGGCTGTGATTGATGCTAGGATCTCTAGTTATGTTGATGTCTTGGTTTGGTTGTTGACATGAGAAATTATGAAAGTGAGGGAGCCTGTAAGGGTAGTGGAGTCAAATTGTAAAGGGAGGTTCTATCTGAGTTCTTATAAAAATATACAAGAAAAGTAATTTTAATTTGAAAATCTGACTTATAAGCTTATTTTAAGAAATGATTCTATGGTTGGAAAAGAATTTGGTTTACATATTTACACATATCGAGTAAAGGGTGTTGTATTGAAAAGTTTGATTTATACATCTAAAGTAAGGATTGACTTGGTTTGAAACTGTTGAAAAAAGTTTGAGAAAATGTTAGTTTGATTTATTGGTAATGAATTGAGAGTTGGAAATGATTTTGATATTGAATCTGGTTAGCTTTCAGATTTAAAAATGTGTTCACAATATTAACATATATACAATAACCAATAACATGGCACACATTGCAATTCTCCGGCAACGGCACCAAAAACTTGATGAGAGGGATTTATATTGATTTAGAATTTCTCAATAGAATATAATCTCTTTGTTTTAAGCATAGTTCCAAACCAACAATGGATTCTCCATCAAAGTTTAGTTTTGGTTGTCACAAGTTCAACCTAATAAAAATAACCGAGAATATTACTCCCGGGTCATTCTTCCTAGGAATTACAATCGAGTGCTCAATTATTAGTTATGTAATTCACGTAGGTGGGTTGATAAAAAGGCAAGAAATTAAATGGCAATAAAATAAAGCAAACAATTAAAGATAACAATTACTAAAGAGGCATTCATGGCAAGGATTGAGTATCAAGGTTTTCTATCCTAGTCATTAATCATAACACAATAATTACCAAGAGTTAAGCCTATTATGTTATCTTCGCATCGAAAGAAAGTCAAATATGCCTAGTGGTGCACGAAATTGTGATCATCAATGGTGCCATCAACATGGTACGCTCAATTGCAATCTCAACTCTTTATCACAATTTCGCACAACTAACCAGCAAGTGCACTAGGTCGTCCAAGTAATAAACCTTACGCGAGTAAGGGTCGATCCCACGGAGATTGTTGGTATGAAGCAAGCTATGGTCATCTTGTAAATCTCAGTCAGGCAGATTCAAATGGTAATGGAGGATTAATGATTAAAAGATGAATAAAACATAAAATAAAGATAGAGATACTTATGCAATTCATCAGTGAGAATTTCAGATAAGCGTATGGAGATGCTTTGTCCCTTCCGTCTCTTTGCTTTCCTACTGTCTTCATCCAATCCTTCTTACTCCTTTCCATGGCAAGCTGCATGTTGGGCATCACCATTGTCAATGGCTACAGTCCCGTCCTCTCAGTGAAAATGTTCAACGCGCTCTGTCATAGCACGGCTAATCATCTGTCGGTTCTCAATCAGGTTGGAATAGAATCCAGTGATTCTTTTGCGTCTGTCACTAACGCCCAACCTTCAGGAGTTTGAAGCTCGTCACAGTCATTCAATCCTCGAATCCTACTCAGAATACCACAGACAAGGTTTAGACCTTCCGGATTCTCGGGAATGCCGCCATCAATTCTAGCTTATACCACGAAGATTCTGATTAAGGAATCCAAGAGATAAACATTCAAGCCTTGTTTGCTTGTAGAACGGAAGTGGTTGTCAGGCACGCGTTCATAAGTGAGAATGATGATGAGCGTCACATAATCATCACATTCATCATGTTCTTAGGTGCGAATGAATATCTTAGAACAAGAATGAGCTGAATTGAATAGAAGAACAATAGTAATTGCATTAACACTCAAGGTACAGTAGAGCTCCACACCTTAATCTATGGTGTGTAGAAACTCCACCGTTTAAAATACATAAGAACAAGGTCTAGGCATGGCCGAATGGCCAGCCTCCCATAATCTAAGAACTAGACGTCCAAAGATTATCCTCAGATCTAAAGTGATCAAAAGATTCCAGGATGTAAAATACAATAGCAAAAGGTCCTATTTGTAGATAACTAGTAGCTTAGGGTTTACAAAAATGAGTAAATGACATAAAAATCTACTTCCGGGCCCACTTGGTGTGTGCTTGGGCTGAGCATTGAAGCTTTCATGTGTAGAGACTTTTCTTGGAGTTAAACGCCAGCTTTTGTGCCAGTTTGGGTGTTTAACTCCCATTCTTGTGCCAGTTCCGGCGTTAAACGCCAGAATTCTTGAGCTGATTTGGAACACCGGTTTGGGGAATTAAATCTCGGGCAAAGTATGGACTATTATACATTTTTGGAAAGCCCAGAATGTCTACTTTTCAACGCAATTGAGAGCGCGCCAATTGAACTTCTGTAGCTCCAGAAAATCCACTTTGAGTGCAGGGAGATCAGAATCCAACAGCATCTGCAGTCCTTTTTAGCCTCTGAATCAGATTTTTGCTCAGGTCCCTCAATTTCAGCCAGAAAATACCTGAAATCACAGAAAAACACACAAACTCATAGTAAAGTCCAGAAAAATGAATTTTAAATAAAAACTAATAAAAATATAATAAAAGCTAACTAAATCATACTAAAAACATAGTAAAAACAATGCCAAAAAGCGTATAAATTATCCGCTCATCACAACACCAAACTTAAATTGTTGCTTGTCCCTAAGCAATTGAAAATCAAATAAGATAAAAGGAAGAGAATATACTATAGACTCCAAATTATCAATGAAACTTAGCTCCAATTAGATGAGCGGGACTAGTAGCTTTTTGCCTCTGAACAGTTTTGGCATCTCACTTTATCCTTTGAAGTTCAGACTGATTGGCATCTATAGGAACTCAGAATTCAGATAGTGTTATTGATTCTCCTAGTTAAGTATGTTGATTTTTGAACACAGCTACTTTATGAGTCTTGGCCGTGGCCCAAAGTACTCTGTTTTCCAGTATTACCACCGGATACATACATGCCACAGACACATAACTGGGTGAACCTTTTCAGATTGTGACTCAGCTTTGCTAGAGTCCCCAATTAGAGGTGTCCAGGGTTCTTAAGCACACTCTTTTTGCTTTGGATCACGACTTTAACCGCTCAATCTCAAGTTTTCACTTGACACCTTCACGCCACAAGCACATGGTTAGGGATAGCTTGGTTTAGCCGCTTAGGCCAGGATGTTATTCCTATAGGCCCTCCTATCCACTAATGCTCAAAGCCTTGGATCCTTTTTATTACCCTTGCCTTTTGGTTTTAAAGGGCTATTGGCTTTTTCTGCTTGCTTTTTCTTTCTCTCTCTCTTTTTTTTTGAATTCACTGCTTTTTCTTGCTTCAAGGATCATTTTTATGATTTTTCAGATCCTCAGTAACATTTCTCCTATTTCATCATTCTTTCAAGAGCCAACAATTTTAACATTCATGAACAACAAATTCAAAAGATATATGCACTGTTCAAGCATACATTCAGAAAACAAAAAGTATTGTCACCACATCAAAATAATTAAGCTAGTTTTAAGGATGAATTTGAAATCATGTACTTCTTGTTCTTTTGTAATAAAAACATTTTTCATTTAAGAAAGGTGATAGATTTATAGGACATTCATAACTTTAAGGCATAGACACTAAGACACTAATGATCATAAGACACAAACATAGATAAACATAAGCATGAAAATTCAAAAAACAGAAAAATAAAGAACAAGGAGATTAAAGAATGGGTCCACCTTAGTGATGGCGGCTTGTTCTTCCTCTTGAAGATCTTATGGAGTGCTTGAGCTCCTCAATGTCTCTTCCTTGTCTTTGTTGCTCCTCTCTCATGATTCTTTAATCTTCTCTAATTTCATGGAGGAGGATGGAATGTTCTTGGTGTTCCACCCTTAGTTGTCCCATGTTGGAACTCAATTCTCCTAGGGAGGTGTTGATTTGATCCCAATAGTTTTGTGGAGGAAAGTGCATCCCTTGAGGCATCTCAGGGATTTCATGATGAGTGGGATCTCTTGTTTGCTTCATCCTTTTCTTAGTGATGGGCTTGTCCTCATCAATGAGGATGTCTCCCTCTATGTTAACTCCAACTGAATTACAGAGGTGACAAATGAGATGAGGGAAAGCTAACCTTGCTAAGGTAGAGGACTTGTCCACCACCTTATAAAGTTCTTGGGATATAACCTCATGAACTTCTACTTCCTCTCCAATCATGATGCTATGAATCATGATAGCCGGGTCTATAGTGACTTCGGACCGGTTGCTAGTGGGAATGATTGAGCGTTAGATAAACTCCAACCATCCCCTAGCCACGGGCTTGAGGTCATGCCTTCTCAGTTGAACCGGCTTCCCTCTTGAATCTCTCTTCCATTGAGCGCCCTCTTCACAAATGTCTATGAGGACTTGGTCCAACCTTTGATCAAAGTTGACCCTTCTAGTGTAAGGGTGTTCATCTCCTTGCATCATGGGCAAGTTGAATGCCAACCTTACATTTTTCGGACTAAAATCTAAGCATTTCTCCCGAACCATTGTAAGCCAATTCTTTGGGTCCGGGTTCACACTTTGAAGCATTGGCATGGAACTCTTGAACCATTAAGATTCTGACTTGTTGAATGGGGTTGGTAAGAACTTCCCAACCTCTTCTTCGGATCTCATGTCGGATCTCCGGATATTAACTCTTTTTGAGATTGAAAGGGACCTCGGGGATCACCTTCTTCATGGCCATAACTTCATAGAAGTGGTCTTGATGCACCCTTGAGATGAATCTCTCCATTTCTCATGACTCGGAGGTGGAAGCTTTTGCCTTCCCTTTCCTCTTTCTAGAGGTTTCTCCGGCCTTAGATGCCATAAATGGTTATGGAAAAACAAAAAGCAACACTTTTACCACACCAAACTTAGAAGGTTTGCTCGTCCTCGAGCAAAAGAAGAAAGAAGAGAGTAGAAGAAGAAGAAATAGAGGAGATGGAGGGGGATTTGTGGTTCGGCCAAGGGGGAGAAGTAGTGTGTAGGTTGTGTGAAAATGAAGGAGTGAAGATGGGTTTATATAGGGGTGGAGAGAGGGGTAGGGTTCGGCCAATATGGGTGGGTTTGGGAGGGAAAGTGGTTTGAATTTGAATGGTGAGGTAGGTGGGGTTTTATGAAGGATGGATGTGAGTGGTGAAGAGAATGGTAGAATTTGATAGGTGAGGAGTTTTTGGGAAAGAGGTGTTGAGGTGATTGGTGAATGGGTGAAGAAGAGAGAGAGTGGTGGGGTAGGTGGGGATCCTGTGGGGTCCACAGATCCTGAGGTGTCAAGGATAATTCATCCCTGCACCAAGTGGCGAGCAAAAATGATTCTTCTGCCAGTCCTTGCGTTAAACGCCGGGCTGGTGCCCATTTCTGGCATTTAACGCCAGCTTCTTGCCCATTCCTAGCGTTAAACGCCAGTCTGGTGCCTCTTTCTGGCGTTAAACGCCCAGAATGGTGCCAGACTGGGCGTTAAATGCCCATTTTGCTATCTTCACTGGCGTTTAAACGCCAGCAAATTTTTCTCCAGGGTGTGCTGTTTTTCTTTCTTTTTTCATTCTGTTTTTGGTTTTTCAATTGATTTTGTGACTTCCCGTGATCATCAACCTATAAAAGACATAAAATAACAATGGAAAATAGATACATATAACATTGGGTTGCCTCCCAACAAGCACTTCTTTAATGTCAGTAGCTTGACAGTGGGCTCTCATGGAGCCTTACAGATACTCAAAGCAATGTTGGAACATCCAAACACCAAACTTAGAGTTTGAATGTGGGGGTTCAACACCAAACTTAGAATTTGGTTCTGGCCTCCCGACACCAAACTTAGAGTTTGATTGTGGGGGCTCTGTTTGACTCTGCTCTGAGAGAAGCTCTTCATGCTTCCTCTCCATGGTTACAGAGGGATATCCTTGAGCCTTAAACACAAGGGATTCTTCATTCACTTGAATGATCAATTCTCCTCTGTCAACATCAATCACAGCCTTTGCTGTGGCTAGGAAGGGTTTACCAAGGATGATGGATTCATCCATGCACTTCCTAGTCTCTAGGACTATAAAATCAGCAGGGATGTAATGGTCTTCAATCTTTACCAGAACATCCTCTACAAGTCCATAAGCTTGTTTTCTTGAATTGTCTACCATCTCTAGTGAGATTCTTGCAGCTTGTACCTCAAAGATCCCTAGCTTCTCCATTACAGAGAGAGGCATGAGGTTTATGCTTGACCCTAGGTCACATAGAGCCTTCTTGAAGGTCATGGTGCCTATGGTACAAGGTATTGAGAACTTCCCAGGATCCTGTCTCTTTTGAGGTAATCTCTGCCTAGTCAAGTCATCCAGTTCTTTGGTGAGCAAAGGAGGTTCATCCTCCCAAGTCTCATTACCAAATAACTTGTCATTTAGTTTCATGATTGCTCTAAGGTACTTAGCAACTTGCTCTTCAGTGACATCTTCGTCTTCTTCAGAGGAAGAATACTCATCAGAGCTTATGAATGGCAGAAGTAAGTTCAATGGAATCTCTATGGTCTTAGTGTGAGCCTCAGATTCCCATAATTCCTCATTAGGGAACTCATTGAAGGCCAGTGGACGTCCATTGAGATCTTCCTCAAAGGCGATCACTGCCTCTTCCTCCTTTCCAATTTCGGCCATGTTGATGGCCTTACACTCTCCTTTTGGATTCTCTTCTGTATTGCTTGGAAGAGTTCTAGGAGGGAGTTCAGTAACTCTCTTACTCAGCTGACCCACTTGTACCTCCATGTTTCTAATGGAGGACCTTGTTTCAGTCATGAAACTTTGAGGGGTTTTGATTAGATCAGAGACCATGATTGCTAAGTCAGAGTGGCTCTGCTTAGAATTCTCTGTCTGTTGCTGAGAGGATGATGGAAAAGGCTTGCCATTGCTAAACCTGTTTCTTCCACCATTATTGTTGTTGAAACCTTGTTGAGGTCTCTGTTGATCCTTCCATGAGAGATTTGGATGATTTCTCCATGAAGGATTATAGGTGTTTCCATAGGGTTCTCCCATGTAATTCACCTCTTCCATTGATGAGTTCTCAGGATCATAAGCTTCTTCTTCAGATGAAGCGTCCTTAGTACTGCCTGGTACAACTTGTATTCCAGACAGACTTTGAGAAATCATATTGACTTGCTGAGTCAATATTTTATTCTGAGCCAATATGGCATTCAGAGTATCAATCTCAAGAACTCCTTTCTTCTGATTCGTCCCATTGTTCACAGGATTCCTTTCAGAAGTGTACATAAATTGGTTATTTGCAACCATTTCAATGAGTTCTTGAGCTTCTGCAGGCGTCTTCTTCAGATGAAGAGATCCTCCAGCAGAGCTGTCCAATGACATCTTGGACAGTTTAGACAGACCATCATAGAAGATACCTATGATGCTCCATTCAGAAAGCATGTCAGAAGGACACTTTCTGATCAATTGTTTGTATCTCTCCCAAGCTTCATAGAGGGATTCACCTTCCTTCTGTATGAAGGTTTGGACTTCCACTCTAAGCTTACTCAATTTTTGAGGTGAAAAGAAATTTGCCAAGAAGGCATTGATTAGCTTTTCCCAAGAGTTCAGGCTTTCTTTAGGTTGTGAGTCCAACCATATCCTAGCTCTGTCTCTTACAGCAAAAGGAAATAGCATAAGTCTGTAGACCTCAGGGTCAACCCCATTGGTCTTGACAGTGTCACAGATTTGCAAGAATTCAGCTAAAAACTGATGAGGATCTTCCAATGGAAGTCCATGGAACTTGCAATTCTGTTGCATTAGAAAAACTAATTGAGGCTTAAGCTCAAAGTTGTTTGCTCCAATGGCAGGGATAGAGATGCTTCTCCCATAGAAGTCGGGAGTAGGTGCAGTAAAGTCACCCAGCACCTTCCTTGCATTGTTGGCATTGTTGTTGTTTTCGGCTGCCATGTCTTCTTCTAGTTTGAAGATTTCTGTTAGGTCCTCTACAGAGAGTAGTGCTTTAGTTTCTCTTAGCTTTCGCTTCAAGGTCCTTTCAGGTTCAGGGTCAGCCTCAACAAGAATGCTTTTGTCTTTGTTCCTGCTCATATGAAAGAGAAGAGAACAAGAAAATATGGAATCCTCTATGTCACAGTATAGAGATTCCTTGAGATGTCAGAGGAAAAGAAGAATAGAAGGAGGAGGTAGAAGAAGAATTCGAACTTATCAAGAGAGATGGAGTTCGAATTGTTGATAGTGAAGGAGTGTTAGTCCATAAATAGAAGGATGTGCGAAGAGGGGAAGAATTTTTTTTTTGAAATTAAAGTAAAAGATTTTAAAATAATTAAAAGAAATTTTGAAAATTTGATTGATGATTTTCGAAAACTAAGATTGAGAAAGAAATAAAGTGATTTTTGAAAAAGATTTTGAAATTAGAAATAAAAAAGATATGATTTGAAAACTATTTTGAAAAAGATGTGATTAAAAAGATATGATTGAAAAACAATTTAAAAAGATTTGATTTTTTAAAATTAATGACTTGGCTAACAAGAAATTTAAAAGATATGATTTAGACATTAAACCTTTCTCAATAGAAAAGGCAACATACTTGAAATGTTGAATCAAATCATTAATTGTTAGCAAGTATTTTTGAAAATGGAAAGAATTGATTTTGAAAATATATGATTGAAAAGATATGATTTGAAAAAGATTTGATTTTGAAAAATTATGAAAACTTGAAAAAAAATTGAATTAAAAACAAAATCTTCCCTCTTGTGCCATCCTGGCGTTAAACGCCCAGAATGGTATCCATTCTGGCATTTAACACCCAAAATGCTACCCTTTTGGGCGTTAAACGCCCAACCAGGTATCCTGGCTGGCGTTTAAACGCCAGTTTTCCTTCTTCACTGGGCGTTTTGAACGCCCAGCTTTTTCTGTGTAATTTCTCTGCTGCATGTTCTGAATCTTCAATTCTCTGTATTATTGACTTGAAAAGACACAAATTAGATTTTTTTTGAATTTTTAATGATGAGGAATAATCAAAATACAACAAAAATCAAATAAACAATGCATGCAAGACACCAAACTTAGAAGTTTGTATACTACTGACACTAACAAGTTGAGAATGCATATGAGAAACAAAAAAACACACAAGACAAGATAATTTAAAGATCAAAGCAAGCAAATCATCAAGAATAACTTGAAGATCAATGAAGACACATGAATGAATTCGAAAAATGCAAGAAGAACAGAAACATGCAATTGACACCAAACTTGAAATGAGACACTAGACTCAAACAAGAAACATAAAATATTTTTGATTTTTATGACTTTGTAATTTTTTTTGGATTTTTCAAAAATTATGTGGAAAAAGAAAATAAGGATATGAAAATTCTTAATGAGATTCCAGGAATCATGCAATGTTAGTCTAAAGCTTCAGTCTAAAAAGATTAGACATGGCTAGCCAAGCTTCAGCAGGACATTACATTCAAGAGCTAAATTGATGAGAATCAATCAGCTTTGGTGATGATAAAAATATCACCTTGAAACTCTAGAATTCATTCTTAAAAATTCTGAAGAAAAATACCTAATCTAAGCAACAAGATGAACCGTCAGTTGTCCAAACTCAAACAATCCCCGGCAACGATGCCAAAAACTTGGTGCACGAAATTGTGATCATCAATGGCGCCATCAACACGGTACGCTCAATTGCAATCTCAACTCTTTATCACAACTTCGCACAACTAACCAGCAAGTGCACTGGATCGTCCAAGTAATAAACCTTACGCGAGTAAGGGTCGATCCCACGGAGATTGTTGGTATGAAGCAAGCTATGGTCATCTTTTAAATCTCAGTCAAGCGGATTCAAATGGTAATGGAGGATAAATGATTAAAAGATGAATAAAACATAAAATAAAGATAGAGATACTTATGCAATTCATCAGTGAGAATTTCAGATAAGCGTATGGAGATGCTTTGTCCCTTCCGTCTCTCTGCTTTCCTACTGTCTTCATCCAATCCTTCTTACTCCTTTCCATGGCAAGCTGTATGTTGGGCATCACCGTTGTCAATGGCTACAGTCCCGTCCTCTCAGTGAAAATGTTCAATGCGCTATGTCACAGCAGGGCTAATCATCTGTCGGTTTTCAATCAGGTTGGAATAGAATCCAGTGATTCTTTTACGTCTGTCACTAACGCCCAGCCTTCAGGAGTTTGAAGCTCGTCACAGTCATTCAATCCTCGAATCCTACTCAGAATACCACAGACAAGGTTTAGACCTTCCGGATTCTCTTGAATGCCGCCATCAGTTCTAGCTTATACCACGAAGATTCTGATTAAGGAATCCAAGAGATAAACATTCATGCCTTGTTTGCTTGTAGAACGGAAGTGGTTGTCAGGCACGCGTTCATAAGTGAGAATGATGATGAGCGTCACATAATCATCACATTCATCATGTTCTTGGGTGCGAATGAATATCTTAGAACAAGAATGAGCTGAATTGAATAGAAGAACAATAGTAATTGCATTAACACTCGAGGTACAGCAGAGCTCCACACCTTAATCTATGGTGTTTAGAAACTCCACCGTTGAAAATACATAAGAACAAGGTCTAGGCATGGCCGAATGGCCAGCCTCCCATAATCTAAGAACTAGACGTCCAAAGATGATCCTCAGATCTAAAGTGATCAAAAGATTCCAGGATGTAAAATACAATAGTAAAAGGTCCTATTTGTAGATAACTAGTAGCTTAGGGTTTACAAAAATGAGTAAATGATATAAAAATCCACTTCTGGGCTCACTTGGTGTGTGCTTGGGCTGAGCATTGAAGCTTTCATGTGTAGAGACTTTTCTTGGAGTTAAACGCCAGCTTTTGTGCCAGTTTGGGCATTTAACTCCCATTCTTGTGCCAGTTCCGGCGTTAAACGCCAAAATTCTTGAGCTGATTTGGAACGCCAGTTTGGGCCATCAAATCTCAGGCAAAGTATGAACTATTATACATTTCTGGAAAGCCCAGGATGTCTACTTTCTAACAAAATTGAGAGCGCGCCAATTGGGCTTCTGTAGCTCTAGAAAATCTACTTCGAGTGCAGGGAGGTCAGAATCCAACAGCATCTGCAGTCCTTTTTAGCCTCTGAATTAGATTTTTGCTCAGGTCCCTCAATTTCAGCCAGAAAATACCTGAAATCACAGAAAAACACACAAACTCATATTAAAGTCCAGAAAAGTGAATTTTAAATAAAAACTAATAAAAATATAATAAAAACTAACTAAAACATACTAAAAACATACTAAAAACAATGCCAAAAAGCGTATAAATTATCCGCTCATCACCTAGTTAACCCCAATTCATAAGTAATGTCAATGGAAACAAGATAAACTAACAACTCTAGATCACCAATCCAAGTTGGGTATTAATGACTCAAGATCACCTAATTTATCTTTCCAAACCAAGAATGCTAAAAAAATCTAAGCCAATCATTTTATCAAACACTTAGTGTGCATAAAAAGAAAAGCATATTAAATGGCAAAAATAATAAAATCTACTTCTACCAAATGCAAGAAAATACCAACAATAACTCAAACAAGCATCAATATACATGAAACATCAAATTGTATCAAAAGAAATTGAATTTAACAAGAGGATTCATAAACTAAAAAGTGGCTCAAATGAGAAAATAACAAGATAAACTAAGAAAATTAAGGCAGTAGAACAAAGAAAGGTGAAAGAAACTAGATAAAAACAAGAATTAGAACCTAAATCTAAGAGGCAATTAAACTAAAAACTCTAATTTGTTGGGAGAAGATGGAGCTTCTCTCTCTAGAACTAACCTAAAGCATGATTCCCAAGCTACACTAATTGCTCCCCCTTGTTCCTTCTTGAATTTGGCCTCAAATACTTCAGAAATGAGTTGGATTTGGGCTTGGATGAGCTCAGAAATTGCCCTCAACGTGTTCCTTTAAGTTGGTCACGTGATCAGTGTCACGCGTACGCGTTGCTTGACGATACTCCCACTCAAGCGTACGCGTGGACATGAATTCCACCAAATCCTCATTTCTTCATGAATTCTCCATTTTGCATGCTTTTTCTTCACTCCTTCAATCCAATCTTTGTCTCCTAAGTCTGAAATTACTAAACAAACACATCAAGGTATCAAATGGATTTAAAGAGAATTAAATTTAGCCTATTAAGGGCATAAAAAGCATGTTTTCACTCTTAAGCACAATTTAGGAGAAATTCACAAAACATACTATTTCATTGAATAAATGTGGGATAAGTTGATAAAATCCATTAAATTCAACACAAGATAAACCCTTAAAATTGGGTTTTATCAAGGATGCTCGTGTATATGGAATGACTTCCAAGAGAAAGGGTCACATGCTTCAGATAAAGAATCAGCGCCTGCAAGTACTTACAGAAGTCATGTTCAACATACTTCAGCTGGAGAATCAGTGCCTGCAAGAAGTAGAAACTTGCAGAGATTATGTTGCTGGAATGCTTTATCCGACGTGTGAGTTGGATTGCGTCGGGTGAAGGTCGAAACCGACAAATGAGCTCATTACCTGCAATAGGACTAGACATGCATCATATTGTTTGCAGATTTTGCATTTGGTTGTGTTTACTCATTTTATTTCTCTATGATTATGCTGTTTGATTTTTGTGTAAATTATTTGTGTGTTTGTATTACGAATCTGCTTGTGCTTGTTGGTTCTTGTATATGTCAAGGATTAAGATAACCGAAAACTGATCATTATAACTCAAAACTGAGTGACGTAACTGTGATTTGCTTAAAGTAATGTACTTTAAAGAAAACTAACAAAGTCTTTAAAGTGAGTATAAAAAATCCTAAAGGTAATTATTTTAAAGTTATATTCTAAATTTTTGCATTTTATTTCTTTACTATCATGGCATTCACTTTCCCTACGGAGAACATGCGAATTTAACATTCTCTTTAACATTCGCATATTTGCCATTTTAACTAGTTAGTTTAGTTAGTTTTAGCTTAGGTTCATTCACTTTCTTTGAAATAAATGAGCAATTTTGTGAGTTTTTCTCCATGCATCCATGAACCAAGAATTAAGTGAAATTTGGCATAATTCATGCAAATAAATCAAGGAGTTTATATACAAGTTGATGTGAATGATTCCCTTGAAAATTATTGCATAAGATGGCAAAACTTTGAGGAAAGTTCTTTGGTTTATGTTAGGTGATGAAGCAAGAAGACAATGGAGCAAGAAAATATTGGAGAAAGGAAGAACAAGCAAGTTGGCAACTTGGAAATCAAGTTGGCAACTTGCTAGTGTGTGTCCAGCAGAGTTGGCAGCTTGACCTCCCCCTCTTCAAGGATGAATATCTTGAACCACAAGGATCCAATTGGCATGATTCCAATTGCGTTGAGAAGCTGACATCAAGAGCTTTCCAACGATATATAATAGTCCATAATGTGGCGAGGAATGGAAGCTCAAATCAGAGGGAAACTCAAGCCCCAAGAGCAAGGAAATGAAGCATTGCAAGTTGCCAACTTGAGCAGCAAGTTGGCAACGCCAGGAGCCATCAGGGGAAGCCACCAGGGGAAGAGTAGCACGTTGCCAACGCCAACACCAAGTTGGCAACGCCCAAGCCAAGTTGAAGAAGAGCCTGGCGTTGTTGCTGGCGTGTTTGCCAACAACTTGGGCAACAACGCCCAGGCAGCTTGAGGATGCTCTCTTCAAGAACGTATATCTTGAGCTAGAAAACTCCAATTGAGGTGAAATCAGTGGCATTGGAAAGTAGACATCAAGAGCTTTTCAACCATATATCACAATATGAAATTGGAGTTCATTTGAAGGTTCAAATGTTGGCTTCATTTAGAGCCTCAAACATGGAAAGTATTGTTTCTGGCTTGCTCACCAAGTTGGCAACGCCCAACCAAGTTGCCAACGCCCAAAATGAAGAAAGGAGTGCCATTCAAGTTGCCAACGCCAGGGAGAGGCACCAACCAGGTTGCCAACGCCCACAAGGCGCACCAACCAGGTTCCAACGCCCACAAGGCGCACCAACCACGTTGCCAACGCCCACAAGCCTTGCCATGGACGTTGCCAACGCCAGGAAGCATTGTTTAGAGCCTTGGAAAGGCTCGAGCACGTTGCCAACGTGCTAAAGGGAAGGAGTGTTTGGCAACAACGCCAGAATGGTGAAGAAATTGTGGTGCACGTTGCCAACTTGGAAATGAATGGGCGTTATTCACAACAACTCCAACAAGGCAGCCTGACCATGTCCTCTTCAATGGAAGATATCTTGAGCTACAGAGATCCAAATTGAGTGCTTCCAAATGCATTGGAAAGCTGACATTCAGAGCTTTCCAACCATATATAATAGTCTATAGTGGAGCACAAAATTGAAGCCAAACCAGAGTCATCTTTAGGCCCTAAAAACAAGAACATGAAGTGAAATTCAAGAAGGCTAGAGATTAGCCTTGGAGTGTGGCTCGAGCACGTTGCCAACGTGCTAGATAGGGGGCGTGTTTTGCAACAACGCCAGCCCCAAGCCCTTGCCTTGGGAGAGTAAGGCACGAGCACGTTGCCAACTTGGGGTTTAAGGTGCGTTATTGGCAACAACTTGGCAACAACTTGGCAGCTTGACCTTACCTTCTTTGAGGAACCATAACTTGAGCTAGGAAAGTCCAATTGAGGTGATTCCAGTGGCATTAGAAAATAGACATCAAGAGCTTTCCAATGATGTATAATAGTCCATATTGAGGCTGGAGGTTGACACTCAAATTCTGGGCTACATTTAGCATGAAAGTAGAGCCAAGAAGAGGAAAAGCAAGTTGTTGGCAACAACTTGGGCTAGCAACGCCCAAGTCTCATACTTCACTACCAGGAAATTGGCATGCACGTTGCCAACGTGCATTATGCCTAGAGTTAGTGCCAATAACGCCAAGCCAATGGGCCAGAAACATGATGAATGAACTCTTCCTTTCCAAGTCTAGCAACACTTCCAATTGAGCCAAGAATTCAACAATGAGAAAGCCCACATTGCTAACCCAAATTGGAGATCTCTGAAGAAGTTTTGGGAGTAGTATAAATAGAAGAGATTGATGTACTTGTAAAGAACTTTTGGATTTTTACACTCTTACTCTACTTTTTACACTTAGTCATTTTTACACATTTTAGCACTTGTATTTGACACTCTTTTGGTACTTCCGGGAGAGGACCCTGAGAGCTACTCTTGGTTCATCTTGGAACTTCTCTTCTTGATTTTCTTAATCTTCAAGCATTTACCTCTTCTTCTTCATCTTTCTTTGCAATTTAGTTTAACTTTGATTGATGGCAATTGTTGTTGAAATTGGAGCTATGATTCACTAAACCCCTTTCATTAGGGGGAGGAGCTCTGTTGGTTGGAATGAATTGGTGAACCCATCTTCTCTTTCTCAATTTTAGTGGTTGATCTAAAGAGGGAACTCTTGTTCTTCAAAGATTCAACCACCATCGAGAGAGGGGTTAATCTATATGAATTATGTGGTGAATTTGATGAATGAGCCACATAATTCAGTTTAGAGTTCATCCTCTCATGATTTCCTCAATCAACATACCTTGGTTAGTATGTGAGATGTAACTCTCCTTGGTTGAGATTTTGGAAATTGTGTGGCTGGATTAAAATTGATCTTCATCTCTTCTCATGAACAATTAGATCACGAGAGTGGCAATTGGCTATGTTGAGAGAGATTGAATCACCAAGAGATTGGGATTCAATCACCCATTTGCCATGGATCTATACCCATGATTGAGAAGGATTTGACTAACATCAATTCATGAAAACTAACATCTCTAATCCCTAATGATCCTCTCTATCATTAACTCTCATTTCTCTTGCTCTAGCTATTTGATTACCCAATTCCCAATCCCTTTCTACATTCTGTCTATTTACTACTCTTGTTATTTACATTCTGTTCATCTACTTCTTGCCATTTACCTTTGATGTTATTTAAGTTTCTTGCAATTTAAGTTTCCGTCATTTACTTGCACTTCATTTCTTTATTCTAGTTCTTTACATTCTTTGCCATTTAAATTCTTGCAATTATGTTTAAAAATCAAAATGCTCATGAAATCAAAACTATGTTTGCTTGACTAAATCTACCATTTAACTAAAGTTGCTTAATCTACCAATCCTCGTGGGATCGACCTCACTCTTAGTGAGTCTTACTACTTGATACGACCCGGTATACTTTCCGGTTGTACGTGAAAACTTAATTTTTACGTATCAAGTTTTTGGCGCCGTTGCCGGGGATTGGAAAAGATTGACAATGATTAAGTGAATGGTAGTTTAGATTAAGCATTTTCTTTGTTTTTGCTTTGTACAGTTCTTTTAATCTTTTTGTTTTCTTCTTGACACTAAGTGTTTGTGTTATTGCCTCACTAAGAGATTCTCATCTGAGATATGAATTTCAATTGCTTTGGTGATTGTGTTTAACAAAACTTAAATGGAGTTTACCTCATCTTTTGACCAAACAAACTTTCTGGGATATCACCCACCACCACCAATCTCTAATGGTGGCTGGGAATATCACCAAGAAAATACAAATTCTGAGCACTCCAATCCATGGAGATTTGCTTCAGAGACACAAGATGAGCAAGAGAATCATATGGGATACCAACCACCACCACAAAATGATTCATATCATTATCCTTATGGTGGATGGGAATATCAACAAGAAATGATGGATCATGAGCAATCAACCCAAATGGGATATGCCCCAAGGTCACATAATGATCAAGAAAGTTACATGGGGTATTTTCCACCACCACAAAATGATTCAAGTTACCATACTAATTGTGGTTGGGAAAATCAAGACCAAGGAATGATGGGGTTTGAGCAATCAAACCAAATGGGATGCTTCACAAGAACACAAAATGATTCATACTCCTATGAATGGGACAACTATCCAAATTGTGATTGGGAAGGACAAAACCAAGGAGAATTCAATGTTTCGTATCCCATCCATCATGAGCCAGCACCTCTTAATTATCCAACCTCACCTCCAAATTTTTCATATCAAAATTCTTCACCACTTGATTATGCCTCAACACAAAGTTTCCTCCAAAATCCATACCATTCATCCCATCAATCACACAACTTATTCCACACCCCTCAACACAACTTCACCACAACACATTCACGTCACCAAAATTACTCTCAACCTTCATCTCTTGAATTAACAGATGAGGAATACCTTGAAGGCATTGAAATACAGAGAAAATTAGTGGAATTTTACACAAAATCCCCATCTTGGGAAGAAACCATCCTCGAGCAGATAAATGGGTCCTTAGAGCAAACAAAGAGAAACTTAGAACCATCAAACAGTACGGATGAAAACAAATTTGTGGGTGAGGAAGTGGAAAAGCAAGATGAGGAAGCCTCTGTGTCAAGAGAAATTTCAATGAAAAATGAGGTAGAGGTGGTTGAACCTGAAATTGCACTTGAGATGACAAGAGAACATGAAGACTCACAACTCTCACAAACTTCCCTGGACCAAAACGCCTCAACACTTGAAACCATGATTGAAAGGTATGAAGAGGAGATGAAGAAATGTTGGGAAGATCAACAAACCTCCTCCATGATAGAGCTATTAAAGCAAATGTTGGGTGCAAAGAAAGGAGTGGAGGAGCATGAACGTGAGGAAGTCATTCCAGAGAATTCACACTCAAGTGAAGTAGAAAATCACATGAAGGAAGGGCTCATGGAACCACCAATACAAAAGGCTTTTGATGAAAAGAAGACTCCAACAATCACACAACCACCAAGACTTGGATTCAAGGAAGTGAAGGCAATTAACAAAAGCACCAAGAAGAGGATTGCGACCAAGCTACCAAGGACAATATTCATGAAGAAAAAAGGGTCAACCACAAGCAATCCTCCCCATAATCCAGCAAGCAAGCTCAATCAAGCCATTAACAAAAGAAAGTTTGCTGAGGAGAGGCCAAGACAGGGGACACTAGCTGAATCTTCTCCCCCCTTAAGGTCATTCCTATTAACAAACTGGAAGAAGAGGAAGAAAGTGAACAACATGTCAACCATAGGTATAATTTCTCTTCTCTGCTTTGTTTTTGTTCTTTGTTTTATTTAAATTCAATAAATTGGCATATGGTTACATTTTAAGTTTGGTGTTGTCTTGCAAAAAATTGTTTTTCAATCTTTTTGGATGATTGCATCAAATCAAAAATGAAAGTGACACACCAAGATTCTAAGTTTGGTGTGCCATTTATTTTCTATGCAATTTATTCAAGCAACACTACTTGTCTGCATAATCATAATGCCTCTGCAGTTTTAGTTTTCTCTTTTGATTTAACACTTTTGCATTCTACTTACTTTAGTTATTTTTCTATCTTTAAACGCTTTCATTTAGTTTGCTTATTAACTGTTTTTGTTAATACATTACCAAGAGATCCTTATTCATGATAGATTCTTAGCTTGATGATTGTATTTAACATACAACAGTTTCATTTGCTTAGCTTTAATTCAAATAAATTGACATATGATTGCATTCTAAGTTTGGTGTTGCTATGCAACAAAAATTTGTTTCTAATCTGTACTGGATACTTGCATTAATTCCAAGTGAAAGTGTCACACTAAGTTTGGTGTGCCACTTATCTTTTATGCAATGTATTGTGCTCACCTTCTTAAGTTTGCAATCAAAATGTCTCTGTCTCTTGTGCCTTAATTGTTATCTTTAATTTTGTTTGCTTGAAACACATGTGCTACTAATGTTTCATTGTGTAAGACATTCATGATCTATCTTAGCCCCATAGCCACGGTTTTAATTGTTGCTTGAGGACAAGCAATCATTCTAAGTTTGGTGTGGGAAGGGAAAGAAAAGGAGGAAAAGGACAACAATAGAGAAGATAAATTACAAGGTTGTAAAGTTCATTCTTTTTCTCATTTGTTTCCAGCACTTTAAATTGCATGATTGTCTTATTACCTTCTCTGTATACATGTGAGATATGAATGGGCATAGTTTGATTTCTAAATTGCAATATGCTGTTGTGGCATTATGACTACCAACTTGAGTTTTGTGAATTCAAAAGCAATAAAGCATCATGATCATAAACAAACAAGGCATGAAAGAAGAACTTAGCATGTGCATACAAATATTGGAAAGCTAGTAGGATTGATTGTTGCTCAAGTACATTAGATTTTATTTAATTGAAGTTTTCATCTAGGACTTTTTGTGAAATCTTTTGAAAATCATGAAAACCTTGAAGAAGCAAATGCAATTAAGGCAAGAAAAGAAAAAGGGAAAGAATGAGAAAGCTGAAGGCTCTGAGTACCAATGACAATTTCATTGTTATGTACTTGTGGTGTTTATGTATCAAGTAAAATGCTTGAAAACAAAACACTTAGAAGTCAAGGCTAGGCTCAAGTGCAAAAGCACTCCCTCAAAGCTCAAGGTTCTGAGCATCAATGATTAGAGAGTCAAGAAAAGAAAAGAAAAAATGAGCCTAATGAAGTCCTCTAATTAAATGCTTGTGGTGCTTATGTATCAAGTGGTAATACTTGAAAACAAAGCATTTAGAATCGTAGCTTTGTTATTAACTCATGGGGCAAAGCACCCAAAAGGAGAAGCTAATAAGAAAAATCAAAAGCTTGTTTCAAGGAAGAATTATAAGAAAAAGATTTCATAAAGTGAGCTAGATAGAAACATCAATCATTTACATTCCTTTTGTGATTGTAGCATGCATAGAAAACTAGCTTGCCATGAACATTAACTTGCTATTCTTCTAACCTTGGATTGTCAATCTCTATTGCATGATTCTTTTCTTGCTTGAGGACAAGCAAGGTTTAAGTTTGGTGTTGTGATGCATTCGCATATTTGCCATTTTAACTAGTTAGTTTAGTTAGTTTTAGCTTAGGTTCATTCACTTTCTTTGAAATAAATGAGCAATTTTGTGAGTTTTTCTCCATGCATCCATGAACCAAGAATTAAGTGAAATTTGGCATAATTCATGCAAATAAATCAAGGAGTTTATATACAAGTTGATGTGAATGATTCCCTTGAAAATTATTGCATAAGATGGCAAAACTTTGAGGAAAGTTCTTTGGTTTATGTTAGGTGATGAAGCAAGAAGACAATGGAGCAAGAAAATATTGGAGAAAGGAAGAACAAGCAAGTTGGCAACTTGGAAATCAAGTTGGCAACTTGCTAGTGTGTGTCCAGCAGAGTTGGCAGCTTGACCTCCCCCTCTTCAAGGATGAATATCTTGAACCACAAGGATCCAATTGGCATGATTCCAATTGCGTTGAGAAGCTGACATCAAGAGCTTTCCAACGATATATAATAGTCCATAATGTGGCGAGGAATGGAAGCTCAAATCAGAGGGAAACTCAAGCCCCAAGAGCAAGGAAATGAAGCATTGCAAGTTGCCAACTTGAGCAGCAAGTTGGCAACGCCAGGAGCCATCAGGGGAAGCCACCAGGGGAAGAGTAGCACGTTGCCAACGCCAACACCAAGTTGGCAACGCCCAAGCCAAGTTGAAGAAGAGCCTGGCGTTGTTGCTGGCGTGTTTGCCAACAACTTGGGCAACAACGCCCAGGCAGCTTGAGGATGCTCTCTTCAAGAACGTATATCTTGAGCTAGAAAACTCCAATTGAGGTGAAATCAGTGGCATTGGAAAGTAGACATCAAGAGCTTTTCAACCATATATCACAATATGAAATTGGAGTTCATTTGAAGGTTCAAATGTTGGCTTCATTTAGAGCCTCAAACATGGAAAGTATTGTTTCTGGCTTGCTCACCAAGTTGGCAACGCCCAACCAAGTTGCCAACGCCCAAAATGAAGAAAGGAGTGCCATTCAAGTTGCCAACGCCAGGGAGAGGCACCAACCAGGTTGCCAACGCCCACAAGGCGCACCAACCAGGTTCCAACGCCCACAAGGCGCACCAACCACGTTGCCAACGCCCACAAGCCTTGCCATGGACGTTGCCAACGCCAGGAAGCATTGTTTAGAGCCTTGGAAAGGCTCGAGCACGTTGCCAACGTGCTAAAGGGAAGGAGTGTTTGGCAACAACGCCAGAATGGTGAAGAAATTGTGGTGCACGTTGCCAACTTGGAAATGAATGGGCGTTATTCACAACAACTCCAACAAGGCAGCCTGACCATGTCCTCTTCAATGGAAGATATCTTGAGCTACAGAGATCCAAATTGAGTGCTTCCAAATGCATTGGAAAGCTGACATTCAGAGCTTTCCAACCATATATAATAGTCTATAGTGGAGCACAAAATTGAAGCCAAACCAGAGTCATCTTTAGGCCCTAAAAACAAGAACATGAAGTGAAATTCAAGAAGGCTAGAGATTAGCCTTGGAGTGTGGCTCGAGCACGTTGCCAACGTGCTAGATAGGGGGCGTGTTTTGCAACAACGCCAGCCCCAAGCCCTTGCCTTGGGAGAGTAAGGCACGAGCACGTTGCCAACTTGGGGTTTAAGGTGCGTTATTGGCAACAACTTGGCAACAACTTGGCAGCTTGACCTTACCTTCTTTGAGGAACCATAACTTGAGCTAGGAAAGTCCAATTGAGGTGATTCCAGTGGCATTAGAAAATAGACATCAAGAGCTTTCCAATGATGTATAATAGTCCATATTGAGGCTGGAGGTTGACACTCAAATTCTGGGCTACATTTAGCATGAAAGTAGAGCCAAGAAGAGGAAAAGCAAGTTGTTTGCAACAACTTGGGCTAGCAACGCCCAAGTCTCATACTTCACTACCAGGAAATTGGCATGCACGTTGCCAACGTGCATTATGCCTAGAGTTAGTGCCAATAACGCCAAGCCAATGGGCCAGAAACATGATGAATGAACTCTTCCTTTCCAAGTCTAGCAACACTTCCAATTGAGCCAAGAATTCAACAATGAGAAAGCCCACATTGCTAACCCAAATTGGAGATCTCTGAAGAAGTTTTGGGAGTAGTATAAATAGAAGAGATTGATGTACTTGTAAAGAACTTTTGGATTTTTACACTCTTACTTTACTTTTTACACTTAGTCATTTTTACACATTTTAGCACTTGTATTTGACACTCTTTTGGTACTTCCGGGAGAGGACCCTGAGAGCTACTCTTGGTTCATCTTGGAACTTCTCTTCTTGATTTTCTTAATCTTCAAGCATTTACCTCTTCTTCTTCATCTTTCTTTGCAATTTAGTTTAACTTTGATTGATGGCAATTGTTGTTGAAATTGGAGCTATGATTCACTAAACCCCTTTCATTAGGGGGAGGAGCTCTGTTGGTTGGAATGAATTGGTGAACCCATCTTCTCTTTCTCAATTTTAGTGGTTGATCTAAAGAGGGAACTCTTGTTCTTCAAAGATTCAACCACCATCGAGAGAGGGGTTAATCTATATGAATTATGTGGTGAATTTGATGAATGAGCCACATAATTCAGTTTAGAGTTCATCCTCTCATGATTTCCTCAATCAACATACCTTGGTTAGTATGTGAGATGTAACTCTCCTTGGTTGAGATTTTGGAAATTGTGTGGCTGGATTAAAATTGATCTTCATCTCTTCTCATGAACAATTAGATCACGAGAGTGGCAATTGGCTATGTTGAGAGAGATTGAATCACCAAGAGATTGGGATTCAATCACCCATTTGTCATGGATCTATACCCATGATTGAGAAGGATTTGACTAACATCAATTCATGAAAACTAACATCTCTAATCCCTAATGATCCTCTCTATCATTAACTCTCATTTCTCTTGCTCTAGCTATTTGATTACCCAATTCCCAATCCCTTTCTACATTCTGTCTATTTACTACTCTTGTTATTTACATTCTGTTCATCTACTTCTTGCCATTTACCTTTGATGTTATTTAAGTTTCTTGCAATTTAAGTTTCCGTCATTTACTTGCACTTCATTTCTTTATTCTAGTTCTTTACATTCTTTGCCATTTAAATTCTTGCAATTATGTTTAAAAATCAAAATGCTCATGAAATCAAAACTATGTTTGCTTGACTAAATCTACCATTTAACTAAAGTTGCTTAATCTACCAATCCTCGTGGGATCGACCTCACTCTTAGTGAGTCTTACTACTTGATACGACCCGGTATACTTGCCGGTTGTACGTGAATTCTAATTTTTACGTATCACTGAGCAATGAAGCATTTTCGTGTAGAGACTCCTCTTGGAGTTAAACGCCAGCTTTAGTGCCAGTTTGGGCGTTTAACTCCCATTTGGGTGCCAGTTCCGGCGTTTAACGCTGGAAATCTTGAAGGTGACTTTGAACGATGGTTTGGGCCATCAAATCTTGGGCAAAGTATGGACTATCATATATTGCTGGAAAGCCCAGGATGTCTACTTTCCAACTCCGTTGAGAGCGCGCCAATTGGGCTTCTGTAGCTCCAGAAAATCCACTTCGAGTGCAGGGAGGTCAGAATCCAACAGCATCTGCAGTCCTTTTTAGTCTCTAAATCAGATTTTTGCTCAGGTCCCTCAATTTCAGCCAGAAAATACCTGAAATCACAGAAAAACACACAAACTCATAGTAAAGTCCAGAAAAGTGAATTTTAACTAAAAACTAATAAAAATATACTAAAAACTAACTATATCATACCAAAAACATACTAAAAACAATGCCAAAAGGCGTACAAATTATCCGCTCATCACAACACCAAACTTAAATTGTTGCTTGTCCTCAAGCAACTGAAAATCAAATAAGATAAAAAGAAGAGAATATGCAATGAATCCCAAAAACATCTATGAAGATCAGTATTAATTAGATGAGCGGGGCTTTTAGCTTTTTGCCTCCGAATAGTTTTGGCATCTCACTCTATCCTTTGAAATTCAGAATGATTGGCTTCTTTAGGAACTTAGAATCCAGATAGTGTTATTGATTCTCCTAGTAGAGTATGATGATTCTTGAACATAGCTACTTATTGAGTCTTGGCTGTGGCCCAAAGCACTCTGTCTTCCAGTATTACCACCAGATACATACATGCCACAGACACATAATTGGGTGAACCTTTTCAGATTGTGACTCAACTTTGCTGGAGTCCCCAATTAGAGGTGTCCAGGGTTCTTAAGCACACTCTTTTTGCCTTGGATCACAACTTTATTTCTTTTTTTCTTTTCTCTCTTTTTTTCGTTTTCTTTTCTTTTTCTCTTTTTTTTTCGATTTTTTTTTCATTGCTTTTTCTTGCTTCAAGAATCATTGTAATGATTTTTCAGATCCTCAGTAACATGTCTCCTTTTTCATCATTCTTTCAAGAGCCAACATTCATGAACCACAAATTCAAGATACATATGCACTGTTTAAGCATACATTCAGAGAACAAAAATATTGCCACCACATCAAAATAATTAAACTATTATAAAATTCAAAATTCATGCAATTCTTTTTCTTTTTCAATTAAGCACGTTTTTATTAAGAGAGGTGATGGATTCATAGGACATTCATAACTTTAAGGCATAGACACTAAGACACTAATGATCACAAGACACAAACATAGATAAACATAAGCATGAAATTCGAAAAACAGAAGAATAAAGAACAAGGAAATCAAAGAACGGGTCCACCTTAGTGATGGCGGCTCCTTCTTCCTCTTGAAGACCCTATGGAGTGCTTGAGCTCCTCAATGTCTCTTCCTTGTCTTTGTTGCTCCTCCCTCATGATTCTTTGATCTTCTCTAATTTCATGGAGGATGATGGAGTGTTCTTGGTGCTCCACCCTTAGTTGTCCCATGTTGGAACTCAATTCTCCTAGGGAGGTGTTTAGTTGCTCCCAATAGTTTTGTGGAGGAAAGTGCATCCCTTGAGATATCTCAGGGATCTCATGATGAGTGGGGTCTCTTGTGTGCTCCATCCTCTTCTTAGTGATGGGCTTGTCCTCATCAATAGGGGTGTCTCCCTCTATGTCAACTCCAACTGAATAACAGAGGTGACAAATGAGATGAGGGAAGGCTAACCTTGCCAAGGTAGAGGACTTGTCCGCCACCTTATAGAGTTCTTGGGCTATAACCTCATGAACTTCTATTTCTTCTCCAATCATGATGCTATGGATCATGATAGCCCGGTCTATGGTAACTTCGGACCGGTTGCTAGTGGGAATGATTGAGCGTTGGATGAACTCCAACCATCCTCTAGCCACGGGTTTGAGGTCATGCCTTCTCAATTGAACCGGCTTTCCTCTTGAATCTCTCTTCCATTGGGCGCCCTCTTCACATATGACTGTGAGGACTTGGTCCAACCTTTGATCAAAGTTGACCCTTCTAGTGTAAGGATGTTCATCTCCTTGCATCATAGGCAAGTTGAATGCCACCCTCACACTTTCCGGACTAAAATCCAAGTATTTCCCCTGAACCATAGTAAGATAATTCTTTGGATTCAGGTTCACACTTTGATCATGGTTCTTAGTGATCCATGCATTGGCATAGAACTCTTGAACCATCAAGATTCCGACTTGTTGAATGGGGTTGGTAAGAACTTCCCAACCTCTTCTTCGGATCTCATGTCGGATCTCCGGATATTCACCCTTTTTGAGTGAAAAAGGGACCTCGAGGATCACCTTCTTCAAGGCCACAACTTCATAGAAGTGGTCTTGATGCACCCTTGAGATGAATCTCTCCATCTCCCATGACTCGGAGGTGGAAGCTTTTGCCTTCCCTTTCCTCTTTCTAGAGGTTTCTCCGGCCTTGGATGCCATAAATGGTTATGGAAAAACAAAAAGCAATGCTTTTACCACACCAAACTTAAAATGTTTGCTCGTCCTCGAGCAAAAGAAGAAAGAAGAGATGAGAAGAAGAAGAAGTGAGGGGAAAGGGAATGGCTTTGTATTCGGCCAAAGGGTAGAGAGATAGTGTTTAAGGGGTGTGAAAATGAAGGAGTGAAGGAGGGTTTATATAGGAGAGGGAGAGAAGGATGTTCGGCCATTTGAGGGTGGGTTTGGGTGGGAAAGTGGTTTGAATTTGAATGGTGAGGTAGGTGGGGTTTTATGAAGGATGGATGTGAGTGGTGAAGAGAAAGATGGGATTTGATAGGTGAAGGGTTTTTGGGGAAGAGGTGTTGAGGTGATTGGTGAAGAAGAGAGAGAGTGGTAGGGTAGGTGGGGATCCTATGGGGTCCACAGATCCTGAGGTGTCAAGGAAAAGTCATCCCTGCACCAAATGGCATTCAAAATCACGTTTTGAGCCATTTCTGGCGTTAAACGCCGGGCTGGTGCCCATTTCTGGCGTTTAACGCCAGCTTCTTGCCCCTTTCTGACGTTTAACGCCAGTCTGGTGCCCCTTTCTGGCGTTAAACGCCCAGAATGGTGCCAGACTGGGCGTTAAACGCCCAACAGCTAACATCACTGGCATTTAAACGCCAGTGGGTGCGTCCTCCAGGGTGTGCTGTTTTTCTTCCTGTTTTTCATTCTGTTTTTGCTTTTTTCATTAATTTTGTGACTTCTCATGATCATCAACCTACAAAAAAGATAAAATAACAAAAGAAAATAGTTAATTATAAAACATTGGGTTGCCTCCCAACAAGCGCTTCTTTAATGTCATTAGCTTGACAGAGGACTCTCATGGAGCCTCAGAAATGCTCAGAGCCATGTTGGGAAGAGGGGAAGATTTTGTTTTCAAATCAATTTTTTTCTAAGTTTTCAAAATCTTTTCAAAATCAAATCTTTTTCAAATCAATTTTTCAATCAAATCTTTTTCAAAATCAATTTCTTTCCATTTTTTTTTGATACTTACTATCAATTAATGATTTGATTCAACATTTCAAGTATGTTGCCTTTTCTGTTGAGAAAGGTTTAATGTTAGAATCATATCTTTTCTTGTTGGTCAAGTTTTTAATTTTCAAAATCAAATCTTTTTTTAAAATATTTTTCAAATCATATCTTCTCAATCACATCTTTTTTTTAAAAAAAAAACTAATCAAATCTTCTTAACCACATCTTTTTCAAAATAGTTTTCAATCAAATCTTTTTTATTTCTAATTTCAAAATCTTTTTCAAAAAACACTTCACTTCTTTCCCACTTTCATTTTCGAAAATTAAGTAATGTTTTTCAAAAATGTTTTCAAAATTTTTCACTTAATTTTCGAAAATTACTTCCCTCCTTCTCACATCCCTCTATTTATGGAGTAACACTATCCCTTAATGCAAAATTCGAACTCCATCTCCTTTGTTAAGTTCGAGTTTTCTACTTCTGTCTTCTACTCTTCTTTTCCTCTGACACCTAAAGGAATCTCTATACTGTGACATAGAGGATTCCACACTTTCTTGTTTTCTTCTCTTTCTTATGAGCAGGAGCAAAGACAAAGGCATTCTTGTTGAGGCTGATCCTGAACCTGAAAGGACCTTGAAGAGAAAGCTAAGAGAAGCCAAAGCACAACTCTCTTTAGAGAACCTGAACGAATTCTTTAAGGAAGAAGAACTCATGGCAGCCGAAAACAACAACAATGCCAACAATGCAAGGAAGGTGCTGGGTGACTTTACTGCACCTACTCCCGACTTCTATGGGAGAAGCATCTCTATCCCTGCCATTGGAGCAAACAACTTTGAGCTTAAGCCTCAATTAGTTTCTCTAATGCAACAGAATTGCAAGTTCCATGGACTTCCATTGGAAGATCCCCATCAGTTTTTAGCTGAGTTCTTGCAAATCTGTGACACTGTCAAGACTAATGGGGTTGACCCTGAGGTCTACAGACTTATGCTATTCCCTTTTGCTGTAAGAGATAGAGCTAGAACATGGTTGGGCTCTCAACCTAAAGAAAGCCTGGACTCTTGGGAAAAGCTAGTCAATGCCTTATTGGCAAAGTTCTTTCCACCTCAAAAATTGAGTAAGCTTAGAGTGGAAGTCCAAACCTTCAGACAGAAGGAAGGAGAATCCCTCTATGAAGCTTGGGAAAGATACAAACAATTAATCAGAAAGTGTCCCACTGACATGCTTTCTGAATGGAGCATCATAGGTATTTTCTATGATGGTCTCTCTGAACTGTCCAAGATGTCCTTGGATAGCTCTTCTGGAGGATCTCTTCATCTGAAGAAGACGCCTACTGAGGCTCAAGAACTGATTGAAATGGTTGCAAATAACCAATTCATGTACACTTCTGAAAGAAATCCTGTGAACAATGGGACTAGTCAGAAGAAAGGAGTTCTTGAGATTGACACCCTGAATGCCATATTGGCTCAGAACAAAATATTGACTCAACAAGTCAATATGATTTCTCAAAGTCTGTCTGGAATGCAAAATGTACCAAGCAGTACTAAGGAAGCTTCATCTGAGGAAGAAGCTTATGATCCTGAGAACCCTTCAATAGAAGAGGTGAATTACATGGGAGAACCCTATGGAAACACCTACAATCCTTCATGGAGGAATCATCCAAATCTTTCATGGAAGGATCAACAGAGACCTCAACAAGGTTTCAATAACAATAATGGTGGAAGAAACAGGTTTAGCAACAGCAAGCCTTTTCCATCATCTTCTCAACAACAGACAGAGAGTTCTAAGCAGAATACCTCTGACTTAGCAACCATGGTCTCTGATCTAATCAAAACCACTCAAAGTTTCATGACTGAAACTAGGTCCTCCATTAGGAATTTGGAAGGACAAGTGGGTCAGCTGAGCAAGAAAATTACTGAACTCCCTCCTAGTACTCTCCCAAGCAATACAGAAGAAAATCCAAAAGGAGAGTGCAAGGCCATCAACATGGCCGAATTCTGGGAGGAAGAAGAGGCAGTGAACGCCACTGAGGAAGACCTCACTGGACGTCCATTGGCCTCCAATGAGTTCCCCAATGAGGAACCATGGGAATCTGAGGCTCAAACTGAGACCATAGAGATTCCATTGGACTTACTTCTGCCATTCATGAGCTCTGATGAGTATTCTTCCTCTGAAGAGGATGAGTATGTCACTGAAGAGCAAGTTGCCAAATACCTTGGAGCAATCATGAAGCTGAATGACAAGTTATTTGGAAATGAGACTTGGGAGGATGAATCCCCTTTGCTCACCAAAGAACTGAATGACTTGTCTAGGCAGAAACTGCCTCAAAAGAGGCAGGATCCTAGGAAGTTTTCTATACCTTGTACCATAGGCACCATGACCTTCAAGAAGGCCTTGTGTGACTTAGGGTCAAGTGTAAACCTCATGCCCCTCTCTGTAATGGAGAAGTTAGGGATCTTTGAGGTGCAAGCTGCAAAAATCTCACTAGAGATGGCAGACAACTCAAGAAAACAAGCCTATGGACTTGTAGAGGATGTTCTGGTTAAAGTTGAAGACCATTACATCCCTACTGATTTCATAGTCCTAGAGACTGGGAAGTGCATGGATGAATCCATCATCCTTGGCAGACCCTTCCTAGCCACAGCAAAGGCTGTGATTGATGTTGATAGAGGAGAGTTGATCATTCAAGTGAATGAAGAATCCTTGGTGTTTAAGGCCCAAGGATATCCCTCTGTCATCATGGAGAGGAAGCATGAAGAGCTTCTCTCAAAACAGAGCCAAAAAGAGCCCCCACAGTCAAACTCTAAGTTTGGTGTTGGGAGGCCACAACCAAACTCTAAGTTTGGTGTTGAACCCCCACATTCAAACTCTAAGTTTGGTGTCGGAAGGTTCCAACACGGTTCTGAGCATTTCTGAGGCTCCATGAGAGTCCTCTGTCAAGCTAATGACAATAAAGAAGCGCTTGTTGGGAGGCAACCCAATGTTTTATAATTAACCATTTTCTTTTGTTATTTTATGTCTTTTGTAGGTTGATGATCATAAGAAGTCACAAAATCCATGAAAAAAGCAAAAACAGAATGAAAAACAGGAAGAAAAACAGCACACCCTGGAGGACGCACCCACTGGCGTTTAAACGCCAGTGAGGTTAGCTGGTGGGCGTTTAACGCCCAGTCTGGCACCATTCTGGGCGTTTAACGCCAGAAAGAGGCACCAGACTGGCGTTAAACGCCAGAAAGGGGCAAGATGCTGGCGTTAAACGCCAGAAATGGGCACCAGCCCGGCGTTTAACACCAGAAATGGCACAAAACGTGATTTTGAATGCCATTTGGTGCAGGGATGACTTTTCCTTGACACCTCAGGATCTGTGGACCCCACAGGATCCTCACCTACCCTACCACTCTCTCTCTTCTTCACCAATCACCTCAACACCTCTTCCCCAAAAAAACCCCTCACCTATCAAATCCCATCTTTCTCTTCACCACTCACATCCATCCTTCATAAAACCCCACCTACCTCTCCATCTCCTCCATTTCTTCTTCTTCTACTCTCTTCTTTCTTCTTTTGCTCGAAGACGAGCAAACATTTTAAGTTTGGTGTGGTAAAAGCATAGCTTTTCGTTTTTCCATAACCATTTATGGCATCCAAGGCCGGAGAAACCTCTAGAAAGAGGAAAGGGAAGGCAAAGGCTTCCACCTCCGAGTCATGGGAGATGGAGAGATTCATCTCAAGGGTGCATCAAGACCATTTCTATGAAGTTGTGGCCTTGAAGAAGGTGATCCCCGAGGTCCCTTTTTCACTAAAAAAGGGTGAATATCCGGAGATCCGACATGAGATCCGAAGAAGAGGTTGGGAAGTTCTTACCAACCCCATTCAACAAGTCGGAATCTTGATGGTTCAAGAGTTCTATGCCAATGCATGGATCACCAAGAACCATGACCAAAGTGTGAACCCGAATCCAAAGAATTATCTTACTATGGTTCGGGGGAAATACTTGGATTTTAGTCCGGAGAGTGTGAGGGTGGCGTTCAACTTGCCTATGATGCAAGGAGATGAACATCCCTACACTAGAAGGGTCAACTTTGATCAAAGGTTGGACCAAGTCCTCACGGTCATATGTGAAGAGGGCGCCCAATGGAAGAGAGATTCAAGAGGAAAGCCGGTTCAATTAAGAAGGCATGACCTCAAACCCGTGGCTAGAGGATGGTTAGAGTTCATACAACGCTCACTCATTCCCACTAGCAACCGGTCCGAAGTTACCATAGACCGGGCTATCATGATCCATAGCATCATGATTAGAGAAGATCAAAGAATCATGAGGGAGGAGCAACAAAGACAAGGAAGAGACATTGAGGAGCTCAAGCACTCCATAGGATCTTCAAGAGCAAGAAAGAGCCGCCATCACTAAGGTGGACCCGTTCTTTGATTTCCTTGTTCTTTATTCTTCTGTTTTTCGAATTTTATGCTTCTGTTTATCCATGTTTGTGTCTTGTGATCATTAGTGTCTTAGTGTCTATGCCTTAAAGTTATGAATGTCCTATGAATCCATCACCTTTCTTGAATAAAAATGTTCTTAATTGAAAAAGAAAAGGATTGCATGAATTTTGAATTTTATAACAGTTTAATTATTTTGATGTGGTGGCAATATTTTTGTTTTCTGAATGTATGCTTAAACAGTGCATATGTCTTTTGAATTTGTGGTTCATGAATGTTGGCTCTTGAAAGAATGATGAAAAAGGAGACATGTTTCTGAGGATCTGAAAAATCATAAAAATGATTCTTGAAGCAAGAAAAAGCTATGAAAAAAAATCGAAAAAAAAAGAGAAAAAGAAAAGAAAACGAAAAAAAGGAAGAAAGAAAAATAAAGTTGTGATCCAAGGCAAATAAGAGTGTGCTTAAGAATCCTGGACACCTCTAATTGGGGACTCTAGCAAAGCTGAGTCACAATCTGAAAAGGTTCACCCAATTATGTGTCTGTGGCATGTATGTATCCAGTGGTAATACTGGAAGACAGAGTGCTTTGGGCCACAGCCAAGACTCAATAAGTAGCTATGTTCAAGAATCATCATACTCTACTAGGAGAATCAATAACACTATCTGGATTCTGAGTTCCTAAAGAAGCCAATCATTCTGAATTTCAAAGGATAGAGTGAGATGCCAAAACTATTCAGAGGCAAAAAGCTAAAAGCCCCGCTCATCTAATTAATACTGATCTTCATAGATGTTTTTGGAATTCATTGCATATTCTCTTCTTTTTATCTTATTTGATTTTCAGTTGCTTGAGGACAAGCAACAATTTAAGTTTGGTGTTGTGATGAGCGGATAATTTGTATGCTTTTTGGCATTGTTTTTAGTATGTTTTTGGTATGATATAGTTAGTTTTTAGTATGTTTTTATTAGTTTTTAGTTAAAATTCACTTTTCTGGACTTTACTATGAGTTTGTGTGTTTTTCTGTGATTTCAGGTATTTTCTGGCTGAAATTGAGGGACCTGAGCAAAAATCTGATTCAGAGACTGAAAAGGACTGCAGATGCTGTTGGATTCTGACCTCCCTGCATTCGAAGTGGATTTTCTGGAGCTACAGAAGTCCAATTGGCGCGCTCTCAACGGCGTTGGAAAGTAGACATCCTGGGATTTCCAGCAATATATGATAGTCCATACTTTGCCCAAGATTTGATGGCCCAAACCGGCGTTCAAAGTCACCCTCAGGAATCCCAGCGTTAAACGCTGGAACTGGCACCCAAATGGGAGTTAAACGCCCAAACTGGCACCAAAGCTGGCGTTTAACTCCAAGAAGAGTCTCTACACGAAAATGCTTCATTGCTCAGCCCAAGCACACACCAAGTGGGCCCAGAAGTGGATTTTTATGTCATTTACTCATTTCTGTACACCTTAGGCTACTAGTTTTCTATAAGTAGGACCTTTGACTATTGTATTAGGGAGTCTTTCGATCTTTGGATCTTTTGATCATGTTTTTATGATTGAACCCTCACTGGGAGGCTGGCCTCACGGCCATGCCTAGACCTTATGCTTATGTATTTTCAACGGTGGAGTTTCTACACACCATAGATTAAGGTGTGGAGCTCTGCTGTACCTCGAGTATTAATGCAATTACTATTGTTCTTCCATTCAATTCCGCTTGTTCTTGTTCTAAGATATCACTTGTTCTTCAACTTGATGAATGTGATGATCCGTGACACTCATCATCATTCTCACCCATGAACAAGGTGACTGACAACCACTCTTATTCTACAAGCGATCAAGGCTCTAGTGAATATCTCTTGGATACCTGATTGCACGATGCATGGTTGATCGCCTGACAACCGAGTGCTCATCTGACAAACGAGCCAACCATTCCGTGAGATCAGAGTCTTCGTGGTATAGGCGAGAACTGATGGTGGCATTCAAGAGAATCCGGAAGGTCTAACCTTGTCTGTGGTGTTCTGAGTAGGATTCAATGACTGAATGACTGTGACGTGCTTCAAACTCCTGAAGGCGGGGCGTTAGTGACAGACGCAAAAGAATCACTGGATTCTATTCCGGCCTGATTGAGAACCGACAGATGAATTCCGCTATGCTGTGACAGAGCATATGCAATCGCTTTCACTGAGAGGATGGGAGGTAGCCACTGACAACGGTGAAACCCTTGCTTAAGCTTGCCATGGAAAGGAGTAAGAAGGATTGGATGAAGACAGTAGGAAAGCAGAGAGACGGAAGGGAAGGCATCTTCATGCGCTTATCTGAAGTTCCTACCAATGAATTATATAAGTATCTCTATCTTTACCTTTGTGTTATTTTCGTTCATCACCATCACTATTTGAGTTTGCCTGACTAAGATTTACAAGATGACCATAGCTTGCTTCAATACTAACAATCTCCGTGGGATCGACCCTTACTCGTGTAAGGTTTATTACTTGGACGACCCAATGCACTTGCTGGTTAGTTGTGCGAAGTTGTGTAATGCCATGGTATTGAGCTACCAAGTTTTTGGGGTTCATGACCGGGGATTATGAGAGTTGTGAAAAGTATTGTTCACAATTTCGCGCACCACTCTTCATGCTTCCTCTCCATGATGACAGAGGGATATCCTTGGGCCTTAAACACCAAGGATTCTTCATTCACTTGAATGATCAACTCTCCTCTATCAACATCAATCATAGCCTTTGCTGTGGCTAGGAAGGGTCTGCCAAGGATGATGGATTCATCCATGCACTTCCCAGTCTCTAGGACTATGAAATCAGTAGGGATGTAATGGTCTTCAACTTTAACCAGAACATCCTCTACAAGTCCATGGGCTTGTTTTCTTGAATTGTCTGCCATCTCTAGTGAGATTTTTGCAGCTTGCACCTCAGAGATCCCTAACTTCTCCATTACAGAGAGAGGCATGAGGTTTACACTTGACCCTAAGTCACACAAGGCCTTCTTGAAGGTCATGGTGCCTATGGTACAAGGTATTGAAAACTTCCCAGGATCCTGTCTCTTTTGAGGCAGTTTCTGCTTAGACAAGTCATCCAGTTTTTTGGTGAGCAAAGGAGGTTCATCCTCCCAAGTCTCATTTCCAAACAACTTGTCATTCAGCTTCATGATTGCTCCAAGGTATTTAGCAACTTGCTCCTCAGTGACATACTCATCCTCTTCAGAGGAAGAATACTCATCAAAGCTCATGAATGGCAGAAGTAAGTCCAATGGAATCTCTATGGTCTCAGTTTGAGCCTCAGATTCCCATGGTTCCTCATTGGGGAACTCATTGGAGGCCAGTGGACGTCCAGTGAGGCCTTCCTCAGTGGCATTCACTGCCTCTCCTTCCTCCCAAAATTCGGCCATGTTAATGGCCTTGCACTCTCCTTTTGGATTTTCTTCTGTATTGCTTGGAAGAGTACTAGGAGGGAGTTCAGTAATTTTCTTGCTCAGCTGACCCACTTGTCCTTCTAAATTTCTAATGGAGGACCTTGTTTCAGTCATGAAACTTTGAGTGGTTTTGATCAGATCAGAGACCATGGTTGCTAAGTCAGAGTTATTCTGCTTAGAACTCTCTGTCTGTTGCTGAGAAGATGATGGAAAAGGCTTGCTATTGCTAAACCTGTTTCTTCCACCATTATTATTATTGAAACCTTGTTGAGGTCTCTGTTGATCCTTCCATGAAAGATTTGGATGATTCCTCCATGAAGGATTATAGGTGTTTCCATAGGGTTCTTCCATGTAATTCACCTCTTCCATTGAAGGGTTCTCAGGATCATAAGCTTCTTCCTCAGATGAAGCTTCCTTAGTACTGCTTGGTGCATTTTGCATTCCAAACAGACTTTGAGAAATCATATTGACTTGTTGGGTCAATATTTTATTCTGAGCCAATATGGCATTCAGAGTGTCAATCTCAAGAACTCCTTTCTTCTGACTAGTCCCATTGTTCACAGGATTTCTTTCAGAAGTGTACATGAATTGGTTATTTGCAACCATTTCAATCAGTTCTTGAGCTTCAGTAGGCGTCTTCTTCAGATGAAGAGATCCTCCTGCAGAGCTATCCAAAGACATCTTGGACAGTCCAGAGAGACCATCATAGAAAATACCTATGATGCTCCATTCAGAAAGCATGTCAGAGGGACACTTTCTGATTAATTGTTTGTATCTTTCCCAAGCTTCATAGAGGGATTCTCCTTCCTTCTGTCTGAAGGTTTGGACTTCCACTCTAAGCTTACTCAATTTTTGAGGTGGAAAGAACTTTGCCAAGAAGGCATTGACTAGCTTTTCCCAAGAGTCCAGGCTTTCTTTAGGTTGAGAGTCCAACCATGTTCTAGCTCTGTCTCTTACAGCAAAAGGGAATAGCATAAGTCTGTAGACCTCAGGGTCAACCCCATTAGTCTTGACAGTGTCACAGATTTGCAAGAACTCAGCTAAGAACTGATGAGGATCTTCCAATGGAAGTCCATGGAACTTGTAATTCTGTTGCATTAGAGAAACTAATTGAGGCTTAAGCTCAAAGTTGTTTGCTCTAATGGCAGGGATAGAGATGCTTCTCCCATAGAAGTCGGGAGTAGGTGCAGTAAAGTTACCCAGCACCTTCCTTGCATTGTTGGCATTGTTGTTGTTTTCGACTGCCATGTGTTCTTCTTCTTTGAAGAATTCGTTCAGGTCCTTTAAAGAGAGTTGTGCTTTGGCTTCTCTTAGCTTTCTCTTCAAGGTCCTTTCAGGTTCAGGATCAGCCTCAACAAGAATCTCTTTGTCTTTGCTCCTGCTCATAAGAAAGAGAAGAGAACAAGAAATGTGGAATCCTCTATGTCACAGTATAGAGATTCCTTGAAGTGTCAGAGGAAAAGAAGAGTAGAAGACAGGAGTAGAAAATTCGAACTTATCAAAGAAGATGGAGTTCGAATTTTGCATTAAGGGATAGTGTTAGTCTATAAATAGAAGGATGTGAGAAGAAGGGAAGTGATTTTCGAAAATTAAGTGAGAAATTTTGAAAATATTTTTGAAAGACATTACTTAATTTTCGAAAAAGAAAATGGAAAAGAAATCAAGTGATTTTTGAAAAAGATTTTGAAATTAGAAATCAAAAAGATTTGATTGAAAACTATTTTGAAAAAGATGTGGTTAAGAAAATATGATTAGTTTAAAAAAAAGATGTGATTGAGGAGATATGATTTGAAAAACATTTTAAAAGGATTTGATTTTAAAGAAGATTTGATTTTGAAAATTAAAAACTTGACTAATAAGAAAAGATATGATTCAAACATTAATCCTTTCTCAACAGAAAAGGCAACATGCTTGAAGTGTTGAATCAAATCATTAATTGATAGTAAGTATCTTTGAAAATGGAAAGAAATTGATTTTGAAAAAGATTTGATTGAAAAGATATAATTTGAAAAAGATTTGATTTTGAAAAGATTTTGAAAACTTAAAAAAAATTTGATTTGAAAACAAAATCTTCCCCCTTTAGCCATCCTGGCGTTAAACGCCCAGAATGGTGCACATTCTGGCGTTTAACGCCCAAAACTATACCCTTTTGGGCGTTAAACGCCCAACCAGGTATCCTGGCTGGCGTTTAAACGCCAGTCTGTCCTTCTTCACTGGGTGTTTTGAACGCCCAGCTTTTTCTGTGTAATTCCTCTGCTGTATGTTCTGAATCTTCAATTCTCTGTATCATTGACTTGAGAAGACACAAATTAAAAATATTTTTGGATTTTTAATAATAAGAACAAATCAAAATGCAACAAGAATCAAATAACAATGCATGCAAGACACCAAACTTAGCAGTTTGTATACTACTGACACTAACAAAATGCATATGAGACACATAAACACTCAAGTCAATTGAATTCAAAGATCAGAGTAAGAAATCATCAAGAATTACTTGAAGATCCTTAAGACACATGAATGAATGCATGCAATTGACACCAAACTTAAGATGAGACACTAGACTCAAACAAAAAATATTTTTGGATTTTATGATTTTGTAAATTTTTTGTGTTTTTTTTTTTGTTTTTCGAAAATTAAGTGGAAAAAGATATCAAAATTCTTAATGAGAATTCCAGGAATCAGTGCAATGCTAGTCTAAGACTCCGGTCCAGGAATTAGACATGGCTTTACAGCCAGCCAAGCTTTCAAAGAAAGCTTCGGTCCAAAACACTAGACATGGCCAAAGGCCAGCCAAGCCTTAGCAGATCACTGCTCCAAAAGCAAGATTGATAAAAATCAACAAGCTCTTGTGATGATAAGTTGAAACCTCGGTCCAATGAGATTAGACATGGCTTCTCAGCCAGCCAGATTTCAACAAATCATCATGAAACTCTAGAATTCATCTTCAAGAATTTCGAAAAAAAAAAAATAAATACCTAATCTAAGCAACAAGATGAATCGTCAGTTGTCCAAACTGAACAATCCCCGGCAACAGTGCCAAAAACTTGGTGCGCGAAATTGTGAACAATACTTTTCACAACTCTCATAATCCCCGGACATGAACCCCAAAAACTTGGTGGCTCAGTACCATGGCATTACACAACTTCGCACAACTAACCAGCAAGTGCACTGGGTCGTCCAAGTAATAAACCTTACGCGAGTAAGGGTCGATCCCACGGAGATTGTTAGTATGAAGCAAGCTATGGTCATCTTGTAAATCTTAGTCAGGCAAACTCAAATGGATATGGTGATGAACGAAATAAACATAAAGATAAAGATAGAGGTACTTATGTAATTCATTGGTAGGAACTTCAGATAAGCGCATGAAGATGCCTTCCCTTCCGTCTCTCTGCTTTCCTACTGTCTTCATCCAATCCTTCTTACTCCTTTCCATGGCAAGCTTATGTAAGGTTTCACCGTTGTCAATGGCTACCTCCCATCCTCTCAGTGATTACGTCGCCTATGCTCTGTCACAGCATGGATAATCATCTGTCGGTTCTCGGTCAGGCCAGAATAGAATCCATCGATTCTCTTGCGTCTGTCACTAACGCCCCGCCTGCTAGGAGTTTGAAGCACGTCACAGTCATTCAGTCATTGAATCCTACTCAGAATACCACAGATAAGGTTAGACCTTCCGGATTCTCTTGAATGCCGCCATCAGTTCTAGCCTATACCACGAAGATTCCGATTAAAGAATCCAAGAGATATTCACTCAATCGAATGTAGAACGGAGGTGGTTGTCAGTCACACGTTCATAGGTGAGAATGATGATGAGTGTCACGGATCATCACATTCATCAAGTTGAAGAACAAGTGATATCTTAGAACAAGAACAAGCGGAATTGAATGGAAGAACAATAGTAATTGCATTAATACTCAAGGTACAGCAGAGCTCCACACCTTAATCTATGGTGTGTAGAAACTCCACCGTTGAAAATACATAAGAACAAGGTCTAGGCATGGCCGAATGGCCAGCCTCCCAATGATCTAAGATAGCATAAAAATGAAGATAGCTACCAAAGTCTCTATCATGATCTAAGAACTAGATGTCCAAAGATGATCTAGAGATCTCAAGTGATCAAAAGATGAAAATACAATAGTAAAAGGTCCTACTTATAGAAAACTAGTAGCCTAAGGTTTACAGGAATGAGTAAATGACATAAAAATCCACTTCCGGGCCCACTTGGTGTGTGCTTGGGCTAAGCAATGAAGCATTTTCGTGTAGAGACTCCTCTTGGAGTTAAACGCCAGCTTTAGTGCCAGTTTGGGCGTTTAACTCCCATTTGGGTGCCAGTTCCGGCGTTTAACGCTGGAAATCTTGAAGGTGACTTTGAACGCCGGTTTGGGCCATCAAATCTTGGGCAAAGTATGGACAATTATATATTGCTGGAAAGCCCAGGATGTCTACTTTCCAACTCCGTTGAGAGCGTGCCAATTGGGCTTCTGTAGCTCCAGAAAATCCACTTCGAGTGCAGGGAGGTCAGAATCCAACAGCATCTGCAGTCCTTTTTAGTCTCTAAATCAGATTTTTGCTCAGGTCCCTCAATTTCAGCCAGAAAATACCTGAAATCACAGAAAAACACACAAACTCATAGTAAAGTCCAGAAAAGTGAATTTTAACTAAAAACTAATAAAAATATACTAAAAACTAACTATATCATACCAAAAACATACTAAAAACAATGCCAAAAAGCGTACAAATTATCCGCTCATCAACGATCATGAGGTGCTCAAAGCTAGGGTGTTACACACACACACACACACTCTCTCTCTCTCTCTCTCTCTCTCTCTCTATTTATCTGACCCATTTATCACTACAGCCTTCTCCTTTCGCCATTGTTATCGTCGCTACTGTCTCCTCCCTTTTTCTGCCACTTTTATCACACACACACACACACACACACACACACTCTCTCTCTCTCTCTCTCTCTCTCTCTCTCTCTCTCTCTCTCTCTCTCTGTTTGTCTGACCCATTTATCACTACTGTCTTCTCCTTTTTCTATTGTCGTTGCCGCTACTGCCTCTTACTTTTGTTCGCCACCTCTCTCTCTCTCTCTCTCTCTCTCTCTCTCTCTCTCTCTCTCTCTCTCTCTCTCTCTCTCTCTCTCTCTCTCTCTTCTTTGTGTACCCACGCCTCCCTATCAATGTTGTTGTCGTCGTTGCCTCACCTCCAGATCTGTCTTGGCCCGTCTCTCTTCCTCCGTCCCTTATGTCGACGCTTCCGTTGCCTTGCCTCACCTGCCTCCAAATCCGCCTTCACCCACCTATCTTATCTATTATTCATTGTCCATGTATTTTTTTGGATTTTTTATTTATATAAATACCAAAAAATGATTTATTCCCATATATGCATGGCTGAAAATGTATTTTTATTTGTGAAATTCTATTTTGCAATCCCCTTCACAAAAAGAATTTACACTACATCTCGGTCTTGACGCCCATAAAATGGCAATATCAGGCACGCAAAGTGGCATTTTTTGGGCTGATATAGTTATTTTGTGAGAATTAAGGGATGAGATACAATGGAAATCCACTTTGCGAAGGAAAATTGTGAAATGGAATTCACAAAATTAGAATACCTTTTTGACTATGCATATTTTGAGAATAAATATTTTTAATATTTATTTTAGATAAAAAATGTTATTTATGTTCAATTTTTTTCATTAACAATTATATTATTATTAAAATACCATTAAATATTTTTTAATTTACAAGACTTAAATTTAGAACTATAAATTAAGGGATGATCAGTTATCATTTTTGGCAAAATACACATTTATTACAATTCTAATTTTGTCATTATTTTAATTTCATAAAATATCTCAATATCTTTTATTTGCATAACTTTAAAAGAGTGAATCTTATTAACCCCATTTTGATAATATAAACTCCTAAATGTTAATATTTCTATTTATCTTATAAAATTATGTAAATATATAAAATTTGGGATGATTTTTAAAATAGTCCCCCAAAAAATTACCTATAAATTAAAACTTTAATTTTGATGCACTCTGAGTATAAAAATATTTTACATATACATCCAATTACATAATGTTATGACAGTAAAAATAATTACTTTTTACATTGACCACGTAGATGGTCATTCAAAAGAACAGATATAATTAAACGATTGTGTAAAATGCTTTACATTATTAATGCATCAAAATTAAACTCATAAATTAATTTGATACTGTTCTAGGGGTTACTTGAAACTGATGAGTTGGGTCTGAATGCAAAGTCCAAACTCCTTTTGAGTGGTGATCCAATGTCTCCTCCAATGAGACAATCATTACAAAAAAAATTCCTGAGTACCATCGACTTTTTTGTCAGATTTAGCTTCGCGTGTTACCATCGGATTTGCTGTTGAATTTACAGGCAAAAATTGAAACTATTTTGTCATGTCAAACATTTACCTTCCAATTCGCTATTCTGACGGTAAAGTCACTGGTAATAATTGGAGAAAAAATGAAAAACTTAGCGCGAATTTTTTACCATTGGATCTATTCAATGGTAACTCAATTTAGTGCAACGTAGCATTTTGGTCACCCGTAAAATATTATCCTCGGATTTATCCGCCAGTAAATTTGACGGTAACGAGCCCAAAATTTCGAAGTGCGAATATTCTACCCTTTCATTTCGAATCTGCCTCACTTTCTCTACCCTCTCTTCTCCCACTCTCTCTTAAACCCTCCCTTTGTTTCCCGCAGCCGCTGGTAGCCCTTCTATAGCCTACTTTCGCCACCTCCTCTCTCTTCACCCTTTGCAGCCTACTTTCTCTCTAACCCTCTCCCTCAACATCCTCTCCAGTGGTCCCTCTCCCTCTCGTTGTGCCATCCACCTCTACCAGCCACCACCAATAGTGATAACCGTCCAACATTCTATCGTCGCTGCTACCGTCATTACTGTCGTCGTTGTTGCCGCCATTATTATTGCCTTCCCCTTTTCTGTTCTCTTCTCTACTCCCACACTCTTGGTTCTTCTTTATTTTAATATTAATTTCAATCTTTATTTTAGTTATGCTTAGTATTATTATAGAGATTTTAGTTGTTAATTAGTATTATGCTCAAGTTAGATTTAATTTTTAGTTTTAGAAGATTTAGATTGTTAAGATAGGTTAGATTTAAATTATTAGGTTTTAAGTTGTTGAAAAGTGTTAGGAATTGTAAATAATTTAATCGATTAAAATTGTTTGTTTGGATATTCTGCTGAAAATATTGTGAATTACTACAACTAGTATATTGTTAATGTTGACTTCTTCTCGGATAGAGTTGAAAGAATGCTTGGTTATGCTATGATATGTTTGATGCTTTTGAATGCCAAGTACTCAATAATATGTCTCTTGTAATAATTGAATTTTTGGTGTATATGTAGTGATATAATGCCACATTAGTTTGTTTGTAAACTTACTTTTTTTGTGAACTAAGGGGTCAATGACCCAAGAAAACTAACCAGTAGAAGAAAAACATAAGCTCAAGACCCCCTTAACCTGAGTTGGGGAGTTGGGGAGCAGCCGTGGTTGATGAAGTTTATGGCCTCAGCTGAGTCAGATTCCACAACAAGGTTATGGTAGCCATTGGTCGTAGCAATCTTCAGCCCATAAATGACTGTCCATAGTTCTGTATGCATAATTGAATAACTTCCCAGGTTGCATGAGAACCCTTTCAGAAATCTCCCATCTTAATCTCTGACGACACCACCACAAGCAGCATTATTTTTGTGGCCAAACCAGGAACTGTTGACATTTACTTTTACACATACACTAGTCCTTAGGTCGAGACCATCTAATAAGAGAAGCCCCAGTAGCTTGTATATTTCACAATTTCAAATTGCTTCGAGCTACTCTGAAAAACTCCTCCGATCACGCTCGAATCTGGTTTACAGCCGTTATGACATGAACCGATTCTCCATTGAACACAAATTTATTTTGGAAGTACCATAAAGAAGATACCGTAACACCAAAAGGGCAATTCCAAGTATTATTTGACGTCAGATTTTGGAATAATCACTCATTGAGATCGATACTAAGGAAAGAATTAATCCTATTAGGGGGAAAGCCTTTGCCAGATGCTTTTAGCATAGGAGAAATCCCGAAGCACATGAATAGCTGATTCTTCATGGCCTCGGCACCTTGGACAAGAATCATCATTCGTCAAGTGTCTCCACCTTCTTTCTAAATTTGTAAGTATTGCATTGTGTGTTACCAGCCAAAGAAAGGTTCTGATACACTCAGGGCCCTACCAATTCCACACCAACCAGAAGTTATTATTTGAAATATGTTGGTCCTCCATGGTCACCTGGTATGCTGACTTTGTACTAAAGGACCCATCCGAGGAAGGCCGCCAGGCTATGTGGTCAGCTTCCTTCCAAAGGGAAGGGGAGAGGTGGCAATAATCTTCTTGATGATATCCTCTGGTAGCAGCCATTGAAGTTTTCCCACATTCTACTGCCTTGAGATATCAAGAAAGTCCATCAGCACCTCAGAGAAGTTGAAACTATTACTTACCTGGTTGGAGGAATTACTTAGGCGTCCCACACCCGGGACCCAGTAGTCATCCCAGAGGTGAATTTGGGATCCATCGCCAACTCTCCAAATGCAATTGCGTTCAACGTATCCCAAGAGGCACAGATACCCTTCCAAAGATTGGGGTTGCTTCGTGTTTTAGCCACTCTAGGCATAATGTCATTGACGTAACCATACTTTGATTGGAGGACTCTAGCCCAGAGATCATATTTCCTCGCTATAAGCCCCCAGTCGGCCTTCATCATAAAGGCTTGATTCATGTGGCCTGCATGTCTAATACCAACTCACCAGATTGCTTTGGCTCACAAATCTTCTTCCAATTAAGGAGATGAATCTTCTTATTTTGGTCTGTGTCGCCCCAAATAAAATTCCTACAGATACGATCAATATAATTACAGGTAGCAGCAGGTAATATAGTAGATTGCATATTATATAAAGGTATAGATGAAAGAACGGATATCACTAGAGTTGTTCTTTCTAGCCAGGGAGACAGAGGAGGCTTTCCAAGAATTTAATCTGTCATGGAGCTTATTAATAATGCTAATGCACCACTATTTTGTGGCACATCTTGTGTTTTATTGAGTGAATTTTATCCATGAATCTCACTTATTCATTGAATTCGCATGTTTTACATTTTCCTTCCTGATTTTGTACTATGATTGAAAACATGTTTCTTTGGTCTTAATTTAGCTAATTTTAATCCTCTTTCATTACCATTCGATGCCTTGATATGTGTGTTAAGTGTTTTCAGAGATTACGGGGTAGGAATGGCTTAGAGGATGGAAAGGAAGCATGCAAAAGTGGAAGAAATACAAGAAACTGAAGAAATTGCTGAGCTGTCCAGCCTGACCTCTTTGCACTCAAACGGTCATAACTTGAGCTAAAAAGGTCCAAATGAGACGATTTCAGTTGCGTTGAAAAGCTAACATATGGGGCTTCGCAACGATATATAATTTGCTATAGTTTCCTGGCTGTTGGGTGACGCGCATGCGTGAAGCACGCGTACGCGTGGATTGTACCGCAGATAAGCAACGCGTACGCGTGGGCGACGTGTACGCGTGACAGAGCCGCAACCTGTACGTATCAAAAATTGCCCCTAGTGATTTTTGGACTATTTTTGACCCAGTTTTTGGCCCATAAAATACAGATTAGAGGCTACAAAGTGGGGGAATGAGATTCATTCAATCATTCACTTCTCATTATTCACTTTTTATAATTTAGATGTAGTTTAAAGAGAGAGGCTCTCTCCTCTCTCTAGGATTTATGATTCCTAGTTTCATGCTGTTGTATTGGATATTTACAAAGTTACTACCTCCACTGGGGACTTCATCATTCTAGTTTGCTCCTTACTTGTCACTTATTCTTCCATATTCTTAATCCTTGTTCAGAGTTACAATTGGATTGCTTTTATGAATTTAATTTTATTATTTATTTAACTGCTTCCAATTTTATTCCAATTATCATGTCTCTTTTCTATTCCGTTTTCATAACAAGGAAGATGGTATTAATGTTGATATTCTAGCTCCCAACTTGACTTGGGAGTTGATTAAGAGGAGACCCTTGAGTTGGAATACTCAAGAATTAATTAGTAATTGGAAGTTGTTGGCTAGCACTCTAGTTACTAACGCTAATTTTTCCCGAGGGAGAGGATTAGCACTTGTGAATAGAAGTTGGCTCCCTACTTAACTTTCCTTTATTAGATAAGGGGTAACTCAGTAGAAACAACAATCAATTATTAACTGATCTTGGGAACGTCCAACAAGGATAGAACTTCTGATTAATCTTCTCCTAGTCAAGGCTCTTTATTGTTATTATTTATTTTCTCTGTAATTTTCTCTTCTTATTTCTCATCCCCAAAACCCCAATTTACACAACTCATAACCAATAATAAGAACACTTCCCTACAATTTCTTGAGAGACGATTTGAGGTTTAAATACTTCGGTTATCAATTTTATTAGGGATTTATTACTTGTGACAAACACCAAACTACATGAAATTACCCCCAAAAAGCGTATAAAATATCCGCTCATCACAACATCAAACTTAAAATATTGCTTGTCCTCAAGCAACTAGATAAATAAAATAGGATGAAAAAGAATTTAAGAAGTAATAATATCTTAGAGTTTTAAATGAAGCTCAAATTCTTATTAGATGAGCGGGGCTTGTAGCTTTTTGTTTCTGAATAGTTTTGGCATCTCCCTCTATCCTTTGAAATTCAGAATGATTGGCATCCATAGGACTCAGAATTCAGAAAGTATTATTGATTCTCCTAGTGTAGTATGTTGATTCTTGAACACAGTTACTTTATGAGTCTTAGCTGTGGCCCTAAGCACTTTGTTTTCCAGTATTACCACCTGATATATAAGTGCCACAGACACATGATTGGGTGAACCTTTTCAGATTGTGACTCAGCTTTGCTAAAGTCCCCAGTTAGAGGTGTCCAGAGCTCTTAAGCACACTCTTTTTACCTTGGATCACGACTTTAACCACTCAGTCTCAAGTTTTTAACTTGGACCTGCATGCCACAAGCACATGGTTAGGGACAGCTTGATTTAGCCGCTTAGGCCTGGAACTATTTCCTTAGGCCCTCCTATCCATTGATGCTCAAAGCCTTGGATCCTTTTCACCCTTGCCTTTTGGTTTTAAGGGCTGTTGGCTCTTATTCCTTTTCTTGATCCAATGATTTCTTGTAATTTTTTGTTGACTGCTTTTTCTTGCTTCAAGAATCAATTTCATGATTTTTCAGATCATCAATAATATTTTTCGTGTTCCTCATTCTTTCAGGAGCCAATATTCATAAAATTCAAGATAAAAATTATGCACTGTTCAAGCATTCATTCAGAGAACAAAAAGTATTGCCACCACATGTAATTAATTATAATTTTTATTATTAAGAACTCGAAAAATATAAATTACTTCTTTATTCTAAAAATTTACTACTTTATTCATGTCCGATGATGATGAGAAAAATAAATTATAACTTAATTGGAAATAAAACCAGAATAGATATGCTAATTACTACTACTACTACTATATATCTTCTAAGGTAAATTTCTATAATAACACTATCACAGAGTTAAAGCTAAAATTAAAACTCAGCAACCTGTGTTTTGAGAAGTAGATGTTCCTCTAGTCTATGGGGTGCTTTTCAAGGATTAATTTTTGGCGCTTCAGTTCCCTTAAATCACGCCCTTACTCTTCCTGTTCCTTAAGCAGTTTGCAAAGCATGCTACTTTGATTGTTCTGTTCTTCCTTTATTTGGTTCATAGCCTCTTGCAATTTGGAAATAGATGCTTCAATATGTTCCCAATATTCGAATTGAGGAAGTTCTGGGAGGACTTCCTGTGCTCTCCTCTTGATTGGATCATCCTGCAGCTGTTGTCTGTCCATTGATATTCTAGTGATTGGCTTTTCAACTGAGATATACTCTGTTATTCCCATCTTCACTCCGGCATCTCTGCAGAGCATAGAAATTAAGCTTGGATAGGCCAATCTGGCGTCCTTGGAATTCTTGTTTGCTATTTTGTATAATTCACACGAGATCAGTTGATGAACTTCTACTTCTTTTCCCAACATGATGCAGTGAATCATCACTGCTCTTTTAACAGTAACTTCAGAACGATTGCTGGTGGGTAATATGGAACGCCCAATAAAATTCAGCCAGCCTCTGGCTACTGGTTTGAGATCTTCTCTTTTGAGTTGATTTGGGATGCCAGTCGTGCTGGTGGTCCACCTGGCTTCGGGGATGCATATATCCTCTAGAATCTTGTCCAGACCTTTATTTACCCTCATCATTCTCCTATTAAAGGAGTATGGGTCATCTTTCAGTGGAGGGAGTTTAAAGATCTCCCTGATTTTGTCAGGATAGATATGAACAATCTTTCCTCTGACTAAGGTCCGATGGTCATAGAGAGCAGCTCCAATTATTCTTTGCCTGTCTGTCTGCCATAGATTAGCATAGAACTCCTGAACCATGTTCCTTCCCACTTTCGTTTCAGGATTGGCTAGGATTTCCTAGTTCCTGTTTCGAATTTGCTCTTGGATCTCTGGATATTCATCTTCCTTCAGGTCAAATTTAACTTCCGGGATCACTGATCTGTGACTCATTATTTTGTAGTAGTGGTCTGAATGTTCTTTAGTTAAGAACTTCCCTTGATTCCAAAGTGGCTTTGGAATATTCTCTTTCTTGCCTCTTGGGTTAGGTTGTTTTCCTTTAGGGGCCACGATCAAAGTGAGAATGTTTTTGTGATCACGGATAAGCACACCAAACTTAGAGGTTTGCTTGTCCTCAAGCAAAAGAGAAGAGAGAAGAGGAATAGGAGGAGAGCAAGTGTGGAATGGTGGATGAGGAGAGGGGCGCCGAAAGTGGTTATAAAGGGAGGGGTTGGGTAATTCGAAAATAAGAAAAAGATATAAGATAAAAGATATGATTTATAAAAGATAAACATGATAAGGAAAGGATATAATTTAGAAAAAAGATATGAATGATTTTTTAAAAATAAATTTGAAATATATATAATTTGAAAAAGATTTTAAAAGATAATGAAGTTTGAAAAGAGATTGGAAAAAGAGTTGGATTGGATTGAAAATTAATTATCCTTATGGATTAAGATGCATGTAAAATTTTTGAAGTAGGGATTTTAGAAATTAGAGATTTAAGAAATTAGGATTAAAATTTTTGAAATTGAAGGATGATATTTGGAAACATGTTTATGCAAGAAATCATGAATTAAAACATAAAAATTAGAAAATTTTTGAAGAAAAACGAATTTTACCTCCTCCCCACCATCCTGGCGTTAAACGCCCAAACGCTGCATGTTTTGGGCGTTTAACGCCCAAATGTTGCTTCTCATGGGCGTTCAACGCCCAGCTGCTGCTTTTTTCTGGCGTTGAACGCCAGGAAGTCCTTTGTCACTGGGCATTTTTCTGAACGCCCATGATGCTATCAATCTGGCGTTAAACGCCCAGAAGGTGCTTCTTTCTGGCGTTCAACGCCCAGAAGATGCTCCTCTCTGGCGTTTAACGCCCAGATGGCTACCCTTACTGGCGTTGAACGCCCAGTGGGTGCTTCTTTTGGGCGTTCAACGCCCAAAACGTTTCTTACTGGCTTTTTGATGCCAGTAAGCTTTCCAAATTTCCCTGTAAATCTGTGAATTCAATCAATTGCTATTTCACCTTTTGAAGATACTCTGGCATATACCTGTAAAACTTAATCAATTAGAAAAAACAAATAAAATTAAATTTTGTGAATGGCTGGGTTGCCTCCCAGCAAGCGCGTCTTTAATGTCATTAGCTGGACTATTACTGAGCTTTTAATCAAGTCTCAGTTTTGAGCATTCTTGCTCAAAATTGCCTTCAAGATAATGTTTAACTCTCTGTCCATTAACAATGAACTTTTTGTTAGATTCATTATCCTGAAGCTCTACGTATCCATATGGTGATACACTTGTAATTACATATGGACCTCTCCACCGGGATTTTAATTTCCCAGGGAATAATTTGAGCCTAGAATTAAATAGCAGAACTTTCTGCCCTGGCTCAAAGACTCTGGATGATAATTTCTTATCATGCCATCTTTTCGCTTTCTCTTTGTATATTTTTGCATTCTCGAAAGCATTGAGTCTAAATTCCTCTAGCTCATTTAGCTGGAGTAAACGTTTTTCTCCAGCTAACTTGGCATCAAGGTTCAAGAATCTGGTTGCCCAGTAGGCCTTGTGTTCCAGTTCCACTGGCAAGTGACATGGCTTTCCATACACAAGCTGGTATGGAGAGGTCCCTATAGGGGTCTTGAATGCTGTTCTGTATGCCCACAGAGCATCATCCAAGCTCCTTGCCCAATCCCTTCTACGGTTAATTACAGTCCGTTCCAGGATTCTTTTGAGTTCTCTATTTGAGACTTCAGCTTGCCCATTAGTCTGTGGATGGTATGGAGTGGCTACCCTGTGGCTAACTCCATAACGAACCAAAGCAGAGTAAAGCTGTTTATTGCAAAAATGACTGCACCCATCACTGATTAATACTCTAGGAGTACCAAATCTACTGAAGATGTGTTTCTGGAGGAATTTTAACACTGTTTTAGTGTCATTAGTGGGTGTTGCAATAGCCTCCACCCATTTGGATACATAATCCACTGCCACCAGAATATAAGTGTTTGAGTATGATGGTGGGAAACGTCCCATGAAGTCAATACCCCATACATCAAACAACTCAATCTCCAAGATTCCTTGTTGAGGCATGGCATAACTGTGAGGCAGATTGCCAGATCTTTGGCAACTGTCACAATTAAGTACAAACGCTCGGGAATCTTTAGAAAGAGTAGGCCAGTAGAAGCCACATTGGAGGACTCTTGTGGCTGTTCGCTCACTTCCAAAATGTCCTCCATACTGTGATCCATGGCAGTGCCATAGAATCTTCTGCGCCTCTTCCTTAGGCACACATCTACGGATTACTCCGTCTGCACATCTCTTGAAGAGATATGGTTCATCCCAAAGATAGTACTTTGCATCTGTGATCAATTTCTTAGATTGTAGCCTACTGTACTCTTTGGATATGAATCTCATTGCCTTGTAGTTTGCAATATCTGTGAACCATGACACTTCCTGGATGGCAAAAAGTTGCTCATCCGGAAAGGTTTCAGAGATCTCAGTGAGAGGGAGGGACACCCCTTCTACTGGTTCTATTCGGGACAGGTGATCTGCTACTTGGTTTTCTGTCCCTTTTCTGTCTCTTATTTCTATATCAAACTCTTGCAGAAGCAACACCCATCTGATGATTCTGGGTTTTGAATCCTGCTTTGTGAGTAGATATTTAAGAGCAGCATGATCAGTGTACACAATCACTTTTGATCATACCAAATAGGATCTGAACTTGTCAATGGCGTAAACCATTGTAAGCAGCTCTTTTTCTGTGGTTGTGTAATTCTTCTGTGCGTCATTTAAAACATGACTGGCATAGTAAATGACGTGTAGAAGCTTGTCATGCCTCTGTCCCAACACTGCACCAATGGCATGGTCACTGGCATCACACATCAATTCAAATGGTAATGTCCAGTCTGGTGCAGAGATGATTGATGCTGTGACCAATTTAGCTTTCAGAGTCTTAAATGCCTGCAGACACTCTTTATCAAAGATAAATGGCGTGTCAGCAGCTAGCAGGTTGCTCAGAGGTTTGGCGATTTTTGAAAAATCCTTTATAAACCTCCTATAGAATCCTGCATGCCCCAGAAAGCTTCTGATTGCCTTAACATTGGCAGGTCGTGGTAATTTTTCAATTACCTCTACCTTAGATTGATCCACCTCTGTTCTCTTGTTCGAGATTTTGTGCCCAAGGACAATTCCTTCAGTCACCATGAAGTGACATTTTTCCCAGATTAAAACCAGGTTAGTCTCTTGGCATCTCTTTAGAACAAGTGCTAAATGGTCAAGACAGGAGCTGAATGAGTCTCCAAATACTGAAAAGTCATCCATGAAGACTTCCAGAAATTTTTCCACCATATTAGAGAAAATTGAGAGCATGCACCTCTGAAAGGTTGCAGGTGCATTGCACAGGCCAAATGGCATCCTTCTGTATGCAAATACTCCAGATGGACATGTGAATGCCATTTTCTCTTGATCTTTTGGATCTACTGCAATTTGATTATAACCTGAATATCCATCCAGGAAGCAGTAGTATTCATGACCTGCCAGTCTTTCTAGCATCTGGTCTATGAATGGTAAAGGAAAATGATCCTTTCTGATGGCTGTATTGAGCCTTCTATAATCAATACACATACGCCACCCTGTAACTATTCTTGTAGGAACCAGTTCATTTTTTTCATTATGAACCATTGTCATGCCATCTTTCTTAGGGACAACTTGGACAGGGCTCACCCAAGGGCTGCAGAAATAGGATAAATAATCCCAGCCTCTAGTAATTTAGTGACCTCTTTCTGCACCACTTCTTTCATGGCTGGATTCAGCCGCCTTTGTGGTTGGACCACTGGTTTGGCGTCACCCTTCAATAGGATCTTGTGCATACATCTGGCTGGGCTAATGCCCTTAAGATCACTGATGGACCACCCAAGAGCTGTCTTGTGTGTCCTTAGCACTTGAATTAGTGCTTCTTCTTCCTGTGGCTCTAAGGTAGAGCTTATGATTACAGGGAAGGTCTCACCTTCTCCCAGAAATGCATATTTCAGGGATGGTGGTAATGGTTTGAGCTCGGTTTTTGGAGGTTTCTCCTCTTCCTGAGGGATTTTTAGAGGTTCTATTATTTTCTCTGATTCCTCCAGATCAGGCTGAACATCTTTAAAGATGTCTTCTAGCTCTGATTCGATACTCTCAGCCATATTGACCTCTCTTACCAGAGAGTCAATGATATTAACACTCATGCAGTCATTTGGGGTGTCTGGATATTGCATGGCTTTGACAACATTCAACTTGAACTCCTCCTCATTGACTCTTAAGGTTACTTCCCCTTTTTGGACGTCAATGAGGGTTCGGCCAGTTGCTAGGAAAGGTCTTCCTAGAATGAGAGTTGCACTCTTGTGCTCCTCCATTTCCAGCACCACAAAGTCAGTAGGAAAGGCAAATGGCCCAACATTGACAATCATGTCTTCAATCACGCCTGATGGGTATTTAATGGAGCCATCAGCAAGTTGAAGACATATCCTGGTTGGTTTGATTTCTTCAGTCAAACCAAGCTTTCTGATAGTAGATGCAGGTATTAGGTTGATACTGGCCCCAAGATCACATAAAGCTTGCTTGGTACAAGTACCCTCTAATGTGCATGGTATCATAAAGCTCCCGGGATCTTTAAGCTTCTCAGGTAAGCTTTTCAGAATGACTGCACTGCATTCTTCAGTGAGGTAAACTTTTTCAGTCTCCCTCCAATCCTTCTTATGGCTTAAGATCTCTTTCATGAACTTAGCATAAGAGGGTATTTGCTCAAGTGCTTCTGCAAATGGAATCTTTATTTCAAGAGTCCTGAGATAGTCTGCAAAGCGGGCAAATTGCTTATCCTGTTCCGCTTGGCAGAGTTTTTGAGGATAAGGCATTTTGGCTTTGTATTCCTCAACCGTAGTTGCTGCAGGTTTATTACCTGTTGAAGTGGGTTGGGAAGCCTTTTTAGAAGGGTTGTTATCAACACTTGTATGTGATTGATCCCCCACTGGCATTTGAATGCCAGGGGTGGAAGCTGGAGTGGCGTTAGACGCCAACTCCTCATTTGTTACTGGCGTCTGAACGCCAGAACTGAGCTCCCCATGGGCGTTCAATGCCGGATTCCTGCTTGTTTCTGGCGTTGAACGCCAGGAATGAGCATGGGCTGGGCGTTCAGCGCCAGCCTTATTCCTCTCTGGGCTCTGATTGTCCTCAGAGGGGTTTTGAGTAGCCATTTGTTTATTTCTTGGCTTCCTGCTGCTTTGAAGTGAGGTATTTAATGTTTTCCCACTTCTTAATTGAATTGTTTGGCATTCTTCTGCTATTTGTTTTGATAGTTGCCTTTCTGTTTGCTTTAACTGTACTTCCATATTCCTGTTAGCCATTCTTGTTTCCTGTAGTATTTCCTTGAATTTGGCTAGCTGCTTGGTTAGAAAGTCTAATTGCTGATTGATTTCATTAGCCTGATCCACAGGACTGAGTTCAGCAGTTACTGTTTTAGCTTCTTCTTTCATGGAAAGTCCACTGCTTAGGTACATATGCTGATTTCTGGCAACTGTGTCAATAAGCTCTTGAGCTTCTTCAATTGTTTTTCTCATATGTATAGATCCACCAGCTGAGTGGTCTAGAGAAATCTGAGCTTTTTCTGTAAGCCCATAGTAGAAGATGTCTAATTGCACCCACTCTGAAAACATTTCAGAGGGGCATTTTCTTAGCATCTCTCTGTATCTCTCCCAGGCATCATAAAAGGATTCATTGTCTCCTTGTTTGAAGCCTTGGATGCTTAGCCTTAGCTGTGTCATCCGTTTTGGAGGGAAATAGTGATTCAGAAATTTTTCTGACAGCTGTTTCCATGTTTTTATGCTGTTCTTAGGCTGGTTATTTAACCACCTCTTAGCTTGATCTTTTACAGCAAATGGAAACAGTAATAATCTGTAGACATCCTGATCTACTTCCTTATCATGTACTGTGTCAGCAATTTGTAAAAATTGTGCTAGAAACTCTGTAGGTTCTTCATGTGGAAGACCAGAATACTGGCAGTTTTGCTGCACCATGATAATAAGCTGAGGATTCAACTCAAAGCTACTAACTCCAATGGAGGGTATACAGATACTACTCCCATATGAAGCAGTAGTGGGGTTAGCATATGACCCCAGAGTCCTCCTGGACTGTTCATTCCCACTTAATTCCATGATGGAATAAAAGAGATGATATGTATGTTGATATTATTTATTTTATAAAAATTTATTTTATAAAATAAAATAAATAAAAAAATAAAAAAACGAAATAAATAAAAGAAATTGAAAATATTTTGGAATTGAAATCTGAATTTTTATATAAAACTTTCGAAAAAGTAGTTCAAAATTAGTTAGAAAAGATATTTATTTTTTTTTTTTGAATTTTGAATTTTATGATGAAAGAGAAAAACACACAAAAGACACAAGACTTAAAATTTTTTTAGATCCAATGCTCCTTATTTTCGAAAATTTTGGAGGAAAAACACCAAGGAACACCAAACTTAAAAATTTTAAGATCAAAACACCAGAAAGACTCAAGAACACCTTGAAGATTCACAAGAACACCAAGAACAAAAGAAAGAACACCAAACTTAAAATTTTTAGAAAACCAAGACAAATTTTTGAAAATTTAAGAAAAATTAACAAGGAAACACCAAACTTAGAGTTTGGCACAAGATTCAATCAAAGAAAAATTATTTTTGAAAAAGATTCCAAAGAAGATACCCAATTATCAAGAACAACTACTAAAGCTCCAACCAATTGGGCAGTAACTTCAGTATTGATTTTATGGATAAAAGTATAAAATTTTTGAAAGTTAATATTTTGAAAAAGTACAAGAAAAACAAGAAAAGACACAAAACAAGAAAAACTCAAGATCAAACAAGAAAAATAAACAAGAACAACTTGAAGATCAATGAAGAACAAAGAATACAAGTTCGAAATTTTAAAGAAAAATATAAAATATGCAATTAACACCAAACTTAGAACAAGACACTAAACCCACGAAAATTAACAATTAATTAAGAAAAATAATATTTTTGAAAAGAAATTTTTTTTGAAAACAAACTATCCTATCAGGATTTAACGACTCTATAACAATAAAAATAAATTATTCCTAATCTAAGAAATAAAATAAACCTTTAGTTGTTCAAACTCGAACAATCCCCGGCAACGGCGCCAAAAACTTGGTGCACGAATTTGTAATCCGTACAACTAACCAGCAAGTGCACTGGGTCGTCCAAGTAATACCTTACGTGAGTAAGGGTCGATCCCACGGAGATTATTGGTTTGAAGCAAGCTATGTTTATTTTATTATTCTTAGTCAGGATATCAATCAAAATTATCAATGGGAATTATTAGATTGGAAAAATGAAAGAGAATAAAATCGTTACTTGTTGTGAAGTAATGGGGAATATGTTGGAGTTTTGGAGATGCTTTGTCCTATGAGTTTCTGCAATGTAATATTCAACTCAATTGTTTGTAAAGCCCGTCTACGGTAAGCTGTATGTAGGGTGTCACCGTTGTCAGTGGCTACTTCCCATCCTCTCAGTGAAAACGTTCCAGATGCTCTGTCACAGCACGGCTAATCAGCTGTCGGTTCTCGATCATGTTGGAATAGGATCCATTGATCCTTTTGCGTTTATCATCACGCCCAGCAATCGCGAGTTTAAAGCTCGTCACAGCCATTCAATCCTTGAATCCTACTCGAAATACCACAGACAAGGTTTAGACTTTCCGGATCCTCAAGAATGGCCGCCATCAGTTCTAGCTTATACTACGAAGATTCTGATTAAGGAAGCTAAGAGATGCTCATTCATTCTGATATAGAACGGAGGTGTTTGTCAAGCACACGTTCATGGGTTGAGGAAGGTGATGAGTGTCACGGATCATCATCTCCTTCACAATTAAGCGCAAATGAACATCTTAGATAGGAACATACACACGTTTGAGTGAAATAGAAACAATTGCATTAATTCATCGAGACGCTGCAGAGCTCCTCACCCCCAACAATGGAGTTTAGAGACTCATGCCGTCAAAGTATATAAAATTCAGATCTGAAAATGTCATGAGGTACAAGATAAATCTCTAAAAGTTGTTTAAATAGTAAACTAGTAACCTAGGTTTACAGAATATGAGTAAACTAAGATAATTGGTGCAGAAATCCACTTCTGGGGCCCACTTGGTGTGTGCTGGGGCTGAGACTAAAGCTATCCATGAGTTAAGGCCTTTCTTGGAGTTGAACTCCAAGTTATAACGTGTTTTGGGCGTTCAACTCCGGATCATGACGTGTTTCTGGCGTTTAACTCCAGACAGCAGCATGTACTTGGCGTTCAACGCCAAGTTACGTCGTCTATCTTCGCGCAAAGTATGGACTATTATATATTGCTGGAAAGCCCTGGATGTCTACTTTCCAAAGCCGTTGAGAGCGCACCAATTGGACTCCTTTAGCTCCAAAAAATCCATTCCGAGTGCAGGGAGGTCAGGATCCAACAGCATCAGCAGTCCTTTTTCAGCCTAACTCAGATTTTTGCTCAACTCCCTCAATTTCAGCCAGAAAATATCTGAAATCACAGAAAAACACATAAACTCATAGTAAAGTCCAGAAATATGATTTTTTCCTAAAAACTAATAATATTCTACCAAAAACTAATTAAAACATACTAAAATCTACATGAAATTACCCCCAAAAAGCGTATAAAATATCCGCTCATCAAACAACCCCCTCCAATGCGCTATAACCAACAACCATTCCATGATGCATATCCAGACAATAGTTATGGTGGACCCTTTCGTGACAACCAACCTCCACCAAGTTACTATGGTCAAGAACTATTCCAGGGTGCGTACCAAGATGTTGGATATGGTGGACCCCCTTGTAGCTATCAACAAGCCCCACCATATGCTTATGAACCACCTCTTCAACATAACTTTAAACCACCACACTCACAAGCCCCTTTCCACTATTCACCTCCATATGACCCTAATTCTTATCCACCATACCAACCACCATATGAGCCATACTTAGAACCACCACCTCAATATACACCATCCCCACATCCTTATCAAGAGGAATCACCTCCGTGTTATGAGTCCTGTCCCCAACAAATGAACCCTCCTATCCACCTTAAACCTCCATGGAAAACACACTTACCACTCTCGTTGATCTCACCTCTAAACTCTAAAATCTTATATCCCACATGGACCACCCCTCTACCTCCAATATTTAACCCTCAAGCTCTAGTGCACTTCCTTTTCAACCACATAATGATATGTCCATCCCATCACCACCCTCCATGGAAGAGCACCCACATCCATCAATCCAAGAGCAACCTGATCCCAATTATACTACTGACATGGAATAAGAGAGAAGGGATCGTCTTAGGGACGCAATGGATCGGTTACACGTGACCTTATTTCCAGAGGAGCAAGAGGAAGCCCAAAATGTGGAGGTAGGAGAGACCATTGAAGATAAAGGAATAGTTGAAGGGAGTCGTCATGGAAAGGAAATCATCAAGGAGGAGTACGATTTTATACTAAAACAACTGGACGAAGTAGTAATTATTGAAGAGGAAGAAGTGGTTGAAGACTTAGGAGATGCTGAACCTCCATGGGAATGTCAAGTTATAGAGCCTCCTTCAAAGACGTTTGAAATTGATGTTGAGAAGAGTGTACAACCTCCAAGGCATAGCCTGGTTGAAGACTTTGAAGAGGTTGATCAAGAGATGGACTCAATCATTAATGAATCCTTATCTACAATTGAATCCTCTCCCATTGGACTTGACCCAATTAAAGAAGAAGAAGCACAACTTCCCATGTCCTTGGAAAGCAGTAAAGAGGAGATTGAATTGGAAGAAAGCTACCAAGAGGAAGAGGTTAAAATTGAAGAAGCTTACAAGGAGGTGGAAGAATTCAAAAAAGATCATAAGGGAGTGGAGCTTGCAAAATCATTAGAAACACCTCTCCTAAGGCCATTACCGTCCAACACAACGTTCAAGTGGGAAAAATTCTTATTCTTGACCTTTACTTTCCCACTTGAATATGGGCTACTGGAGACGGATGGTCAACTTAGAGCTCTCTGTGGCTTTAAGAGTAAGGGGGAGATGGTGATGCCAGGGCATCTAGGCCAGTTTCACTGACCTTTTCTTTACTGTTTTAGGGTAGTTTCATGCATTTTCTTAGTAAATAAGGCAAGTTTTGGATGAAATTACACTTACACTTTGATTCAAGCAACTTTTGTGAACTTTTCATAATTTCATGAGTATTTTGCTAGAATTGCATGATAAATTGATGATGCATAATCTCATGACTTTGGCTAGAGCTTTGATGCACTTTAATTGCTTGTTTTCAGGGCAAAAAGGAAGCAAGGAAGAACCACATTAGTATTCACGTTAACCTAGTTAACGTGAACATTAACGTGGAACGGTAAAGCTTGCAACGTTAATGAGAAAAGTGATCACCAATAATGCCTGCGAAGCCACCCAAAGCTCACATTACTTGCCACATTAACTAAGTTAACGTGGTAGTTAACGTAGAAGAAGAAGGAACTCCAACGTTAATGGTAAAAGTGAACACCACTAACGTTGGAGAACTTGGCAATGATCCACGTTAAGAGTCACGTTAACTTAGTTAACGTGAACTCTAACGTGGAAGAAGAAACAAAAGCAAACGTTAGTGACACTCACTTTTGTCACTAACGTTGGACCACCTAGCATTGCCTACGTTAACTTTCACGTTAAGACTATTAACGTAAAAGTTAACGTGGAGTTGAGATCAAAGAGCCAACGTTAGTGACACTCACTTTTGTCACTAACGTTGGAAGGTGGTTTCACTACTACGTTAAGAGCCACATTAACTTAGTTAACGTGAGTTCTAACGTAGAAAATGTGGCATTTGGAGCGTTAGTGACAAAGGCGAGTGTCACTAACGCTCTCGAAGGTGGATCACACCTACGTTAAGAGTCACGTTAGATATACTAACATGGACTCTAACGTAGGAACATAGGGGCACTAAGCAACGTTAATGGGAAAAGTGATTCCCATTAACGTTTGCGAAGGGGTATAAGCCGACATTATTAGGAAAAGTGAGTCCAAATAACGTTAGCCAAGTTTTGAGAAAGCAACGTTAGTGGTCACGTTAAGACCACTAACGTTGGAATTAACGTGGATATATGAGGTTGGAACGTTAGTGGAAAAAGTGAATGCCACTAACGTTCTCGAACCCACAATGGAAATCAATGTTAAATCTTACTAAATACCCAAAGCCTAATTCATCTTTCTCTGCAAGTTGGGCCCACTAAAGATGAGAACTGCTTCAACTCAAGATCCAAAGCCCACATCCAGGACTTGAAGAACTCACTAGAAGATCAAGAGGAGTAGTATATATAGGAGTAGTTTTGAACTATAGGGAAGCTTGGCACTTTTGGGAACTACTCTCTATAGATTTACATTTCTGCACTTTTAGCATAAATTCTTCTTTTCTGCCATTTTCCATTTCTAGAGCTATGAACAACTAAACCCCTTTCATTGGGTTAGGGAGCTCTGTTGTAATTTGATGGATCAATTATAGTTTTCATTCTTCTTCTTCTTTCTTTTCTTTTGATCTTACTAGAAAGCTTTCAATCTTAATTCAATTGGTTAGTTGTCTTGGAAAAGAAGCTCTCCGTAATTGGATCTCCTTTGAGCCTTGGAAAATGGATGAGGAGATCATGCTAGAAATGCATTCTCATGTTAGACCAAATTGGGGTTTGGGCGGATATAGTGACATGTAATCCTCCCAACACTTTGATTTGGAAACACATATGGTATAATCAGTGACCACACTTCATCTCTTCCCATGAGCAATTAAATCAAGGAATTAGGCAATTGTTCAAGCTTAGAGAGATTGGATTGCCAAGGATTTGGGATCCAATCACTTAAGATTGCCAAGGAGATCAATGAATGCATTGATTGAGGAAGAGATGAGAATGAACTTGATCCGGAGAATGCAACATCTCCTGAACCCAATGATTTTCCCATTTCTGATCTTACCCATTCTCTTTACTTTCTGCCATTTAATTTCATGCTCATTACCCCAAATCCCCATCTAAGATTCTGCACTTTAATTTCTATTATTTACTTTCCAGTCATTTAAATTTCTGCATCCCAATCTAAATTCTGTTTAGCTCAACTAGCACATTCTTCTAACTAAAGTTGCTTGACCAATCAATCCTTGTGGGATTCGACCTCACTCTATTGTGAGTTTTACTTGACGACAATTCGGTATACTTGCCGAAGGAAAATTTGTTGAGAGACAAGTTTTCATGCATCAAGTTTATGGCGCCGTTGTCGGGGATTGATTTTGAATCAACAATGATTAAGTTTGAAGATCACTAGATTGAGCATTTTTCTGTTTGTTTAGTTTATTCAGTTAATTTCTTTTATTTTATTTTAATTTCTTTCTCACCCCCTGCACCCTCTTTTATTTTTTCGTTCTTTCCTCTTTTGATTACAATTCTGCTCACTAACCCACTAACTGTTTGATAATTTGCATCACTCGCACTAACAATTACTCTAACAAGAATAGTTTCTTCATTTTATCTCCTGTTGTGCAATCTGTTTGTTGTATGACAGGGAGAAGAGAAGGGGTTTCAACATTCTTTGATTCAGAACCTGAAAGAACCCTTTGGAGACTAAGAAGGGAAGCAAGAGGAAAAAGGATTATTGGTGCTGAGGAAGGAGAGGAAGAGTATTTTGAACCCAACATGGAAGAGAATTTGGAGAACAATCATGAAGGAGAAGCTCATAATCATGTCAGAGAGGGCCATGCAAACCGGGCTGGGCAAGAAAGGAGAGTCTTAGGATCCTATATCAATCCTAATCCAGGGAACTGTGGAAGCAGCATTCAGAAGCCCACCATACATGCCAACAATTTCGAGCTAAAACCCCAGCTCATCACTCTTCTGCAGAATAATTGCTCATTTGGAGGAGGTGCTCAAGAAGATCCTAATCAATATTTGACCACCTTCTTGAGGATTTGTGACACAGCGAAGTCCAATGGAGTCCACCCAGATGTCTATAGGTTGCTCTTGTTCCCTTTTTCACTCAGGGACAAGGCATTCAAATGGCTTGAATCCTTCTCAAACGAGAGCTTAACTAATTGGGAAGAAGTGGTGAACAAGTTTCTGGCAATATTTTACCCTCCTCAAAGGATCAATAGGCTAAGAACTGAGGTGCAAACTTTTAGACAACAAGATGGTGAGACACTTTATGAAGCATGGGAGAGATTCAAAGACCTGACAAGGAGATGCCCACCAGAGATGTTTAATGAGTGGGTTCAACTTCACATCTTCTATGAAGGTCTTTCCTATGAGTCAAAGAAGGATGTGGATCATTCATCAGGAGGCTCTCTAAACAAGAAGAAAACCATTGAAGAAGCCATGGATGTCATTGAAATAGTTGCTAAAAATGACTACTTCTATGCCTTCGAAAGAAGTAACACCAGAGGAGTAATGGAGCTGAACCACATGGATGTATTGTTAGCACAAAATAAGATGATCACCAAGCAGCTAGTAGATCTTACCAAGAAGGTGGATGAGAACTAAGTTGCAGCAGCCATCACCTCATCATCAGCTCAAGAAAGAGTAAACATAGGAGAAGAAGGTGATTGTGAGCAAGCAAACTGTTCCGAGGGTTACCTGAAACGTGTAGCTCGGTCGTCTTGGAGAGGCCCGAGGTTGGGGTCAGGGACCCGAGCTTGATATGTGGAGTGGTTGGTGGTTGTACCTGCAATGACACTCCGATGCTTAAGTTAGCATGGGTTCAAGCAGATATGTGTAGAATGTGGAATGTGTGCCATACCTGGGTGCTCCAGTGTATTTATAGTAGTTGGCCGTGATCTTCCCTGGATAAGATATTCTTATCTTATCTTATCTTTTGGGAGTTTTATCTCTATCTTTGTGGAACCGCCTTTCCTAGGCCTTTTCGGCCTTTAGCTTTTGGGCTGCGTTCCTTTTGATGGGCCTTCTTAGCTTTATTGTCCGAGGTCCGACCTCAGGCGTGGGCCTTGGGACGAGGTCGGACCTTTCATGGATTTTGCCGAGTTGGAGGAGCCCGGTCAGGGTATGAACAGTGCCCCTGCCCGAGTTCGTCCTTTTTGGGAGGTCGAGCTCGGGCATAGTAGTTTTTCAAAATTCAAAAATGGCCGTTCCTGCATTTATTGCATTTTACCGTTTCTCCTCGATTTCCGTTCGGGCTTTGTGAAGGCATTATTTATTTGCCCCTTTCGTCCTTTTCTTCGTTTATTCTGTTCCCTTCCTGTTTTCTGAGTTTTCGCCATCTCCTTTTTTGAGCACCGCTTCCTTTTTCTTTTGTTCTTCTTCCCCGAATCTTTCCGCGTGTCTTTCCGGGGTTTCCTCTGCGCCGCCGTTCCGTTCTCCTTGCTTCGGAGCTCGTCGTCCTCGTTTCTTTCTTCCAGGTTTGTTCCCATCTCTTTTCTTGTGCACATATGCTTCTGTTTCTTTTGTGTGGCTCTTTGTTTGTTTCTTTTTCCCTATGCCTGGGTTGCCCCGAAAAGAGGCGCCGCCAGTTGTTTGTACATGGGGGGGACTCTTTTTTGTTCTCTGGTATTTTGCTCCGGGTTGTTGTATTTTCTTCTAAAAGATCTTTGTTTCTTGCTTTGCTGAATGGGTTCTCGCTGTCTGCTTTTATGTGATTTTTGCTTGCTGTTGTATTCTTCTTTGTAGGCAAGAATTTTATGTCTCGAAAGGTTCTTCAAGCGATGTCGACCAAGATTCCAAGTGGTCTTGGTTGGGTAGATCCTGTTCCTCTAAGAGTCCCTTCTGTGGTAGATTCTGAGTATTTAGCTAGGTTTCGTAGGCAATGTAGCATATGTGAAGATAGAGAGTCTGAGAGGGATTATGAACTAGTAGCCCCGGATTCCGAGGAGAGAGTTTGCTTCCCGCCCTTAGATAGTTCCGAGAAGCTCTTCTTTTACGCTTATGATTGTTTTTTCTCTAAGCTGAGTGTCCGACTTCCTTTTACCGACCTGGAGTCCGAGGTGTTATGGTCTTGTAACCTTGCCCCTACGCAGCTCCATCCAAATTCTTGGGCATTTTTAAAGCTGTTTCAACTTTTGTGTCAGTTTTTGGGCGTTGCTCCCTCTATTTCTCTTTTTTCCTACTTGTTTGTGTTGACGAAGCCGGGGTCAGGTGGAGGGAAGGTATCTTGGGTCTCTTTTAGGGCTAACCAGGGAAGAAAGTTTTGTACCCTGTATGATGAGTCCTTTCACGATTTTAAGAACTTTTATTTCAAGGTCCGGGCTACTGGAGACGTCCGACCTTTCTTTCTAGATGAGAGTGGGGAGCCTTCTTTTCTTCTTTGTTGGCAGGAGAATGTAGTGTCTGCTAAGTATACCTTTGAGAGTCTAGATGAGGTGGAGCAGGCTTTTGTGGGTGTGGTGAGCAGTTTATGGGGTCGGGCACCTCACTTGGACACGAAGAAAATGTTGGGAGATCCAAGCCTTCTCCGTTCCGAGTTAGGTAGTTCCCGACCTCTTCCGAGATTCATCTTTTTTAGTATTTTGGTTTTGCTTGTTTTTGGTGGAATTTCTGTTGTGGTAATCCTTTTCTTTATTTCTTGCAGAGATGTCTTCTCAGGCGGATTCCATGAAGTTCCTTCGTCAGACGAAGAAGTCTGTGGCTGCTCGGAATATCGAGGCCGGGGAGGCTTCTGCCCGATCTTCTCCGCAGAAGACTACTGTGGGTGTTCAGACTCGGTCGAAGACTATTCCGACTCCCCAGTTCCGAGCTATAAGTCAGGATCCTCCGACCTCTGGGCCTGCTACTTCTTCTCCTCCTCCGTCCTCGGGTCCTCCTCCCAAGAAGCAGAAGACCTCTCAAGAGCTTGCTGGTTTCAACGATAAGGACTTTGATGCTCTTGGTTGGGTTGAACAGCATATTCTCCCTCAGACCTTTATTTCTACTGATGATGTGTCTATGGAGCATCATTTTCAGTATATGGCGCGGAGCTGTGTCCGGATGGCTAGTCTTCATGCCGCTATTGCCCGGGAGTTCAAGAAATCCCCCCTTGGGGCGACCAGCTCCCGACTTGAGAAGGCTCAGTCCGAGTTTGATAGGATTAGTCAACTGAAGGCTGCCAGGATTACTGAGCTGGAGGCCTCTTTGGAGAAAGAGAAAACTAAAGCTACCGCGGCTGTGGCGGCAGCGAAGACATCTGAGGAGATGGCGAAGGCGGCGACGGAGAATTATACTCGGATATATGCCGAGCTTGTGGAGACAAAAGAGAAGTTGCAATCTGCTCGGGATGATTTTTACGAGCTAGAAGGTCATGTGGCCAAGGGTATGGATGCTATGTTTGAGAATTTGAAGGCTCAGGTCCGAGTTCTTGCTCCTGACCTGGATCTGAGCTTATTTAGTACGGATAACGTTGTTGTGGAGGGAAAGATTGTTCCTGCTCCCAACGAGGATGAGGTTCCGGTGTCCGACCCCAAAGTTCCGGTGGAGAACCCGACTTCGCCTTTGGCCGGGGATGGATCTGGTGTGGAGGTTTCAAACCGGGATGACGTTGCTGTTGATGCAGTCCCGATATCTATGTTTCCTCCGCAGCCTTCTGTTGATGTGGAGTCTGGAAAGGACCTTGATCCTCTGTAATCTTTTTATTTTTGGTGTTTTGCCCGACCTGTGGGCTCTTTTGTTTTTGGATGGTTTCTGTGAACGCTTTGGACACCTTTTTGCTTATTAGCTACTTGTAGTAACTTTTTAGCTTATTTATGCGGTGTTTTGTTCGCGTTTTGACTTTTTGTTCCGCTTTTATGCTTTTTAGTTGTTTTTGGATAACAACTTTTTAGCTAGCGCTTGGAACTTTTGCTGTACCCTTTCTTTTGATTTCGTTTTTTTTTTTGTCGCTTGTACTTTTTAGTTGTATAGCAACTTTTTAGTAAGCGTTTTCGAAATCTTTGTTTTCATTTTTTCGCTTGTACTTTTTAGTTGTATAGCAACTTTCTAGTAAGCGTTTTCGAAATCTTTGTTTTCGCCGTTTTAAGGCTTCTTTCTTTGGATCCGGGCTCTTTCTCGGACCTCGGGCGTTTCGAGTACCTCCTTTTGTTGGGTCCGACCTTGTTGTTGGTCGGCCTTTTTAAGTTATTTTTGTAATCTCTTTTTATTTGGCTTTTCTGAGCCTTTTCAGAGTTACTTTATAACTTCTCACATTAATTTGAACCTCGTCGCTTTATCTTTGCCGACCTTGTGTGGTCTCTTGGCAAATGATTTTTTGCGTTTTGCCGAGCATAAATTAATGCGCCTTGGCGGGATACTTTCTAGGATTTGTTTCATCATGAGGAAAAAATAGAAAAATTTGATTAGTATTAAAAAAGAAAGAATATTTATAGAGTGCTTACCCTTGACTAAGTCGGGTGTCTTACTTAACCGGGTGTCTCATTAAAAAACCCTTGTAGGGAAAAAGAGTACACCTCGGGTTAAGTTTTTCTAGCTGTAGTACCGTCTTAGATTACAGGCGTGCCAGGCCCTGGGCAGCTCATTGCCTTCTAGGTCGGATACTTTGTAATAGCCTGTCCCTAAGACTTCTGTTACCTTGTAGGGCCCTTTCCAATTTGCGGCTAGCTTTCCTTCTCCCGACTTTTGTGTTCCGATGTCATTTCGGATTAGAATCAGGTCGTGAATGGAGAAGCTTCGCTTTATTACTTTCTGATTGTATCTGAGGGCCGTTCGCCGTTTTAAGGCTTCTTCTCGGATTCGGGCTCTTTCTCGGACCTCGGGGAGGAGGTCGAGTTCTTCCTTTTGTGCCTGCGGGTTGCCTTCTTCGTTGTAGAAGATGACTCTGGGTGACCCTTCATCTATTTCGATAGGAATCATTGCCTCCATCCCGTAAGCTAGTCGGAACGGTGATTCTCTCGTTGCAGAGTGTGGGGTTGTCCGATATGCCCATAGTACCTGGGGGAGCTCCTCGGCCCATGCCCCTTTGGCCTCTTGGAGTCTTCGTTTTAACCCTGCCAAGATGACTTTATTTGCAGCCTCTGCTTGTCCATTGGCTTGTGGGTGCTCGACTGAGGTGAATTGCTGTTTGATTTTTAGTTCGGCTACTAAGTTCTGAAAACTTGTGTCCGTGAACTGTGTTCCATTGTCTGTTGTGATGGAGTAGGGGACTCCGAACCTTGTGACAATGTTTTTGTATAGGAATTTGCGGCTTTTCTGAGCCGTAATGGTGGCTAAGGGTTCAGCTTCGATCCACTTTGTGAAGTAGTCGACCCCTACTATGAGGTATTTGACTTGCCCCGGTCCTTGGGGGAACGGGCCGAGTAGGTCAAGTCCCCATTTTGCGAAGGGCCATGGTGCGGTGATGCTGATAAGGTCTTCTGGTGGTGCCTTGTGGAAATTGGCGTGTTTTTGGCAGGGGGGCATATTTTCACAAATTCCGTTGCATCTCTTTGCAAGGTCGGCCAGTAGAACCCGGCTCGGACTATTTTTTTGGATAATGCCCGAGCTCCGAGATGGTTCCCACACATACCTCCGTGGACTTCCTCGAGGACGCTCTTTGTTTCTGAGGTCGGAACGCACCTAAGGAGGGGGTTTGAGAATCCTCTTCTGTATAACACGTCGTGGATTAGTGTATAATTCTGGGCGTCCTTTGCAAGCCTTTTAGCTTCTTTTCTTTCGGCGGGGAGAGTTCCCGACTTCAGGTAGTTGAGTATGGGGGTCATCCATCCTTGCTGTTGGTTGGATATATTTAGCATTTCTTCCTCTCTTAACACGGAGGGAGATTGTAAGGTTTCTTGGAGGAGACTTCTGTTGTTGCCTCCGGGCTTGGTGCTGGCGAGCTTTGAGAGGGCGTCTGCCCGGGCGTTTTGTTCCCGAGGTATGTGCTGGATTTGTATTTCTGAAAAGTGGCGTAATTGTGCCTGTGTTTGGTCCAGGTATTTTTTCATAGTTGGGTCTTTGGCCTGGTAGCTTCCATTTACTTGTGATGTGACGACCTGGGAGTCACTGAAGATTGTGATTCTCCGGGCTCCGACCTCTTCAGCTAGCTTTAGACCTGCTAGTAGGGCCTCGTATTCGGCTTGGTTGTTCGAAGCCTGGAACTCGAATTTTAGGGATAGTTCTATCCGTGTTCCTTGGTCGCTTTCAAGTATAACCCCGGCTCCGCTTCCTGTTTTGTTTGAGGACCCGTCGACATACAGGTTCCATGAGAGTGGGGTTCCAGGGGTCTCCGTGTATTCTGCGGTAAAGTCGGCTAGATACTGGGATTTTATGGCAGTCCGGGCTTCATAGTGGAGGTCGAACTCGGACAGTTCCACCGCCCATTGTAGTATTCGTCCTGCCAGGTCTGTTTTTTGCAGGATGTGTCTCATGGGTTGGTTTGTCCGGACTTTGATGGTGTGGGCTTGAAAGTAGGGACGGAGCCTCCGAGCTGTGAACACTAGGGCGTAGGCGAATTTTTCTATCTTCTGATAGTTTAATTCGGCCCCTTGTAGTGCTTTGCTTACAAAGTATATGGGGTGTTGTCTTTGGTCATTTTCTCGTATTAACGCTGAAGCGACTGCTCGGTTTCCAACCGAGAGGTATAGTACGAGTTCTTCTCCTTTTAAAGGTCGGGTTAGGATTGGTGGTTGCCCGAGGAACTCCTTGAATTCTTGGAAGGCTTTTTCGCACTCCGGGGTCCATGAGAAGGGTTTCCCTTTCTTTAGGAGCGAGTAGAGAGGTAGTGATTTTATTGCCGATCCTGCCAAGAATCTTGATAGGGCGGCTAGCCTTCCATTCAGTTGTTGTACTTCTTTGACACACGTCGGGCTCTTCATATTGAGTATTGCTTGGCATTTGTCCGGGTTTGCTTCAATGCCCCTTTGAGTCAGCATGAAGCCTAAGAACTTTCCGGCTTCTGCGGCGAAGGTGCATTTTGTCGGGTTAAGTCTCATGTTGTGTTTTCTGAGGGTGCCGAAGACACTGGTGAGGTCGGTCAGCAAGTTTCTGTCTTCTTGTGTCTTTACCAGCATGTCGTCGACGTACACCTCCAGCTGTAGTCCGATGTGCTCTGAGAACACTTTGTTCATTAGCCTCTGGTAGGTTGCCCCTGCGTTCTTCAGCCCGAAGGGCATTACTACGTAGCAGTAGTTTGCCCTTGGGGTTATGAACGAGGTCTTTTCTTGGTCGGGTCCGTACATCGGGATTTGATTGTATCCCGAGTATGCGTCCATGAAGGAGAGATATCTATAGCCTGAGGCTGCGTCTACTAAGGCGTCGATGTTTGGTAGTGGATATGGGTCTTTGGGGCAGGCTTTGTTGAGATCCGTGTAATCGACGCACATCCTCCATTTTCCGTTGGGCTTTTTTACCAGGACCACGTTTGCGAGCCATAGGGGGTATTTTACTTCCCGAATGAACCCTGCGTCTAGTAGTGCTTGTACTTGTTCTTCTATTGCTTGCATGCGCTCAGGTCCGAGCTTCCGGCGTCTTTGTTGGACAGGTCTGGATCCCGGGTATACTGATAGCTTATGGCACATCAGGTCGGGGCTTAGGCCTGGCATGTCGGAGGCTTTCCAGGCGAAGAGGTCGGAATTCTCCCTTAAGAGGGTTATGAGTTCCTCCTTTAGGCCTGCTTCGAGGTTTGCTCCTATGTTTGTTATTTTTTCAGGTGTGTTCCCGATCTGGACTTTGTCGGTTTCTCCCTCTGGTTGTGGCCGAAGGTCTTCTCGGGCTTGAACTCGTCCGAGTTCTATTGTGTTGATCTCTTTCCCTTTTAGGCTCAGGCTTTCGTTGTAGCATCGCCGTGCTAGTTTTTGGTCGCCTTTTAGGGTAGCGATTCCTTTTGCGGTAGGGAACTTCATACAGAGGTGTGGGGTCGAGACTATAGCTGCCAGTCTGTTTAGGGTTGGTCGCCCAATGAGGGCATTGTATGCTGAAGTGACGTCGACTATAATGTAGTCGATGCTTAATGTTTTAGATTGCTCGCCTCTTCCAAAGGTAGTGTGCAGCGAGACGTATCCTAAGGGATGGATTGGGGTATCCCCTAGCCCAAATAGGTCGGTGGGATAGGCTTTTAGTTCTTTTTCTTCGAGTCCGAGCTTGTCGAAGGCCGTTTTGAACAGGATATCTGCTGAGCTTCCCTGGTCAACCAGAGTTCGATGTAAGTTGGCGTTTGCTAGGATGATGGTGATTACCATTGGACCGTCGTGCCCGGGTATTATCTCTTGAGCATCTTCTCGGGTAAATGAGATAGGAGGTAATTCGGGTAGGGGACTGTCTTCTCGGACATGATAGACTTCTTTGAGGTGTCTTTTTCGCGAGGATCTGGATGTTCCTCCGCCTGCAAAACCTCCATTTATCATGTGAACGTTCCTTTCAGGGGTTCGTGGGGTTTGTTCGGCCCGATTTTCGTTATCTCCCCGTCTTCTCTTCCTGGTCTCTTCTCCTTTCTCTGCTATGTATCTGTCGAGTTTTCCTTCTCTGGCTAGCTTTTCTATAACATTTTTTAGGTCGTAGCAGTCGTTAGTAGAATGACCGTAGAGCTTGTGGTATTCACAATATTCGGACCGATCTCTCCCCGCTCTCTTGTGTTTTAGCGGTCGAGGTGGTGGGATCTTTTCGGTGTGGCATACTTCTCTGTAGATGTCTACCAAGGAGACTCGGAGGGGGGTGTAACTGTGGTATTTCCGTGGCTTGTCCGAGTTGGTTTCTTCTTTCTTTCTCTGTTCCCGATCTCGATCTCGGAGTGGGTAGGTTGATTCCTTCCTAGAAGAGTCTCTTAACTGGGAGGTTTCCTCCATGTTGATATATTTTTCTGCTCGCTCCTGCACCTCGTATAGGGAGGTCGGGTATCGTTTGGATAGGGATTGGCTAAACGGTCCCTCCTTTAGGCCGTTTGCTAGTCCCATGATGGCTGCTTCAGTGGGCAAGTGTTGTATGTCCAGGCAGGCTCTGTTGAATCGCTCCATGTACTCTCGGAGAGTTTCTTGGTTACCTTGTTTGATTCTGAGTAGACTGGGGGCATGTTTTGTTTTGTCCTTTTGAATAGAGAACCTTGTTAGGAATTTTTTGGTTAGGTCTTCGAAGCTGGTGATTGATCTTGGTGGCAGGTGGTCGAACCACTTCATGGCCGACTTGGTGAGAGTGGTGGGGAAGGCTTTGCATCGAATTGCGTTGGAGGCGTCGACCAGGTACATTCTGCTTCTGAAGTTGCTGAGGTGGTGACTCGGATCGGTGGTGCCGTCGTAGAGATCCATATCGGGTGGTTTGAAGTTTCGCGGTACCTTCTCCTTCATGATCTCTTGTGTGAAGGGATCATGGTTGCCTTCGGGGGTGGTGCTGCGTTCTGTCCGGTTTTTTAGGTTGGCCTCTATTTTCCGTAGTTTTTCTTCTAATTCTCTGCGCTTGCGAGCCTCCCTTCTCAGATCTTGTTCAGTTTCTCTCTGCTTCTTTATGTCCTCTTCGAGTTGTTTCAGTCGGTTTTGTTGTGCTCGGACTGCTTCTAGAATTTTCGAGCTCTTTTCTTTTTCGGGATTTTGTGGATCTTTGTTTGGGAGTGATGTCTTTGGGCGATTCTGTTTGTTTCCTCCTGGAGTGCGTGGTGATAGAGGGCTGTCCGGTCGTTCTCCGGTGTCAACTTCATCCTCTTGTTCTGATGCAGCGTGGTCATTGTTGGAGGGGTCGTCCGCCATAGTAGAGGGATGACTTCCAGGTCCCCGGCAACGGCGCCAATGTTCCGAGGGTTACCTGAAACGTGTAGCTCGGTCGTCTTGGAGAGGCCCGAGGTTGGGGTCAGGGACCCGAGCTTGATATGTGGAGTGGTTGGTGGTTGTACCTGCAATGACACTCCGATGCTTAAGTTAGCATGGGTTCAAGCAGATATGTGTAGAATGTGGAATGTGTGCCATACCTGGGTGCTCCAGTGTATTTATAGTAGTTGGCCGTGATCTTCCCTGGATAAGATATTCTTATCTTATCTTATCTTTTGGGAGTTTTATCTCTATCTTTGTGGAACCGCCTTTCCTAGGCCTTTTTGGCCTTTAGCTTTTGGGCTGCGTTCCTTTTGATGGGCCTTCTTAGCTTTATTGTCCGAGGTCCGACCTCAGGCGTAGGCCTTGGGACGAGGTCGGACCTTTCATGGATTTTGCCGAGTTGGAGGAGCCCGGTCAGGGTATGAACACAAACTATGTTGGAAACTCACCTAGACAAGTCCATGATACATACTCCAAAACTTACAACTTTGGATGGAAAAATCACCCCAACTTTGGATGGAGAAACCAACAAGACCAAGGGCAAGATCAGAGACGCCACAACCTCAACTCCAACAACAATGCCACTCATCAAAACACCTCACAGAGATATTACCAACATCCATCTAACCCACCCTCTCAACCACCTAATATCAACCCACCATCATCAACAGATGATAGGCTCTCAAAGATTGAAGCTCTACTTGAAAACTTATGCAGAGAAGTCCAAGACAACAAAGTGTTTAAGGAAGAAGTGTGAGCCAATATCAAGAACCAAGGAGAAAACATCAAGAGATTGGAGTCCCAAGTAGGGTATTTATCTCAACAAATTCCCAAACCCACTGATGGATTCCCCAGTGATACAGAGAAGAATCCAAGAGGAGAAACAAAGAAGGTGGGATGGGAAGAATGCAAAATGATAACCACAAGTAATGATGGGAGTATGAATGGAATAGAACACCTCCAAAATAACCAAAAGGAAAGCCAAGAGGAAGGAAGCTATACAACTCAACTTACATCTAAGGAAGAGCTAAAGAAGAAGGAGGTGTTGAACCCATATGCACCTTTTTCCCACAGGCTTAAAGGTGGTGTAGTAGGGAGAATGTACTCAAGGTTCCTTGATATGTTTGCATCTCTTGATGTAAATATACCATTTATTAAAGCTCTTCAGCAAATGCCTTTCTACATCAAGTATATAAAGGAGCTACTAGCCAAAAAAAGTCCATTGAATGGTAGACAAATAATAAAGATGAACAAGGATTGCAGTGCTCTCATTCAACCAGGGCCACCCACAAAGAAGGAGGATCCAGGGAGTTTCCACATTCCTTGTGCCATAGGAGGAACAATGATTGACAAAGGGCTTTGTGACTTGGGAGCAAGCATCAACTTATTGCCACTCTCCCTCATGAAGAAGCTTCAAATCAATGAACTAACTCCTACTGATGTAATTATCAGGTTGGCTGACAAAACTCAAAAACAAGCAATAGGAGTGGTTGAAAATGTGCTGGTTAAGGTTGGGAGCTACTATCTTCCCACAGATTTTGTTGTTTTGGAAATGGATGAGAATCCTATTTATCCCATCATTCTGGGAAGACCATTCCTAGCCACAGCCAGAGCACTCATAGATGTAGAGCGAGGAGAGCTAGTGCTGAGAATACATAATGAGCAGCTCACTTTCAATGTTTTCAACCTCTCACAAGAATCAAGTCAAGAAAACAAAGAAATAAGAGAAGAGTAGAGTGAAGCACTGATGCAAGAAACAAACAAGGAAGCACAAACAACACAATTGGAAATCACATTGGATGGGAAGTCACATATTCAAGAAGAACCTCATTCAAGGGTAATCCAAAGGGAACCAGAACCACCAGATTCATGCAGAGGAAACAACAAGGATCCCTTAAGGAAAGGAGCTATAAAGAACAAGCAAGCATCAAGAGATACAAAGAAGAAAGTCCCAAGGAGATGGAGAAATAAGAAAATTCCTACAAAACATTTCTCGCTAGGTGATGAAGTGACTTCTACATACCTTCCATCTATACCACCTCACCTCCCCACTATTCCATCTCAGCTGCCTCCTGTGTACACTATCAACAAAATCTTATCTTTGGAGCATATGGAGCTTATCAACAAAGCCAATGGACATAGGTTCACTGCAAGAGGAGAGGATTTCAAGCACCACCAACCACCCTGACAAGGGTCAACCATCAAGCTAATGACGTTAAAGAAGCGCTTCATGGGAGGCAACCCATGTTCTATACCTCTTTTCTTAAATCTCTAATAATAGTAATAAGGTAATTTCCATGGAATTTCAAATCAATTTTGACAACTAATATAAAGCTCCTTTACATGTAACATATCGTACATGATAAGTTTGGTGTTCAAAACACATCAAGTGAGGTTTGAACACACCCTATGAGGAAGATTTATTCCCCAAACTTATTGCACCATGTGATCACAAACAAGTTTGGTGTACCAACGTGCATGCATGGGAAGCTTAATAGTTGATTGATTTGCATTCATGGAAAGCATTTAGTCATGTAAAAACAAAAGAAAAATAAATATTTTGTTAGTTCACAAATTTTTCCCACCAAAAATTTCAAATAACCCATTACATTTCCTTTTCGTATATAGGGAATCAAAAAGTACATTGATGGTACTTGATGGGGCAATTGAAAAAGGGAGATTCGGCCAAGGGAATTTCACACTTGTCTTCATGGGGAATATCCTTGGAAGTGTTGCCATGCAACATTGGGACTAGATCATTTCGAAGACCGAACCAAGACCCCATAAAGGAGGTAATCCTTGTGCTCACCTTGCACCAAACCCCAACCGTTCACTATCAAGGCCGTGCCTTTGATCTACACCATCCAACTATCACCACCAGCCTATATAAAGAACCCTCACTAGTCCTTCTTAAATATTCATCCAACCTACTTCTCTTCCTTATCTCAAAACACATTTCTCCAAAAAACATTCTGCCTCAACCCAACCGAACTCTATCTTCAAACTCCTAATCTTTCCTATCTTCGCAATTCAAATCTCACTCATGGCATCATCAAGTTCCAAAAGGCGAAGAGGAAAGGAACCCATGGAGCAGCCTTCCTTCGATGCTGGGAGATTCAAAACAGCCTTCCATGAGCTCGAGTTCAAATGAATAAAGGACAAGAAGATACTGCCCGAATCAATATTCCAGTTCAATGAAGATGAATGTCCACAAATTCGGGAGAAGATTGAGAAAAGGGGTTGGCAAAAGCTCACTAACCCGGAAGCAAGGGTAAATGCAACTCTCATCAGGGAATTTTATGCAAATGTGGTTAGAGAAGACAAGACCATAACCCCCACCTTCAAAAGCTATGTAAGAGGAACAGAGGTAGATTTCAGCCTGATGAGCAGATATTTTATACGCTTTTTGGGGGTAATTTCATGTAGATTTTAGTATGTTTTAATTAGTTTTTAGTAGAATATCATTAGTTTTTAGGCAAAAATCATATTTCTGGACTTTACTATGAGTTTGTGTATTTTTCTATGATTTCAGGTATTTTCTGACTGAAATTGAGGGAGCTGAGCAAAAATCTGATTTAGGCTGAAAAAGGACTGCTGATGTTGTTGGATCCTGACCTCCCTACACTCGGAATGGATTTTCTGGAGCTATAGAAGTCCAATTGATGCGCTCTCAATTGGGTTGGAAAGTAGACATCCAGGGCTTTCTAGCAATATATAATATCCATACTTTGCGCAAACATAGACAACGTAAACTGGCGTTCAACGCCAGTTCCATGTTGCAGTCTGGCGTCCAGCGCCAGAAACAGGTTACAAGTTGGAGTTCAACGCCCAAAACACGTTACAACCTGGCGTTCAACTCCAGAAACAGCCCAAGCACGTGAAAGGCTTAAGTCTCAGCCCCAGCACACACCAAGTGGGCCCCAGAAGTGGATTTCTGCACCAATTATCTTAGTTTACTCATATTCTGTAAACCTAGGTTACTTGTTTACTATTTAAACAACTTTTAGAGACTTATTTTATACCTCATGACATTTTCAGATCTGAACTACATACTCTTTGACGGCATGAGTCTCTAAACTCCATTGTTGGGAGTGAGGAGCTCTGCAGCGTCTCGATGAATTAATGCAATTACTTATATTTTTCCATTCACATATGCATGTTCCTATCTAAGATGTTCATTCACGCTTAATTATGGAGAAGGTGATGATCTGTGATACTCATCACCTTCCTCAACCCGTGAACGTGTGTCTGACAACCACCTCCGTTCTACATCATATTGAATGAATATCTCTTAGATTCCTTAATCAGAATCTTCGTGGTATAAGCCGGATTGATGGCGGCATTCATGAGAATCCGGAAAGTCTAACCTTGTCTGTGGTACTCCGAGTAGGATTCCGGGATTGAATGACTGTGATGAGCTTCAAACTCCTGAAGGCTGGGCGTTAGTGACAGACGCAAAAGAATCATTGGATTCTATTCCAACCTGATTGAGAACCGACAGATGATTAGCCGTGCTGTGACAGAGCATCTGGACTATTTTCACTGAGAGGATGGGAAGTAGCCATTGACAATGGTGACACCCTACATAGAGCTTGCCATGGAAGGAACTTTGCAATTATGTTATTGAGTTGAATATTAGATTGCAGGGATTCAAAGGACAAAGCATCTCCAAAACCCCTACATATTATCCATTATTGCAATACAAGTAATTAATTCACGCTCTTTTATTTTTCTAATAATTCAAACTAATAATTTTAATTGAAATCCTGACTAAGAATAATAAAATAAACATAGCTTGCTTCAAACCAATAATCTCCGTGGGATCGACCCTTACTCACGTAAGGTATTACTTGGACGACCCAGTGCACTTGCTGGTTAGTTATGCGGATTGCAAAAGTGTGATTGCAATTTCGTGCACCAAGTTTTTGGCGCCGTTGCCGGGGATTATTCGAGTTTGAACAACTAGAGGTTTATTTTGTTGCTTAGATTAGGAATAATTTATTTTTGTTGTTATAGAGTCATTAAATTCTGAGTCCTTTATTCCCTTTTCAAAAATTTTTCAAAAATATTATTTTTCTTTATCAATTTCTAATTTTTTTTTCGTGAGTTTAGTGTCTTGTTCTAAGTTTGGTGTCAATTTCATGTTTTTCCCTGTCTCTTAATTTTTCGAATTGCATGTTCTTGTTCTTCCTTGATCTTCAAATTGTTCTTGTCAATTTCTCTTGTTTGATCTTTGGTTTGTTTTGTTTTGTGTATTTTTTGTGTTTTTATGGTGCAATTTCAAATTATTAGTTTTCAAAAATAAATCTTTTTATATACAATATTAAAACACGTTACATTTGTAAATCAGTTGGCTAGAGCGTTGGCTTATGTTCTTGGCAATTGGGTATCTTCCCTTTTTAAAACCTTTTTCAAAAGAATTTTTCTTTGATTAAATCTTATACCAAACTTTAAGTTTGGTGTTTTCTTGTTAATCTCTCTTTAATTTTCGAAAATTTCATTGTGGTTTTCTAAAAATTTTAAGTTTGGTGTTCTTTCTTTTGTTCTTGGTGTTCTTGTGAATCTTCAAAGTGTTCTTGAGTCTTCTTTGTGTTTTGATCTTAAAATTTTTAAGTTTGGTGTTCCTTGGTGTTTTCCCTCCAAATTTTTCGAAAACAAGGAGCATTAGATCTAAAAATTTTAAGTCTTGTGTCTTTTATGTGTTTTTCTCTTTCATCATAAAATTCAAAATTCAAAAAAATATCTTTTCTAACTATTTTTAAGCCATATTTTCGAATTTTTTTATAAAAATTAAGATTTCAATTTCAAAATTTTTCAAATCTTATCCTTTTAAGATTTAAAAAAAAATTATACTTTCCTTCTTAAAATCTTTTCAACTCATAAATATCTTTTTCAAATCTTCACAATATCTTTTTCAAAACAAATTTATCTTTTTCAAATACCTTTTATATCTTTTCAATCTTCAATTACATCTGTTTCCTATCATATTTATCTTTTACAAATCATATCTTCTATCTTATCTTTTCTCAAAATTTTCGAAAATATCCTAACCAATTTCTCTCTCCTAATTTTTTTCGAAAATCTTCATAAAATATTTTCAAATTTTTATTTTTATTTTTATTTTCATTTTTATTTCGTTTTTTTTATTTATTTTATTTTATTTTATTTTATTTTATTTTATTATTTCGAAAATATATATATAAAAAAAATTTTAATAAAATAAATAATATCAACATCCATATCATCTCCCTTGCTCCATCATGGAACTAAGTGAAAATGAACAGTCCAGAAGGACTCTGGGGTCATATGCTAACCCCACTACTGCTTCATATAGGAGTAGTATCTGTATACCCTCCATCGGAGTCAGTAGCTTTGAGTTGAATCCTCAGCTCATTATCATGGTGCAGCAAAGTTGCCAGTATTTCGGTCTTTCACAGGAAAAACCTACAGAGTTTCTGGCATAATTTTTACAAATTGCTGACACAATACATGATAAGGAAGTAGATCAGGATGTCTACAGATTATTACTGTTTCCATTTGCTGTAAAAGACCAAGCTAAGAGGTGGTTAAATGACCCACCTAAGGACAGCATAAAGACATGGAAACAATTGTCAGAAAAATTCCTGAATCACTATTTTCCTCCAAAACAGATGACACAGCTAAGGCTAAGCATCCAAGGATTCAAACAAGGAGATAATGAATCCCTTTATGATGCCTGGGAGAGATACAGAGAGATGCTAAGAAAATGTCCCTCTGAAATATTTTCAGAGTGGGTGTAATTAGACATCTTCTACTATGGGCTTACAGAAAGAGCTCAGATTTCTCTAGACCACTCAGCTGGTGGATCTATACACATGAGGAAGACAATAGAAGAAGCTCAAGAGCTCATTGATACAGTTGCCAGAAATCAGCATCTGTACCTAAGCAGGGAATCTTCCATCAACAAAGAGGCTAAAACAGTAACTGCTGAACTCAATCCTGCAGATCAAGCTGTTGAATTCAATTAGCAATTAGATTTTCTAACAAAACAGTTAGCTGAATTCAAGGAGATACTACTAGAAACAAGAATGGCTAATATGAATATGGAAATACAGTTGAAGCAGACAGAACAGCAGTTATAAAAACAAATAACAGAAGAATGCCAAGCAGTTCAATTAAGGAGTGGAAAAACATTAAATACCTCACTTCAAGGTAGCAGGAAGCCAAGAAATGAGCAAACCACCCAAAATCCATCTGAGGACAATCAGAGCCCAGAAAGGAATGACTCTGGCGCCCAAACGCCAGAAAATGGGGGGAAAGCTGGCGCTGAATGCCCAGACCATGCTCAGTCCTGGCGTTCAACGCCAGAAATAAGTAATGAATTGGCGTTGAACGCCCAAAGGAAGCATAGTTCTGGTATTCAAACGCCAGAAACAGGTAAGGAGCTGGCGTCTAACGCCACTCTAGCTTCCACCCCTGGCATTCGAACGCCAGTGGGAGATCAGACACATACAAGTGCTGATAACAAGCCCTCTAAAAAGGCTTCTCAGCCCACACCTGTAGGCAATAAACCTACAGCAACTAAGGTTGAGGAATATAAAGCCAAAATGCCTTATCCTCAGAAACTCTGCCAAGCGGAACAGGATAAGTAATTTGCCCACTTTGCAGACTATCTCAGGACTCTTGAAATAAAGATTCCGTTTGTAGAGGCACTTGAGCAAATACCCTCTTATGCAAAGTTCATGAAAGAGATCTTAAGTCATAAGAAGGATTGGAGGGAAACTGAGAAAGTTTACCTCACTGAAGAATGCAGTGCAGTCATTCTGAAAAGCTTACCTGAGAAGCTTAAAGATCCGGGAAGTTTTATGATACCATGCACATTAGAAGGTACTTGTACCAAGCAAGCTCTATGTGATCTTGGGGCAAGTATTAATCTAATACCTGCAGCTACTATCAGAAAGCTTGGGTTGACTGATGAAGTTAAACCAACTCGGATATGTCTCCAACTTGCTGATGGCTCCATTAAATACCCATCAAGCGTGATTGAAGACATGATTGTCAAGGTTGGGCCATTTGCCTTTCCCACTGACTTTGTGGTGCTGGAAATGGAGGAGCACAAGAGTGCAACTCTCATTCTGGGAAGACCTTTCCTAGCAACTGGCCGAACCCTTATTGATGTTCAAAAAGGGGAAGTAACCCTGAGAGTCAATGAGGATGAGTTCAAGTTGAATGTTGTCAAAGCCATGCAGCATCCAGACACCCAAAATGACTGCATGAGCATTGATATTATTGACTCTCTGGTAAAAGAGGTCAATATGGCTGAGAGTCTCGAATCAGAGCTAGAGGATATCTTTAAAGATGTTCAGCCTTATCTGGTGGAACCAGAGAGAATAGTAGAACCTCTGAAAATCCCTCAGGAAGAGGAGAAACCTCCCAAACTCGAGCTCAAACCATTACCACCATCCCTGAAATATGCATTTCTGGGAGAAGGTGATACCTTTCCTGTAATCATAAGCTCTACCTTAGAGCCACAGGAAGAGGAAGCACTAATTCAAGTGCTAAGGACACACAAGACAGCTCTTGGGTGGTCCATCGGTGATCTCAAGGGCATTAGCCCAGCCAGATGCATGCATAAGATCTTACTGGAGGGTGACGCCAAGCCAGTGGTTCAACCACAAAGGCGACTGAATCCAGCCATGAAGGAGGTGGTACAGAAAGAGGTCACTAAGTTACTAGAGGCTGGGATTATTTATCCTATTTCTGATAGCCCCTGGGTAAGCCCTGTCCAAGTCGACCCTAAGAAAGGTGGCATGACAATGGTTCATAATGAAAAAAATGAACTGGTTCCTACAAGAACAGTTACAGGGTGGCGTATGTGTATTGATTATAGAAGGCTCAATACAGCTACCAGAAAAGATCATTTTCCTTTACCATTCATAGACCAGATGCTAGAAAGACTAGCAGGTCATGAATACTACTGCTTCCTGGATGGATATTCAGGTTATAATCAAATTGCAGTAGATCCAAAAGATCAAGAGAAAACGGCATTCACATGTCCATCCGGAGTATTTGCATACAGAAGGATGTCATTTGGCTTGTGCAATGCACCTGCAACCTTTCAAAGGTGCATGCTCTCAATTTTCTCTGATATGGTGGAAAATTTTCTGGAAGTCTTCATGGATGACTTTTCAGTATTTGGAGACTCATTCAGCTCCTGTCTTGACCATCTAGCACTTGTTCTAAAGAGATGCCAAGAGACCAACCTAGTTTTAAACTGGGAGAAATGTCACTTTATGGTGACTGAAGGAATTGTCCTTGGGCACAAAATCTCGAACAGGGGAATAGAGGTGGATCAAGCTAAGGTAGAGGTAATTGAAAAATTATCACCACCAGCCAATGTTAAGGCAATCAGAAGCTTTTTGGGGCATGCAGGATTCTATAGGAGGTTTATAAAGGATTTTTCAAAAATTGCCAAACCTCTATGTAATCTGCTAGCTGCTGACACGCCATTTATCTTTGATAAGGAGTGTCTGCGGGCGTTTGAGACTCTGAAAGCTAAGCTGGTCACAGCACCAGTCATCTCTGCACCACACTGGACATTACCATTTGAATTAATGTGTGATGCCAGTGACCATGCCATTGGTGTAGTGTTGGGATAGAGACATGACAAGCTTCTGCACATCATTTACTATGACAGTCGTGTTTTAAATGATGCACAGAAGAATTACACAACCACAGAAAAAGAGCTGCTTGCAGTGGTTTACACTATTGACAAGTTTAGATCCTATTTAGTAGGATCAAAAGTGATTGTGTACACTGATCATGCTGCTCTTAAATATCTACTCACAAAGTAGGATTCAAAACCCAGACTTATCAGATGGGTGTTGCTTCTGCAAGAGTTTGATATAGAAATAAGAGACAGAAAAGGGACAGAAAACCAAGTAGCAGATCACCTGTCCCGAATAGAACCAGTAGAAGGGGCGTCCCTCCCTCTTACTGAGATCTCTGAAACCTTTCCGGATGAGCAACTCTTTGCCATCCAGGAAGTGCCATGGATTGCAGACATTGCAAACTACAAGGCAGTAAGGTTCATACCCAAAGAGTACAGTAGGCAGCAATCAAAGAAGTTGATCACGGATGCAAAGTACTATCTTTGGGATGAACCATATCTTTTCAAGAGATGTACAGACGGAGTAATCCGTAGATGTGTGCTTAAAGAAGAAGCGCATAGGATCCTATGGCACTGCCATGGATCACAGTATGGAGGACATTTTGGAAGTGAGCGAACAGCCACAAGAGTCTTCCAATGTGGCTTCTACTGGCCTACTCTCTATAAAGATTCCCGAGTGTTTGTGCTTAATTGCGACAGTTGCCAAAGATCTGGCAATCTGCCTCACAGTTATGCCATGCCTCAACAAGGGATCTTGGAGATTGAGTTGTTTGATGTATGGGGTATTGACTTCATGGGACCTTTTCCACCATCATACTCAAACACTTATATTCTGGTGGCGGTGGATTATGTATCCAAATGGGTAGAAGCTATTGCTACACCCACTAATGACACTAAGATAGTGTTAAAATTCCTCCAGAAACACATCTTCAGTAGATTTGGCACCCCTAGAGTACTAATCAGTGATGGGGGCACTCATTTCTGCAATAAACAGCTCTATTCTGCTTTGGTTCATTATGGAGTTAGCCACAGGGTGGCCACTCCATATCACCCACAGACTAATAGGCAAGCTGAAGTCTCAAATAGAGAACTCAAAAGAATCCTGGAACGGACTGTAATTAACTGTAGAAGGGATTGGGCAAGAAGCTTGGATAATGCTCTGTGGGCATACAGAACAGCATTCAAGACCCTTATAGGGACCTCTCCATACCAGCTTGTGTATGGAAAGGCATGTCACTTGCCAGTGGAACTGGAACATAAGGCCTACTGGGCAACTAGATTCCTGAACCTTGATGCCAAGTTAGATGGAGAAAAATGATTGCTCCAGTTAAATGAGCTAGAGGAATTTAGACTCAATACTTTCGAGATTGCAAAAATATACAAAGAGAAAGCAAAAAGATGGCATGATAAGAAATTGTCATCCAGAGTCTTTGAGCCAGGGCAGAAAGTTCTGCTATTTAATTCTAGGCTCAGATTATTCCCCGGGAAATTGAAGTCCCGGTGGAGAGGTCCATATGTGATTACAAGCGTGTCACCATATGGATACGTAGAGCTTCAGGATAATGATTCTAATAAAAAATTCATTGTTAATGGACAGAGAGTCAAACATTATCTTGAAGGCAATTTTGAGCAAGAATGCTCAAAACTGAGGCTTGATTAAACCTCAGTAATAGTCCAGCTAATGACAATAAAGAAGCGCTTGCTGGGAGGCAACCCAGCCATTTACAAAGTATTTGTTAATTAATTGATTTTTTTTACAGGTATATGTCAGGTATCTTCAAGGTAAAATAGCAATTGCTTGAATTCACAAAGTTACAAGAGAATTTGGAAGCTCACTAGTGTGAAAAAAACCAGTAAGAAACATTTTGGGCGTTGAACGCCCAAAAAAAGCACCCACTGGGCATTCAACGCCAGTGAGGGTAGCCATCTGGGTGTTAAACGCCAGAAAGGAGCATCTTCTGGGCGTTAAACGCCAGAAAGAAGCACCTTCTGGGCGTTTAATGCCAGATTGACAGAGTCCTGGGCGTTCAGAAAAACGCCCAGTGACAAAGGACTTCCTGGCGTTCAACGCCAGAAAGAAGCAACAGGTGGGCGTTGAATGCCCAGGAGAAGCAGCAATTGGGCATTAAACGCCCAAAACATGCAACGTTTGGGCGTTTAACGCCAGGATTGTGGAGAGGAGGTAATTTCGTTTTCAATTCAAATTTTTTCCAATTTTCACGTTTCAATTCATGATTTCTTGCATAAACATGTTACAAACTCTCATCCTTCAACTTCAATTTCAAAAATTTTTTTAATCCTAAACATATTTCTTGATTTTTCTTTAATTTCTTTTCAAAACTTTTTCAAAACTCATCTATCTTTTTGAACTCTTTTCAAATCTTTTTAATTCCTTCTCATATCTTTTTCAACTCATCATATCTTTTGAATTTCGAATTTGCCTCTCTTACTATTCCTCTCCTTTCCTTTCTTTTGCTTGAGGACAAGCAAACCTCTAAGTTTGGTGTGATTCACCATGATCACTGAGCTAAAACTCATCAAGATCATGGCACCTAAGGGAACAGGAAGAGCAAGGATGTGACTTAGAGGAACTGAAGCGTCAGAAATTATCTCTTGAAGGACCAAGCACCCCACAGACTAGAGAAACATCCACTTCCCAAAATAAAGGTCGTTGAGTTTTAATCTTTGCCTTAACTCTGTGATAACTGTTCTTATTAGGAATTTACCTTAGAAGTTATATATTAGTAGTAGTAATTAGTATCTCTACTTTGATTTTAATTCCAATTAAGTTATAATTTATTTTTCTCATCATCATCAAACATGAATAAGATAGTATATTTTTAGAATAAAGAGGTAATATTTTTTTCGAGTTCTTAATAAGAAAAATTCTAATTATTTATATGTGGTGGCAATACTTTTTGTCTTCTGAATGAATGCTTGAACAGTGCATATTTTTTATCTTATTGTTTATAAATGTTAAAATTGTTGGCTCTTGAAAGAATGATGAAAAAGAGAAATGTTATTGATGATCTGAAAAATCAAAAAAATTGATTCTTGAAGTAAGAAAAAGCAGTAAAAAAGCAAAAGCTTGTGCAAAAAAATAGAAAGAAAAAGAAAAAGCAAGTAGAAAAAGCCAATAGCCCTTAAAACTAAAAGGCAGGGGCAAAAAGGATCCAAGGCTTTGAGCATCAATGGATAGGAGGGCCCAAGGAAATAAATCCAGGCCTAAGCAGCTAAATCAAGCTGTCCCTAACCATGTGCTTGTGGCATGCAGGTCCAAGTGAAGAGCTTGAGACTGAGTGGTTAAAGTCGTGATCCAAAGTAAAAAAAGTGTGCTTAAGAGCTCTGGACACCTCTAACTGGGGACTTTAGCAAAGCTGAGTCACAATCTGAAAAGGTTCACCCAGTCATGTGTCTGTGGCATTTATGTATCCGGTGGTAATACTGGAAAACAAAATGCTTAGGGTCATGGCCAAGACTCATAAAAGTAGCTGTGTTCAAGAATCAACATGCTAAACTAGGATAATCAATCACACTATCTGAATTCTAAGTTCCTATGGATGCCAACCATTCTGAATTTCAAAGGATAAAGTGAGATGCCAAAACTGTTCAGAGGCAAAACGCTACTAGTCCCGCTCATCTAATTAGAATCTGGGCTTTACTTAAAACTCTGAGATATTATTGCTTCTTGACTTCTTTTTTTTCCTCTTTTATTTATCTAGTTTCTTTGGGACAAGCAACGGTTTAAGTTTGGTGTTGTGATGAGCGGATATTTTATACGCTTTTTGGGGGTAATTTCATGTAGATTTTAGTATGTTTTAATTAGTTTTTTAGTAGAATATCATTAGTTTTTAGGCAAAAATCATATTTCTGGACTTTACTATGAGTTTGTGTATTTTTCTGTGATTTCAGGTATTTTCTGACTGAAATTGAGGGAGCTTAGCAAAAATCTGATTTTGGCTGAAAAAGGACTGCTGATGCTGTTGGATTCTGACCTCCCTGCACTCGGAATGGATTTTCTAGAGCTACAAAAGTCCAATTGATGCGCTCTCAATTGGGTTGGAAAGTAGACATCCAGGGCTTTCCAGCAATATATAATATTCATACTTTGCACAAAGATAGACAACGTAAACTGGCGTTCAATGCCAGTTCCATGTTGTAGTCTGGCGTCCAGCGTCAGAAACAGGTTACAAGTTGGAGTTCAACGCCCAAAACATGTTACAACCTGGTGTTCAACTCCAGAAACAGCCCAAGCACGTGAGAGGCTTAAGTCTCAGCCCTAGCATACACCAAGTGGGCCCCAGAAGTGGATTTCTGCACCAATTATCTTAGTTTACTCATATTCTGTAAACCTAGGTTACTAGTTTACTATTTAAACAACTTTTAGAGACTTATTTTGTACCTCATGACATTTTCAGATCTAAACTACATACTCTTTGACGGCATGAGTCTCTAAACTCCATTGTTGGGGGTGAGGAGCTCTGCAGCGTCTCGATGAATTAATGCAATTACTTATATTTTTCCATTCACATATGCGTGTTCCTATCTAAGATGTTCATTCGTGCTTAATTATAGAGAAGGTGATGATCCGTGACACTCATCACCTTCCTCAACCCATGAACATGTGTCTGACAACCACCTCCGTTCTACATCAGATTGAATGAATATCTCTTAGATTCCTTAATCAGAATCTTCATGGTATAAGCCGGATTGATGGCGGCATTCATGAGAATCCGGAAAGTCTAACCTTGTCTGTGGTACTCCGAGTAGGATTCCGGGATTGAATGACTGTGACGAGCTTCAAACTCCTGAAGGCTGGGCGTTAGTGACAGATGCAAAAGAATCATTGGATTCTATTCCAACCTGATTGAGAATCGACAGAGGATTAGCCGTGCTGTGACAGAGCATCTGGACCATTTTCACTGAGAGGATGGGAAGTAGCCATTGACAACGGTGACACCCTACATAGAGCTTGCCATGGAAGGAACTTTGCAATTATGTTATTGAGTTGAATATTAGATTGCAGGGATTCAGAGGACAAAGCATCTCCAAAACCCCAACATATTCTCCATTACTACATTATAAGTAATTAATTCACGCTCTTTTATTTTTCTAATAATTCAAACTGATAATTTTAATTGAAATCCTGACTAAGAATAATAAAATAAACATAGCTTGCTTCAAACCAATAATCTCCGTGGGATCAACCCTTACTCACGTAAGGTATTACTTGGATGACCTAGTGCACTTGCTGGTTAGTTGTGTGGATTGCAAAAGTGTGATTGCAATTTCGTGCACCACAGCCCAAATGCTATAATTAGAACTCTTCACCTAAAATTACCACAATTTGTTGAGCTCGGGTACCAAGAAAGAATGAACAATGGCCCCGACAATGATGAATTGGAAGAAATTGTAGGTGACATATGCATTGTGGGATCTGACTGGGAAAGATATTCGGATATGAGGCCCCAGTTTATCAGGAGAGGAGACCTCATTCCAGAAGCCAATGGATGGTTTGAGCTTGTGAAATGATCTATCCTTCCAGCCACAAATAATTCTGAGGTCAATATTGCTCGAGCTACCATGGTACATTGTTTAATAAAGGGTGGAAGCATCAATGTGCATGAAATCATAGCTGAAGGAATCCAAGAATCAGCCGAAAAGAAAGATTCGGGTGCTAGACTATGGTACCCCAACACCATCCTTAGATTATGCATGAAAGACAAGGTAGTCTTTGAAGACAGCAATCCAACTTGGGTAGGTCTTGGGAGATCACTTACATTCCAACGCATAACCCATGTGACTCCAGCTCAACAGCAGAAAAGACCCCATCTAAGGAAAAGGACAACAGAAGAAGCACAAGAGGAAAAAGCTATCCAAGAAGAAACCCAACCAACAGAACATCATCAAGAAGGGTATTATGACCCAACCAACATCAATTTGGGTTATATCCGAGGAGCCATTAACGATTTATCAAGAATATACATGGAAGGACAAGAACAACAACTGCAGTTTCAATTGCAATTAATAGACCGCCAAGAAGGATCATTCTCTAGATGGATGGATCAGCAAGGGGAATGGCAAAAACAATTGATGGACCAGCAATTGGAACAAGAAAGACAATGGAGTGAAGTATTCCACAACCTGAATCAAAAGCAAGATCAGTAACAAGAAGCCATCCAAAGGCTAACCAACATCCAAGCACATCAAGGTGCACACATCCATGAGATGCATCGGAAACAAAGAGAACAAGCAGATCTTTTTTGATGAATATAGAGCATTTTCGGAAGGTGTCTACATGAGTGAGACTGGGTATCATGTGAATACTCAAGCCAGGCTTGGGTACCTAGTCGGACAACTGCCTGTTTTGCATCCTGGGATAACAAAATATGAAGATGTAAAAGATGAGCTAGCACGAGTGGAGCGCGAAAGGATAGAACAAAGTCATGAATCAGTGAGGAAGGCACTGGAGGATTGGAAGATAGCCAGAATGAATCGAATGAGAGGAAGCACAAGTGGACAAAGTAAACTTCAAGAGGGCAAGGGAGCAGAAGAACATGAGCATACCAATAAGTGAAAGGTGGTGAAGTTCCATCTTAGTTTATCTTTTTCAAAGCTTTAAATAAGGAAAATCATGTATGAAATAGAACATGCCTCCATGGTAGCTTAGGACTTTCAATTATGCATTTAAGTTTTATTGCTTAGGCTAAGTGTGCTAGCCTAATGTCTTAAGTGTTCACTTTCACCTTTCTTACTTGTATGCTTGTCTCTTTAAGTTAATCAAAAAGAAAATGTTATGAAAAGAACAAGAGTGGAGTTATTTTATGAAGTGCATTTTGAATGTTTATGGTAGGTTGATTAGTAAGCTAAGTTGGTTCACCAAAGAAGGAAAGAAAGCAACTATCTATCCTAAGTCCTTTGTTTGAGACACACCCTGTGAGACTAGCTAAACAATAAGATCCCAATAAGAAAAGAGAAAGAGCAATAAAAGTGAAAAGGAAAGAAACACAATAAGAAACAATGCTAGGCATCAAGGGTTTCAAAATTGAGGCATGTGTCTGTGGTGTTTATGTACAAAGGATATACTTGGATGAATAAGCTCTTAGGGGTGCATTATCACTTGGTAACTTGGATTAACTAATCCGGGATTATCAGCTGAAAGTCCACTATCAAGAGTAACCTTAGTTACAAAACACTTAGTAACCCAAAGAGGTGCTGGACACCAAGGTCTCAAGAAAGGAAAAATAACAAACCATATGCCTGTGGTGTGTATGTATGAGGGAAAGAGACTTGGGGGAGTAGGTCCTTAGGGATGTCTTAACACCTAGCACCTTAAAACCAACTAGTTTGGGACTATTGGCTGAAAGCTTATCATAAAGAGTCGCCCTATTACAGAGCACTTAGCAAAAAGAAAAATAACTTTGAAAAAGAAGGAAGGATCAATAAGAAAGAAGCCTCAAAGGATGTAATCAAGAAGTGACTAAGGATTTGATAAAGGCTTGAAACCTAGAGGAAAAGAACCTAAGTTGCTATGCATGAAACCCCATAAACTAAGAATGCCACTTCTATCTTATCTTCTTGATTATTTCATTTCATTCTTCTTATGCTTCAGTACTTGCTTAGGGACAAGCAAGCTTTAAGTTTGGTGTTGTGATGCCAAGGCATCTAGGCCAGTTTCACTGACCTTTTCTTTACTGTTTTAGGGTAGTTTCATGCATTTTCCTAGTAAATAAGGCAAGTTTTGGATGAAATTACACTTACACCTTAATTCAAGCAACTTTTGTGAACTTTGCATAATTTCATGAGTATTTTGCTAGAATTGCATGATAAATTGATGATGCATAATCTCATGACTTTGGCTAGAGCTTTGATGCACTTTAACTGCTTGTTTTCAGGGCAAAGGAAGCAAGGAAGAACCACGTTAGTATTCACGTTAACCTAGTTAACGTGAACACTAACGTGGAATGGTAAAGCTTGCAACGTTAATGAGAAAAGTGATCACCAATAACGCCTGTGAAGCCACCCAAAGCTCACGTTACTTGCCACGTTAACTAAGTTAACATGGTAGTTAACGTAGAAGAAGAAGGAACTCCAACGTTAATGGTAAAAGTGAACACCACTAACGTTGGAGAACTTGGCAATGATCCACATTAAGAGTCACGTTAAATTAGTTAACGTGAACTCTAACGTGGAAGAAGAAACAAAAGCCAACGTTAGTGACACTCACTTTTGTCACTAACGTTGGACCAACTAGCATTGCCTACGTTAACTTTCACGTTAAGACTATTAACGTGAAAGTTAACGTGGAGTTGAGATCAAAGAGCCAACGTTAGTGACACTCACTTTTGTCACTAACGTTGGAAGGTGGCTTCACTACTACATTAAGAGCCATGTTAACTTAGTTAACGTGAGTTCTAACATAGAGAATGTGGAATTTGGAGCGTTAGTGACAAAGGTGAGTGTCACTAATGCTCTCGAAGGTGGATCACACCTACGTTAAGAGTCACGTTAGCTATACTAACGTGTACTCTAACGTAGGAACATAGGGGCACTAAGCAACGTTAATGGGAAAAGTGATTCCTATTAACGTTTGCAAAGGGGTATAAACCAACGTTATTGGGAAAAGTGAGTCCAAATAACATTAGCCAAGTTTTGAGAAAGCAACGTTAATGGTCACGTTAAGACCACTAATGTTGGAATTAACGTAGATATATGATGTTGGAACGTTAGTGGAAAAAGTGAATGCCACTAACGTTCTCGAACCCACAATGGAAATCAACGTTAAATCTTACTAAATACCCAAAGCCTAATTCATCTTTATCTGCAAATTGGGCCCACTAAAGATGAGAACTGCTTCAACTCAAGATCCAAAGCCCACATCCAGGACTTGAAGAACTCACTAGAAGATCAAGAGGAGTAGTATATATAGGAGTAGTTTTGAACTATAGGGAAGCTTGGCACTTTTGGGAACTACTCTCTATAGATTTACTTTTCTGCACTTTTAGCATGAATTTTTCTTTTCTGCCATTTTCCATTTCTAGAGCTATGAACAACTAAGTCCCTTTCATTGGGTTAGGGAGCTCTGTTGTAATTTGATGGATCAATTATAGTTTTCATTCTTCTTCTTCTTTCTTTTCTCTTGATCTTACTAGAAAACTTTCGATCTTAATTCAATTGGTTAGTTGTCTTGGAAAAGAAACTCTCCATAATTGGATCTCCTTTGAGCCTTGGAAAAAGGATGAGGAGATCATGTTAGAAATGCTTTCTCATGTTGGACCGATATAGTGACATGTAATCCTCCCAACACTTTGATTTGGAAATACATGTGGTATAATCAGTGACCACACTTCATCTCTTCCCATGAGCAATTAAATCAAGGAATTGGGCAATTGTTTAAGCTTAGAGAGATTGGATTGCCAAGGAATTGGGATCCAATCACTTAAGATTGCCAAGGAGATCAATGAATGCATTGATTGAGGAAGAGATGAGAATGAACTTGATCCGGAGAATGCAACATCTCCTGAACCCAATGATTTCCCCATTTCTGATCTTACCCATTCTCTTTACCTTCTGCCATTTAATTTTATGCTCATTACCCCAAATCCCCATCTAAGATTTTGCACTTTAATTTCTGTTATTTACTTTCCAGTCATTTAAATTTCTGTATCTCAATCTAAATTATGTTGAGCTCAACTAGCACATTCTTCTAACTAAAGTTGCTTGACTAATCAATCCTTGTGGGATTCGAACTCACTCTATTGTGAGTTTTACTTGATGACAATTCGGTATACTTGACAAAGGAAAATTTGTTGAGAGACAAGTTTTCATGCATCAGATGGTCAGTGGGAAGAATTGTCCTGCAAGGTTCAATACGGTTGCATGCTCCAATTTGAAGTGTAAGGATTGGTGTAGAGCTCAACTGAATGGGTCTAGAAGTTTGTTTGGATGTCTCTGTGAGAATTCAAATTGCGAGCCACCCGGATGGAACAATGGTGACCCACAAGAAGATGGGTGTAAAAGCAAGGTTTGGGACCTCAGAATTCATTCCAACAGTCATCACTTTTTGGGCCTTGTCACCTGCTTTGACTTGCTTGAAGGTTTTATGCACCTAGTTTGGGACCCCGGAGGCTATTGAAAATGAGGATTCCAGGAAGAGTTCAAGCACAAGCCACCAGAGCAAGGAACTCACCAATTGTCCAACTTAAGGACTTTAACTAAAAGTGCTAGATGGGAGACAACCCACCATGGTATGATCATTCTTTTCTCTCTTCTTAGTATTCTTTTTAAGTGACTCTTCTCATTATTAGTACATATAGTTTGCATCTTCATCTGCATATTACATATTGCATAAAAAATGAACAGAAAGTTGTGTGGGAACAGTGCAGAAAGTGTGCCAATCGCACAAGCATCATCATGCGTACGCGTCATCTGAGAATTTGGGACTTCATGCATACGCGTCAATGATGCGCATGGATGACCTTGCGAATTCGATGTAAAAGGTGTATTGGCCGAAAGTTATGCTGGCTTGGTGCTGGAACTGTGCTAGAAGCACAAACCCACCCACGCGTACGCGTTGATGACGCGTACGCGTTGACGACGTGTGCGCGTCATTTTCCACTTTTGCCCTCGCGCGAGCAGCACAAATATAGTCACGCGTACACGTGAGCGACGCTTACGCGTCGCCTCCCTCTCTGTACAATTCACGCGTACGCATGGAGCACGCGTGCGCGTCGTGCGCGCAACACGCCCAGAACCCTGCGCAACTCTATTCTTCTTATCTTATCTTTCCAAATCCTAATTTCCTTCTGTCTTTTTCTTTCTTCTTTATTCTCCATTCTTTTTCTTCTTCTCTCTTTACTCTTTTCTCCTTCTTTCCACCTATCTCACTTTCTTCTTATCCTCTCTCATCCTTATTCCCTTTCTTTTCTTCTATTTGTTACATTTGGCATTCATGGCATTTTAACTTCCTTGTTTCTTCTCCCTTTCTTTTCTATATTTTTTGTTTTCACATTTGGGTTAAATTTTTCTTACTCAACTGTTGCATATTTCTTGCATTATTTTGGGTGCTCCTTGACTTGTTTGCTATTTAGTTGACATGCCTTGTGCTTCTATTTGTTTCTCACTTACATGTTGTAGCTACCATGTAGTTGAGAACCTTATTATTTGGCACTGATCCACATCTATTTTATTTCTTTTCATATCTTTATTTCTGGGTTTTTCTCCCTTCCTTTTTCTCTTCTTTTAGGATGGCCACCAAGAAGGAACACTTCTAACTGAAGCAATAGACAAGTCTGCTGCACAATCTTTGGAGAAAAAGCATCAGTTGGAACCACCTGTCCACTTGCACGTCTTTGCATGCACCGAGGACGGTGCAATCTTTAAGTGTGGGGAGGTCAATATTGACTTTCGGTGGTTAGTACTCTCTGACTCAACACCAATGTTTAGTTTTCTTTGTTAAATTAGTTGTTGCATTTGCATGATTGATTGCATGTTTGTTAGATTATTGTGCATATTTTACCACTACTTGGTTGAAGTAATATTTTCCTTTTCAAGAAACTTTTTATAGCATTTCGCTAACTTGAATTAAAACTTTTGTTAAACTTATTTAAAGAAATATTATATTGGAACATGGTTAGAGCTCGAACACACAAAACCAGTGAGATTTTGTGACTACTTGATTGGTTGCATCTTATCAACCAATATTTTATTTTTGGTGTGTGTTGTTCTCTCTAAAATTGTGATCTACATCTTGCTTGATTCAATATTTTCATGGTTTAATGTATGCATGCACTTATATGATTGAGGCCTTGTTTCACTTAGCTTACATACCCATATGGCCTTAACCTTTTCATTATCCTTTGCAAACCAAAGTTGAGCCTATTTTACCCATTTGTTCTTTACTTTAGCTCATCACTAACTCTAAGCAGAAAATAATAATATCCCTAATTTGAATCCTTGGTTAGCTTAGACTAGTGAGAGTGCTCACGAATTAAGTGTGGGGAAAATTGGGCATGCCAATATTTAGTTTGAGAATTGGATTTTGTGTATTCTTGAGAAAATATGAACAAGAATGTTAAGCACATGTTTATGCATGCAATACCTTAATCATATGCATTGAGAAAAATAAAAGAAAAGAAAAGAAAAATAGAAAAAAATGGAAAAAAAAAAAGAAAAGAAAATGAGCAAATAATAAAAGGGGACAAAATAGCCCAAAGTAAATGGTGAAAACCATGCATATGAGTTGTACTAAAATTTAGGATGCATGAATATGTGGTAAACATAGTTAATGGGTAGTTAGGCTTTATATTATGTTTAAATGGATTGTCTTAAGTTAGGTGAGAAGTTTAGGCTAATTAAGGATTCAAATTTTAGTCCACTTGACCAAATACAATCCTACCTTGACCCTAATCCCATTACAACCCTTAAAAGACCTCTTGATATGTTTATTTGTACATTAATTCTTTGTTGATTGGTAGAAGAAGAGAAAGCCTTAGAAAGCAAGATCAGTAGAGAATTGAGAGAATCGAACCTTAAACAGTTGAGCGATTAGAGCGTACACACTTCCGGTGAGGGTTCGATGCTCGATTCTTTATTCTCGGTTTTCCTGAGCTATCTTCTTCTTGCAAGTTATTTGTACTTCATTTTTATGATTTGACTTAGTGAAATCCAGTTCATGTTTATTCTTGGAGGATTTGATTTACTTTTAACTAAGTAGGTAAAAGCATTTTGCATGTAGTTGCATTCATATAAATAGGTTACATTTCATACATCCTACCATTCCTCTTCACTCTTATAGTTTCTCTTGAGCTTAGCATGAGGACATGCTAATGTTTAAGTGTGGGGAGATTTGATGCACCACTATTTTGTGGCACATCTTGTGTTTCATTGAGTGGATTTTATCCACTAATCTCACACTTATTCATTGAATTCGCATGTTTTACATTTTCCTTCCTGATTTTGTGCTATGATTGTAAAGATGTTTCTTTGGTCTTAATTTAGCTAATTTTAATCCTCTCTCATTACCACTCGATGCCATGATATGTGTGTTAAGTATTTTCAGAGATTACAGGGCAGGAATTGCTTAGAGGATGGAAAGGAAGCATGCAAAAGTTGAAGTAATACAAGAAACTGAAGGAATGCTGAGCTGTCAAGTCTGACCTCTTCGCACTCAAACGGTTATAACTTGAGCTATAGAGGTTCAAATAAGGCGATTCTAATTGCGTTGGAAAGCTAACATCCGGGGCTTCGCAATGATATATAATTTGCAATAGTTTCCTGGCTGTTGGGCGATGCACATGCATAAAGCACGCGTACGCGTGGATTCTGCCGCAGACAAGTGACGCGTACGCGTGACAGAGTCGCGACCTGTACATATCAAAAATCGCCTCCAGTGATTTCTGGGCTATTTTTGACCCAGTTTTCGGCTCAGAAAACACAAATTAGAGGCTACAGAGTGGGGGAATCAGATTCATTCAATCATTCACTTCTCATTATTCACTTTTCATAATTTAGATGTAGTTTAGAGAGAGAGACTCTCTCCTCTCTCTAGCATTTAGGATTCCTAGTTTCATGCTGTTGGATTGGATATTTACAGAGTCACCACCTCCACTGAGGACTTTATCATTCTAGTTTGCTCCTTACTTGTCACTTATTCTTCCATATTCTTAATCCTTGTTCAAAGTTACAATTGGATTGCTTTTATGAATTTAATTTTATTATTTATTTAATTGTTTCCAATTTTATTCCAATTATCATGTCTCTTTTTTATTCCCTTTTCATAACAAGGAAGATGGTATTAATGTTGATATTCTAGCTCCCAACTTGACTTGGGAGTTGATTAAGAGGAGACCCTTGAGTTGGAATACTCAAGAATTAATTGGTAATTAGAAGTTGTTAGCTAGCACTCTAGTTACTAACGCTAATCCTTCCCGAGGGAGAGGATTAGGACTTGTTAATAGAAGTTGGCTCCCTACTTAACTTTCCTTTATTAGATAAGGGATAACTCAGTAGAAACAACAATCAATTATTAACTGATCTTGGGAACGTCCAACAAGGATAGAACTTCCGATTAATCTTCTCCTAGTCAAGGCTTTTTATTGTTATTATTTATTTTCTCTGCAATTTTCTCTTCTTATTTCTCATCCCCAGAATCCCAATTTACACAACTCATAACCAATAATAAGAACACTTCCCTGCAATTCCTTGAGAGACGACCCGAGGTTTAAATACTTTGGTTATCAATTTTATTAGGGGTTTGTTACTTGTGACAAACAATCTTTTGTACGAAAGGATTCTTGTTGGTTTAGAAGCTATACTTTCAACGAGAACTTATTTGTAAAATTCTAAACCGTCAAAGATCCGCTCGTCAGATGCCCTCAAAGGTGTGCTTTGTTACTTTCAAATGAAGAATAGGAACACCTAAATATTTCTCCAAGTCATCTGTTCTGGCAAATTGTAAGACATTACTAATCTCTGTTCGCACAGTGTGGCCCACATTTTAAGAGAAAAAAACTCTAGTTTTCTCTTTACTAACATTCTGACCAGAACTCTTACAGAACGCTTTAAGACACTTATTAGTGATGTTTACTTGGTCAACGCTGGCTTCCGCAAAAAGAATAATATCATTTGCAAAGCACAAGTGAGAGATAGATGGCCCATCCTTCTTTAGATGAATAGGCATCCAAAAATCTTGATCCACTGCAGTATTGATGAGTTGGGAAAGTTTTTCATTGCAAAGAACGAAAACATAAGAAGAGATGGGGTCTCCTTGTCTGATTCCTCTTGTAGGTGAGAATTCCTCCAGTTCTTCGCCATTCCACAAGACTCTCATTATGGCAGTCGAGATACAAGAGAGAGTTAGATTAATTATATTTTGAGGAAAACCAATGTCCATAAGGGCCTCCTTAATAAAGCCTCATTTAAGCTTGTTGTAAGCTTTTTCCAAGTCAATCTTAATGGCCATCCAACCTTTTCCTCCTTTTTTTGTCTCATAGAATGAATGACTTCTTGAGTGATGATGATGTTATCAGAGCTCTATCTTCCAGGAACAAAGCCACACTGGTTAGGCTTAACCAACTTCTTCAAAACACTTTTCAACCCGTTAGCCAGGATTTTGGTAACCACCTTATAAGAAACATTACAAAAGGCTTTTGGGTATCAACTACTTCAGGTGTGAGACAGGTTCCACTTTTGGGATAAGAGTGAGAAGCGTCTCATTTACCTCTTTAACCTTATCTGGTTGCTGGAAAACATTTTTGGTCAGACTGTACATGTCACTGCCTATTTTACTCCACTGACTTTGGTAGAAGATAGCTTGTAGTCCGTCTCTGTTGAGGGCCTTCCAACTGCCTATGCTGAACATCGCATCTTTAATCTCCTCATCAGATACATTTTGGCCTATGGTGTGGATGTCTGTGTTATTAAGAGTGGGAAACATGTTCTTCAGAATAAAGGGAGTATGAGTACGGCTATCTGTATAGAGATTTGAGAAAAAGGAAGTGGCCATATTTTCTAGAGTAGCCTTATCAGTTATCCAGTCACCGGTATCATTCTGAAGGAAAACAATTTTATTTCTGTGTCTTCTAATCATAGTAGAGCCATAGAAGAATTTTGTGTTACGATCCCTAAATTCGATCCACTTACTCCTAGCTTTTTGGAACGAAAGCATTTCTTCCTAAATTAGAATCTATTCATACTCCACCCACAGGACTTTTTGTAGCTTTTCAAGAAAGGAGTTACGAGAGTGCCCCAAACTAGAGTTAATACCTTGAAGTCGTCTAAGAATTTTATGCTTCCGTTTAAATATGTCACCGAACACAAAATTGTTCCAATCCTTGATCTTGCTCTTGAAGTTCGATATGCCTTTAGCCTAGGAGCCCTGAACATTCCAAGACACATCAACAGCATTCCCAAAATCAGATATAGGGATTTACACCACTCTTCAAATTCCTCCTTAGATACAGCGATTGTGGGACAAGGGTTAAATGGTTTATCAGCATTCTCTTAGTCATCATAATCTCTATACCACTTATCCTCAGGGTTAGGGTCATCATCTTCCATGTCAAGTGAGGTGATATAATCTTCTTCAAGTCCAGGGATATTCAACAGTGTGTCCTTGTATGATCCCTTCATGGCTATGGACGTGTTTTCCTCATATGGGATAATTTCCATGCTCTCCGATGGTTGATTAAGATCCACCTTTCCTCGAGTTTTGACTTTTTTTGTGCTTCTTTGTACTAGGTCGTCCTCTTGAGTGGAAACCCTAGCAGAGCTTTTTTCAGACATACTTTGATATATTATTGTAGTTAGTGCTTAAAGTGTTTTGTGAACTTACTTTCAATCGCTGCATATCACACTTTAAAACTTTACTTTTGCACAAATTCAACATAAATTATTTTTGTCTTTTCTATGTGTATTAATATTTTTAGATTTGGTGAATTTAATTGAGTTTGACCGATATTGTGGATTGAGGTTGGTCGGATTTGTGGGAACCATAAAGGTGGATATATATCCAATTGAGGTTATATCAAAATATTTTTTGAAATAATATAAATGTTGAAGGATTTTTGTTGTATATGTTGCTTAGTATTAATTGGTATTTGATGAGCGAATAATTTATACGCTTTTTGGCATTGTTTTTAGGTAGTTTTTAGTAGGATCTTGCTACTTTCTTATTAAGAAAGGTTCAATCTTTAAATTCTAGAATCATATCTTTTAGTTTCTTGTTAGTCAAGTAATCAATTTTAATTTTAAAAATCAAATCTTTTTCAAAATATCTTTTTCAATCATATCTTTTTAAAATATCTTTTTCAAATCATATCTTTTTCATAAATTTGATTTCAAAAATCTTTTCTAACTTCTTATCTTTTCAAAATTGATTTTCAAATCTTTTTCAACTAACTAATTGACTTTTTGTTTGTTTCTTATCTTTTTCAAAACCATTTAACTACTTTCCTCTCTCTAATTTTCGAAAATCACTTCCCTCTTTTTCAAAATTTTCTTAATTAACTAATTATTTCAAATTTTAATTTTAATTTTAATTCTTCTCTTATTTTTCGAAAATCACTAACCCTTTTTCAAAATTAATTTTCGAAATTCTCTCCCTCTCATCTTCTTCTATCTATTTATTTATCTACTAACACTTCTCTTCATCTCAAGAATTCGAACCTATCTTTCCCCTTGTGTTTGGATTCTTAACTCTTTTCTTTCTTCTATTCCTTTCTTCTTCTACTAACATAAAGGAATCTCTATACTGTGACATAGAGGATTCCTCTTCCTTTTCTGTTCTCTTCTCTTTCATATGAACAGGAACAAGAAAAAAGGCATTCTTGTTGAAGCTGATCCTGAACCTGAAAGGACTCTGAAGAGGAAACTGAGAGAAGCTAAAATACAACAATCCATAGACAACCTTACTGAAATTTTCGAACAAGAAAAGGATATGGCAGTCAAACCCAACAACAATAATACAAAAAGGATGCTTGGTGACTATACTACACCTACTTCCAAGTTTGATGGAAGAAGCATCTCAATCCCTGCCATTGGAGCAAACAATTTTGAGCTGAAACCTCAACTAGTTGCTCTAATGCAACAGAACTGCAAGTTCCATAGACTTCCATCAGAAGATCCCTATCAGTTTTTAACTAAATTTTTGCAGATCTGTGAGATTGTTAAGACTAATGGAGTAGATCCTGAAGTCTACAGGCTCATGCTTTTCTCTTTTGCTGTAAGAGACAGGGCTAGAACATGGTTGGACTCTCAACCTAAAGATAGCCTGGACTCTTAGGATAAGCTGGTCACGGCCTTCTCGGCTAATTTCTTTCCTCCTCAAAAGCTGAGCAAGCTTAGAGTGGATGTTCAGACCTTCAAACAAAAAAATGGTGAATCCCTCTATGAAGCTTGGGAAAAATACAAGCAGATGACCAAATGGTGTCCTTCTGACATGCTTTCAGAGTGGACCATTCTGGATATATTCTATTATGGTCTATCTAAGTTCTCTAAGATGTCACTGGACCATTTTACAGGTGGATCCATTCACCTAAAGAAAACACCTGCAGAAGCTCAAGAACTTATTGACATGATTGCAAATAACCAATTCATGTACACTTCTGAGAGGAATTCTGTGAATAATAGGATGCCTCAGAGGAAGGGAGTTATTGAGATTGATGCTCTGAATGCCATATTGGCTTAGAACAAAATGTTGACTCAGCAAGTCAACATGATTTCTCAAAGTCTGAATGGATGGCAAAATGTATCCAACAGTACTAAAGAGGCATCTTCTGAAGAAGAAGCATATGATCCTGAGAACTCTGCAATGGCAGAAGTAAATTACATGGGTGAACCTTATGGGAACACCTATAATTTCTCATGGAGAAATCATCCAAATTTCTCATGGAAGGATCAACAAAAGCCTCAACAAGGCTTTAATAATGGTGGAAGAAACAGGCTCAGCAATAGCAAGCCTTTTCCATTATCTTCTCAGTAATAGACAGAGAATTCTGAGCAGAGCACCTCTAGCTTAGCAAATATAGTCTCTGATCTGTCTAAGGCCACTTTAAGTTTCATGAGTGAAACAAGGTCCTCCATCAGAAATTTGGAGGCACAAATGGGCCAGCTGAGTAAGAAAATCACTGAAACTCCTCCTAGTACTCTCCCAAGCAATACTGAAGAGAATCCAAAAAGAGAGTGCAAGGCCATTGACATAATCAAAATGGCCAAACCTAGAGAGGAAGGGGAGGACGTGAATCCTAGTGAGGAAGACCTCATGGGACGTCTCTCAAGCAAGAAGGAGTTCCGTATTGAGGACCTAAAGTAATCTGAGGCTCATATAGAGACCATAGAGATTCTTTTAAACCTCCTTCTGCCATTTATGAGCTCTGAAAACTATTCTTCCACTGAAAAGGATGAAGATCTAACTGAAGAGCAAGTTGCTCAATATCTAGGAGCCATCATGAAGCTGAATGCCAAGTTGTTTGGTAATGAGACTTGGGAAGGTGAACCTCCCTTGCTCATTAGTGAACTAGATACATGGGTTCAGCAAACTTTACCTCAAAAGAGACAAGATCCTGGTAATTTTTTAATACCATGTACCATGGGCACCATGACCTTTGAGAAGGCTCTGTGTGACCTAGGGTCAGGCATAAATCTTATGCCACTCTTTGTAATGGAGAAGCTGGGGATCATTGAGGTACAACCTGCCATATTCTCATTAGAGATGGTAGACAGATCACAAAGACAAGCTTATGGATTAGTAGAGGACGTGTTAGTGAAGGTTAAAGGCCTCTACATCCCTGCTGATTTCATAATCTTAGACACTAGGAAGGAAAAGGATGAATGTATCATCCTTGGAAGACCATTCCTAGCCACAACAGGAGCTGTGATTGATGTTGACAGAGGAGAGCTAGTCCTTCAATTAAATGGGGACCACCTTATGTTTAAAGCTCAAGGATCTTCTTCTGCAACCATGGAGAGGAAGCATGCAAAGCTTCTCCAATACAGAGTCAAACAAAGCCCCCACAATCAAACTCTAAGTTTGGTGTTGGGAGGCCACAACCAAACTCTAAGTTTGGTATTGAACCCCCACATTCAAACTCTAACTTTGGTGTTGGGAGTCCACAACAATGACCCGATCACCTGTGAAGCTCCATGAGAGCATACTGTCAAGCTAGTGACATTAAAGAAGCGCTTATTGGGAGGCAACCCAATTTTTATTTATCTAATTTTATTTTTATTATTATTTTATGTTTTACTAGGTTCATGATCATGTGGAGTCACAAAACAAATACTAAAATTAAAAACAGAATCAAAAACAGCAGAAGAAACAGCACACCCTGGAGGAAGGGCTTACTGGCGTTTAAACGCCAATAAGGAGCATCTGGCTGGCGCTCAACGCCAGAACAGAGCATGGATCTGGCGTTAAACGCCAAAAACATGCAGCAATCTGGCGTTTAAATGCCAGGATTGCACACTGAGTAAAGCTGGCGTTCAACGCCAGAAACATGCTGGAAACTGGCGTTGAACGCCCAAAACAAGCATAGAACTAGCGTTTAACGCCGGAAACAAGCATCAATCTGGCGTTAAACGCCAGGATTGCATGCAGAGGATGTTTTACACACCTCATTGGTGCAGGAATGTAAATCCTTGACACCTCAGGATCTGTGGACCCACAGGATCCCTACCTACCTCAACTCACACTCTCTCTCTTTTTCACACAATCCACTAAACACTCTTCCCCAAAACCCTTCACCAATTACCTCAATCTCTCTTCCCCATCACCTCTTCACCACTCACATCCATCCACTCTTCCCCATAAACCCAACCTACCTTTAAAATTTAAAATCTCTTTCCCACCCAAACCCACCTTAAATGGCCGAAACTACTCCCTCTCCCTTCACTATATAAACCCCTTTATCCCTCTTCATTTTTACACACCTCTCCCTCTCCTCCATATCTTCTTCTTCTATTCTTTCTTCTTTTGCTTGAGGGCAAGCAACATTCTAAGTTTGGTGTGGTAAAAGCATAGCTTTTTGTTTTTCCATAACCATTTATGGCACCTAAGGCCAGAGAAACCTCAAGAAAGAGGAAAGGAAAGGCAATTTCTTCCACCTCTGAGTCATGGGAGATGGAGAGATTCATCTCAAGGGTCTATAGCTCAATAATAAAGCATTTGACCACACATCAAGAGAGTCCACTCATGAACCTCATCAAGAAATCCCTGAGATGCCTCAAGGGATAAATTTTCCTCCACACAACTATTGGGAGCAACCAAGGATAGGAGCACCAAAATCACTAGGGATCAAGCCACAAAGGCAAGGAAGAGACATAAAGGAGCTCAAGGATACCATTGCTCCTTCAAGAAGAAGGCGCCACCATCACTAAGGTGGACTCATTCCTTGTTCTTATTTCTCTGTTTTTTTCGATTTTTATGCTATATGTTTGTCTATGTTTGTGTCTTTACTACATGATCATTAGTATTTAGCAACTATGTTTTAAGGCTATGAATAATTCCATGAATCCTTCACCTTTCTTAAATGAAAAATGTTTTAATACAAAAAGAATAAGAAGTACATGAGTTTCGAATTCATTCTTGAATTTAGTTTAATTATATTGATGTGGTGACAATATTTTTTGTTTTCTGAATGAATGCTTGAACAGTGCATATTTTTTCTTGTTGTTTATGAATGTTAAAATTGTTGGCTCTTGAAAGAATGATGAACAAGAGAAATGTTATTGATGATCTGAAAAATTATAAATTGATTCTTGAAGCAAGAAAAAGCAGTGAAGAACAAAGCTTGTGAAAAAAAAAGTGGCGAAAAAATTATAGAAAGAAAAAGAAAAAGCAAGCAAGAAAAAGCCAATGGCCCTTAAAACCAAAAGGCAAGGGTAAAAAGGATCCAAGGCTTTGGGCATCAATGGATAGGAGGGCCCAAGGAAGTAAATCCAGGCCTAAGCGGCTAAATCAAGATGTCCCTAACCATGCGCTTGTGGCATGCAGGTCCAAGTGAAAAGCTTGAGACTGAGTGGTTAAAGTCGTGATCCAAAGCAAAAAGAGTGTGCTTAAGAGCTCTAGACACCTCTAACTGGGGACTTTAGCAAAGCTGAGTCACAATCTGAAAAGGTTCACCTAGTCATGTGTCTGTGGCATTTATGTATCTGGTGGTAATACTGGAAAACAAAGTGCTTAGGGCCCCGGCCAAGACTCATAAAAGTAGCTGTGTTCAAGAATCAACATACTTAACTAGGAGAATCAATTAACACTATCTGAACTTTGAGTTCCTACAGAAGCCAATCATTCTAAACTTCAAAGGATAAAGTGGGATGCCAAAACTGTTCAGAAGCAAAAAGCTACAAGTCCCGCTCATCTAATTAGAACTAATATTCATTGATATTTTGGGATTTATAGCATATTCTCTTCTTTTTATCCTATTTGATTTTCAGTTGCTTGGGGACAAGCAACAATTTAAGTTTGGTGTTGTGATGTGTGGATAATTTATACGCTTTTTGACATTATTTTTAGGTAGTTTTAGTAGGATCTAGCTACTTTTAGGGATGTTTTCATTAGTTTTTATGTAAAATTTACATTTCTGGACTTTACTATGAGTTTGTGTATTTTTCTGTGATTTCAGGTATTTTCTGGCTGAAATTGAGAGACCTGAGCAAAACTCTGATTAGGAGGCTGACAAAGGATTGCTGATGTTGTTGGATTCTGACCTCCCTGCACTCAACATATATTTTCTGGAGCTACAGAACTCCAAATGGAACGCTTTCAACGGCGTTGGAAAGTAGACATCTAGAGCTTTCCATCAATATATAATAGTCTATACTTTATTCGAGATTAGATGACATAAACTGGCGTTCAACGCCAGTTTCATGCTGCATTCTCGAGTCAAATGACAGAAACACGTCATAAACCAGAGTTAAATGCCAAAAACACGTTACAACTTGGCGTTTAACTCCAAGAGAAGCCTCTGCACATGTAAAGCTCAAGTTCAGCCCAAGCACACACCAAGTGGGCCCCAGAAGTGGATTTCTGCATCAATCACTTATTTCTGTAAACCCTAGTAACTAGTTTTAGTATAAATAGAACTTTTTACTATTGTACTAGGTGTCTTTGACAGTATAGTCTCTTGACCATTCAGTCTTTTGATCATTCATGGGGGCTGGCCATTCGGTCATGCCTGGACCTTCATCACTTATGTATTTTCAACGGTGGAGTTTCTACACACCATAGATTAAGGGTGTGGAGCTCTGTTGTACCTCGAGTTTTAATGCAATTACTACTATTTTTTATTCATTTCAGCTTATTCTTGTTCCAAGATATCCGTTGCACTTCAACCTGATGGATGTGATGATCCGTGACACTCATCATCATCCATCCTTATGAACGTGTGATTGACAACCACTTCCGTTCTACCTTAGAACGAGCGCATATCTCTTGGATTCCTTGATCAGAATCTTCGTGGTATAAGCTCGAATTATTGGCGGCCATTCCTGAGAATCCAGAAGGTCTAAACCTTGTCTGCGGTATTCCGAGTAGGATTCAGAGATTGAATGACTGTGACGAGCTTCAAACTCGCGATTGTTGGGCGTGATGACAAACGCAAAAGAATCAATGGATTCTATTCCGACATGATCGAGAACTGACAGATGATTAGCCGTGCTGTGACAAGAGCATTTGGACCTTTTTCACTGAGAGGATGGAAAGTAGCCATTGACTATGGTGATGCCCTACATACAGCTTGCCATAAAAAGGAGTATGAAGGATTAAAAGTAAGAAAGAAGTATGTTTCAGAGATTCAACAGGGACAAAGCATCTCCATACACTTATCTGAATTTCCACCAATGATTTACATAAGTATTTCTATCTTTATTTTATGTTTTATTTATTATTACTTTTGAAAACTTCATAATCATTTGAATCAGCCTAACTGAGATCTACAAGATGACCATAGCTTGCTTCATACCAACAATCTCCGTGGGATCGACCCTTACTCATGTAAGGTTTATTACTTGGACGACCCAATGCTATTGCTGGTTAGTTGTGCGGAGTTGTGAAAAAAGTGTTGAGTTAGTAGATGCGCATACCAAGTTGAATGCCATTGTTATAGATCACAATTTCGTGCACCAGTATTCTCTTTGTAGACATGACGACAGGTAGCAGAGGTGTTATGAGTCGGTCTTATGGCCGTGGTAGAAGGAAGGTTTCCACCGGTAGCCCAAAGACTTCTCAGTTATCGCCCTCTATCTCAACTATCCCGCTGACCTGTGTGACATCACATGTGGGTCTACCAGACCAGCAGTTTATCAGTCTCAAATCCTAACTACATGGCTCCTTCTGCTACGCCCCCTCCAACTCCAGTAATAAAGACTGCGATGCCAGAATTCTCTGATGGGTCCTGTAAACTCCGGATAATTAGTAAATAATTAATCAATAAATTAATTATTATTTAAAAAAATTAAGAAATCAAATTTTATAGTTTAATAGAGTAGAAATCATTAAAATATGATTTTTTATACTAATTTTAAAGATTTTAGCAAAAAATTAGACCAATAGACTAAACCGGGTGAATCGAACCTAAGTGGGCCCAATCCCACCTACCCAACCCATATATATATATATATATGCTTGCTTCAGTCATTCCTCCTCCAAATTCACAATGAAGAACACTGAATATTTGGGAAAAAGGGTGAAATCAAAGAACCCTAACCCTTGTTTCAATTTCAATCCCACATCTTTTATTCTGAAGCTTTAATTGATGAGCCGTCAGGGGTCACGCATTTGTCTCAAAATCCTCTACAAAATCCACTGAATAATTTGGTAAGAAAATTCTATTTGAATGCCTAATTATTCCCCTTTTAGTTTTGTGATTTTGAGGTTTTAATTTTAGAGAGATTATATAATTTTGGTGTTTATGATCAAATTAGCTTTATGGGCCTGCTGAGCATTGCTCCAAATCTCCATCAGTAAGGTAGGAAACCTTTAAATCTTGTGAAATTATTGGTATAGCAAACTCTATCTTGACTTAGTGATATTTGTATGGTATTAGTTTGAATTATGGGTTTTTGGGGGATATATTAATGGAAGTAGAAACTTGAACTTGGATCTTGGATGTGACGATTGGATTTTTGACGGTTTAGAATTTTCCAAATAAAATCTCGTCGAAGTATAGTCTCTAAACCAACAATAATCCTTTCGTACAAAAAGTTGTTTGTCACTAGTACAAACCCCTAAATTTATAAACCGAAGTATTGGACCTCGGGTCGTTCTCCCTAGGACTACAATAAAGTGTCTTGTTATTGGTTGTGAGTTGTTTTGGGGTTTTTGATAAGAGGCATGAAAGTAAATGGCAATGAAAGTAAACTAACAACTATAAAAGGCTCTTGGCAAGATATGAGAACTAGAAGTTCTATCCTAGTTATCTTACTCAATTGTGATGAGAATTATTCATTGCTTCCACTTAGTTAACCTCTAACCATGGAGGAAAGTCAAGTGGATGAATCAATTTGATTCCTCAAGTCCTAATCAATCCTAAAGGAAAGACTAGCTTTAGAGATATTCAAATCAATTAGCATTTTCTAATTATCAATCAACAAAGGAATTAGATAACTCAAGAGTCACTAATTACTCTACCTAGGCCAAGAGGAACAAAATCTACACTAAGGTCCAACCAAGCATTTCATCAAACACTTGGAAGGCATAAAAGAAAAGCATAGTAAATCAACAACAAAAATAGAATCCAACAACAATTATTGCAAAGAATTAACAAAGCAACAATCAAGGAAATCACAATTATCATGAATTACCTCAAATTGCATTATTGAAAGGAAAATAAAAGAACAACAATCTATCCAAAACAAAATGAAGAATTACAATTATAGAAACACATAACTAGAAAGAGAGAGATGAGAAGATTGAGAATTGATAAAGGAAAATTGAATCAAAGCATGAATTAAACCTAGATCTAAGAAGAGAGATTAACCTAAACCTAAACCTAATCCTAATTCTAGAGAGAAGTGAGAGCTTCTCTCTCTAGAAAACTAAACTAAACTAATCCTAGTGTGTGTATGTGTGTCTAATTGCCTTCCCCTTAATCCTTCATCCTTTTATTCTTCTTCCTTAGTATTTGGCGCCAAAATGGGTTCAGAAACCCTCTCAAATCGCCAGGCACGTGTTGCATTAGTGAGGTCATGTGCTATCATCGGCGCGTGCGCGCATGGTACGCGTGCGCGTCCTTGGCCCGTTTCGCAATGTGCGCGCGAGCGCCTTGTGCGCGTGCGCGTGCATGGCCTGGATCAGATCTTTGGCTTTTTGTGCTCCTCTCCACTTGCATGCTTCTTTCCTTGCTTCCTTTGATCCATGCCTAGCCTATTTCAACCTGAGATTACTAGCAACACATCAAGGCATCTTATGGAATCAAAGAGAGATTAGAATTCATCAAAATAAGGCTTAAAAAGCATGTTTTTACACTTAAGCACAAATATGGGAGAGATAACAAAACCATGCTAATTCATAGGCTAAATGTGACAAAAGGTTATCAAAATACTCTAAATTCCGTACACAACAAACCGTCAAATTGGGGTTTGTCAACCTCCCCACACTTAAGCCTTAGCATGTCCTCATGCTAAAATAAGAAGGAATTAAAGGTGATGACATTTATTGAATGCAACTAACTATATGAGTCCTATCTAAATGCAACTACCTAGAGCAAATGCAAATGCTTAGTTCAAACACATCAAATTGCCAAGAGAGCATGTATAAGCACAAGGGCTAGGTAATAGGAATTAATTCCAACCCACAATTGTATTGAATTATCAAAAAGAATTTAAACTCGCAAGAATATAGATTATATGGGTGAACACATGTGATTGAACTTTTGAACCCTCACCGGATATGTGTATCCACTCTATTCACTCAAGTGTTTAAGGGTCAATCACTCAATTCTCTTCTAATCAAGCTTTCCAAAATTTGATTTCCTTCTAACAATCAACATTTATTCAATGCATGCATACATTCATCATGAGGTCTTTCATTTTGGTTGTAATGGGGTTAGGGTCAAGGTAGGATTATTTATGGTTAAGTGGGCTAATATTTGAATCTTTGATTAGCATAGACTTCCCCACCTAACTATATAATGACCTATACAAGTTCAAACTATTCTAACTACCCATTCTTCACTTTTTCTTACATATTCATGCATTCTTATTTGACTCATAACACCTATGCATTGATTCCCTTCTTTATTGACTTCACTTTGGGGCCATTTGTCCCCTTTTTTTTTCTTTTTTTTTTTCATATACAAAAATTTTTTTTTTTCACTTTTATTTCCTTTTCTTTTCATCATTTTTTTTTCTTTTCATTTCTTTTTTCTTTTGTCAGACTATATACAAGAACATCAATGCACAAGGTCTATTCATTTAATCAATACATGAGTATGTACCAAACTCCTAAACATGAAAGTATACTACCCCTTTTATCCCATCCAATGTTCCCAAGCCTCACCAATTTTGAATAATGAACACTCTCACTAGCCTAGGCTAATCAAAGATCCAAACAAGGACTTTTCATTGGTTTTCCACCTTAGGCTTGTAATGAGCTAAATTGAGAGCAAGTTGGTTAAGCATAGGCTCAAAATTGGCTAACAATGGAGAATAAAAGGTTGGCTATTTGGGTAAGTGGCTAATGAAGTAATGGCCTCAATCATATGAATGCATAAATACAAGCAATAAATGGACATAAAGAATCAAACAAATCAAGGATTACAATCATAGAAAGAGAACAATTTCACACAAGAATGGAAAATAAGTGGTTATAAAATGTAACCACATCAATAGGCTCAAGTCTCACAAGCTTGTGTTCTTAGTTCAATACATGCTTCACAAAGTATGAAATTCAAGCAAGTTTTACCAAAAATTTTCCTTTCAATCAATTGGGTTAATGCCCTATATTTAAACTCTTTGGAAAATTTCAATGTTTGAATAAGCATTGTTGTGATTGAGAAATTCAAAAATTTTCTTAGTTCACCCTTTTCCTTTTTCACTTAAAATCAATTTCTTATACAAAAAGGGTAACCAAATAATCCAAGTATAATTTCTAATCACAACCATAAACTAAAACAAAGATAAGCAAAATGTACAAAGAAAGTAAAGATCCAACTAAAAGTACTAAATCTATCATCCAAAATATCTAAAATATCCAAAAGCATCAAAATAACTAAAAATCCAGAATAAGCAATCCAAAATAAAAGTATCCTAAAGAAAACTAAAAATGCATCCAAATATATACAAAATGTGCAAAATAGGATAACTAGGCTGAAAAAGTTCACCGGTTCCCAAATAATGCTACCGGTGCCCTCCCCACACTTAAAACCAAGCATCGTCCTCGATGCTAAACCGGAGGATCAGTGGGAGGTACAACGATAGGCTCAGGCTCGGACTGTGGGACCAGCTCCTCATGAATCTCCAGTGGCTCTGTAGTGGCAGGGGAATGCTGCTGAACCGGCGCCTCCGCAACCTCCTCCTGATGATCCTGATCATTAGAGGCCGGAGAGTCGGGAAGTGGGGGTAACTCAAGGCCCTGGGCCACAAACATCTGATCTATCCTGTCCAGGCGGCGTCGGATATGGCGCTTCTCGCGCTCTAGGAAGCGGAAAAGACGCTGGACGAGGAGATATGTAGGCTCAGGTGCTGCCGGCGGATCAGTGGATGAAGAAGGAGCTGCAGCAGTAGAGGATGATGGGGCAGCTGTAGGGTCTGAAGGAGAAGTGTCCCCACGGGAGCTCTGGCCCGAGAACGGCGTCTAGCAACTGGTCTCTCGTGCACCCAACCACCCCAAGGAATAGTAACCTCCTTATCATCATCATCAGGGGGCGGGGGTCGCACATCATCATCCAACCATGGCACCTCGGCTAGGGCTGCCATACTCGTGACCAAAGTAGGAAATGGGAGTAGGCCACGAATATGCGCCCGCCACATACACTGTCTGATCAGTCTAGGGAAAGAGACCTCCTTCCCCTCCATAACACACCCAATGAGTAGGAGCATCTCCATAGGAATCTCAGAGAAATGGGTGGTGGGAAGGACATAGCATGCAAAGATCATCTGCCAAGTCTTGGCCTCCCTAGTCAAGTGAGTGAACAACATCCCTTTCGGCTTGGTGTTGTTGGCATCCATAACCCAAGTAGCCTCTGGTATCCCAATAACAGTCCTGAGTGCCTCATAATCGAAGGTCATACTGTGTATGGCTAACTCAGCCTGCTGATGGGCACACAACTCATCCGAGACATGCCGGCACTGTAATGCCTCCTCAATGGCAGTCTCAGTGATCATAATCTCCCTACCCCTCACCTGAACCGAATCCAATGTCGGACGGAAGAAGTTGCAATAGAATTCCTTCACCCAAGATACATTAATATCCCCCAAATCTCGGTCAACAAAGTCAATGCCCAAATCAATGATCCGACCGGAAATAGAACGTCTCACATCCATCGGGAGAAGTAGCTTCTTCTCAATGTTGAGCTTTGTAGTCCGATACTTAGAAAACCGGAGCTCACAGTAGAGATTAGGGAATTTTTCAGGATTGGTGGAAGGTAACTGTTGATTTTCTTTGTCCACATCATTCAATGGGTTCTTGGCATAATGCTTATATGTGGAAGGGAGAGAAGGGGTAGAGTGTTTTCTCTTTTTGGAGGTAGTGGCTATGGCTTTGCCTTTGTCAGTCATCCTGAAAAGTATGATAGGATATATAAGGCATTTAGCAATTAACAAATAAAGCATGTTCAGGAGGCAAATAGCAAAAAGAGATAATCTTTGATGAGCGGAAGTTAGAAAGTTAAAGAAAGTAGTAGGTTAAAGAAAATGGATTAGTAATATGATGAGATTTATGCATAGTGAACGAGAGAGTTGTGGTTCATGTTCAAAAATAAGATGCAAATCCGGGAGGTCAAAGATAAATGGATGTTGCCCAAAATTGAATTAAAGACCAAAATGGACTAATTTTCTTGAAAATCGGGCAGCATTCCGGCTAAAAATCGGACGCTCCCAGATGGCAGATTATCACAGTTAGTACAGCAAACAACATCAATTAGAACAGCACCACGGAAATGGGATTCAGGCAGCAAGAAGGACACAGAAAACAGTTCCAAAAGCAACATGCAACATCCACATAGCAAACAGCAATTTAAGCACGAACGGAGCACTTATCAGGCCTAGAATCTTCTATCCAGCCCTAGCTACCTAACCGCAGATATATCTATCTAACCTAACATGTAAAATATGAATTCAACTAACTAACATGTAATTGAACTAACTAATATACATGAGCAACAAAAAAAATAGAGAAAATGCATAAGCGGAGCAGGAACCTGGGAGCAGAGAACTCAGTAATGGAAGGGAGAATGGGGAAGAAATAAGGCTAAGCAAGTACTGCGCCGCCGTGAACGGTGGCCGGAAAAACGAGCAGCGGCGGTGAATGGTGGTTCTGCCGGATGAGTGAGGAACCGAGGGAGTGAATGAGAGAGGGAGAGTGAGCAAGGACGGAGCGGAAGAGAGAGAGATGGATGGGCTGCCGGCGGCGAGGACTGGGTGGCGGCGGGTGTTGCCGGCGTTGGGACGGCGGTGAGAGGAGAGACAGAGGGAAGGAGAGAGAAGGAGAGTGTGCGGAGGAGAGAGAATGGGAATAAGCGGTGGTGGTTATGAGGGTGTGTGGGTTGGCCGGAGGTGGGGCCGAAGGAATGAGACGGTGGTTATGGGGGTTGAAAGAAGAAAGAAGATGGTGATGGGTGATGGTATGCGCGACTGCGCAGTGCGCGTCGCGTATTAGGGTTATCCTAATTGGAAATCGACGCGAGCGCGCACCTTGCGCGTCCGCGTCTATGAAGAAAACTCGAGGCCTACGCGTGCGCGTACCTTGCGCTTACGCGTGGATGAGAAAGATAGGAAGGGACGCGTGCGCGTACAGCGCGCACACGCGTGCAGGAGGTTGGGCTAGAGGCATAGAGTTGGCCCAAAGCAGGCCTAACTCTTTGGAGAATGGCCCGGAAGTTGCGCCATCAGATCGGCGCGCACGCGGCATGTGCGCGTCCGCATACATTGTTGAGGTGTGAAGCGGCGCGTTGGCGCGATGTGCGCGCTCGCGCAAATCGAGTTGGGCCTGAGGCCTAAAGCTGGCCTAGAGCTGGCCTAACTCTCTGATGTTTGGCTCGAAATCTTGCGGCAGCGAATCGGCGCGGACGCGGCAGTTGCGCGTCCGCGTGCATGTTTATGTTCTTAAAAACGGCGCGCACGCACGTTGTGCGCGTCCGCATGGGTCAAGTTGGGCTCAAGGCATGGTTTTTGCCTAAGGGAGGCCCAACTCTCGGGAGTGTGGCTCGTGGTGCATCCGCACAAGGACGCGTGCGCGTACATGGTGCGCTCGCGTCTTTCCCCCCTCTTTTTTTTTTTATCAGAAATAAATATCTGGTGCTCCCCTTAATGTTCACAACTCTTATTCACTCATCTATCATACAATTCACAAAAAATGCAATTTTGACATTATGCATCTACTACTAAACACAATCATGCATATGACTAAGCTAACAATTAAATTGTACAAACAAATTGAATGAAACATCTACCTACAATGGCAACTCAAATCACTTATTAAATGAATGTAAGAGATTGGAGAGAGTTTACCATGGTGGGGTGTCTCCCACCTAGCACTTTTAGTTTAAGTCCTTAAGTTGGACATTTGAGAAGCTCTTTGTCATGGTGGCTTATGTTTGTACTCATCCTTGAATCTCCAAGGATCCATGCTCTTCAATTGGTTGACAGAATTTCCAACCATTTTTATTAAGCTTGGGCAGATTTCTACCCAAAATACGAGTCCCCATATTCGGTCTTCATTTAGCGAACCGGGATCCCATATCTTATTTTCGCATCCATCCGTTGGTTGAGTTCCATGATTTTGTCGGATGGGTAGTTGGCATAAATGTGGTGGACACATGGAATTCTCTTTACTCCAACAATGCTTCCTCCTTGATCCATACGAGGCGATCCTTGTCCCAATATCATCCCCATACCTTGAGACCTTGACCTTAATGAACTTAACACCTACTCTCCAATCACTACACAACTCAGTCTTATTTTTAATTCCACAAAGAGTTCTAAGTTGACCATCATTTTCAATCAAACCATATTCAAGTGAGAATTTAAGGCTTAAGGATAGAGATTTTACCCACTTAAATGTTGCGTTTGATGGTAGCTTGGGAAGGAAGATTTCCCCACACTTAGACGATGCAAGATCTACCTCTTTGTGCTCCTCTTTAGTTGTTTCCACCTCTTCACAAGCTTCTTTGAATTCAACCTTTTCCCTTTTGTTATATGGCTTGGTGTTGACATTTTGTTTCATGGGAGGTGATTCAACTTTAGATAGGAATTCATTGATGAATGAATTCATCTCTTGATCAACCTCTTCATATTCTTCAATTTCAATATACACCATACCATTTTTGTTTTCCGTGGGAGGTTGTACACACTTTTCTATAGCTTCAACTTCATGTCCAATGGGAGAGGATTCGATTGTAGATAGGAATTCATCCATGATTGAATCCATCTCTTGATAAGCTTCTTCCAAGTCTTCAATGATGGTATGCCTTGGAGGTTGCGCACCCTCCTCAACATCAAATTCAAACTTCTTGGAAAAGTGCTCCATGATGCTATATTCCCATGGACTTTCAACGTCTCCTAAATCTTCAACCACTTCTTCCTTTTCTTCAATAACCATAGGCTCCTCCAATTGCTCTAATACAAAATAGCCTCCCTCATTTTCCACCGGGTTTTCCAATCTCTCCTTCATGCTTTGCTCTTCAATTGATTCTCCATATGTGGCCACGGAAGCACCTTGAGTGTTCAAAAATTTGTAGGATAAAGTGGACACTACCTTGGTCAAGTTAGTCACAAACTCTAGGGTGTTCCTTTGCATATCCGCTTGTCCTTGAAGTAGCAATGTGAGAGAGTCATCTATTGGGGCTTGGGGTGGATAAGAGGGTTCATTATTTTGGAGAGAGGGTTTATAGTAGGAAGGTGGTTCTTTTTGATAAAATTGTGGAGATGGTGTGTATTGAGGTGGTGCTTGGGAGTAATCTTGATAGGGTTGTGGTGGTTCTAAGGGTTCTCGCTCATAATGGTCATAGGAATATGGCATGAATGATTGGTCATATGGTGGATATGGATCATAGGAAGGTGCTTGATGTGGAAAGGCTTGTGAGTATGGTTGAGGTTCATATTGAGGATGAGATACATAGGCATATGATGGTGGTTGTTGAGTGTCACAAAAAGAGTCATCATAGCCGTTAAATTGACATGCATTAGGATGGAAATTATACCTATAAGGAGTTGGAGGTTGTTGCCAAGAAGGTTGATCAATCCCTTGAGGCTCTTCCCCTCTTTGGTTGTGCCCAAATCCTTGATGCATATTACCATTGTAGTTCCCATTTCTTACAACATAATTTGAGCCAAACTCATAGCCAAAGTGAAGATGATAATTCATAATAGCAAAGAAAACAAAAATTAACAAAGATAAGCAACGAAGTCCTAAACCTAACAAACACTAACAAACAAGCAAAAGACAAACATATTCACAATATTCACATATGTACAATAACCAATAACATAACACCATTGCAAATCCCCGGCAACGGCGCCATTTTGACGATTGGATTTTTGACGGTTTAGAATTTTCCAAATAAAATCTCGTCGAAGTATAGTCTCTAAACCAACAATAATCCTTTCGTACAAAAAGTTGTTTGTCACTAGTACAAACCCCTAAATTTATAAACCGAAGTATTGGACCTCGGGTCGTTCTCCCTAGGACTACAATAAAGTGTCTTGTTATTGGTTGTGAGTTGTTTTGGGGTTTTTGATAAGAGGCATGAAAGTAAATGGCAATGAAAGTAAACTAACAACTATAAAAGGCTCTTGGCAAGATATGAGAACTAGAAGTTCTATCCTAGTTATCTTACTCAATTGTGATGAGAATTATTCATTGCTTCCACTTAGTTAACCTCTAACCATGGAGGAAAGTCAAGTGGATGAATCAATTTGATTCCTCAAGTCCTAATCAATCCTAAAGGAAAGACTAGCTTTAGAGATATTCAAATCAATTAGCATTTTCTAATTATCAATCAACAAAGGAATTAGATAACTCAAGAGTCACTAATTACTCTACCTAGGCCAAGAGGAACAAAATCTACACTAAGGTCCAACCAAGCATTTCATCAAACACTTGGAAGGCATAAAAGAAAAGCATAGTAAATCAACAACAAAAATAGAATCCAACAACAATTATTGCAAAGAATTAACAAAGCAACAATCAAGGAAATCACAATTATCATGAATTACCTCAAATTGCATTATTGAAAGGAAAATAAAAGAACAACAATCTATCCAAAACAAAATGAAGAATTACAATTATAGAAACACATAACTAGAAAGAGAGAGATGAGAAGATTGAGAATTGATAAAGGAAAATTGAATCAAAGCATGAATTAAACCTAGATCTAAGAAGAGAGATTAACCTAAACCTAAACCTAATCCTAATTCTAGAGAGAAGTGAGAGCTTCTCTCTCTAGAAAACTAAACTAAACTAATCCTAGTGTGTGTATGTGTGTCTAATTGCCTTCCCCTTAATCCTTCATCCTTTTATTCTTCTTCCTTAGTATTTGGCGCCAAAATGGGTTCAGAAACCCTCTCAAATCGCCAGGCACGTGTTGCATTAGTGAGGTCATGTGCTATCATCGGCGCGTGCGCGCATGGTACGCGTGCGCGTCCTTGGCCCGTTTCGCAATGTGCGCGCGAGCAACTTGTGCGCGTGCGCGTGCATGGCCTGGATCAGATCTTTGGCTTTTTGTGCTCCTCTCCACTTGCATGCTTCTTTCCTTGCTTCCTTTGATCCATGCCTAGCCTATTTCAACCTGAGATTACTAGCAACACATCAAGGCATCTTATGGAATCAAAGAGAGATTAGAATTCATCAAAATAAGGCTTAAAAAGCATGTTTTTACACTTAAGCACAAATATGGGAGAGATAACAAAACCATGCTAATTCATAGGCTAAATGTGACAAAAGGTTATCAAAATACTCTAAATTCCGTACACAACAAACCGTCAAATTGGGGTTTGTCAGGATGCTGGATTTCTATTTGGTGTGCATTTGGTGACTTTGGACACTTGAAGAATGGAGAAATTTGAGGTGCTGCGACATTAGGGAAGAATTAGCCAATGTATGGTTTGGGTTTCTCATATATAATATACAATATTGCATGAAAACTTCGGTTATATGACCATAGGTTAAGCTTGAATGTGTTGAATTGTTGAACATGATGGATTACATGTACCTATGAGTGTGATGAGTAGTGTGGGTGAAATGTATATATAAAGTTGACGCATGATATGTATAATGGAGTTAATGTGTGTATATGTGTGTATGTGAGTGTTTGTGTGTGTACGGAAAATTGTTGATAATAATGATGTGATATGAATCTTGATGATGGTTAGTAAGGTTGTGATGTAGAATATGTATGATGAAGAGAATTATGAGTTTAAGCAATGAATGTGGAAGGAATGAAATGGTTAGAGAACTGCTTTGAGTATATTTGAAGTTGTTTTAAGGTGTGAACTTTGGTTTTGAAATTGAGAGTTTGGAAAATAGTGGCTTTGAACTCTTTTGGTAAAAACAATATTTTTAACAAACTTCGGCAGTCTATAACTTGAGTCTCAAATTTTGGATTTGAATGAAATTTTTTTCAAATTAAAGAGAATTTCAAGAGCTTTAAAACGGTTTAAAGTTTGTGAAAATCGGAGTTTTGCAGAGAAAGTTATAAATGTCAGAAATTAGGTATAAAAAACTAATTTTTATGATTTAGCAGCTTTTGAGGCAAAAAGGGTGGTCACGTACGTGAGCCCCCCTGTTTTGCCAAAAATGATATTTTTGAATGTTAAGTCAGTCCTCTATCTTTCCAAACCTCCTTTACACTTGTTTAAGGTCCGTTAGTAAGCTTTTAAGCCTTAGAATGAGGATGAGTCTATTAAATGAGTTGAGAAAATGTCGGGAAGGAGTCGGGAAATAATAAAAAAAAATTAATGAAGTGTTAGTAACATTGAATGAGTTTGATTGAGTTGATAATGACTGGTAGTTGATTGAGATATATGTGACCGGGTAAGATGCAGTGGTGTTATCCACTTGCTCCAGGTCAGTGATTGTGATGCATGGGTTGATAAGGGATGATGAATGAATTTTGAACGAGATATGATGAGAATGAGATGTGAGGATGAATGATGATGAATATATCTATGCTTTCTCTCTGGTCATAAGGGTCACAGGGCACCTATTCCTTCTAATGGTGACAGAGCACGTAATTCCTCTAATGGTGACAGGGCACTCTCCCTCTAATGGTCAACAGATGTGCTGAGATATTGTGCACAACAAAGAGACAATGCTCGGATTACCTACCGGACATGTCGGGTTGGCTGTATGACTAAAAAATGAGCTCATTAGCCATAGGGTAGGCATTCATCATATATATTTGTTTGTTTTGTTTGAGCTTACATTTCTTGGGTTTGCCTAATTGAATTACTATGTCTACTTGTTATATGCTTTACCTGTTGTAACTGCATCCTATTTGTGTTTTTCTTGCCTGTATTGTTTGTCTGTGCAACTGAGATGCCCCTTGTTTGGCAGATGAGTGAGGAGGGAAGTTCCATTGGAGTTTGGAGGGATGGAAAAAGCAGAAATTTAAGGGTCAAGTTAGAGTTTGAATTAAAATTTGGAACCTTAGATTATATACCCAAAATCTAGTTTAGTTAATCCTTTAATTTTAATCTGAGTGTCGGAGTTCTAGGATTGCCTCTGCCTTTTTTGGGACCTTATATATTATTTATGTGGACATCATTACCATGCTAAGAACCTCTGGTTCTCATTCCATATATATTGTCGTTTTTCAGATGCAGGTGGAGATGTGCCTCGGTGAGCGTCTGGAGTTCCCTCTGCAAGGGAAGTTTGTTATTTTGGAATTACTGTATTTTTTTAAGCTTTGTATATATGTATATAGATTTTCCATCCTATATATATTATGTTTTGTCCCTCTTAGAGGCAAACTTTGAGAAACAGGTGTTTTGTCATATAGTTTAGGTTACTCTTTTGGGTTATATATATATATATATATATAAGTATACTTTAATCGGCCTTTGCTTCGCAAGCTGAGCTTAGAGCTTATTATTTGTATCTTTGGAACTCTGATTTTATATACATTATCTTTTCCACTCAATCTTACCTTTCCACATTTATCCGATCGTGAGTCAACACTATTCTGTTTGTATTTCATTTAACTTTTTTTCAAGGCTCCTAGTTAATCCCCTTTTTCAATATATCTATATATGTATTTTCTTTTAGATGTCGTAATACCTCACCACCTCTGATTTACATCCTAGGCGTAAAGTTTTGTGTGGTAGGATGTTACACATCCCAGCCAGATGCCCCTCCACCACCACGGTTATCTTAATCACAACATATTAACATAAGAGGAGTACACGTAGAGATTGGAGGCCGCGATCTAACAATCTCAGCCTAATGGGGATGAACCAAACTCCGATGCCTCAATCGTCGATCTTGATAGGGTATGGTGCCACTCCACCTCTGAGCCCCACAAAAATTGCATCTACAGGTTGGGATCGTTCTTTGTCAACGGCCTCTACACCTCCACATTGGGGCTTTGTCTACCCCTGCCTCTGCCACCAGCCCTGTCGATCTTGAGGAAGTCATCAATTTGAGGGAGCAAGTGCAGAAGCTCACATAGAAGCTTCACCAACAAGCTCAACAGTCTAAGAAGAGGTGCAACGAGCTTCTTGCATGCGTGGAAGACATTGAGTCCCTCAAGCTACATATGAGGGAAGACCTGGAGCAGCTAGAGCGTTTGCGAGACTAGATAGTAGTGTACAATGAGCAGATGTGCATTGAAAGAAGCAGAACTGCTGGTGGGGCATTGACATCATCACCAAGTTCGCCGCCTCAGTAGGGAGAAGAAGACGACAATCGTTATCATAATCCTTAGGGTTTATGGATTTTATTTATTTTTTGTTTATGTCATTGTATTTTACTTCTTTGACTTTGTATTATATTCAGACCCTTGATATTTAATAAAATTATTAGTTAATTTTTGGTATTTAGAATTTGTGCCTTAATTTTGTAAAATTACTAAACTTTAAGTATGCAAATATCTCATTTTTTTCAATAATATTTGCAAAAAAAAAATCAAAATTTAATCTCCAAAGTCTTTATATATATATGAGAGGTAAATACTAAATCGATACACGAAAGATTCTGACGCTGACAAAATGGTACTTAACTTTTGTTATTGACAAAATAATCCCTGAAAGATTTTAAAATTTGACAAGTGTGCCATCGAAATTGCCGAAGCACTTCTCTGGCGATTACGCTGCTGACGTGGTTACCGTGTTTTGCTGAGATGGCAGCATTCCCAAAATAATTACTTAGATGTAATTAGTAATTAAATTAAATCAATAATAAGTGAAAATTTTCCAACCCTAATCCTCCCTTCCCCCTCTCCAATACACTCTCGCTCTCTCACTCTGAGACGGGCCAGAATGGCGCCTCAACTTCTCACTCTCATAGAGTCGCATAGTCGCCGTCCTGTCGCTTCGTCCTCCAAGAAATTCCTCAATTTGACTATTGGGCCTGCTTAGAAGTATCTGTCACCAAGCTGCAAGAAGCTATGGATCAACTCAAAGAAGAGCAGTAGAATCAAAACAGCATGCTCTGCAAACTGCTCAAAGAACAAGAGAAGCAAGGGCATGAGATATAGGAGCTAAAGCGCCAGAAGCTGTCTCTTGAAAAGCCAGACATCCCATAGATTGAGAGAGCACCTCTCTCTCAAAATAAAGGTTGTTGAGTCCTAACTCTGTGATAACTTTTGTTATTAGAGACCTATTTTAAGAGTTACATGAGCATTAGCATTAAAGTCGTTTATTTTTATTATTCCATAAGTATTAGTAGCATTTAAATTTCCATTTTAATTTTCTGCTATTTTAATAAAATTTGAATTGCATGAGTAGTACTTTATTTTTATCAATTTGGCTATAATTTACTCTTCTTATCATCATTAAACATGAATAAAATGTGGATTTTTTTAGAAGAGCAAGGGTGCAAACATTTCGAGTATATAATAAGAAAAATCCAAATTATTTATATGTGGTGGCATTACTTTGGCTCTCTGAATGAATGCATAAACAGTGCATATTTTCTTGATATACTAAAATTTAAGTAATGTTTGGCTCTTGAAAGAATGAGGTAAACAGAAAGATGTTATTGATAATCTGAAATATCATAAAATTGATTCTTGAAGTAAGAAAAAGCAGTAATAAAAAAAAGCCAGTAACCCTTTAAACAAAAAGGCAAGGGTGAAATGGATCCTAGGCTTTAAGAATCAATAGATAGGAGGGCCCAAAGGAATAAAATTCTGGCCCAAGCAGCTAAATCAAGCTGTCCCTAACCATGTGCTTGTGTCATGAAGGTCCAAGTGAAAAGCTTGGACTGAGTGGTTAAAGTCGTGATCCAAAGCAAAAGAGCGTGCTTAAGAACTCTAACTGGGAACTCTAGCAAAGCTGAGTCACAATCTGAAAAGGTTCACCCAGTTATGTGTCCGTGGCATTTATGTATCCGGTGGTAATACTAGAAAACAAAATGCTTAGGGTCACAGCCAAGACTCAAAGAAGCTATGTTCAAGAATCAATCAAAGTTAAACTAGTAAAATCAATAACCTCATCTGCATGATGAGTTCTGAAAGAAGCCAATCATTCTGAGTTTTAAAGGATAAAGTGAGATGCCAAAACTATTCAGAAGCAAAAAGCTATAAGCCCCGCTCATCTAATTTGAATTTGAGCTTTATTAAAGACTCTGAGATTTTATTGCACCATAATCTTCTTTTTATCCTATTTTATTTATCTAGTTGCTTGGGGACAAGCAACAGTTTAAGTTTGGTGTTGTGATGAGCGGATATTTTATACGCTTTTTGGTAGTGTTTTCATATAGTTTTTAGCATGTTTTAGTTACTTTTTATTATATTTTTATTAGTTTTTATGCACAAATTATATTTCTGGACTTTACTATGAGTTTGTGTATTTTTCTGTAATTTCAGGTATTTTCTGGCTGAAATTGAGGGACCTGAGCAAAAATCTAATTCAGAGGCTGAGAAAGGATTGCAGATGCTGTTGGATTCTGACCTCCCTGCACTCAAACGCGTTTTCCTAGAGCTACAGAAGTCTAATTGGCGTGCCATCAATTGGGATAGAAAGCTAACATCTTGGGCTATCCAGCAATGTATAATAGTCCATACTTTGCTCAAGATTTGGTGGCCCAAACTGGCGTTAAACGCCAGACAAAGACATTTTTCTGGCGTAAAACGCCAGAACTGGCACCAGAGCTAGAGTTAAATGCCCAAACTGGCACCCAAGCTGGCGTTTAACTCCAAGAATGGCCTATACACGTGAAAGCTTCAAAGCTCAGCCCAAACACTCACCAAGTGGGCCCCAGAAGTGGATTTCTACACTTAGTTACTCATTTTCTGTAAACCTAGGTTACTAGTTTAGTATAAAAACTACTTTTAGGGATTCATTTGAGAACGGATGACATTTTTTACATCTCATATTGTATCTCTACGGCATGAGACTCTAAACCCTATAGGTGGGGGTGAGGAGCTCTGCTGTATTTCAATGGATTAATGCAATTACTATTGTTTTCTATTCAATCATGCTTGCTTCTATTCTAAGATACTCACTCGTACTTCAATATGAAGAATGTGATGATCCGTGACACTCATCATCATTTCCAAACTTATGAATGCGTGCTTGACAACCACTTCCGTTCTATCTGAGCTCAACGTAGTTATTGAGCGACAGTTTGAGTGTGTATCTCTTGGGTTTCTAATCCATGAGTTTGACTTACTTCTCCTGACAACAGAGCATTCAAACTCGTGAGATCAGAACATTCGTGGTAAAGGCTAGAACCAATCGGCAGCATTCCTGAGATCCAGAAAGTCTACACCTTGTCTGTGGTATTCTGAGTAGGATCTAGGATGGGATGACTGTGACGAGCTTCAAACTCACGAATATTGGGCGCAGTGACAGTGTGCAAAAGGGTAGAGAGATCCTATTCTAACACAAGTGAGAACCGACAGATGATTAGTCGTGCGGTAGCTGTGCCTGGTATTTTTCATCCGAGACGAGAGATCCAACAATTGATTAGCCGTACAAAAACTGTAGCTAGACCATTTTCACTGAGAGAATGGATGGTAGCCATTGACAATGGTGATCCACCAACATATAGCTTGCCATAGGAGGAGCCATGCGTGTTTAGAGAAGAAGACAGTAGGAAAGTAGAGATTCAGAAGACAAAACATCTCTGAAACCTCAACGTGTTCTCCATTACTGAATAACAAGTATCATTCATTTCATGCTCTTTTACTTTTTACAAACGAAATCATCTTTATCACTAATCTCCTGACTAAGAGTTACAGGATAACCATAACTTGCTTCAAGTCGGCAATCTCCGTGGGATCGACCCTTACTCACGTAAGGTATTACTTGGACGACCCAGTACACTTGCTGGTTAGTTGTACCGGAGTTATGAAAAGTGTGATCATAATTCTGTGCACCAGAGATCTTCACCTTTAGTTGTAAATCTTATTAACAGATTTTTAAGTTTTCATTGCCATCATAATAGAAACTAAAAGGGCAACCTTTTACGTTGACATTTAGTCATTCTCATATGGAATAAGATTCTCAATAGTTTGTTGCTGGCGATTTTTAATGTATGTGTGAGAATGAGAAAAGGAGAGAGTGAGTTTGGGAGGGAAGCACATTGTGGAGAGGGAAGGGGAGAGTGCTTTGGGGAAGGGGGGAGTGCATTCGGGAGTGGGAAGGGGGAGAGTGCATTGGGAAGGGAGAGGGGGAGTGCGTTGGGGAGGGGAGAGATTAGGGCTGGGGAAAGTTTTTGACATCTCAGCAAAACACGATGGCCATGTCAGCAATGTGCTTGCTGGAGATATATCTCCGGCGAACTCAAGGGCACGCTTGTCAAATTTTAAAATCTTTTAGGGATTATTTTGCCAATAACAAAAATCAAGTACCAATTTGTTAGCGTCAAAATCTTTCATATAATATATATATATATATATATATATATATATATATATATATATATATATATATAAAGTACCTAATTATTTTTTACATTTTTAAAATTTTTAAAATTGATTTATCATTTAAAATTACATAATTATCTAATTATATAATAGCAAACTAATACATACTTTAGGTTTCAACATTTAGCTTGCTTTAAGTTACTCGAATGCTCCATTTTAGATAGGCATGACAAATTCTCCTAGCACGACAGATATTCTAGGATTTGCCCACCGACAAGCAAATACGAATGCTCAATTTTCTCTTGCTCAGGTTAGAGACAGGTATCCTTATAGTAAATGGGATGAAGAAAGAAGTACCCACCCGTTGGTACCTATATAATACCCTGAAAGTAAACTTACTTAATATCATATATTATCTATAAAACCCTTAATTTTCTAATTTCTCACTCTCAAACCTCGCCATATTTACGTTTCAATCTCTTTATGCCGTTATTCTCTGTAACCTCATTCTCTACCTCACAATTCTCACTGGAGTTGAGGCCAACTTCTCCTCCCCCATATTCATGGTGTCCCATTTGCTCTTTGTTTATCAACTATGTATCATGCCTTAGTTATCTGCCATCTACATGTAACTTTATTACCCTCCTCCGCCATATGCTACCGTCACCACTGTGCTTTAGTTTTTTTCTTTTAAATTTTCCTTTTTCCTCCTTTTTTTATTTTTTTCATAAATCCATATCTATTTGCAGGGACCTAAATATCTTAGTGAATATCAAGTCCCCTTTATACATCACGAATATGGAATAAGGAAGAGAACTTTTTGTCATAGGGGCTAGAGGTGGGTAGCTGCTCCTTGCCCCGATGAAGACTTGTTGTCATCCTTAATTCTATATACATGTGATTGTACTAAGTAAGCACAACTTGATTCGTCTCTCTCCTAATGTAATTATCTCCTCATTGGACAAGTAATTTTTTATCCAATTTGAACAAAATCTAATCTTATTATCTTTTCTCTTATCTTATTTTCTATTATTCATAGTTCCATCTCCACCTTTTCTTTTGCTACTAAATAATATTATAGAAAAATTTGTTGACTTTGGGGTTACTTTTTGTAAGGACCCAATTTTTGATAAATTGACTTTTCGACTATTTTGCGACTTATTTTGCAAAACTCAGTATCACGGTCCATCATGAACCAGTGAAGCAGGACCACATGAAGAAAAAAAGAAAATAAATATAAAAATAGTAATAAATAAGTCAAATTTGATTTTATTAGGGTTATTAATTTCTCTAGTCAAATTTGACTAGAAGAGACAAGCAGTTGTTTATTATTGGTCTGTTTTTTCTCACTAGAGACTTTATGGATCGGAATTTACTTTTAGTGATAATTTTGTGCGTGTCAAAAAAATGTCAATGCCTCGAAGACCGTGAAATCAGTGATAAATGTAATGCCCACTTTCGTAATTATATTTCAAGAATAATCTCAGCTGCTCATTCTTGATTTATTCCTTTAAAAATAAATCTCAGTCGTTCATTATTTTACCATGCGATAAAAGTTAATTTGAAGGGAACCTCATCTAGTATTCCGCAAACACCTCCTAGAGACTGATAAACCCATATTTTATGATATATTATGTGCTTAGTTTGAGTGATTTATTCAATTCTTCACCCACTTATTCATGTAAATTGCATGGTTTTACTTTCCCTTCCTTATTATGTGATATTTGTGAAAAACATGTTTTCTATGCGTTGAAATTAATTATTTTAATTACCCTTTATTATCATTCGATGCCGTGATTGGTGTGTTGAGTTGTTCTAGATCTCCCAAGGCAGGAATGGCTTTAAGGATGGAAAGGAAACATACAAAAATAGAAGAAAAGCATAAAATGGAGTTTGTGAAGAAACTGGCAGCGACGCGACCGCATGGACGACGCAACCGCGTGCCAAGAGCGAAGAAGCAGCGACGCGGCCGCATGACTGACGCGACCGCACACCTAAAGAAGAACATCTATGATGCGGCCGCATGACTGACGCGACCGCGCGACAAGAAAAACTCCAATTGATAAGAATAACTAAGTCTGGACTTCCAATTTCTCACACCTTGCCAAAAGATTTGCTTTACAGCATTTATTTATTTTAATTGCCATTTAAATTATTTTCCATATTCATTCCTCATTCTCAAACCCCAATTTACAATCTTCATAACTAATAATAAGAACATACCTCCCTGCAATTCCATGAGAAGACGACCCGAGGTTTAAATACTTCGGTTATCAATTTATTTAGGGGTTTGTTACTTGTGACAACCAAAATGTTTGTATGAAAGGACTTTTGTTGGTTTAGAAGTTATACTTGCAACAGGAATTTATTCTGAATTCTAGACCATGCAAAAGTTCTCTCATCAAAATGGTGCCGTTGCCGGGGAATTGCAAACGTGTGTCTTATTATTGGTTATTGTAAATATTTTTCAAAAAAAATTTTTTCCTTTTTTGTTAATTTTTGTTTTTATTATCTCTCACTACTATGAACTCTCACCCCTTTGGCTATGAGTCTGGTTATAATTATGTTGCAGGAAGAGGAGATTATAATGACAACATGCACCATGGTTGGAACAATCAAAGATGGGAGGAGCCACAAGGATTTGATCAACCCTCATGGCAACAACCACCTCCAATGGACTATCAACAACCATTCTGTGATGCATATCAAAGAAAGGGCTATGGTGAGCACTCTCTTGATTATCAACAACCACCACCATATGCCTATGAACCCTCTCCTCAACATGACTTTGAACCACCATACTCACAAGCCCCTTTCCACCAAACACCTCTATATGACCCTAATCCTTATTCGCCACACCAACCACCTTATGAGCCATACTTAGAACCACCACCTCAATATACACCATCTCCTTATCATTATCAAAATGAACCACCTTCCTACCATGAACCCTTTCTCCCAACAAATGAACCCTCCTACCCACCCCAAACCTCTATGGAGAAAGCATTTACCGATCTAAACTCTACTATACAAGCTCTCGCCGCCCGAATCGGACCACCAAATACCTTCAACAATCAACCCTCAAGCTCTAGTGTACTTCCTTTTCAACTACATAATGATCCACCCATCCCATCACCACCATCCATGGAAGAGCACCCACATCCATCAATCCAAGCGCAAGATGATCCCAATGATGCTATTGATATGGAACAAAAGAGAGAGGATCGTCTTCGCGAATCCATACTTCGTAAGGAGCCAGAGGAGGCACTAAAGGTGAAGGTAGAAGAGACCCTTGAAGGTGAAGGAGTAATTGAAGGGAGTTGTTATGGAAAGGTAATCATCAAGGAAGAACAAGAGTCAAGGGATCATTTCCCGGAAACAGTAGATCAATTTCATGCAACCCTTCATCAATTAGAGCAAGCAATATATCAATTAGCTTCCCAATGTTCGAACACTCAAGGAACCCCCATGGCTTCATGTGGACAATCTAATGAAGAACGTAGCATGAAGGAGACATTAGAAACTCCAGTGGACAGTAAGGAGCATGAATTTGTACTGGAACAAGTGGAGGAAGCCGGAATTATTGAAGAGAAAGAAGTGGTTGAAGACTTAGGAGATGCAGAACCTCCATGGGAAATTCAAGTCATAGAGCCTCCTTCCAAGGTGATTGCAATTGATGCTGAAGAGGGTGTACAACCTCCAAGGCATATCATGGTTGAAGACTTGGAAGAGGTTGATCAAGAGATGGAGATTCAAGAAGAAAAAGCACAACCTCCCATACTCTTGGTGAAAAATGAAGAAGAGATTAAATTGGAAGAAATCCACCAAGAGGAAGAGGTTGATATTGAAGAAGATTGCAAAGAGGTAGAAGTTGTCAGAGGAGAGCATAAGGGAGTAGAGCTTCCACGTTCATTCCAAACACCTCCCCCTAAGTTGCCATCATCCTTTACAACATTCAAGAGGGTAAAATTCATATCCCTTAGCTTCCTAATTCCACTTGAATATGAGCTACTGGAGACGAATGGTCAACTTAGAGCTCTTTGTGGCATTAAGAGCAAGAGGAAGATGATCAGTGGTAAGAATTGTCCTGCAAAGTTCATTATGGTTGGAAGCTCAAAGTTTAAACGCAAAGGTTGGTATAGAGCTCAGCTGAATAGGTCTAGGAAGCTGTTTGGTTACTTCAGTGAGAATTCTAAAGCTAAACCACCCGGATGGAATCATGATAATCAACTTGAAGACGGGTGCAGAAACAAGATTTGGGATCCCGGAGGATATTGGAATTTCAAACATTGGTGGAGATTCCTGGATCAGTACAAGCATAAGCCACCATGACAAGGAGCTCACCAATTGTCCAACTTAAGGACTTTAACTAAAAGTGCTAGGTGGGAGACAACCCACCATGGTATGATCGTCCCTTTTCAGTTCTAATTCTAGTATATTTTGTTTGTTTTTGAAATTTTATTGAACCTGAAATCATGCATAGCATTCATATTAAGCATTGCATTCTGCATATTGCATAAAAAAATGCCACGCGACGCGACCGCATCCGCGTCGCAAGGAGAGGGGAGAAAATAAAAACGAACAGAGAGTCACGCTGGGGCGTGGCTGGAGGCGTGCCAGTGGCACAAATTGACCCACACGACTGCGTCGCCGACGCGTCCGCGTCACATGGGAATAATGGCCTCCCACGCGACCACGTGACCCGCGCGGCCGCGTGCCCTGATTTTTGACGTAAAAAGGGTGTACAACGAATTATTGTGCGAGAGTGCTGCTGGATTGGTGCTGAACGCACAATTCTACCCACGCGAACGCATGGCTCACGCGTCCGCGTCATTCCTTTCTAAAGCCCACTCATGCGATCGCATGCCCCACGCGATCGTGTC